>NC_073626.1:76993481-77593481 GCF_029407905.1 Bubalus kerabau | reverse complement strand
CAAAAGGCCACACATTATATATGATTTCATTTATATGAAATGTCCAGAAAGACAAATATATACGGACAAGAAATACATTAGTGGTTACTTAGTGTAATCAATAACGAGTCCCGGGTTTCTTTTTGAGGTAATGAAAATATTCTAAAATTGACTGGAGAAATGGTTGCACATACCTATGAATGCAGGCATACCTTGCCTTGTTTTACCTGATTGTGCTTTGCAGATACTGCATTTTTTACAAATGGAAGGTTTGTGGCAACCCTGCATTGACCAAGTCTGTCAGTGTCATTTTAACCAACAGCATTTGCTCACTTCATTTCTCTGTGTCACATTTTGGCGATTCTTGCAATATTTCAAACTTTCTCATTATCATGTTTGTTATAATGATCAATGATCTTTGATAGTATTCTAATTGGTTTTTTTGTTTTTTATTTTTAAATTAATGGATACGTACATTTTTTAGGCCTAATGCTTTGCACACTTAATAGACTACAGTATAAATGTAAACATAACTTTTATAGGTACTGGGAAACCAAAAAATTCAAGTGAATAGCTTTATTGCAATATTTGCTTTTTTGTGCTGTCTGGAACTGAACTCTGGAATGTCTGGAATATCTCAAAAGTATGCCTATTTGTTAAAAAGCCACGGAGTTGTACACTTTTTTGAAAATTTCATTGTTTATTTATATTTGGCTGTGCTGGGTCTTAATTGCAGCACATGGCATGCAAACTGTTAGCTGCGGCATTTGGGATCTACTTCCCTGGCCAGGAATTGAACCCAGGCCCCCTGCATTGGGAGCGTAGAGTCTGAGCCACTGGCCCACCAGGGAAGCCCCTGAGTAGTACACTTTAAACAGGTGGATAGTATGGTATGTGAATTGTATTTTCATCAAGCTGTTTTAAAAAAGCAAAGCTCATAAGGGTCTTAAACAGACTGTTCCAGAAGTGTTTGTAAATGGTCTTAGCTGTATTCGGCTCTACCTCTTCAAATCCGGTTTGCATGACTGATCTACCCTTGTTGGCTCTTTATATAGAGCTTTGAACCCCATCACTTACTGTAGACTTTCAGGATCAAGGCCTGGAATTTTTTTCCCCATTCTTTTCGCTGTTCAGATTACTGACATTTTTAACTTTAATGCCTCTGCTAAGTTAGAATTTTTTTTTCTAACTTACAAGTCTAACTACTCTTTCAGACTTGGTGTTTGGTCCAATTGCAGTAAGTGACATAAGTATTACAGCCACATATCTGATAAATTAAAACTTACACATCTTGGTTCATTCACTGTTGGCAAATTTTTTTTTTTCACACCTGACCTTGAAAAAGCTGTTGTATAAGAAACTTCGGGAGCTATGGGTGAGTTCAAGGTTAGTAAATTTCCTGCCTTCAGAACTGTCATCAAGTTAGTAATGATTCATTTCCCTTGGACCTGAAAATCCACATACATTAGCCAGGGAGCCTAGTGTTATGAGAAACAGGACATTAGGGATGGCAGGTCTCGGTTGGATGACATTGAGAAGTGGTGGTTTCATGCACGGAGGAGAAAACTAAAAGTAATTGGCAAACTTCTCTTCCTCCGCCTTCCTGTTGACATGACTCCACACCACCCTCCAGTTTCACAATCTCTTTCCTTTCCCTTGGCACAGTCTTGTGTTTCTATGATTCTCACATTTTTCTTCAAATAGTCTTCAGAGATTTTTAAATTTCCACATCTCTTTTACAATATATTTGTCATCAGAGTGCCGTTCTTGTCTTGAAGATACACAGACCAAATGTCTGTCTGTCTCTCCATTACTCCCTCCTTCCCTTTTCCCCAAAGAACTCAGGTTCTCTGGTATAATATCTGTTAACAAGTTTCGTGGAAACACCTTTGACCACTTTAAAAACTGGCCCCAGGTTTGGTTGCAATGTATTATTACATTTTTGGCTACAGAGCAAAAGCAGTTACCTTTATCATTGTTTAACTATGCTCCTATGGCTTAGATGACCCCTTTACTTCTAATGAGATGACACTTTTCAAAGGCCCCTTTGGCCTTTCTGTTCCACTCTGCTTTGTCCTACCGTCCCATGGCTAGAAATCACTTCTTGTGTCGTATCTGCTGGATTGCTGTACTGCTTCTGGCCAGAAGGTTAAGGAAAATCACGAAATATTTATTGAACTGTACCTTCTTATCTTAGTATCTATTCTAATTTGTTTTTTACTTAATATTTGTAGAACCACGCTTCTGATTCATGTTACCAGTAAATATGTAGCAGAGCATTAAATTGAAGGATGAATAATTAACAAATTGATGCATTTCAGAAAATACCCAGAGCCCTTTATTCATCTTACTAAAATAAATCTCTTCACATGGCTTTGAATTCATAGCCAAGAACAATTTCAAGCATAATGCTACATACAAGTTCCTAATAATGTTCTTGTATATTTTTATACTGTAATTATCTAATTATAGACATATCAGAGGCAAGTCTTCAAATGGCATTTCAAAGCAGATTTTTATTTTAAAAATTAAAATATCTGTGAATCTCTATTGTGAGAGTAATATATATGTGTGTGTATGTACACACACACACAGTTTTTTGACTCAACTGACATGAGTTTCAGCAAGCTCCGGGAGTTGGTAATGGACAGGGAAGCCTGGTGTGCTGCAGTCAATGGGGTTGCAAAGAGTTGGACACGACTGAGCGAGTGACTGAGCTGAGCTGAAAGTTTTTTGAAACTATAAAAACTGAACTATATGTTGTTACTGAGCAACTAACACTATAAGCCATTCAGCTTGACTTTTTATTACATATAATTCAGTATGGTTTTTATCTGTATATCAATACGTTAAAAGCAGGTTTGTTTGAATATCACAACCATGTTAATATTATAGATAGTAGAATAAATTTAGATTTTGTGACTAGAGAAAATGGCTATAGTAGATTAGAAGATAAAGCTATACCATGTGTTGTTGCTGTTTGGTTGCAAAGTCATGTCCAGCACTATGTGATCCCATGGACTGCAGCACGCCAGGCTCCTCTGTCCTCCACTGTCTCCTGGAGTTTGCTCAAGTTCATGTCCATTGAGTTGGTGATGCCATCCAATCATCTCATCATCTGCCGCCCCCTTCTCCTGTCCTCAGTCTTTCCGAGCACCCATATCTTTTTCTGAGTTGACTCTTCGCCTCAGGTGGCCAAAGTATTGGAGCTTCAGCATCAGTCCTTCCAGTGAATATTCAGGGTTGATTTCCTTTAGGAGTGATTGGCTTGATCTCCTTGCAGTCCAAGAGACTCTCCAGACAAGCTAGGAAAATATGTTCCATGTTGATTGAAGAAAAACATAATGAAGACAATCTGTAAATAAATTACCAAATTCAGTATAGCATATGATTTGAGTTGGAAAAGAACATAAGAACAATACAAAGAACTATGTCCTTTATAACTCACCAGAAAGTTGTCTGGGAGACTATGCTGTGAAATTACTTGTAGATGAGACTCTTAAAACACAATGAAATCGTTCTATTTTTTCCTCCCTGAAAATGAAAATTATATATTTTTTTACCATAATAGAAGTAATTGTGGGAAAAAATTAAACTAAAGCCCCCAAAGAAGAAAATCACTTATAATTCCATTGAAATAGAATTATATTTCAATATAGACTTCTGTAATTTTTATGGAATTAGAATGTTATAAATGCTTCTCCATCTTTTTGCTACTTAACAATATTTTATGAACATCCCATGCCAATACATACAATTCTATGTAATATTTAATGGCAAAATAGTATTCTATTTTAGAATGTATATTAGTTTGCTTAAATAGCCCCTGTTTAGGTGGTAATCCAGTTTTAGCTGTTCTACACAGTGCTATGATGGATATTCTCGTACATACTTTGCATGCTTTTCTCATAATTTTCCTAAGAGAAGCATTGTTGGGTCAAAGGGTACACGCATGTTTAATCAGGTTGCCAAACTGCCTGCCAGAGAGGAATTACAAATTTGTTGTTATCCAAGATAAGCTAAACCTCTTCCCCATTGTGTGCTGCATCATTAGTGTGCCTGCAGGAATTACACAAAACCACAGCATTGAAAGGCTTCACAGGGGTCTCCGTGGTAGAGCATCCGCCTGCCAACCCAGGAGTCAAAAGAGATGCGGGTTTGATCCCTGGGCTGGGAAGATCCCCTGGAGAAGGAAATGGTAACCCACTCCAGTATTCTTACCCAGAGAAGCCCATGGACAGGGAAGCTTGGCAAGCTACAGTCCATGGGGTTGCAAAAGAGTCAAACATGATTTAGTCACTAAACAACAGCATTGAAAATCGATATCACAGTGGAGTTCTTTATATCTTAAAATTCCATGTATTAGAGGGATTAAGTCCAGCAGTGGGGGAAATGTTTATGTTTGTAACTTGGATTGCATGGTATTCATTTTGAAAAGCAGGGCTCATCAGCCACAGTTAAATGGTGACACAGCATGAATGGGTGTTTTGCTGTTTCTGGGACTTGCTCACAGGGCATAATCCTTTCTCTCCCTAGATGAGTGACCGAGGAGGTGGTGTTCCTCTGAGGAAAATCGACCGACTCTTTAACTACATGTACTCCACCGCACCCCGGCCTCGCGTCGAGACATCCCGAGCAGTGCCCCTGGTATGTGATCAAAAAGCCGTGAAGTGGGTTTGTGTGACTTGCCAAAAAAGAGGTTACCACATAAATCAGTTAAGCCATTGTGTGGGGTTCACAAACAGGGTGAAGGAAAGCTATTAGAGAAAAACAGCAACAACACCTTCCCCTAAATTTATAGTTTTTGAAATGCTTTTTTAAAAATGATGAGTGTTAGAGTTCTTATTGCCAAGCTTGATAGTGGTGTGTCAGTAGTTTCCATGTGGTAAACCACATTTTGATAAACTGCTATTAATGTGAAGTCTAAATTACCAGCTGTACTAGTATCTGGTCAACACTGATTGAATCTCTAGTAATTTTTTTTTCCCCTCAAGTACTTGTAATTAGAAAGACTACATATTTGAGGCTCAGAAGTAATACTAGAGTTCTAATCAATTTAATCGCCTGTGGCTCAAATAACAGTTGTGTTGATGGCTTAAAAAAAAAAAAAATCAGTCACCTCTTTTCAGGTTAATAAGATTAGCTTTTGAATGGACTCAGTCCTGGTCCTCCAACCCCCAGAAAAGTGCTTTGCCAAATCTCTCACCCAAATCTCTTGTTGTTCGAGGCTTTGAAGGTTCTCTGGCGTATACCCTGGAGTTATTTTGTAACATGATGAAAAACAGTCGAAGATGGGTTTATTTTAGACTCTTTCCTAGGAAGTTGCTGAAAGGACTTCATTCAAACTGCACAGCACATTCTAGTTAAACAGCACAGATTCTGTAGCTATAGCTGCAATATGGTTCATGTCTTACCAAACCTTTTAAATGATTGCTCTAGTTGAGATGTGGGTAGGCATCCATGTGCCCGAGGACAGAAAAGGTCAAATAAATATGAGTATCTTCTTAGATTCCAATTTTACTGTAAGTGGAGAAAAGGGATATGCTCCTTTTGTAATAAACGAATTTTGTAGAATTTTTGTGGAGAGCAGCATAGCGTACTCATCCAGACTCTAAATTTAAACTGCTCCATTCTCAGCTCTACCACATCCTAGCTGTTCAGCCTTGGGAATATTATTGACCCTTCAGTACCACAATTTCCCCAGCCTTAAAGATTGAATTATTGTGAAGATTGAGTTAATATATGTAAACACATTTTTTAATAGTACCTGGCGCATAGTAAATGCTGTGTAAGAGTTGTTGTTTAGGATGCAAGATTTATGTGAATTTTTAAGAAAAACAGGAGGGTTGACATGACACAGGCTGCCCACACACCTACACAGCCTTCGCGAGGGTAAGCCTGTGGTTGAGCTTTCACAGGGCTATTACGACCCCTGCTATTATGACCCCTTTGTAAGGGGACCAGTAAGCAAGCACTGGGGCAGCCATCCGGTCATGCTGATTACTGAGAGCGGCTTCACGTGGGTGCCTTCAGGTGCGCATCTGCAGGGACGGAATGTCTTCATGCCGTAAGCCGTTCAAAGAGGACTATGCACATTTCCCTCTTCCTCGTCAGTTATCCAGTTTTGTTCTTTCCAAGTCTCTGACCAGCCAGCCCATTTGCCGCTGCCCATGGGCCACGTAGGTGTTCAGTTCGATTTCCACCCGCTGGTGGGATTTGCTTGCAGCCCTGTCTTCTGGGCTTGGTCCCGAGCGAGGCTGTAGTGACAGGGCAGTCGTGTCTGGCTGGTGGGGACACTGTGCAGACCCAGCAGTGGGCCAAGCCCGCGGTGTTCGTTAGCATTAGTTAAAGAGAGTTAGTTTCTTCTAACTACTTACAGGGAAGCCTGAGGGGTCCACAGGCGTGTGGCTGAGGGAGAGGCAGTGATGAAGTAGATTGGGTACTACGGGATCCTGAGCCACCTGCTCGTGCAGAAATGGAACCAGTTAATGTACCCGTCAGAGTCTCACTTGGAAAGAGACGCTTCACATTATGCTAATTCACGGAAGGCCTATCTATAAAGAGACAAATTACAGAAAGAGGGATGGGATGGCACAGGAGTCCGGGCCAGCAGCAGAGCCGTCACCGCCTGACTCAGGGAAGAGAGGTCAGCACAACCCGGAAGGGAGTGTGAGAGCAGCTGCTTACTCCCCAGGGCCTAGCCCGCCCAGGAGCAAGGGATGATGACCCTGAGTGGCTCCCTGCAGGCTCCTGCTGGGCTCCCCATCGGCTAGACACAGAAGCAGAGGCCACAGAAGCCTGCTCACGTCAACTCAGGCCAGCCTCCCAGGACAAGGGGAAATGTGGAGAATGGGTAGTTTATTTGGAGGGGCAAACAGAAACTCCGGTTTAAAAAGTCAAGTAAAAAATGGTGGCAGTAGGTAAGGCCAGAGCCTGGATTTGTTACTAGCACTGATTCCTGAATCACATACACTCTTCACTAAACTATTATATGAAATATCATTAAACACCTGAGTTGGTGATAAAAAAAAAAAAAATTTTTTTTTTTTTTACACTTATCCAAATGTTCTGCTTCATATTAAAGAACTGATAGGATTTATCCACGTAAAGGCTATTCCAGATACCGGGAACAGAATGAGCAAAGACACAGCTTCAGCTGGACTGGAAAGTGGGAGGCACACACCTGATCTTGTTGCATCTTGCGAGTTCTCTTTTAGAAGCTTCGATTTTTATCTCAAGGCAATGGGTTGGAGATGGTGAGGGTTGGTGGGTGTTGGGGTGCTTTGAAGATTTCTAAGTGGGGGAGATGACCTGTCAGTGAGTATTAAGAGAGTTGGCCTGTTAGGGATATCTCCAGGTTCAGGACTCAGGCTGAATATGGTATTCATGGTATGAAGTCGTGAGATGCATCTGTGAGGTTGCCACCAGGTCTTTCTACTCTTGCTCCTGAAAGAGAGAACATGTTTTAAATGATATCGCTGAAAGCAGTATAGGGACACTCTGGAGCAGGCCAGTAAAGAAGAGAGAAGCATCCTCTTTCTAGACCCCCAGAGGTTGTTTTACAGGAAAAAGGAATTTCAAATGACCAGAGGGAAGCCATCTAATACAGTGCTCAGCTAGGCTGCAGCTTGATCACTCACTACTTAAGTATTAACGGATCTTTTAGATGCAGACTCTGATAGCCCTGGGATACTCTAGTAACATTTATTTTAATTAGAGAAGTATTTCAGTGTGTGGCTTTCTGAATAAAATTTCATTTTTTCTCAAACAGGCTGGTTTTGGTTATGGATTGCCCATATCACGCCTTTATGCGCAGTATTTCCAAGGAGATCTAAAGCTCTATTCCCTAGAGGGCTATGGGACAGATGCAGTCATTTACATTAAGGTAAAGACCATAGTCTTCTGGACTTAATGGTACTTCTGGGACTTTTTGATTGTAAGATACCAGTATTTAACTGTAATGAGACTTTCTTCTACCTCATGCTATTAAAATACAAACATCTGTGTTTTCTCTTTTTTTTTTTAACAAGGATCTCATCTGTTTTGACAAATGATCTCTTTGTGGGAAAGAAATGCTCTTACCCATAGTGATCAGGACTGTGATTGTTAGTAGAAGAAAAATTGGGTTAAAGTGGGCAGTCAAAAAGTTATGTTAAAATTAAATTTGTAGTTTAAGATACATGAATAGACGTTGATTGACCAGTCTTTGATATATTTGCTAAGGCCTTTCATTTGCATATGGGTCTTCAGATTGAAGTTTTAATTGTCTTTCTTACAGAAGCTTATAGTACATTGTTTTGGTTTCTTTAATCAAAGAAACAGCCAAGTGCATAATCATTACTGATTTTTATGCAGTTCTTACAGTTGTCTTCTCTTTTTTGACAGCAGTTTTTATATAACTTTCCTTCACGAGTCTTTATGAAACGTCATCTTAGTTTTCAGAGAACCTTCCCCCCACACCACCCCTACATTTTTGTATGCTTTGTTAAAAGCAATATTTAGATTAAATTACAGGGACAGATTTAAATATACTGACAAATTTAGGAACAATTACAGGTGACCCTTGGTAGGCATATAGCTCACCTGGTTGAAGCAGACTTACCTGGGATGTTCCATGTGTTTATCTGGCACATCAGTGTATATTACAGGGATAGAAGGCCCTCAGCCGCACCAGTGTGCTGGATTGGTTCAGCCGCAGGCTGGTGGAGGTACCTCTGTTTTTAGCGCCTCTAGTTACTCTTATTCTGGCCACTAGATGGCACCTATTTGATAGGAAATGCTGAAGACTACATTAGAAAAAGTAAATTTGTCTGAAAATGTTGTTCTTTGAAGATGAAAGTTTTCTTTCTTAACCATCTCAGTTGTGAGGAACTTAAAAATATTGCCTTCATGTTGCCCTTTTTATCATCAAATATAATGTTTTTATTTGTTTTGTTATAGATCAAGGGGTTATGGCAGTTCTGGCATAAAAAAAAAATAAGTATAGGTGAAAGATTTTTAGCTCCATTTTGGAAAAAAATAGAATACAGGAGGTCTTACAGAATAATTAAAAATATTCTGTGTAATATTTTTATTATCTCCTCAGGTAAGAAAGGAGGATCTTGAGGCTGCGGGTGTATGGGGTTTGCCCGCAGCTGATTAGTTAATGTGACTGAACTTGGGAAAAGATCTTTGACCTATTACTCCTTAATTATGCATTTTATGAGAAACAATAGGATATGCCAGTGAATGATTTGTATTAGTTCAGTGTGTTACAATTTTTTAGCTTAAAATTACACTTTTCTTGTAGTGATGAAATATTTTAAAATCCTCTGAATCAAAGTGTTTGCTTTCTTTCCTAAATGAAACATTTGTACAACTGACATAAATTTGATATTTTTATTTACGAAACAACCCCCCCAACACACAGAATTAAATATTAAATTAAAATATCCTTCCTTACCATTATTGGAATTAAACTTCTAGTTTAATATTTTCTGCATCTTAGGGAATACCTTTTGCTTAAAGTTGAAATCTTAACAACATATTCTAATTTGAAGATAATGAGGAACATAGTTTATCTCAGTGATACACAGGAAGCCGAAATAGAACAGTGACTTAATGGCAATAATGTTGGAAACATGAAATTACAGTCTGCCCTCTATATCCCCAAGTTCTGCATCCATAGATCCAAGATTAATCAAAAATATTTGAAGAAAGAAAATACCAGAACGTTGGAAAAAGCAAAACTTGCTTTTCTTGCACATCAGTAACTATTTACATATTTATTGTATTTGTATAGCATTTACATTGTATTAGCTATTGTAGTTAATCTCGAGGTGATTTAAAGTCTGCAGGAGGAGGTGTGTAGATGATATGCAGATGCTGCAGCGTTTTATATACGGGACTTCAGCATCGGCAGATTTTGGTATCCAGGGGGTTGGGAGTGATGCCAAGGGTCAGCTGTGCATGATGTGGAAAACACATATGCTATAACTAAAATTGGTGACTTTAATGGTAGGAAAAGACACAGGCTCAAGCCCAGATTTCATTAAGTGCTTTTACATTACATATATTAAGGTACCTGTGTGAATTTTTGTGCTTTTACACTGAACTGACTTTTTTAACTTCTGTTGAAAATGAACTTCTGTTGATCAGATTTTATAAGAATGTCTATGACACTGTGTAAAACTCAAAACCAGCAACTTCTAGGCTGGTTAGAGAATACTGCATGCAATAAACTCAACATGCACGCTAAGCAGTTGCCATAAGCTTTTAGTAAGTAACACGTTTCAGATGTGTGCTCTAGTTTAAAATGTATGTAGATAGTTTTATGATTGATAAAATACAAATCCAATATAGAGTATGGTTTAATTTGTAGTAAAACTTTTTGCCATTGTAGATTTTTCTCAAATAATGGATTCCCCAAAAAGTGCCTGACTTAGTTCCTGCTTTTCCTGCCAGGCTCTGTCAACAGAATCGATAGAAAGACTCCCGGTGTATAACAAAGCGGCCTGGAAGCATTACAACACCAACCACGAGGCTGACGACTGGTGTGTCCCCAGCAGAGAGCCAAAAGACATGACGACATTCCGCAGTGCCTAGACGCGCTGGGACCCCTGGGAAAATCCGGATGTGGCTTTTTATTAAATTTGGAAGGGGTGGTATCAGAACTACGTTATACCAAATACTTCATGCGTCGTGTTCGCAGTTAACTATTTGGATAGGTAGCATAGGTGGAAGATTAATTTCATTTACACTTGTTGAATCTCGTAAAGGACGAAATTGTACCTATTTTACACCTATATTTTCACAGTTAATTGAACATATTTTTAAGCAACAGTAGTTTTGGTCAACCTTCTTTACGATAGACTTCAGAAGCGTGAAAGTCTGCATTTCCACAGGAAGCTGTGTGGTTGTTTTTTAAAAAATACTTTTATGTCTGCTAGAAACAGTTCCTTAATACTGAGTAGCTGGTTAGCCATCCTTCTGTTTTAGAGGAGTTCTGCCAGATTTTATTTAGTAACAACAAATGCGATACGAATGGTCCTCAGACTGCGATTAAGGCAGCAAACAGGCACCCTGTAAGTGTACAGCCAGCCACCTTTCAGCACCTACATGCATTGTCTTCACTCTGAAGTTAATTCATCATTTTTTAATTTTATTGCAAAGGATTGTAATGACTAGTTTCCTACGGAGTTAAGCCAAGATCATGGGCAGCCTACTTTGAATGTGCTTATATGATTAATGCAGTGGGAAATTTTTGTACTAAAAACGACCAGCTGCTAAAATTCTAGATTGAATTTAAGAAATTGAGGGCAGAACATTGAGTCCTAGAAACTATACTAATGATTGTTGAGATTAACTGGGGGAGCTTTTGAGGTTTTTCTGGGTCTTACTCTAGACACACAGAATCAGACTGTAGCTGTAGCCCAGAAATCTCAATTTTTACAACACTTCCTAGATGAGTCTGATGCCTTGCCTACTTGAAAATCACACTTTTAAAGTGAGTAATGAAGATACCACATTTGCTAAAGCAACAGATCTTTAGGTTTTGGTTTTCATCTATGGAAAGGGTCAGACTTCTGGACTCTAAGAGACACAAAATGTTGCAATTAGAAGCATAATTAGAAGCAGGAGACAGGTTGACAACAGGAGGAGAATCACGGAACCAAAGGATTAAAACCATAAATGCACAAGTGTTGACGAAAAACATGTTATAAAACTTATCTATCTATACTTCCTCAGGATATCTATACTTCCTCAGGAAAGAAAGTCACCTTGGGCTTATCACAAAAATCATTTGCATTCATATGGTAATTTGTAATATACAAATTTTTGGTATATCTGGTATATAATGATAACTCTGTCAGGCTTAAGAAATACCAAACAGGTGGTATCATCTTCGTTTTGAGACTCAGAGTATGGCTCAAAGCTGCCCCGATGGAGTCAGGTCTCAAGCAATATCTGCCAATCACTGTCAGCCACCTAGCCGAGGAGACCAGGATGCCGCCAGTCTTAAGTTGTTAGTCTTCCCTCATCTTTTAAGCTGACAGGGAAATACATTGAGAATAAATTTTAAAGTAAGATTTTAAATGTTTAGAGAACAGCTATAATACTTAAATGGGGAAATTTACCTGGAAAATACAAGTTGAGACACCTCATTCTCCAAAGGGTTATGTAAGCTTAATAATTCTACACAAATTTGTAAATGGGAAGGGACGTTAAAGGGCTGTTAGCCCTGGACCCTCAGGTAAGAAGGAAGATCTTGAGGCTGTGGGTGTATGGGGTTTGCTCGGGGCTGATTAGCTAATGTGACCTATTACTCCTTAATTATGCATTTTATGAGGAACAATAGGATATGCCAGTGGATATTAGTTCAATGTGTTACAATTTTTTAGCTTAAAATTACACTTTTCTTGTAGTGATGAAATATTTTAAAATCCTCTGAATCAAAGTGTTTGCTTTCTTTCCTAAATGAAACATTTGTACAACTGACATAAATTTGATATTTTTATTTACGAAACAACCCCCCCAACATACACAAAGTGAAAATTTCTCTCTTTAAGAGGTAAGAAGTGGTGTTTTCAAAGGAGAAGTGAAATCTTTTCCTTTTTAGCTTCTTTTAAAGGTATAATGGTTTTTTACTTTGTTACTGTGGTTAAGGGACAGAAAATTACATACAAAAGTATTTGGGGAGGGGGGTGCTTTCTCCTAGTTGGTTTTAAATTACTGTGCTAGTTTTTTAGAGTCTTACACTCTCTTTCCCACCAGCATTTAATATGATGCTATGTAGATTTTTAAAATATACCAAAGGGTAAGAAGTGATACTAAGTGATTTTTGTAACCTGGGCATTTAATGAGTGTGCAAACATTTTTTAGGAAGAATCACAAAAAAAAATTCTGCCCTATAATTAAAATATTAGCTGGCTTTAGATGTCTTCATAGTTAATCACTTTCTTGCACTGTGAAGTTTTTACCTGAAGATGTTGAAGTGGCAGTCTACCCTATTTTTTTTAATAAAATGTTTTGTGTATGGTAATAAATTGAAAACATGGAGCAACTCTTATCCTGAAAATAAAGTGACCCAATTTAGGTTTTTAAAAATATAATTGTTTTAAAAATAAAGGTCTCTCCTCATCAAGAGTCAGCATTTTGTAAATATACAAGAAGTCGCAGGTAGGTGTCTCATACTGCCCCTCACTACGCTTGGTAGAGAAAGTGTTTTGAACTGAGATTTCCAAATTCTGATGGCAAGAGCAAGTGGTAGAGTTTGTATGGTTTGAGTTATGCTAGATTTCCATTATCCACACATCTGCAGATGACTAACTTACTACATAAACGAACATCTTCTGCCATGTGATTTTTTAAGAGGTTATGTGAGTGTACACTTTGAATAAGTTTTCACAGCATAAGTATACAGGAAAAGGCTTAATTTAACCAGCATTGCCCTCTGTTTGTACCAGCTGTATGTGAGTCAAAATTAAACTCCTTTAATCCAAGATAGGTCCCTGTCCCGTTCCTGATTGATGGGATGAGACCATCAATCTTCCCTTCATTGTTGAAACCAACAAGTTCCATAATAGAACTGTGTAAGTAAAGACCAGGGAGAAGACTTCTAGTGTTATGGGCCCTTTGTGGCCTTGTGAGCAGCCAATTGGAGAGGAAGCCAAAAAACAAGTCAACCAACTTCAACTTGTACCTTCAATTACTGTGCCGTAACTGTGAAGTTCTAACAGATGAGTAATGAGAGTTGTGTTAGGCTGGTTTGCCCACAGCTTTTCTTGAAGAAACTTTTTTTTTCAGCATACTGTATGTGATTAATTTCTGGCCCCCAAGTGAATTTTCTTATAGCTAAACCCAGTGCACTTGAAAAAATGTGGTGTGAAGAACTTTATATATATCAGAAAAGAACACACCACTGGTTTGGTTGGTCCTGGCATTCTTAAACTACTGCACCTTTTGTTCTACTTTTTTGTTGTTCTACATTTGGAGAGAATTAGGCATATCATACCACACACGCTGCACATTCCTTCAGCAGTCATTAACCATAGGCTTCTAACAGGAAGAGACAAGAATGCCAGTTTTTGAAAATTGTGTAACATGAGATTTAGTCTGTATTCATATATGCATGTGCTTGTCAAATAGTAAATAATATATTATCATCATTATTATTACTATTAACACTTTTCCTCACTGGTGCCAATATTATAATTAGTCCAACTATATTACGTTCAGAACAGAGGTTCCATTTTAGTGGAGTTTGGAATGTGTTTCTAAGTCCTTTCATCCTGGGGCAAGATTGCCAGTTTTTGCTGCAAAACTTGTCTTGGAAAAGCTGTTATTTATACTGAGGAATAGTGGCAGCTATGTTTTACTTTGTTAGGAGATTTTTAAGCAAAACTATACAATTATACAATGTTCATCGCAGTAAGGTCAACCAGAGAACTTGCATCTGAATGTCACATTCACTCAGTTAATCTTCTGCACGTCTGTGAGTCAGCACAAATCAAGACAGTGTGCGGCAGTTCTCACAGAACATTGTCAGCACTTCTAAACTATGAAATTCCTATACCACAGAAAGTTTCAGGCCAGTATCACCGATGAACATAGACACAAAAAGAATCAAAATACTAGCCAATAAAAGCCAACAATGTGTTCAAAGGGTCATACACCATGATCACGTGGGCTTTATCCCAAGGGGGCAGGAATTCTTCAATACCCACAAATGAATCAGTATGATACACCACATCAACAAACTAGAAGAATTAAAACCATATGATCATCTCAGTAGATGCAGGAAAATTTCCCAAAATTCAACACCCATCTATGATAAAACTCCAGAACATGGACATAGAGGGAACATACGTCAACATGATTAAGACCATATATGACAAACCCACAACTAACATCATTCTCAGTGGTGCGAAGCTAAAAGCATATCCTCTGAGATCAGGAACAAGGCAAGAAGGTCTGCTGTTGCCACTTTTATTCAACATAGTTTTGGAAGTCCTAGCCACAGAAATTAGGAAAAGAAAGAAAGGGACTCCAAAGTGGAAAAGAAGTAAAACTCAATTTTCATAGATGATGTGATGGTATACATAGAAAATTCTAAAGATGCTACCAGGAAGCTATTAGAGCTCATCAATGAATCTGTTTGATAAAGCCAACTCTCTAGCTGTGGAGTGGCAAATTAAATTCTGGAGGAAAAGTTCCCTTTCATCTCAAAAGGGACCCTCAGTGACCAACAAAATAACCAGTAGGAACAATCATTAGATTGGTGATGGTTCATTTTCTGTGGTGCACAGCTGACCTTGATTATTGTTATTGGGTCCCAGTATGTCTTCACAAGGACTTAGTTAACCAATGGGAAGGTAGAGCTAAGTCCTTGTAAGCAATGCCTGTCAAACTTTAATGAATCACCTGGAAATCTTGGTAAAACAGATTCTCATTCAGCAGGTCTGCAATGAAGTCTGAGATTCTACATTTCTGACAAGCTTCTAGGTGATACTGATGCGGCTGATCCATAGACCACACTTTGAATAGCAAGAGTTTTAAAGCCTGTGGGATAAACTGCTCAGCATCGAAAGGACCAACTGGAGAGGTTAAACTGGTTAAGTATGAGTAGGGAGTCAGATATAGGTAGTAATTTGATTCTTAGAGTGTTAAGGGGTAGGAGTGACCCATTCTTGATATCTGGAGTACTTAGTGGGGTATACCCATGAGCTTGAAGTCCTATTTCTATTTGTTAACTTATTTTTGGTGAAATCTCAGTTTTAAGGATCTTACCCAGTGGAACATGTAAGTAATAAAAGTCCCAGTTAATGCAAGAAGTGATACGCGTGTGTAATGTTTATCTTCATATCCACTTCATAGGAGGATCATGGGAGATAACAGCAAATAAAAGCAGCTCCCCTAACATCCCATTATCTTCTGGTGGTGGGAAGCATGGACCCAATCCTGGAAGCTGTGGCACTTTTCAGCAATGATGGGGCAAAGAGAACTTGGGATGGCCCCTTAAGCAAGGTTCACGGGATACTTTCTCTGGTGATCCTAGATGGTGAACCAGTCTCCAGGATGTGTGTCCTGGAATAACACATCAAAGTCAGCTAGTAATAACCTCATATCAGTGACTGGAGCACTTCGTTAGTGTTTTGCAATAATGCAGCAGATGATTGCAATGATTTAGCATAATACATGACTATCCTGTAAATAGGTAACTGCTAAGGGTATAGTAAAGGAAATTTTGTTTATAATTTGGTTGGAAAACTGATGCCCTTGTCACTATTAATGGAAAAAGATACTAAAATCAATATCTGGGAAATTCCTACTGAGATTTTGGTTGTGATAAATTTGTAGATCAATATGGGGAAATTTTATATCTTAACACTTTCAGTCTATGAACATAATATATCTCAATTTATTTAGATTGATTTTGGTTCCTTTCAGTGTTTCGTAGTTTTCAGCATACAGATTCTGAACATATTAGAATTAAACATAAGTATTTGATTTTTGGAGCTATTATCAGTTCATTTCAGTCACTCAGTCGTGTCCGACTCTTTGTGACCCCATGAATTGCAGCACACCAGGCCTCCCTGTCTATCACCAACTCCTGGAGTCTACTCAAACTCGTGTCCACCGAGTCGGTGATGCCATCCAGCCATCTCATCCTCTGTTGTCCCCTTCTCCTCCTGCCTCCAATCCCTCCCAGCATCAGAGTCTTTTCCAATGAGTCAACTCTTCGCATGAGGTGGCCAAAGTATTGGAATTTCAGCTTTAGCATCAGTCCTTCCAATGAACACCCAGGGCTGATTTCCTTTAGAATGGACTGGTTGGATCTCCTTGCTGTCCAAGGGACTCTGAAGAGTCTTCTCCAACACCACAGTTCAAAAGCATCAATTCTTCGGTGCTCAGCTTTCTTCACAGTCCAACTCTCACATCCATACATGACCACTGGGAAAACCATAGCCTTGACTAGACAGACATTTGTTGGCAAAGTAATGTCTCTGCTTTTGAATATGCTATCTAGGTTGGTCATAACTTTCCTTCCAAGGAGTAAGCGTCTTTTAATTTCATGGCTGCAATCACCATCTGCAGTGATTTTGGATCCCCCCAAAATAAAGTCTGACACTGTTTCCACTGTTTCCCCATCTATTTCCCATGAAGTGGTGGGACCAGATGCCATGATCTTAGTTTTCTGAATGTTGAGCCTTAAGCCAACTTTTTCATTCTCCTCTTTCATCAAGAGGCTCTTCAGTTCCTCTTCACTTTCTGCCATAAGAGTAGTGTCATCTGCATATCTGAGGTTATTGATACTTCTCCTGGCAATCTTGATTTCCAGCTTGTGCTTCTTCCAGCCCAGCATTTCTCATGATGTACTCTGCATAGAAGTTAAATAAGCAGGTGACAATATACAGCCTTGACGTACTCCTTTTCCTATTTGGAACCAGTCTGTTGTTCCATGTCCAATTCTAACTGTTGCTTCCTGACCTGCATATAGGTTTCTCAAGAGGCAGGTCAGGTGGTCTGGTATTCCCATCTCTAAATATCCTTTAAAAATCTTTTTTTTCCAGTTGTTCATTGCTCATACATTTCACCCGCCAAATCTCAAGTATGTCCCCTCAAAACAAATCGTGGCTTCTGGGGTTTTACTGAGGACTAGACATAGCAGAATAAGATAGTTCCATCTGTGTTGACTTGGTCCTTGATGTGGTTCATAATTGAGTAAATGTCCAATCTAATGTTGGGCTGCCATGAACTTGACCATGCCTTTCTTTCTGGCACTCTCCACCTAGACTACCAGTTGTTTACTTCACTTGGGAGGAATCAACAGTATCATTTTGCTGTCTCACCCCAGGGCTGTTTGAATTTTCTTGTCTTGTGCCACAATTTGGTGTGATCAGACTACTTTTCTAGTTCTGCTTTAACTGAGAATCTGGAGGTTTATCTTGATTATGTCCTCATCCAAACATCATTTGGGGCACTCATCTCTGATACCCTCTGCCACTCATCTCCAAAATGACAGACAGGAGATGACACTATTAAGCAATTATAAGAGGTTCAAGATCAGCCCAGACCCTCTGAGCCAGATTATACTCTGTGTGAGCATAAAATTCTGTTATTATAGATATAAAACCACTTAGGGGAGGAAGCATCAAGATGGTGCAATGGGAAGACCTAGAGCTCACCTACCCCCATAAACCCATCAAAGATACACCTCCATGTAGAACAATTCTCTCATAAAACCAATTGAAAACCGGCAAAAGACCACTTACACAACCAAAGCTGAAAAAAGTTATTCGTGTAACTGGATAGGACCAAAAAATAAAAGGCATCAGGTTGGGATCCGCACCCGTGGAAGGGATCTGTGAAGCAGGGAAGGTCCACATGGGCAGGCTCTCGCCCTGGGGAGCCCCCTTGCCTGCTGGGAGGTCCGTGAGTCAGAGAAGCTGGAGTGGCCCGGACTCTGCTTGCAAGGCATGTGTACATGTTGCCTTGCTAGCAATCAGAGTGGAGAGAGACCAGTGCTGACAGCTGCCACCTCACCACCCTTCTCAGTCCCAAAGGCGTGTGGAGCAGGGCAGCTAGAATGTAGAGCAGGTAGACATTATCCTCCAGCATAGACGCCCTGGGATAGGACTCTGTCTAGTTGTGTGGAGACGGCCTAGAGGGCCTGGGGTGGGGTTCAGGCTGAACCTCAGAGCCCCATGTCAGCACAGGCAGAGGGGGACAGGTCTAGCTTAGGAGCCCACTGTCAGCGCATGTGGTGGGGGATTTTGTCAGCCCACACACAGGGCAGTGCCATGCATGTCTTGGGGCAGACAGTCCCTGGAGAGGAATACATAGTGGTTTGTTTCCCAGTGGGAACTCTCCAGGGCCACCCACCCCACACTGTAACTTGAAGCCAGATCTGGGGTGGACAGGTCTTGGGAGAGGCCTGTGTGCAGGCAGCTTAAGTCCCAAGTGGTAGCACAATCACCTCCATTCCTGCAGCCACAGCAGCTGGGCCCTAGCACCAGCCCCCTCCATGCCATAGCTGACAGGTTTTCAGCTTTTCTCTGTTGAGTATCATATTGGCTATGTGTCTGAGGCCATATGACACCAAAGGAAACCATCAACAAAAAGACAACCTATGTAATGGGAAAGAATACTTGCAAATGATGCAACCAACAAGTGGTTAATATCCAAATAGCTCAAATGATTCAATATCAAAAAACCCAACCTATTCACAAAATGAGCAGAAGACCCAAACAGCCATTTCTCCAAAGAAGACATACAGATAGCCAACAGGCACGTGAAAAGACACTTGACATCACAAATTATTAGCAAAATGGAAGTCGAATCCACAATGATGCATCACATAACACTGACCTGAATGGCTATCAAAAAATCTACAAATAATTAGATGCTGGAGAGGGTACGTGGAAAAGGAGCCCTTGTACATTGTTGGTTGGAATGTAAATCAGTGCAGCCATTGTGGAAAACAGCATGGAGGTTCCTTCAAAAACTAAAAATAGAGCTACCATATTATCTAGCAATCCCAATCCCAGGCACACATCCAGAGAAAACTCTAATTCTCTAGTTTGAAAAGATACATGCACCCCAATGTTCATAGCAGCACTATTTACAATATCCAAGATATGAAAAAAACCCAAGTACCCTTCGACAGATGATTGGTTTAAGATGTGGTATACATGCAATGGAATATCACTCAGCCATAAGAAAGAATGAAGTAATGCTATTTGCTGCAACATGAATGGACCTAGACATTATCATACTAAGGGAAGAAAGTCAGAGAAAAACAAATATTATAACACATGTAGAATATAAAAATAATACTTTTTAATTTTTAAAATTATTTTAATTAAAGGCTAATTGCTTTACAATATTGTGGTAATTTTTGCCATACATCAACATGAATCTGATGAATCTATATACAAAACCCAAAGAAACTAGGAACTAAACTTACAGTTACTGAAGGGCTAAGGGAAGTATGGATAAATTTTGAGTATGAGATTAACAGATATGATCTACTATGCATAAAATAGATAAGCAACAAGGATTTACTGTATAGCACAGGGAACTCTATTCAATATCTTGTAATAACCTATAATGGAAAATAATCTGAAAATATACATAACAAATTACTTTGTTGTATGCCTAAAACTAATATTTTCAATCAGCTATATTTTCATTAAAAATACATAAAACATTTAATTTTGTGAATATCTTCATGGGTGGCATCTCTGGTGCCCCCTCTAAGATAGGTCAATGGCTAAGTATACTTCCTGGGAAGTGATTGCCGGGAAGAAGAACGTAGGCCAATTTAACAAGTGATGGAGTATATACTCCAAATAATATTGACGTAGTATAATGACCCCCCAAAGAAATGGTGTTGTTGTGAAACCAAACTTTTGCTTGGTCTTCTGATAAAATGTGCCAAGGTCTCCTCTCTCTTAGGCTTAAAATCCATGACATCCACATGGCAAGGAGGATGTAGTAAGTCATACAGTTATACCATCTCTTGAATGGCCTTCTATAGTTTACTAAATCTCCATATTATGAGTCGTGCTTCCTCAAGTCCACTTTGCTGCTAGAAGACAGACCTGTGTGTTAGCAATTAGAAAACCTGCACTAAGAAACGTGAAGAAACAAGTTCTACACGATGTCCCATATGCTGCTGTGAATCATGGCAAGTGTGTCTGCCTTTCAGAGGGCATCATGGTTGCAAGGAGCATGTTTGTGAAATGGCATTGGTGTTCATGTGACAGGAAAGTCAATTTCCTAGATTTTAGTGCTCAGAGGTGGCAGAACACGGTGGTGATTTTTCCCTCTTTCCCTTTATTGCTGTCATTTTTACTTTTTTTTCTTGAGATGAAAGTCATGTAACCTAAAACTAACCATTTTAAAGTAATTCAGTGGCATCCAGTACAGCTGTACAAACTCACTTCTCTCTAGTTCCAAAACATTTTCATCACCCTTAAGGAAGCCTTGCACTATTAAGCAGTGGTGGTTTCTTTCTCATGTCAGTTTTGTAGTAAGATTTGGGAAATTATTCCTGGGAGCTTATCCTAGAGTCATTTTCAGCAGTGGTAAATCACATAAGATTGAAAGTATACAAGGGTAATCCTATAGAACAGTTTGTGTCTAGTTTTGTTTGTTTTATCCCCCAGAGGAACGTTTTAAACCAGCCAAAGACTAAACCAATATGCTTACATTTTGGATCCAATTTAAATTCAAAATCCAACATAGTGCATTTTTTTTTTAATTTTGTGTGTTTGGAAATACAATCAAACAATTGTGAAAGTGTAATTGTGAAGAAAGCTAAGCGCTGAAGAATTGATGCTTTTGAACTGTGGTGTTGGAGAAGACTCTTGAGAGTCCCTTGGACTGCAAGGAGATCCAACCAGTCCATTCTAGAGGAGATCAGTCCTGGGTGTTCTTTGGAGGGAATGATGCTGAAGCTGAAACTCCAGTACTTTGGCCACCTCATGCGAAGAGTTGACTCATTGGAAAAGACCCTGATGCTGGGAGGGATGGGGGGCAGGAGGAGAAGGGGACGACAGAGGATGAGATGGCTGGATGGCATCACCGATTGATGGACATGAGTTTGAATAAAGTCTGGGAGTTGGTGATTGACAGGGAGGCCTGGCGTGCTGCAATACATGGGGTCGCAAAGAGTCGGACACAACTGAGCGACTGAACTGAACTGAATTGGGTAAGTTATGTTTATAGATCTTTCTCAAATCCCTGCTGTTCATACTTTTCTCCAAGATGTAGTTTGACCCAGTCAAGAATGATGGCTTCAACACACCCCTGGTTATCTTGGCATTCCTGGGTTTGCCTCAAACAAACATGAGATGCAGAGTTAGCCTGAGGCAAGCCAGCTCTCACTGCGTTGGCAGTGCCATCACTGTGGCCAGTCTGCCCCACGGTACCAGGCTCTGTGTTCTTTCTGACTACTGGAATGAAGAGAAGTGCTCTTCCCCAGCAGCCAAGTGACGGTGAACCTAGGAGTATGGCACTTGGAATGAGGTTGGCCACACTCCAAGTAGAGGCTGATCCCACGTCTAGCCATAGCAGGGCCAGCCCTAAACGAGCAGGTTGGGCAGCAGTCAACTTTAAGGACCTTGCAGGCAACAGGTGAGGGATGGGGAGCAGAAAGAAGGGGATCTCCCAGAAAGAGAATAAGAATTGGCAACTGACATTTGGAATCTGCAACTTTCAGTTCAGGACAGCTTCCTCTCCAGTATGTTTCTTGGGCAATTATCTAGAAAAAATTACTTTTGAAGGGAGCTATGTTCAGTGGTAGACCATAGTTGTCCAAGTCCTATGGATGGTATGTAGTTTTCATAGTGTAAAGCAAAAATCTCAGTAATTATCTAAGAATTACTAATAGTAGCCTAGCTAATACTTGACTCACCTGAGGGTAAGATGCCTAATGCAAAAAGGTCAATTAAAAAACTCTATAATACTTAATTGCATGTTTATGAGTCACTGTATTTTTAGTCTGTCCATGTGAAACCAAATCCATATGTTTATCAAAGGCTGTTTTACCACCTCCAAACTTGTTTTTTTATTTATTTTGAATTTGTTTCTTTGCTTGTTCCATTTCCTTCTGTTTGATTAAAGTCATTGGTATTCTTTCATATTATATAATTCATCTGTATGTGAGGCACCTAGGCCTTTTGGGAAAAAATAAGAAGCTATTTGAATATGAAAGTGAAAGTGTTAATCGTGTTGGACTCTTTGTGACCCCATGGGTTGTAGCTTGCCAGGCTCCTCTGTCCATGGAATCCTCCAGGCAAGAATACTCGAGTGGGTTACCATTTCCTTCGCCAGGAGATTTTCCCAATCCAGGGATCAAACCTGTGTCTCCCACATATGTCGGCAGATTTTTTACTGTCTGAGCCACCAGGGAAGCCAGGTGAATATGATTTGCTGTTTAATGAACATGTATTTTTTGAGTGTCTGCTGTAGAGCAGGCTTAATTAAAGGCACTAGGCCTAAAAAGACAAGAAAAGCACCCTCCTCAGACTTTCCTTGGAGAAGGCAATGGCACCCCACTCCAGCACTCTTGCCTGGAAAATCCCATGGACGGAGGAGCCTGGTAGGCTGCAGTCCATGGGGTCGCTGCGGGTCGGACACGACTGAGTGACTTCACTTTTACTTTTCACTTTCATGCATTGGAGAAGCAAATGGCAACCCACTCCACTGTTCTTGCCTGGAGAATCCCAGGGACGGCGAAGCCTGGTGGGCTGCCGTCTATGGGGTCACACAGAGTCGGACACGACTGAAGTGACTTAGCAGCAGGCTTTCCTAGGTCATGGAATTATATTTCTCTTTCCCAGTATCATTGAATTGCCACTCAGTTGATTTGGTTCCTTTTTTAGTAGAACGTTTGGAGGCTCATGGATAATTGGATATTTTCATAAACCACACTAAAGTGTATACTTTTAAATTTCTATAATGAAAACAGAATATAAGTCCCAAATCATGGATTATTGTGAGTTATTATAAAAGCTGAAAATATTCTTGCCTCAGACCTATGTTTCTTCAAGTTAATAAAGGGTGCCTTTAAAAGCACCCTAAATGTACTTTTAATTTCCAATCAGCAGATAGCAGCAGTTGAATTCAAAACAAAGTTACAATAGTGTTCTGTTTAACACTATGATAAGTACACTCAAAATTTTAGAAAATGATTCTTAAGTGGAAACAACACGTTCAAACTGAAGATTCTCCTATTTGTCTCAGAAGGGGGAACACTGCAATTCTTTGATCAAGTATCTTTAATTGAACAAAGTAAAAGACTGATTTTCCCACTCCTCAATGTACTCAAACAACTGGCCTTTTCCCTATTAAGTATCATATTAAACAATCCAAGATTTTCTTTTCAATAAAGGAAATAAAATTTACATTTTTCTCTGATTAACTTTTACCAAGAGTCTTGTAATGAAGCTAATTGCATTGTAATTGCAATTTATAGAGTTACCGCTGCCAGCGTTACACTAGCCAATGCACACTATAAAATCTAGACCACACAGAAGAAGGACTCCCAAACGATTCAGAGATATAAAAAAGGAAACATTCTTGAATACTAGGTTTATAAAATGAATATAGGCATTTTCTTAAATGTTCATCATCATTGGAAGGCATGTTTATTTTGCTGTCACCCTGCTTATTTAACTTCTATGCAGAGTACATCATGAGAAACGCTGGACTGGAAGAAACACAAGCTGGAATCAAGATTGCCGGGAGAAATAGCAATAACCTCAGAAATGCAGATGACACCACCCTTATGGCAGAAAGTGAAGAGGAACTCAAAAGCCTCTTGATGAAAGTGAAAGTGGAGAGTGAAAAAGTTGGCTTAAAGCTCAACATTCAGAAAACGAAGATCATGGCATCTGGTCCCACCACTTCATGGGAAATAGATGGGGAAACAGTGGAAACAGTGTCAGACTTTATTTTGTTGGGCTCCAAAATCACTACAGATGGTGACTGCAGCCATGAAATTAAAAGGCGCTTACTCCTTGGAAGGAAAGTTATGACCAACCTAGATAGCATATTCAAAAGCAGAGACATTACTTTGCCAACAAAGGTTCGTATAGTCAAGGCTATGGTTTTTCCAGTGGTCATGTATGGATGTGAGAGTTGGACTGTGAAGAAAAGGGCTGAAGAATTGATGCTTTTGAACTGTGGTGTTGGAGAAGACTCTTGAGAGTCCCTTGGACTGCAAGGAGATCCAACCAGTCCATTCTGAAGGAGATCAGCCCTGGGATTTCTTTAGAAGGAATGATGCTAAACCTGAAACTCCAGTACTTTGGCCACCTCATGCGAAGAGTTGATTCATTGGAAAAGACTCTGATGCTGGAGGGATTGGGGGCAGGAGGAGAAGGGGACAACAGGATGAGATGGCTGGATGGCATCACTGACTCGATGGACGTGAGTCTGAGCGAACTCTGGGAGTTGGTGATGGACAGGGAGGCCTGGCGTGCTGCGATTCATGGGGTCGCAAAGAGTTGGACATGACTGAGCGACTGATCTGATCTGATGAGACCAATACAACTGTAAAAATACAAACATATATCTAGACTACTGGGGCTGCCCTGGTGGCTCAATGGTAAAGAATCCACCTACCAATGCAGGAGACACGAGTTTGATCCCTGGGTCAGGAAAATCCCCTGGAGAAGGAAATGGCAACCCACTCTAGTATTCTCGCCTGGGAAGCCCCATGGACAGAGGAGCCTACAGTCCATGTAACCAGAGGGGCTACAGTCCATGAGGTTGCAAAGAGTCAGACATGACTTCGTGACAAAACAACAACAATCTGGAGTATTATTTCAATAGCAGAAGATATTTTTATTTTCCAGACTCCATGTATGAAAGGACCTTGGGGTTTGAGTTGCATAAAAATTGAATCATTTACTTTCAATAATCTGGAAAGAGAACCAATAAAATCAGAAATTTGGGATGAAAGAAAGAAAAACAAGGCCCTCAATGTTATACTTAGCAATGGTTTAGATTCATGACTAACAAATCCATAATAGTTAAATCCTGAGTAGAAGATACTTCACACTCTGCAAATGTCTCAAATTACTAGTAAAATCTGCATATTATACGTGACTCTCTTGTTTAATGTTTTCCTCTTTCCTTTAAAAACAGCCAGAGAAAAACTACAAAATATCAAAACTCAACCAGCATGAATTAATCTACATGATTCTTTAAACATGAAATTTGTAGCCTAAAAGCCAAAAAAAGAATCTCCAGGCCCAGATTGTTCCACAGGAAAATTCTATCAGAAGTTTAAAGAAATTAATGTTTGTTTTACATAAACAAATTTATGTTTTATATACTCTTCCAGAAAATAGAAGGAAAGGGGGCACTTTCCAAATCATTTTATAAAGCCAGTATTATTCCGATACCAAAACCAGACAAAAACAGTACAAAAAGCAATCTACACACCAATTTCTCTCAAGAACTTAGATGTGGAACTTCCCTGGTAGTCCAGTGGTTGAAAGTCCACCTGCCAATACAGGGGAAACAGGTTTCACTGGTCCAGGAAGATCTTGTATGCACAGGCAGGGCAACTAAGCCCATGTGTCACAACTACTGAAGCCCAAGCACCTCAGATCCTGTGCTTAACAATAAAAGAAGACACCGTAATGAGAAGCCTGTGTACTCCAACTAGAGTGTAGCCCCTGCTTGCTGCAGCTGGAGGAAGCCCATGTGTAGCAATGAAGAAACAAAAAAGAATTTAGATGCAAAATCCTCGATAAAATATTAGCAAAGCAAATCCAACAATATGTTAAAAAAAAAAGCATATACCATTACCAAGTGGCATTTATTCCACATAGGAAGGATAGTTCAACATTAAAAAAACAAAAATCAACATAATCCGCCATATAAACAGGCTAAAGAAGAAAAATCAATGATAGGAAAAACATTTGACTAAATCCAACCTCATTCCAAATAGTCAGGGACCCATACCTTGGGGGCTGGTAGTGTTGACTCCACTCTCAGGCAACCTTTCCTGTTCTTGATACACTCCCTATTGGGCTGCACTGTGAAGGCCTGCAAGCCTTGTAGTTGCCCAGCCTCAAGACCAAAGAAAGAGCCCAGAGATGGCAACCGAGCCATCAATGATTTATTGGATAGGGGATCTCACACCCACCTCTGAAGCAAAAGGTCCTGGGACAACATCCCACTGTAGATGGCAGACAGGACATGGCGTCTTCACTAGTGGGTGTGGGGGATAAGGAAGCTATCATTTACAGGCAGAACTGACGTCAGGTTGGCTCATCAGTTACTAGGGAAATCACCAGCTAGGGCATGTCCCTAAAATCTCCTCAGATTAACAACCCTCACAACCATCCCGAGGGCAGATGTATCCCTTTAATAAACTAGCAGGTGGAGTCATTCTAGAACGATCGATAGGTGGCAGAGTGGGAGGGGAAATCATGTTCACCAGGCACTGGTCAAGCAGGGAATGTACAGAGAGCAAGAGAATAGCCATTCTGAGTGGCCTGACCGTACACTACATAAGAAAAATGTATTTCATATCCATTGACTCAGATTTCAAAAGAAATACATGAATGGAAATGGTATAAATCAAACACAGATTTATCATAATTTTCCAAGTCACGTGTTAGAAATGTGATTCTCTTCACCTAGAGAAAATAGTACTTTCTGTAAATAAATAAAGTAGTTACAAAGTTCATAATTACTCTTATGGTATACACTGTACTGGACTAAGCTAATAAGCATTGTAACATTTCTGTTCCCAAGATCCACCATTGTACATTAACATTTGAATGAACACATTCATTATATAGCCAGGATAGCAATTTCCAGATCTAGTACTAATGTACTTTCTGGCTAAAGCTGAAACTCTTAAGAGCAATTAACTAATTCATGAGTTAATATTGTTTAGACATCAGCCTTTAGAACTAAATGGGATAATGTATGTAAAATGCTTAGCACATTTCCTGCCATAGAGTCAGTACTCAATAAATGATAGCCACTAATATCAATATTATCAAGTAATGATGCCATGGGGTTTTCTACATTGAATATTACCACTTGTAAAAAAGTTTGTGTTTTTTTTTTTAACGTAAAGCATTTTCAAGCTATGGATACATTTCTCAAATCCATGGTCTTATATGATGGAAACATCTGCTTGCTTTCAAAAGCCTAATCACTACTCTATCAATCCAAAGTCAATTAAAATAGTTACTAATAATTTTTCCCTGTAGCGGACTTCAGTCATCTATATACTATATATGCATGTCACCAAAAACAAATGCCACCATCCAGCATTTTACTTAAAGATGCGTCAGTGGGTATTGGGGGAAGCTGACACCAAGACAGAGTTAGGAGGGCAAAAGGCTGATTGAGTGGTAGCCAGAACAAAATCTAGAGATGAACTGGGGAGGAAACAGCACTAGGGAGAGAGCCTCAGGCTATGACAGCGGGACTGACGGTCTTGGCTAAGAGCATAGTGGGGAGCTCAAGAGCAGAGCTTGCCCGTGAGGATCCCCACTAACGGCAGAGATGGCCAGCACCTTCTCCATGCCGAGCCAGAGACCGAGGTCTACCCTGGGCGAGTGGCCTTGGTTTGTAGGCCGGAGCAGAGTCTGAAGGCACCCACAGACAGAGCTTGTTGGCTAATTGCACTTTTTACAGCTGATGAGATTCTTACATAGTGAGGTATGGGGAAGTCATCTTGAGTTACACACAACTTGAATTTTATGCTAACATTCTGTTTGCAGCCTATCAAACATACGTTGTACATCTGCTTTAATTATTAAAGAAAAAGGTGACTGACCAGCAGAGAAGAATGCCCATGTTGAAGACAAAGATTAAATGCCTCCTTTCCTGGGACGCCCATGCTGGTTTTCGTTCAGTGATAAAACTCCCTTTATAGATGTCAAGGCCACACTGACTTGCTGTGTTTGTGCTGATCGGCTTTTGGTTTTTGTTTTTTTTAACATTTAAGAAACATACCACTGACTCCTTTGATGTTCTTTGTTTTGACAAGATATACAACTGTACTGAAAAAACATGTTTCTCCAGAGTAGTTCTTTAGACTTATCTAAGAGGCTGTCTCCTGGGCTATATCCTCGGTGTGGTTCAAATAAAACTCTTTCTTATTTCTGTTATAGATGGTTTGTTGATTATTTCTGTTGATCCAGCTAAGTGGTAAGTGTTTTCTCTAGAGGGAGACCTGAGCAGAACATTCCCATAACATCCTTAGGAGACATACTGGAGAAGACATATAGAAGTAAAACTCCTATTTGACTTTTTTTTTTTTTTGGCCTGTGCCAGGTCCCAGCTGCCAAATGCAGGATATTTAGTTGTGGCATGTGGAATCTAGCTCCCTGACCAGGTATCGAACCCGGGTCCCCTGCATTGGGAGCACAGAGTCCTAGCCACTGGACCACCAAGGAAATCCCAACTTTTTTTAATTTTTGCTGTCAAATGCCTTCCTTACTTAATTGGTTTCCCTAGAGAAAGGTAGTTTTTTCATCATGCTTCGGTGGAACACCTATCAGACAGAATTATGTAATAATTGCCTGTTTCTAATTTGGGAATATTTAGGAAAAAAATCATAAAAATAAAGGTAATTGATAGAATTTTGTCAATATTGCTTTCTTCTAATGACATATCTGTTCACAAGAATTAGTACACAACAGTGACAGGTAGAGCTATTTACACTTTTTCTTGAACATAGAATAAAATCACATCCACAAAACTATTTACTTAAAGTATTCATTTTCTGTTAGAAAAAATCCTGCTAATTTGTTTGTTGGAATTAGATCCAATATTCATGTTGTTCTGAAAAAATGTTTAATTCTGAGAACAGAAGCACAATTTGCATTGTTTAGCTACTAGAACAAAATTTAGAACTCCTCTGTTGCTATTAAAAGTAAATAATAGAACTTTCCCAAAGATAATATGCAAAAACCATCTTTAACATAATTATATAAAGACTTTTAAAATAAAAAATCCATCATGCAAAAGAATAACCTCAGTTATCAAGCAGTCATATAACATTGACTATACAATGAAAGTAAAATACAATGTCATTGGAAAAGACTCTGATTCTGGGAGGGATTGGGGGCAGGAGGAGAAGGGGACGACAGAGGATGAGATGGCTGGATGGCATCACTGACTCGATTGACGTGAGTCTGAGTGAACTCCGGGAGTTGGTGATGGACAGGGAGGCCTGGCATGCTGCAGTTCATGGGGTCGCAAAGAGTCGGACACGACCGAGCGACTGAACTAAGCTGAACTGAAGGGAGTAGGGCCCATAGTTCTTTGTGGTTAAACATCATTCTTAAATTAACAAGTACATCTCCTAAGTCTTATTTTGCTGTATGAGAATTCATCCATTTAGTCAACAAACATTTATGAAGTGCTTACAACGTAAGGGCATTGTAAGTAGACAACTATGAACAGGTGCTTTACAAAAGAGAAATGCAGGTAGCCAAATCACATACAAAAAAGTGAGCAATTTCTTTAGTAAATAAAATAGAAATTAAGACCCCATTTGAAATACTGTTGATATGTGGCCCAGATGGTAAAGAATCTGCCTGCAATGCAGGAGACCCTGGTTCGATCCCTCACTCAAGAAGATCCCCTGGAGAAGGAAATGGCAACCCACTCCAGTACTTTTTCCTGGAGAATTCCATGGACAGAGGAGCCTGGTGGGCTACAGTCCATAGGGTTGCACAGAGTTGGGCACTACTGAGCAACTAACATTGCTACTAGATTAAACACCTGTCAAAGCCAAGGATGAGAATGTGGAAAAACATGAATTTTCAGTGTATATTATGATGTACAGTATGTGTAAATTTATAAGTCACTTTTAAAACTAATTTGGCAATTCCTTGTAAATCTACCTAGATTCCAAAATTCCACTCCTACGTATACATCCTCGAGAAATTTGCACATATTTTGGAATGTTTGTAGCAGCACTTTTTGTAGCAGCAGAAACAATTGGAAATATCCCCCAAATCCAATGACAGGAAATAAATTTTGATAGTCTATTTACTCAGTGAAGTAATACCCAGCAGTGAAAATCAGTGAACTACAGCTACCCATAAGGATGAGCCTTAGAAACATAATTTTGAGTGAAAAGCAATTCCCAGGAGATTCATACTATAATGCGACCACCACTCAAAAACAAACAAGACAAAATGTATTCCTAAGGCATGTGTAAAACTATGTGTTTTCAAAAGTGAGAGGCTGATAAATGCAAAACTCAGGCAGATGGTTACATGGGCAGGATAGCAAGGGAGGAGAATGTGGGTTAATGTCAAATTTGAAGATTTTGTGCTGGATAACAAATTCATGGAGAGGCATAATATCATGCCACATAACTTACATATGTTACATATATGTTCTTTAATAACTTACAAATATTTTAAAATTATTTGGACACTTAAAAATATTTCTTTATCAAAGTATAGTTGATTTACAAGGTTGTTTTCATTTCAGGGGTACAATAAAGGACTCAGTTATGCATATAAAAATTTGGAAAAAATTTAAAGCAATGAAATAATGCTACCTCTTGGATAGCCTATTTCTATATCTAAATTGGTTTATAGCAGAACTGACAGTGAAACCCAGATTTGTCTCCCAGGCTAGTGACCTTGAGAAGCCCACTTTAAACAGATTAGAACAGAATAGTTACACTACATGTTCTCACTGAAGTGCTCTTTTTTAAATTTATTAAAATAATGATTTGTATTTATAAAAATTCAAATACTTAAGAATATTAAATGAGAATAAATTCTTCTGTGCACTTCTCAAATCACACAATTCCATTCCCCAGATATGATTGCTGTTAATACACTAATGTTTTCCATGCATATATGAACATATGTGTATTTATATATATATATATATACCAAACACATATCCTTTTAAAAATAAAAACACAAAACCTCCTTGCCTATAAATACTCTTCAATAACTTATTCTTTTATTTGACAGTGACATTTTTCATGTCATGATTTTACCCATAAATCATCCTGAATATTTTTAAAGGTTTTATGGTTTTCCTTTGTATTGGATACATTGGTTGAATTTAAACACTGACTTGACGACAGGTATGCCCCAACCAGTAACGCTGAAGAAGCTGAAGTTGAACGGTTCTATGAAGACCTACAAGACCTTTTAGAACTAACACCCAAAAAAGATGTCCTTTTCATTATAGGGGACTGGAATGCAAGAGTAGGAAGTCAAGAAACACCTGGAATAACAGGCAAATTTGGCCTTGGAGTATGGAATGAAGCAGGGCAAAGACTAATAGAGTTTTGCCAAGAAAATGCACTTGTCATAACAAACACCCTCTTCCAACAACACAAGAGAAGACTCTATACATGGACATCACCAGATGGTCAACACTGAAATCAGATTGATTATATTCTTTGCAGCCAAAGATGGAGATGCTCTATACAGTCACCAAAAACAAGACCAGGAGCTGACTGTGGCTCAGATCATGAACTCCTTATTGCCAAATTCAGACTTAAATTGAAGAAAGTAGGGAAAACCACTAGACCATTCAGGTATGACCTAAATCAAATCCCTTATGATTACACAGTGGAAGTGAGAAATAGATTTAAGGGCCTAGATCTGATAAATAGAGTGCCTGATGAACTATGGAATGAGGTTCGTGACATTGTACAGGAGACAGGGATCAAGACCATTCCCATGGAAAAGATGCAAAAAAGCAAAATGGCTGTCTGGGGAGGGCTTACAAATAGCTGTGAAAAGAAGAGAAGCGAAAAGCAAAGGAGAAAAGGAAAGATATAAACATCTGAATGCAGAGTTCCAAAGAATAGCAAGAAGAGATAAGAAAGCCTTCTTCAGCGATCAATGCAAAGAAATAGAGGAAAACAACAGAATGGGAAAGACTAGGGATCTCTTCAAGAAAATCAGAGATACCAAAGGAACATTTCATGCAAAGATGAGCTTGATAAAGGACAGAATTGGTTTGGACCTAACAGAAGCAGAAGATATTAAGAAGAGATGGCAAGAATACACAGAAGAACTATACAAAAAAGATCTTTATGACCCAGATAATCACAATGGTGTGATCACTGACCTAGAGCCAGACATCCTGGAATGTGAAGTCAAGTGGGCCTTAGAAAGCATCACTACTAACAAAGCTAGTGGAGGTGATGGAATTCCAGTTGAACTATTCCAAATCCTGAAAGATGATGCTGTGAAAGTGCTGCACTCAATATGCCAGCACATTTGGAAAACTCAGCAGTGGCCACAGGACTGGAAAAGGTCAGTTTTCATTCCAGTCCCAAAGAAAGGCAATGCCAAAGAATGCTCAAACTACCACACAATTGTACTCATCTCACACGTTAGTAAAGTAATGCTCAAAATTCTCCAAGCCAGGCTTCAGCAATATGTGAACCGTGAACTTCCTGATGTTCAAGCTGGTTTTAGAAAACGCAGAGGAACCAGAGATCAAATTGCCAATATCCGCTGGATCATAGAAAAAGCAAGAGAGTTCCAGAAAAATATCTATTTCTGCTTTATTGACTATGCCAAAGCCTTTGACTGTGTGGATCACAATAAACTGTGGACAATTCTGAAAGAGATGGGAATACCAGACCACCTGATCTGCCTCTTGAGAAATTTGTATGCAGGTCATGAAGCAACAGTTAGAACTGGACATGGAAAAACAGACTGGTTGCAAATAGGAAAAGGAGTACGTCAAGGCTGTATATTGTCACCCTGTTTATTTAACTTATATGCAGAGTACATCATGAGAAACTCTGAACTGGAAGAAACACAAGCTGGAATCAAGATTGCCGGGAGAAATATCAATAACCTCAGATATGCAGATGACACCACCCTTATGGCAGAAAGTGAAGAGGAACTCAAAAGCCTCTTGATGGAAGTGAAAGTGGAGAGTGAAAAAGTTGGCTTAAAGCTCAACATTCAGAAAACGAAGATCATGGCATCTGGTCCCATCACTTCATGGGAAATAGATGGGGAAACAGTGGAAACAGTGTCAGACTTTATTTTTCTGGGCTCCAAAATCACTGCAGATGGTGACTGCAGCCATGAAATTAAAAGACGCTTACTCCTTGGAAAGAAAGTTATGACCAACCTAGATAGCATATTGAAAAGCAGAGATATTACTTTGCCAACAAAGGTTCGTCTAGTCAAGGCTATGGTTTTTCCAGTGGTCATGTATGGATGTGAGAGTTGGACTGTGAAGGAGGCTGAGCGCCAAAGAATTGATGCTTTTGAACTGTGGTGTTGGAGAAGACTCTTGAGAGTCCCTTGGACTGCACGGAGATCCAACCAGTCCATTCTGAAGGAGATCAGCCCTGGGATTTCTTTGGAAGGAATGCTGCTAAAGCTGAAACTCCAGTACTTTGGCCTCCTCATGCGAAGAGTTGACTCATTGGAAAAGACTCTGATGCTGGGAGGGATTGGGGGCAGGAGGAGAAGGAGACGACAGAGGATGAGATGGCTGGATGGCATCACTGACTCGATGGACGTGAGTCTGAGTGAACTCCGGGAGTTGGTGATGGACAGGGAGGCCTGGCGTGCTGCGATGCATGGGGTTGCAAAGAGTCAGACACGACTGAGTGACTGATCTGATCTGATCTAAGTTATCGCCTATTAGGGCATTAAATGAGACTTTTTTATGTCAGTTTCAGCTGAGGCTTTCAAATCTGCAAATAAAACAGAAGGTTCCAACTACCCCTACAATCTGAGGTGATCTCCTAGAACTGTTAGGTGGGACTTGCAGAGGAGATCTCTATAAACTGGTTGGGGACCTGAAGTCATCATCCATCTTAAGATATAAAATTAGTGAAGTTTATATGATTGAAAAATAAAAGCTAAAACCTTAGAAGGAGATGACTTACGGAGCAAGGAGTTGTTTTACTTTACTGAAAAGAAGATGGCCAAAAGGTACAAACTTCCAGCTAAAAAATATATGACACGAGGATGCAATGCACAGCATGGTGACCCTAGTTAATATGGGATTGCATATGTGAGAACTGCCAAGAGAATAGATCTTAAAAAGAAAAATTGATGGCCAAGGAGACACTGGTCTAATATTTGGACAATGATAGTAACAAGCTATACAGTAAAGGTTAAAACACTCCATTCCTATTTTGCTTCACTTTCATGATCATTATCAGACAGGAGAGAGTAGAAGTAAAATTGCTTCAAGAGAACTGAAGCCAGAAATGAGCAGAGTTAAAAAAGTATACGCACCAGGAATCTTTAAAATAATGTATCTCCAAACCTGGAAAAATTATGTTTGATGCAGAATTAGGAGTTGTCAAATTACAAGCTCAGTTATGTGGATGTCTTAGATTGGGTTTCCTGGAAACAGAATGAAATGGAGAACTGAGTTAGAAATTTTACTGGGAGAGTTCATAGGAGATAAACTGGGAAGGAAGTGAGGGAGGGAGGAATGGGCAGAGCAGGAAGATTTCCAGCAAAGTGGTTGCATTCAGCTGACTGATTCTCAGACAATCCTTCTGAGAATTCTAGAATTAGGCTGGCTCTTCAGGGTTGTCTCAAACTGAGGTGAGATGGCGGGGCCATTTTATTCTTGCATCAGTTAGTACCGGACAGAGGTCACTTCCTGGAGTGGGAGTGGGTGGCATAGGTTCTGAAGATGCCGCTGGAGATTTGATGAACTGACACTAGGAAGGGAATCTGGGTGAAGTAACACAGTATCTACTTGTACTCACTAATTTCTGTTTAAGCCTCTATTTTAGCATGACTTTCAACTTCTGTGCTATGCTCAGGCTCAAGGGAAATCATTGTGCCGTGTCCCAAGCTGCACTGGAAAGAGGAGGGCTTTGTGAGGCTATCTTTGGTTGCCTGGATACATCATTCAGATACTTCCACCCATTCTGCTCCTTCTGGGTAGGAGAAAACCCTCACGTCTTGCATCTTTCTCAGGGGCGCCCATGTTTTCTTCTGGTCTTAGATTTCCAAACATACAGAGGGTTTCTCCTTTCTCTTTCTAATCTGAACAAATTCATGTAGCTCAATAGACCACAGGTAGAGATGAAAAGAAGCAGGGGGTGTGACAGCAAGAAAAGCAGACTCTGACTGCAGATAACACAACTTTCCCCATCTAATTTTTATGACCTGAGTTCTCTCTGGGCTGAGGGTTTTTTTTGAATGTCTAAAAGCACAAGCTTCAGAGATTTAAAAAGCTTTTTCTTTGCTTTTCTGCTGTAACAACCTGTCCTGGAGGCAATGAACGCATTGACTAAATGAATGAAGTCAAAAAATAAAAGAAATTCAGGAAAGAAAATCTTAGGTAACATCTCAGAATATTATCCTGCTACAATTACATCCAAGGATCCTACCAGGACCTGTGGATGAGATCAATGAAACCTTGTAATAGTCTTTGACGGTTCAGGGAGAAAGAAAAAACGACCCAATGATCAAAGTCAGAGAAGAGTCTCCCTTAAAGTAGGAAGAAAGAGGATGCTGCAAACCATAGACTGATATTAATGTTCCACATAGAGAAAATGCCAGACAAAGCTCATCTTGGTTATTTTTTATTCTTTGTTTTGGTCCAGTGAAGGCCTTGAAATAAGGTATCTGGAATCCAGCAAATAACTGACTTGTCTCCTGAGATATCATTGTGAATAAGATGCATAAATGGGGACCAGAAAACAAAGGGCCTGACAAATTTATAATACAATGAACAACTATCCCCAGTGAAAATAGGCACATGGTCAAAGTCAAGTAGTCAAGATACAATTGGTTAAGGCAACTATGACACACGCAGAGAGTTGGACAGAACAGAGGACAAGATGCTTGAGGAAGTGGAACCCCAGGAAGCCAGGTCATCTGGAAGTGAGAAGTGTAGCGTCTGCCATGTGGAGGCTAATTGATTATCCAGGCAAGAATACTGGAGTGGGTTGCTGTGCCCTCCTCCAGGGGACCTTCCTGACCCAGGGATCAAAGCTGTGTTTCTTACATCTCTTGCATTGACATGTGGGTTCTTCGTCCCTAGCGCCACCTGGGAAGCCCCAAAAGAAAAACAATCAGGGCAAATTTCTGACAGATAGAACTCTTCTTAAAAGCAAGCAAACAACAAAAGAAACCTAGGATGTTGTGAGGTAATATGTTTACCAGCAGCATGGTGTCACGGAGATTCATTCATTCTACTAACAGTATCAATTGCCTGTGCTCCCCTTGGAAGAAATGAATAGGACCTGATGACTTCTAAGTGCCCCCTCAGCTGTGAGCAGCTCTGATTTGACTCTCAGAAAATGTGAATGCTAAACCAAAACCATCTGGGTTTTCACTCTTTTACAAAGATGTTTTACATGATTTACAGAAAAACTAGTGATTCAGAAAGAGTTTCATAAAAGCCTGTGGATACACTCAGAGTTGATTTTATGGCTCATGACTGGCAATATTAATGGAAGCACTAATAAAAGTTATGATATGTAGTCATAAAACACCTAAGCATGAATTCATAACTCATGTTCCAACAGGGTAAGGCAGGTCATTTCTCCTTTATGATTTAATGCCAAGTAGATTTTAAACTTAGCTTTCCACAGGAGACCTATAAACCTCAGTGTAGGTTAAGATCGAAGTCCAACTATGCTATTTCAAAGATAAAATAGTAATGAACATATGGTTATGAGAAAAATCTGACATTCTAAACTTACAAAGTGGGAATGGTTTAGTCACCCCACTCAATAGCATAAGTGTGCGGGAGGTTGCTCATTGGGTTCTCCTAACTTTGATAAGTTGGCTTTCCTTCAGCTCTACCAAGAGTCTAGACCAAAATTTGATGAGGAATTATAACTTATGCTAGCTTTGGTTACAGCTGTTAAATTTGGAGCTCACCTCCTTACACCTGTCATCTGGTATCGGGAGCTACTGATACCAGGAACTGTTTCACTCAGGAGCTACTCCTGAGACACCTGTTGGGGAGGCCAATCCTCAGATCCTGGATCTTATGACTGAGGGTCCCTGCCAGAGGGTGACTCTGGCTGGCCAGAGTTCCCTTCCACCTTGCGACTGTTAAATTTGTATGCCAACCTGACTGGGCTAAGAGATGCCCAGATCGCTGGTGAAACACTATTTCTAGGTAAGTCTGTGAGCATCTTCAGAAGAGATTAGCATTTAAATTGGGAGACTAAGTGAAGAAGACCATCCTCACCAGTGCAGGTGGGCAGCTTCCGATCAGTTAGGAATGGAGTAGATCAAAGGGGCAGAGGAAGGGCAAATTAGCTCACCCTGAGCTGAGACACCCATCTTCTCCTGCCCATGGACTTCGGTGCTTCTGGTTTTCAGGCTATTGGACTCATATGGGGATTTACATCATCACCCCAATCCTCAGATCTTTGGACTCAGAGGTAATTATAACACCTGGTTTAGTTAAACACCTGAGTTAATTAAAACACCTAGTTTTCCTGGTTTGTAGATGGCAGATGATGGGACTTCTCGGCCTCCATAACACATGAGCCAGTTCCTATATAAATCACCTTTTATGTCTCTATGTATATTACTGATTCTATTTATCTGGAGAATCCTAATACATACCAGAACAGTGACTTCCCCCATCTGACCAAACAGGTCCAGAATCCTTTTCCAGGCATTATTAAGGATGCTAAGAGGACGGTTGGGCTTCCCTGGTGGCTCAGTGGTAAAGAATCCACTTGCCAATGCAGGAGATGGGAGTTCAATCCCTGGGTGGGGAAGATCCCCTGGAGAAGGAAATGGTAACCCACTCCAGTACTCTTGCCTGGGAAATCCCATGGACAGAGGAGCCTGGTGGGTTACAGTTCAGACATGACTTAGTGACTAAACAACAATAACAAAGAGGAGGTGTAGAGGAAGCTTATCTCCTGAGATCATACAAGCACTCAAGTCAGTTTGAGTCTGGAGATGCTGGCAACCCATCTGTGTCACAAGGAAAGGACCTCCTTGGGAGTAAAGCAGGGGAGAGGAATCAAGAACTGAGAAATGGAAAGAGACAGGACTGAGAAGATCCTCTGAGTCTCTGAATCCAGCTATGACTGAGTCCATCTGAGCCACTGGACTTTTCAGATTCATGAAATAATGAATCTTTATCTGTTTAAAATAGCTGAATTCAATTCTGTCACTTTGCCATTCAGAGTCCAATTAGCCATAGCAGAGTTACTTTTATGTTTCTGGCTTATCCCTAGTACAATTTCTGGTAATTATCTTCAAAGAGTAACTTTGAGTAAGAAGAGATCTTTTCACTGACAACTTAGAGAGGACTGAAGATGTAGTCACTCATTTCATTTACCTATTTTAGAAGAGAGACCCAGACACACTAGTTTAAAAAGGATTAATGGTGAGCACCAAAGCTGTCCTGAGATTTGTGCTTCTCTTTCAAATTAAAATGAATTGATCATTGTAGCATATTTTCCAAAAATGGCTGCACCAATATATTGGTCCCATCTCACATGTTCTTTGTGAGCTGTGGCTAACACCCCTCCCCACAAGAGAGGGCATGTAGGCACTCTTCTTTGAGTCTAGACAGGGCTTGTGCCAGCCCTGATCAGTGGGGAATGATGGTGGTGGTGATATGTGGCTTCTGAAGCTGAGCCGCGAGAATGATGCAGCTTCAGGAACTACCTTCATGGTCTGGTGGTTAAGGTTCCACATTTCCATGCAGGGAGGCTCGGGTTTGATCCCTGGTCAGGGAACTAGATCTCTCATGCTGCAACTGAAGATCCTGCATGCTGCAAGGAAGATCCCACACACAGCAAGAAAGATTCTGCATGCCGCAACTAAGACTCAAATTAAAGTCTTAGTTGTTTCTGCATGTTTGAACATGCAGAACAAGCCAAATTAAAAAAAAAAAGATCCAGCTTCTGCCTGGCACTCTCAGGACACTTGCCTTGGAACCCGGCTTCTATGCTGTGTGGGAAGTCAAACCAGATGTGGAGGCTCAAGTAAAGAGGACTGGAAGGCCTCAGCTGAAAGCCACCATCAACTTCCAGATGCATGAATGAGCAAGCTTTTATATGGCTCCACTCCCAAGGCCTGGACTCTTCCAGCTGAAGTCCCAGACACAGTCACCATGCTTCCCACTGTGCCCTGTTTGAATTCATGACCAATCTCCACACCCCCAAACTATAAGAGATAATAATAGGTGATTATTTAAGCCCCTAAATTTTGGAGCAATTTTTAAAATAGTAATAGATAACTAATATGGTCATCATGGTTGAGATGATATTTTGCTGAAAGAGAAAACATAGAAGTATCTAAGCGTAGAAGTTAAAAATCTATTTTCTCAGAAAACGAAAGTGAAATGGAGCAGGACCCTGTGGTATTTGCCCCTCCCCACCCCCAAAGTTCTCTGCCCGCCTTAGTCTATGGGAAAAACTTAGCCAAAGAAGAAGTTTAATCAGAGAAGTGAGAACATGCAGAAACAAAGGAAAACAGTCAAAGGAGATGAAATGATAATAATATAGTCATTAACAATAGTCAAGGACTTTTGGTTCCTTCTCAAGGGCTATAGATAATTTTCTGAGCCACATTCTATGAGCTGCCTTATAGATACTAAAACCCCCACCAGGTGGAGAAGTTAATTACATGATGACCAGATGGTAACCATGATGTAAGTTGCCACAATTCTGAGAACTGGCCTCAAGAAATGGAAATAAACTGACTCTGGAACTGAAGACTAACTGTACTTATAACAAGATGATGCTGATCAGACCACCAATGACCAACTTCAAGATGACTGTCAGATTTGATTGCAGTTTCTGCAGGTAGTCCTACTCTGCCTACAAAGGCTCTAAAACCTCTTGCCCACTGATTGTCAGGAGGGGGGTCAGCCTCTGGACAGGCACCCCAGGCATCCCTACTTCCTACCCCTACTCCCACTGGTTGCTGGCATCCAAAATAAAGCAAACTTTCCTTTCTACCAATCTGGCCTCTTTAATGGCTTTTGAGCAGCAAGCAGCTGGACCCTGCTTTCGGTAACAAAAGTAGGGGAAGAATTATTTGGGAAGCTGAACTAGACATTGTCAGGTAGAACAGAAAACATGGAATCTCCAAGTGATTGTTCAACCTTTGAATGCTCTTCCACCCAGAAAAATGGTGAAAACAAATGCATTAGTATTCAATTGCACCTACGGATCTGGAGCTCAGCTTGGTTGAGCTCCAACCAAGTTGGAGTTGAATCAATTTTGACTGACACTAAAGCACAGATGATGCAATGTGCTCCTCAGCCCACTTCATTCTACGTATGGGCACATAGCCAACCCTCATTTCCCAACCTCCCCTGCATCTGGGTGGAGGTAACTGAGTGATTAATTGCTCACCACTGTGGCTAAAATTCAAGTAAGCCTTGGGGTCAACTGCTCTCTCCCCACCCAACCCCCCCCAGCTAATCAATCAGCCATCTTGGAGATTTACCTTTTCCATAAATCCTTTTTCTCTATCTTTGTGCTTTTATTTGGATTCCTGACAGATTTAATCGCTCTCCACGCTTACCCTGCAGGCAGAATGTTGTTTGTGAAATGTTCATCTAATCATCCCATGCTTCTGTTTGTAACTTACTCCATCCAGCTTCATCTGCTGGTCCCTGCTATAGCTCCCTGTGCCTGGAATGCATTCCTTTCACATTCTTTTTTCCACAGGATAGGGTCTGGTTCATCTTCCAGGGCTCTGCTTAACTATCCCTTTATTCAGTAAGCCTGACTTCAATTGCTAGTCTAGCCTACTCTGGTTGCCTCTGCTATGAGCTCTCACAGTGTTCTTTATTTTAGAGGAGCATTTAATGACATCTTATTTAAATTCCTTAATTGTTTGTTTCCCTTCTCTGGATTATAAATGCAATAAGGGCTCAAGGGTATTGTATTCCCAGGGCCTAAAACAACTTATGGCATGTAGTAGGAGACATATACATACATATATGTATACTTATACATGTCCTATAAAGTGAAAGTGAAGCCGCTCAGTCCTGTCGACTCTTTGCAACCCCATGGACCATAGCCCACCCAGGCTCCTCCCACCATGGGATTTTCCAGGCAAGAATACTGGAGTAGGTTGCCATTTCCTTCTCCATATATATATATATCATACATATGTGCTTAAATGACATGAATAAATCAGCAACAACAACAAAAAAACAAGACAAAGAACAAATACAAAACCCACAAAGATCTTCCTCCCGACAAGCTGTAGTAATTGACGTCAACTAGTTAGCAAGGCTGAAGCAGGTAAAAAATTCTCCTAAAATCTCTCAAATCTCAGTCATGTACTGAATTTGCTCCAACATTTTTTTCTTTTCCTGGCTTGGGAGAAGCAAAAGAATTATTTCAGTAAAGAAACTGTTTTGTTTTGTTTTTTAATTCTGAATTTGATTAATTGCTCAGGCTCTCTTGTCTGAAAAAGAAATACTTAAAATTTTCAATAGCCAGATATATGCTGAATTCCAGTTTGATTTTTATTTAGAAGTAGACTGATAACTGGGGCTTCCCTGGTGGCTCAGACAGTAAAGAATCTGCCTCCAATGCAAGAGACCTGGTTCAATCCCTGGGTCAGGAAGATCCCCTGGGGAAGGGAATGGCTACCCATGCCAGTATTCTTACCTGGAAAATTCCAGAGGAAGCTGATGGGCTACAGTGCATACGGTAGCAAAGAGTCAGACACAACTGAGCGACTAACACTTTCACTTTCAGACTGATAACTGGTAATAATGGTGGTGATGAATGAAATAAATTTGTATACCTAAAATTTCTACTAGCACATGATTGCCAGTATTCAAGGGGCATGCCTATTTTGAATAAGAGGAAAGTAGTGAAAGAATGTTTAGAAATCCACAAAAACATTAATTTCCATTATTTTAAAGATCCAGTTTTAAAATTGAAGTGTCACTTCTGATTTCTGAGGTCATTAACTTATCAATATTTACACAATTTAAAAAATACTAGACAGTAAGTTTACAAAGAGATCATGATAGTGCCTTAGGAAAGGTGCAGTAAAATACGAGTGTCCAATTATTTTCTTTTGCAGCTCTGAATATTCTTTAGTTTATGAAAGATTTACAAGATCAGCTTCCATAAAAAGCAAAAGAAATTTCCACAAACCCATTCCTACAAAGTTCTAAAGGAGGAAAAGGGAAAGAAAGAGGAGAGAATCTTAAAAGCTTCCTAATGCGGTAGGAATCAAATCCCAGGCCTGGCCACAAGATTAGGTAAATCATTACAGGTGCAGAGGATTAATGGACACATTCGACTGAGAAGCTTGTCTGAAAGTATCTACACCTGCACCCAGAGCAGCCTCCTGGAATACCTGTGAAGTGCCAGCAGCTCTCTTCTTCTTGGCCCTTTCTTCTCTCTGTTCTTACAGACTTAATTCAATATTCAGATATTTTCTGCAATACAGGTCTCATAAAGCATTATGTTCTTTAGGGAAATATTGAACTGAAACACAAATCCGTTGTGTCAAAGTAATAGCAGAAATCAGCAGAGCCCAATATAATGAGTGATAAGCATGCCTCTGTTTAATTTGCATTTCTCTAATTGTGATTTTGGATCTTTTCATATACTTGCTAGCTGTTTAGGCTTCCTGATCTATTTATATGTTCCTTTTGGATTGTCTTGTATTTTTCTTATTAATTTTCTAGAATTCTTTGAACACTCTAGTTCTGCACTCTCCAATAAGGTAGACACGAGCCATGTATGACTAAATTAAAATTAATTAAAATTTTAAACTGAGTTCTCAGTTATACTAGCCCCATTTTGAGTGTTCAATAACTCGAGGTGGGTGGTGGCTACCATATCAGAGAGTATAGATACAGGATATTTTCATCATCACAGAAAGTTCTATTTGACAGCACTGTTAAATATTAATCCCTGGTCAATTTTTAACATAGTATATATGTTCTTCCAAATGGTCATCAGGTGTGAATATTATCCATTGTGTCCTTCACTGAATAGAACTTAATATTCATGTAGTCATATCTATTATGACTTAACTTTGTATATGTAGGTCTCTTATCCATTTGAAAGTCATCTTTATACGTGAGTAACAAAGTTTCAACTTTATTTTTCTCTATCCAATGGACCAAATAGCATCTTTTAAATAATCCATCCCTTTCAGACTGACTTGTGGAGTTACCTCTATCAAATAAGTTCCCATATATACCTGGGTCTATTTGGAGTATTCTGTTCTGTACATTCTGTTCCATTCCATTCCATCTAATCCTATCCTCTCTTATCCTGATCCATTACTTGGTCAATTTGTCTGACTTGTGCCAGAAATACACTGATGATTTTTTTGGTTGTTTATCATTAGAAGAGTATGTCCTCCTTAATACAGACTCTATGTATTCAATATCCATTCTCCCTTTCTTTTTTATAAATAGAATTCCAACTTTGTTCGGGATAGCAATATTCCCAGCAAAAATTATTTGTTTTCTCAGCCTCTCTTGCAGCAAGGATTAGCCACAAGGTATAGTTACAAATAATAAGATGGAGGCAAAATTCCCTTAGGAATTTACTTTCCCAAGATAAAAGGACTACCATTTAAAAGAGAAAACCATTAATCTGTTTTCCCCTTTTTCTTTTCTAGAATGTAGATATGAGGCCTGGAGGCACAATACTCTGAGGTGATAAGGGTAGGGAGAAATGTCTACACATTACGAACAGCAGGTCAGGAAAATGTAGAGTGACTTAGGGTCATTAATAGCATTGTTCAGTTTCAGTATCAACCCTTGCTGCCTCTGGACTCGATGCACAAGTCGAATCTTCCTCTGTGTAAGCCCCTTAAGAAGGGTGTTCTGATATTTGTAAATATATTCATGAATCTATTTCTTACTGAATCTATTTTTACTGATGGTCTTCATTTCTCCTTCTTTTCCAAATTTCACTTAGACTTTTATGTTTTCATATAAATTTTAGAATACATTTTTCAAGTTCCTTAAAAAGTTCCCTTGGATTTTGATTGGAATTGCATTAAACTTATAGATTAATAGAGGGAGAAATGGAACATTTACAATATTAAGTCATACCAACCACAAAAATGGTGCTGCTCTTCATTTATTTAAGTCTTCGTTCATAAAAAACTTATAACGAGTTTTCCCAGTAAAACTCCTGTGCATTCTTTGCTGGGTTAATTTATGATGAATTTCTAGAACACCTGCTTATTGAGTGTTGTCAATTTGAAGATGTACTTTGTTTGGTTTTGCTCTATATTTAAATATCTTTGCAATCTGGTTTAATTTTCTTGGGCTCCAAAATCACTGCAGATGGTGACTGCAGCCATGTAATTAAAAGACATCTACTCCTTAGAAGAAAAGCTATGACCAACCTAGACAACATATTAAAAAGCAGAGACATTACTTTGCCAACAAAGGTCCGTCTAGTCAAAGCTATGGTTTTTCCAGTGGTCATGTATGGATGTGAGAGTTGGACTATAAGGAAAGCAGAGTGCCAAAGAATTGATGCCTTTGAACTGTGGTGTTGGAGAAAACTCTTGAGAGTCTCTTGGACTGCGAGGAGATCCAACCAGTCCATCTAAAGGAAATCAGTCCTGATTATTCATTGGAAGAACTGATGCTGAAGCTGAAACTCCAATCCTTTGGCCACCTGATGTGAAGAACTGACTCGTTTGTAAAGACCCTGATGCTGGGAAAGATTGAAGGCAGGAGGAGAAGGGGAAGAAAGAAGATAAGATGGTTGGATGGCATCACTGACTTAATGGACATAAGTTTGAGCAAGCTCCGGGAGTTGGTGATGGACAGGGAAGCCTGGTGTGCTGCAGTCCATGAGGTCACAACGAATAGCACACGACTGAGCAACGGAACTGAACAACCAAAACTGAAAATGTTCCCATCCACCTTATCCCCTTATTGGTGCATAAAAAATTGCTACATCAGACCATAGATTGTTTATCATTCAGAGAAATACAGTATATATTTTAATTTAATATTTTCTATTTGTTGCTTTCTTTCCCTTTGGTTTCTTTAGTCCACTCCCTTGAAACTTTCAATTGATCAAAATAAAAGTAAAAATGGACTGCTGTTTGGAAATACTCATTAACTTTCCAAATTATTACATGCATTACTTATTCTAACAATTTATAACATGAAGGACATATCTACATTTTTTGCAGATAGAACCAATCTATTTTCTTGTTTCACTTGTAGTTTTGTTAATGAAAAACATTTCAAAATAACAATAGATAAAAAAAAGCTCCCATAAGCCAGCTTCCTAAGTTAACAAATTCTGACATTTTATAATTGCTTTAATTACATTTATTTTCCTTTTAATAATAAAATTTGTTACTTAATTTATTTTGTTTAACAAAAAAATTATTATCACAAAGTTAAAGTTCCCCGTTTTTCACTTACCATGCTCATTTCTCACCTTTCTCTGAGAAAACAACTCTTGAATTGGAGTATAGCCAGGCCACATTTTGTTTGTCTCCTTCTGTTACATACAAGTGGATTCACAAGCAATAGAAAGCATTGTTTTATAGATTTAAAACTTTTACCTATATGACATTTATGGTACATGGTCTAATTTTCATCCAATATTGTTTTTTAGTTCTTGCTGTGTTCACACATATAGATTTAATCCATTTATTTAACCTCTGGATACTGTTTCATTTTATAAATCCTTTTGTTGAGAAACATTTGGGTTGCTTCCATTAACTCATTACAATGAATGCTGCAATGAACTTTAAACATATTTTCTTATTCATGTTCAGGTACAAAGAATTCCTTAACTACATCTGTTTCCTCAATAAAGGCAATCTGTTATTTAAAAGAAAAAAATAGATGTTACTTCATTCTTTTCAAAAAGTAAATATAATTGATAAAATCTTCAACAATATCTTTCCCTCTCTTTGTGTAAAATAACTGCCATGTGTTAACATATTATAATGAAAAGATGGTGATTTTTATTACATTCCATGAAAAAGCTCTTATCAGAATGTCAACTTTCTTTATTCTATTGGAAATAATAATAATAAAAGAAATTTCCCCTAGCCCCAAAGAAAGCACAACCTATCATTTTTATATATACTTCCTCTGGCAAATATAGAGTCGGATAACTGTTCCATCAGGAATATTGAAATTCTTTATATATACTTACTGATGCTGCTGTTTAGTCACTTCAGTTGAGTCCAACTCTGTGTGACCCTATGGACAGTAGCCCGCCAGGCTCCTCTGTCCATGGAATTCTCCAGGCAAGAATACTGGAGTAGGTTGCCATGCCCTTCTCCAGGGGCTCTTTCCAACCAAGGGATAGAACCTAGGTCTCCTGCATTACAGGTAGAATCTTTACCACTGAGCCACCAGGGAAGCCCTTATATGTGCTTGCTGCTGCTGCTGCTGCTAAGTCGCTTCAGTCGTGTCCGACTCTGTGTGACTCCATACACGGCAGCCCACCAGGCTCCCCCGTCCCTGGGATTCTCCAGGCAAGAACACTGGAGTGGGTTGGCATTTCCTTCTCCAATGCATGAAAGTGAAAAGTGAAAATGAAGTTGCTCAGTCGTGTCCGACTCTTTGCGACCCTATGGACTGTAGCCCACCAGGCTCCACCATCCATGGGATTTTCCAGGCAAGAGTACTGGAGTGGGGTGCCATAGGTATACAATATTACTACATTGTTCAATATATAAATCTATTATGTATCTGAGTATTTCTATTATACCCATTTCTGTAGCAACAGGATAGATTTACAAACTGTACATATACTTCATAGTAATGTTAAGTTGTACAAAAGTTATTACATTTCTAATCATCTACAGAAGCTGTACTATAATATCTCCCCAACCATATATTTAAAAAAATTTTTTTAAATGCAGCTCCTATCGTTTCCTCCTAGTCGACTGTTAAATTCTCGAAATTTTTACAAGTCAGTTATTACCTACTGAAATTAGCCATGGTGGGAGGATTTCTCCCACTGAGATCAGCAAACACTACCAATCAGGCTGTCTTCCCCCTAGAGAGGTATTTATCAGCACAACACTGATTACATGCAATAAACATTTGGAAGATGTAGCACTCCACGCAGCACAAAATAAGATGAAAATGAAGTTAAATATTTTAAATTGTTTACTGAGCTCTTAATATGTGTCTGTCTCTTTTAGGTACTATATACTGTGCTACTAGAAGAAGACAGATTGGTACCTATGCTAAGAGATAGAAGAGCTTAGACAACGTCCAGAAGACCATATAGGGTAAGCGTTTGTCACACCAGTGGTTAGTGTGACCATCTGTCCCTATCAGACTTTTATTTATCTTTAAGTACCTAGATTTTGCACAATACATGGCAGAATGGATGTTTATTGGCTATATGATTGACTAGCTGTGTTTGATCATGCAATAATAAAATAAAATGTATAATTGGTTATGTATCACATCAAAAAGTGATTTTTTAAAGGATTCATCTGACTGGTTGATTGAATCAGGCTACTGTGGATAAACTAGGCCAAAATACTCATTATTATTTTTTCTTTGTCTCTAAGCATGTACCTTTAATAATGAAGCGAATAATACCTAATTTTAAAATACTAAATAAAGTAGTGTGGCTGGAGGAAGCACAAGCTGGAATCAAAATTGCCGGGAGAAATATCAATAACCTCAGATATGCAGATGACACCACCCTTATGGCAGAAAGTGAAGAGGAACTAAAAAGCCTCTTGATGAAAGTGAAAGAGGAAAGTGAAAAAGTTGGCTTAAAGCTCAACATTCAGAAAAACGAAGATCATGGCATCTGGTCCCATCATTTCATGGGAAATAGATGGGGAAACAGTGGAAACAGTGTCGGACTTTATTTTTTGGGGCTCCAAAATCACTGCAGATGGTGACTGCAGCCATGAAATTAAAAGACGCTTACTCCTTGGAAGGAAAGTTATGACCAACCTAGACAGCATATTAAAAAACAGAGACATTACTTTGCCAACAAAGGTCCATCTAGTCAAGGCTATGGTTTTTCCAGTGGTCATGTATGGATGTGAGAGTTGAACTATAAAGAAAGCTGAGCACTGAAGAATGGATGCTTTTGAACTGTGGTGTTGGAGAAGACTCTTGAGAGTCCCTTGGACTGCAAGGAGATCCAACCAGTCCATTCGGAAGGAGATCAGCCCTGGGTGTTCTTTGGAAGGAATGATGCTAAAGCTGAAACTCCAATCCTTTGGCCACCTGATGCGAAGAGCTGACCTATTGAAAAGACCCTGATGCTGGGAAAGATTGAGGGCAGGAGGAGAAGGGGATGACAGAGGATGAGATGGTTGGATGGCATCACTGACTCGATGGACATGGGTTTGGGTGCACTCAGGGAGTTGGTGATGGACAGGGAGGCCTGGCGTGCTGTGGTTCACGGGGTCGCAAAGAGTCAAACACGACTGAGCAACTGAACTGAACTGAACTGAATCACACAATGAATACTGCTTCAACTGGATTATTATAATTTATTGTGGGATTTGCCATAGATAGATAATGTACACAATTGATAAATTAAAACACAACAGAAAAGAACACTTCTTATATATATCTATTGGAGAGTGATTATCATTGTACAAATACAGCTTAAATTACATGACAACTGAATTCCCACATACTCTATGTTTTTGTTTTTTGGCACTGTTTCTACTGTGAGGACACTGGGAATCAAAAGAAAAGAAAGTGGTGCTCTGTGTTGGAATATCTCTATCACTCTTTGTAAATAATAATCCACTTTTACCCTCTAATTTGACAGCTTTATAGGTGCACAGAATCACACGTTTGGAACAATTTGGATGATTCCCAAGAAGAAGATAGTAGTGGATGTGGGAATCTTTAGGTAAACACATCCCAGATGAAAAGCTAGTCAACTTGGAGCAGCTGTTTCAGCCAGTATTTAGACCAAAGAGTTGAATTGTGATGGCCTGTCTGTGATTTTTACCAACTATAGTATGATATATTTACTGTGCTTCTCACATTTTAATGCCTAAGAATCCCCTGAAGACCTCATTAAAACGCTGATGCCTAGGTCCCACCCCAGAGGGTCTGCTTCCTTAAGTCTGAGGCCCAGGAATCTGCATTTCTAACATGCTCCCAGGTAATGCTGATGCTGCCAGTCTCAGATCTGACTTGGAGAAGCACGGTTAGAGGCCAATAAAACATGATATTCCCTTAATCTATGGAATAGAAGAGTGATTTCTGTGCTCTAGGCTGCCATCTAGCAGGAATATCAAGGAGTGAGGACGCTGGGATGCTGTGAGCAAGTTCCGCTTATTGTGGAGTCGGGTAACCATCCTGGGCAACCAGGGAAAATAGTGGAAACTGGGGCTTGGGGTGAGGAGAGGGGTTCCATGGGCTCGAGAGATGCCAGCACTGTTTAGCAGTGCTTTAATAGATTAACAGGTGTGATTGGTGACTAACGGGTATCAATGCACCCATCTCAGTAAAATTGCTTTCTCTTGTATTGCTTATTTCTGAAAGCAATTGTGACCTTCTTAATCATGGCTCTTTCAAGTAGGCCAATGTCTCCCTTGAAATCTTACTTACACTATTCATTTGTCACTGCTTCAGGGACACTCCTGACTCTGGCTCCAAACCGATGCCCCTGCTTAATGCGGCTGGCCCTGGTGGAAGCAGATACTTAGCTTCAGACCCAGGGACACCTTGGCCCTTTTTCTTGATGTCTGCCCAGCCTGCCTTTGCCCAGATACCCTCTTCAGTTCCTCTTTATTTCATACCCTGCATTTGTGGGGGCTCTGCCCTGCTTCCCTAAACCCTTCCAAGCCAGGGTTTCAGCCTCACACTCACCCACGTGGAATGGGAGATAGAACAGGAATGACTAGACATTGCTTTCAAGGGCTCTAGAAAACAGTGATGTTAATAGACTTGATAATGGCATATACATGCCTGCGTGCTCAGTCACTTCAGTCGTATCCAACTCTTTGCGACCCTATGGACTATAGCCTGCCAAGCTCCTCTGTCCATGGAATTCTCCAGGTAAGAACACTGGAGTGGGTTGCCATGCCCTTCTCCAGGGGATCTTCCCAATCCAGGGATCGAATCCAGGTCTCCTGGGTCTTCTGTATTGCAGGCAGATTCTTTGAAGAAAGACAAAAATGCGATTCAAACTGACCTTGGGGAAACAGTTGCAGAGATGATGGTTGTGCTCCTACAAGATGAGCAATGACAAGGGCAGGATGGAAACTGACGTGTCATCAGGAACGTCCCACGTTTTGATAAGCAGCTATGCCTGGGCCTTATGGCGTGCAGCTTGATGCAGCTGCACTATTGCGGCTTCAACCCTCTTCCAACAGACCTCCAGGTGGGAGTGTGTTGGGGTCAGGCAATCGTTGCATTTTCAGGGATTCTTCAGTTTGGTTGTTCAACACAGCCACTATTCAAACTTTAACTCTATACAATCTTATATAAATTATATAAAATTCTTACATTATATACAAGTATACTATATTGTAATATATTAGATACAAATATCTAATACATAGCTGCAGTTAAATGAATTATATTAAAAACAAAGGTAATAAATAAAGTCAATCCCTTCCTAATTACCTTACCACATTTTATTACCACTCTTGAGGTTCTTAAGTACCTGCAGGGAGAAAATACCATAGTATAGTGTGTGCTGCACACCTCTGCCCGGTAGTGGCATCAATTGGCAACTTGAAATTGGCCATGGTTGGAGTATCTACCCATGGAAATCATGAAGTTCTACGAATCAGGATTTGACTTGTTTTCTTTTTTGATTGTCTAGACTTATGAACATGTCAGAGAAAATGATAATAAGGCAGATTAAAAGTGAATCCTGTCTATATCCATTACAATGCGAATGGCACAAAAAATTAGGAAAATATTCTTCCTATTATTTGATTCTGCAAAGAAGTCAATCACTTCACTGGTAAATGAGTGAAGTTCCAAAGTATGTCTCCATTGTCCATCTTTTGCCTTACTCATTGTGCTGTGCTGTATTTAATCGCTCAGTCATGTCCAACTCTTTGCAACCCCATGGACTGTAGCCCACCAGACTCCTCTGTCTAATGGGATTCTCCAGGCAAGAATACTGGAGTGGGTTGCCATGCCCTCCTCCAGGGGATCTTCCTAACCCAGGGATTGAACCCAGGGATCAAACCCAGATCTCCTGCATTGCAGGAGGATTCTTTACCATCTGAGACATCAAGGAAGCCCTTCTTACTCATTAAAGTGCAAGAAAACATCAACTAACATTCATGGTAGAACTATTCTCATAGCTGTAGTATTAAACATTTGCCAACACACCCCCATTAGGAGGCCACAACTCACTCTAGAAGTTCAATGTTAATCAACCAGTGGCACATTCTATGGATAGGTGGGAGCTTTTGTTCATTGTAGAAAATCTTAAAAATGTATAGATGAGCAGCAAATACACATTGAATGTGTACCCATGTCAGGCACTGGGCCAGGGGTTGAGGCTATAAGGATGAACGTGAGACACAGTTCTACCCACATGGAGTTTCCAGTTTATCAGGGGAGCTCTTTTAAAAGCTTACTAGTATGCATTCATTTCCTCTAGAAACTTCTCCTAGGAAGAACAAAAGGCATATTGCTGCTGCTAAGTCGCTCAGTCGTGTCCGACTCTGTGCGACCCCATAGACGGCAGCCCATGAGGCTCCCCCGTCCCCGGGATTCTCCAGGCAAGAACACTGGAGTGGGTTGCCATTGCCTTCTCCAGTGCAGGAAAGTGAAAAGTGAAAGTGAAGTCACTGAGTCCTGCCTGACTCTTAGCGACCCCATGGACTGCAGCCCACCAGGCTCCTCCATCCATGGGACTCTCCAGGCAAGAGTATTACTGAGCTATAAAGAAGTACTTTGTAGAGTTATATTTGTGTTTTATTATTTTTCTTTTTTGTTTCTTTTTCTTTTTAGTGGGGGTATTGCGTTTTTCATTGCAACAAATTGGGAACAAACCAAATAATTAACCATTGAAGACAGATAAAATAAACTATGATAATTTGTACAATGGCTTTATATGAAATCATTACAATTGAGATTTTAAAAGAATACTTAATGACAGTGGGACGATGCTCTCCAAGTGCTGTTTTCCACACACATCTGTAAAAGATTGTGAAACAGCATTCCCTTCTAACTTTACTCAATATGTATTTTATATATATATTTTATATATATATATATATATATATATCTCAGCATTATTTCTGGGTGGGGAAATTATACAGTTTCTATAAATCAGAATAAAATAATTGACCTGAGTGCTCGCTTTGGCAGCACATACACTAAAATTGGAACGATACAGAGAAGATTAGCATGGCACCTGCGCAAGAATGACATGCAAATTCGTGAAGCATTCCATATTTTTATACAAGCAACTCCTGCAGCTCAATTCCAGAAAAATAAATGACCCAATCAAAAAATGGGCCAAAGAACTAAATAGACATTTCTCCAAAGAAGACATACAGATGGCTAACAAACACATGAAAAGATGCTCAACATCACTCATTATCAGAGAAATGCAAATCAAAACCACAGTGAGGTGCCATTTCACGCCAGTCAGAATGGCTGCGATCCAAAGTCTACAAGCAATAAATGCTGGAGAGGGTGTGGAGAAAAGGGAACCCTCTTACACTGTTGGTGGGAATGCAAACTAGTACAGCCACTATGGAGAACAGTGTGAAGATTCCTTAAAAAACTGGAAATAGAACTGCCTTATGACCCAGCAATCCCACTTCTGGGCATACACACCAAGGAAACCAGAACTGAAAGAGACACGTGTACCCCAATGTTCATCGCAGCACTATTTATAATAGCCAGGACATGGAAGCAACCTAGACGTCCATCAGCAGATGAATGGATAAGAAAGCTGTGGTACATATACACAATGGAATATTACTCAGCTATTAAAAAGAATACATTTGAATCAGTTCTAATGAGGTGGATGAAACTGGAGCCTATTATACAGAGTGAAGTAAGCCAGAAAGAAAAACACCAATACAGTATACTAATGCATATATATGGACTTTAGAAAGATGGTAACAATAACCTTGTATATGAGACAGCAAAAGAGACACTGATGTATAGAACAGTCTTTTGGACTCTGTGGGAGAGGGGGAGGGTGGGATGATTTGGGAGAATGGCACTGAAACATGTATAATATCATATATGAAACGAGTCACCAGTCCAAGTTCGATGCACGATACTGGATGCTTGGGGCTGGTGCACTGGGACGACCCAGAGGGATGGTACGGGGAGGGAGGAGGGAGGAGGGTTCAGGATGGGGAACACGTGTATACCTGTGGTGGATTCATATTGATATATGGCAAAACCAATATAATATTGTAAAGTTAAAAAATAAAATAATAAATAAATAAAATAATAATAATAAAAAATAAATAAAATAATTGACATGAATGTGCTTATAATATGCCACAAAGTATCACAGTTGTATAGATTTTGATAAATTCTTTGTTTTATTATTAACATGAGTCTTTTTTTTAAGAGCAAAGCACAATGAACAAAACAACACCCATGCCATATACAATTATTCCTCTAAGAGAAAGCCACTTACTATGGTTCTGAGAAAGAAGAATGGACTACATACCATTAATACTTATTTTATTCATGCTTTTGCTTGGTTTTATATTCATAGAAACCAATGTAATATCTTGCTAGTTACATATACTATGATGCTAGTCACACTTGCTTAAATGGTTTGTAACTGTAATAGTGTTTTACTATTTAAGTCCTGGGGAAGAAGCTATCTATATTGAGGTTATAAACCAAGAATTCTCCTGGTATAGAAGCAGCAATTTAAAATAAAATTTCTTTCTTCTGCTGGAAACACAAATGACACAAGCCTGACTGGTTGCCAACCAATGAAACTCTTTACCAAGGTTGGTTAACATCTAGCTGCAGCCTGTAGAGCAAACATCCAGCGAGACCGTAATTTCCGACAAGGTGAGAGTAAGATGAGAGGTTAAAATGATTATTAAAGCAACATTTAGAAAACATTAATACCTAAACTTCCATCTCTAGCTAAGCAGCCAGAGTTGGCCACTTGAGTTCAAAATCAAATCGTGAAGGGTATATACAGTTTATTTAATTGGAGAAAATAATAATCACAGAGCTGAATCACAAGGTTTATGACTAACAGATAATTACTATTTTGTTGTTCTGGGAAGTAGAGAAAAAAAAGTGGCACATCTGGGAAGTAATAAAGATATGACCTTGACAATTTCTTTGGGTCTCTTAACGCTTTGTTTTATTGCCAAAAAGTGAAGAGACCATCAGCTCAGGGTGTTGGAATTTTCCTAATTGCCTTAGCAGCAGCTGGCTTGCCGTGATTACTGATGCTTTGGAGATGACCAAATGTTGAGATTTCAGTCAGGCTTGCCATGATTCATCTTTGGGAAGGAAATTCAATAGGACTTTGAAAGTCCAGAAAGCAGACTTGGGGAAAACTCTTCCTGGAACTTTCCTCAAATTCTCCAGAGTCAGTTGTTTTGAACAGGTTCCTGATTTCTGACTAGAAGTGAGATGCTTTACCTGAAGTTTATTATTTAGACTTTCTCAGGAGCAGCTGCACAGGCCTTTGCAGTGGTCAAAGCATGGTCTTACTGGATAACACAAAGCATTAGGAAACATGACGCCTATAGTCAAGTCCCAGTTTCATGATGGGTTGTCTGTGCTGCCATTGGTTACCTTTAATATTTTATTGAAAATCTCTATAGGATTCATTAGACCTTTCTTACTGAGGGCTTACAAGCCCAACACCAGGAGCTGTATTAGTATCTGTTGGTCTGTAGATTTTAGCATATGTACTAAGTGAAGAGCACTACAGAATATAGAATTACTTTATGAATTACCTTGTATTTACCAAGAATACTTTATTAGATATTATTCACGGATGTCCCTGGTGGTCCAGTGGTTAAGAATCTGCCTGCCAATGCAGGAAACACAGGTTCAATCCCTAGTCTGGGAAGATTCCACATGCCACAGGGCAACCAAGCCCATTCACCTCAACTACTGAACCTGCGCCCTAGAGTCTGTGCTCCACAGTAAGAGAATCCACCACAATAAGAAGCCCGTGAAACAAAGAGTAGCCCCTGCTTGCTGCAACTAGAGAAAGTCTGAATGCAACAAGAAAGACCCAGCACATCCCAAAATAAATAAACAAATTTTAAAAAGATGTTATTCACAGGAAACTAAAGTAAATGCAAAAATGTATATAAAACTGCTTTCTACTTTCTGGATTTGCCACTTTGATGTCTGAGGCCTTGCTGACCCTGGAAGGATTGCTCCTCCCAGGGTTAGCTAACTCCTAGAGATAGCAAATAATTCACCTTTCATATGTAAACCATCCAATCCAGCCTGTACCCCAGCCTTCATTGGGCTCATAATTCCAGGCCGCTAATTCCCTGCCCTAATCACTCCAGGACGTGGTACTTGACAACAAGGTACAGCTCCTATGCCCCAGCACCTGCTAACATTATTCAAATTTGCCAGTCCTAATCCTGTTTATCCTGTCTCTCCCATTCCTCCCCACAGAAACCACAGTAAATACTCTTGCCCACATTTCCCCCTCGTTCCCTCTATCTCCTGACCAACCCTGGTACTTCCCTATGCAGCCTTGCATGATGAGCTGTACCTCTATTTCTAGGGCTATGTGGGTATAAAAAGTCTTCCTGCCTGACAGTCATTTCTGTGTCTGCATCTCTTACCACACCCAATGAAAACAAATCCTGGGTACCCTTTTATAACAAAGGGTTACTCAGAAATGAAGAAATCAAGCATAAACATCTAGACAGTCCAAGATCATAGATTTCATTAGAAAAAGAACTACACCCTACCTCAAAGTTTATCAAATTAATCTTTCGTTCAAAATAATGACTGAGCACTCCCTATGTGTAAGGAATTCTGCTAGGGAATATAAACCCACGTTGGGATAACAGAAGGAAAAGAGATTAAGCATAATACACCCCAAGCATTGTTCCATTTAACTTAGGCGTGACATTTTCTTTGAGGTGTCCTGTTTGGAGCCCTCTCTATGGACCTCCTGTAACCTTCTTTCTGCTCCCCTTCCTTCTGTCTTCCCAAATTAGCACCGCCCTGTTCACCTTCCTCCATCAGCAGGTGTATGTCACACCATGGTGCACCTGCTCCCACAGCTGGCACGCTCATCCACGCACCCCTCACTGGTAGCATCACATGTCACCTAACGCCTGGATAAGCAAGCTTTGTAGGTCACATGCATGCATGTGTGCTCAGGTGCTTCAGTCATGTCTGACTCTTTGTGACCTCGTGGACTATAGTCCGCCAGGCTTCTGTGTTCATGGGATTCTCCAGGCAAGAATACAGGAGTGGGTTGCCATTTCCTACTCCAGGGGATCTTCCTGACCCAGGGTTCAAACTCTTGTCTCCTGCAGTGCAGGTGAATTCTTTACTGCTGAACCACTGGGGAAGTTCCTTGTAGTTCACCTAGTGAACTATGAATAAATAAGTGAACGGCAAACTTGGCTAGTGACTTGTTTTATGGGCATAGCTTCCCTGGTGGCTCAGATGGTAAAGCGTCTGTCTACAATGCAGGAGACCAGGGTTCAAGCCCTGGGTTGGGAAGATCCCCTGGAGAAAGAAATGGCAATCCACTCCAGGACTATTGCCTGGAAAATCCCAGGGACAGAGGAGCCTGGTAGGCTACAGTCCCTGGGGTCACAAAGAGTAGGACACGACTGAGCAACTTCACTTTCAAGCCTTGCTTATTTATAAATTATAGGTGAGATTATTATCAGGAGGAAGTACAAAATGAAGAAAAGTTCAAAGACTATGAAAGAAAGGTATCTATGGGAATATTTATCATTTTCTCTGCATTCTTCTATGATGAAGACCTTGAGTCTCATAATATATAACTGATATACAAGGAATAGCAATATGTAACAAATTAGTGGATCTCTAGACAAGCTGAGCTGCGAAAATGACCATCTCCACAGCACAAAGGAGGAAATGCCTTAGTAAATCAAGATATTGGTCAACACATGTATCTCTGAACAGAGACTTGACAAATAGGGACTTAATCAAGAAAGACTTACATATCTTACATAAGCAGAAAGCTGAGAGTAAGTAATCCAGGGCTGATGCAGGCCCTGAAACTATCATCCTTAGCTTTTGACTTTTATCCTGTGGTCACAAGATAGCTACTCCCCTTTCAGGTATCATATCTAAATTCCTGGAAGAAAAAAAGGAAAAGAATAGAAGGTACTTCCAGCTGAATCTGACCATTTTTACAAAGTTGAGACTTTCCTGCAAACCCTACCCAATAAATGTCTCCTTATAGCTCTTTGAATAAACCATGTCACCTTACCACAGGATTCTGAAAATCAAAAAAATTTTAATGTGTGTATTTACTTCCTCCACTGCAAACTGAGCTTTTGTTAGCAAGGAAGAATGAAAGATGGAGACTAGTAGTCAAAATCTCAGTGTTTGCCAAAGTCAATAAAGATTTAGTGAATGGACCTCCAGGTAGGTTCAGATAAAGGCAGTAGTGTATCTATCTACTTTTTTCCTCATGGATTCTCCCCAAACAATACAAATAGCAAAAGAAAAAAAGTGAATTTATACTCAAATCACATCTTTAGCACAACCAGAAGACAGAGAATGTCCTAACTTCAAAATAACTGTGGATAAAAAGAGAAAGATAAAACCCAGAGCCCAATTTCTCACCCTCCCACCACAACCTTGCCCTGTCCTGAGGCTCTCAACAAGTGAAAGGAGAACCAGAAATGTATGGAAGCAACATACAGGAGGTAGTAGGAAGCCTAAACTGGATTTTAATCCACAACCAGAAACACCATATCTACCCTCAGTCTGAAAATACTAAAAAAGTGTCCAAGCACAAGCATGGACTTCAGGGAAGGAACTTTTGAAGTAAAAGTGATTTCAAGGGACAAGCAGGAATTAAAGGGGCAATTATTGAAACTCATAGCTCTGGAGAAGGAAAAAAGTACCAAAAAAAGGGAGGGGGGGGTAAAAAAATACCCTTTGGCAATTGAGTGGGGAGAGGAAAAGAAGAAAAGAGGGGGAAAATAAAAAGGAGAAGCTTTAGGTTCCTGCAAGAGAAAAGAGAAACATAAGAGGACTCAGAGCCCTCCTTGCCCCAAGAAAACACCCCCTAAACCTAACAAAGTACCTTGACTTTGCTGTATTAACACGAGATGACGCCATTAAGCCAAGAATCTTGAAAACACGCCAATACCGTAGAAATGAACACATGGAAAGTGAAACCCACATACAGCAAAAAGAAGGAAATGGCATTTCATGCATATCAAACAGAGGAAAATTGTCCTCTGATAAATCAACCCATGAATACAAAGGAAACTATAAGGAAAGAAAATATAAAGAAACTGTAAGTTCACACATCAAGCAGAATGAAATATTCTCATATAAGCATTTGAAGATATGAACAACTATCTTAAATCAGAAATGTTGTTCAGTGGCCAAGTTGTGTCTGACTCTTTAGGACCCCGTGGACTGCAGCACGGCAGGCCTCTGTGTCCATCACCAACTCCTGGAATTTACTCAAACTCATGTCCATTGAGTCGGTGATGCCATCTAACCATCTAATCCTCTGTTGTCCCCTTCTCCTCCTGCCTTCAATCTTTCCCAGCATCAGGGTCTTTTCAAATGAGTCAGTTCTTTGCATCAGGTGGCCAAAGTATTGGAGTTTCAGCTTTAGCATCAGTCCTTCCAATGAATATTCAGGACTCATTTCCTTTAGGATTGACTGGTTGGATCTCCTTGCAGTCTAAGAGACTCTCAAGAGTCTTCTCCAACACCACAGTTCAAAGGCATCAATTCTTCAGTGCTCAGCTTTCTTTATAGTCCAATTCTCACATCCATACATGACTACTGGAAAAACCATAGCTTTGGCTAGATGACCTTTGTTGGCAAAGGAATGTCTCTGTTTTTTAATATGCTATCTAGGTTGGTCATAACTTTTCTTCCAAGGAGCAAGCGTCTTTTAATTTCACGGCTGCAGTCACCATCTGCAGTGATTTTGAAGCCCCGCAAAATAAAGCCTGTCATTGTTTCCATTGTTTCCCCATCTATTTGCCATGAAGTGATGGGACCAGATGCCATGATCTTTGTTTTCTGAATGTTGAATTTTAAGCCAACTTTTTCACTCTTCTCTTTCACTTTCATCAAGAGGATCTTTAGTTCTTCTTCATTTTCTGCCATAAGGGTGGTGTCATCTGCATATCTGAGGTTATTGATATTTCTTCTGGAAATCTTGATTCCAGCTTGTGCTTCATCCAGTCCAGCATTTCTCATGATGTACTCTGCATATAAGTTAAATAAGCAGGGTGACAATATACAGCCTTGATGTACTCCTTTTCGTATTTGGAACCAGTCTGTGGTTCCATGTCCAGTTCTAACTGTTGCTTCTTACCTGCATCCTCTGTTGCTCTCTTACAAAAACTAAATTTAATAAGCTAAGTTTCTGTATGTAAATATTGATGCTAAACAACATTTTTTTCATTCAACTGAAACCACAAGTCTAGTATATTACATTTTCTTAAATGTTTTAAACACATTTTTTATAAGAGAGGAATAAACAATATTTCAGTGACCGCAACACTGTTCAGTATACTTTTTTAAAAAGTGCATATACAGTATATTTAGATTTTTAAGTTGTCTTTATTTCTGTTCTTATTATTTTTCAGGTTTACTTCTCTAAGGTTATGGCAGGGATTGATAGCCCTTCATTCAGGGCTTGAAGTATATGTGCCAAGGTGACTTACCTGAGTCCATCATCCAATTGGATACTCTTTGTGTAGCTGAACTTTATCCTTTGCCTTAGGAGTACAAATTGCTGAAATGATTGACTTTGATCCATCTTATATGTTTTGAAATTTTTTGTGTGACCTAATCTTTCCTTCCAAAAGGCTTATTTTCATAGTACAGGTAATAAAACATACTTTTCTACCCTGTGTTGGGTATCATTTTTTAAAAATGTAGCTTTATATGTCTTCTTTCCAACTGTTGTTCTAAGTATCTTTATTTAAAATCATACAATGTAGGAGAAGTCTATTTTGAAACAATTTGAGTCATCCTAATCTTCATCCATTAAATCTAAAACTTTTGGACAAATTTGTTTTCTTTTTCACTAGTCATAATAATATTGAAGATTTTTTTCCAACTTTAGATAGCAATATATAAATAATTTTAAATTATAAATATTTGATATTTGATCACTGACTTTAATAGATAGTAGATATAATTGCAATTTTAGTTAATTTCTGATCTTTAGGAATTTTCAAATCAAAATAGCCAAAAAAGATTGGATTACACTCCTAAGACAAGACCTTTTGAGTTTTTTCAAACTCAATATTTTTAGACCTCAGAGGATAATAATATTTCCTCCATCTGTTCTAGGGGGTCATTATAAATATTTATAACTTAAATTAGTGGCTGTAAAAAGGCTTTTTTAGACTAGGGTCCACATTATTATATTTGATATAAAAGCTATCCTTGATAAAGTACATACTGATGATGTAATCAGACCAGTAAATCTGGACACAAATGAATAGCAAGGGGTAATTACATCTCTCCATGTCTGTGTGTCTATGATAAAAAAACAACAGCAGAAGAGAAAGGGAAGAATCAATGTTTCTGTCTTAGAAGAAAATTCCGATAGCAGGAGTGGGCAAACTTTCTGTATAAGTCCAGAAAAGAAATGTTTTAGGCTTTAGAAAAGAAAAAGCAAGAAAAGAAAAATTCCATTGTCATCCTCAGGAGATCCCCAGAAAATTAAAAGGAAAGTGAGGACAAATAACAGCTATTTGTAAAAAGTTAAATATATTTAAGAGGTGGAGATAAATGTAAACTTGAAGAAAGATGGATTCTCAAGAATTTTTATTCCTTGAATGAACAAATTAATTGAACAGAGTAGCAGAAAGTCAGGAGCATTTTTTTTTTCTTTCACTATTTCTGTGGAAAACCTTGGGACTAAGATAAGTACAATGAATTGGTTGAGGTTGGAGTATTGATAAAGAGAGTTTACCTGATTCTAAAAGAGATGGAAATTATTCTGTAGAGAGGAAGACAAATGTGGATCTTTTCTATAACTATTGATTTTACATTATTTATCTTTGAATCAGCTGAGACTTTCATACATTCCCCTGCCTTTTCAAGATGTTTAAAGTTTAAAACTAGCACCATTACATTAGAACAAAACCTCTTGCTAAGTTACCTTATGTGTTCAAGTTGTATTCTTAATCAAAAATCACCAAATAACTCCTCTAGATGACATACCTTCTTTCCTCCGCTCCTTACAAACTAAATTTGTTTTAGGTTTAAATGTTTGTTCTCTTCATAAATATAAATTTCAAGCATATTTCTATAACGCCACAACTATTAAGGCTTTGCAGTTTTAGATCATAACCCAGAAGGCTGCTTAAATCTCCTGATATTTTGCTTTTGTTTCCAAGTAATAAATGTTTTTCATTTTTGGAGACCATATAGCATTTCTATTTCCTCAGGCAGGAAGAAAAAATTCAGAGATTTTATTAGTTGGGGTATCAATATGCTATGCTTCTATCTTTCTATGCATTCTCCCTTTGTTTGCTGAAACCCATGACTCAGTGGTAAAGATCCAGTGAAAGAGACACAGGAGGCATGGATTCCATCTCTGGGTCAGGAAGATCCCCTGGAGAGGGAAATGGCAACCCACTCCAGTGGTTTTTCTGGAAAGCCCATGGACAGAGGAGCTCGGTGGGCTGCAGTCCATGGGGTAGCAAAAGAGCTGGACATGACTTATCAACTAAACAACAACAGTTCTGTCCTTACATTTCAACTGCTTGACTGGGTTTTGAATTCTATGGAAAAACTATCTTTTTGGGATTTGAAGAGAAGTCTCAGGATAACAGCCGTGCAAAATATCCAGAGCAAATGGGTCTGGAATGGAACAGAAGGACAGAGGGCTCTAGGAACAATGTTGCTATGGGGAAAGTCATCGGAAGAATCTGAACATTTGGAAAAACTGTTGCTTATGCATTTCATAGCTCTGTTAAAGCACCTGGGGAAAAAACTAAGGTACCCCCAAAATTAATTTTAAAGAGGCAATTATTTCAGAGAAAACAAAAAGTTATATAAGACAGTTAACAATGTCACAGTGAAGTACTTGGCTTAGCAATGCATGGTCAAAACAGGGTAAATATTGATTTTGAATTTAACCCCAAATTATATAACTGAGGAGAATGACTTTTTTTTTTTTTTTTTTTAAGTAGCAGACTCAGTTACCATAAGTCTAAAGATAAGGAGCGTAAGTCTAAATGCAGGAGCATTTAGGCAACAAATCATAACGATTCACTGTAAATATGGCAGTTAGATAATTTTTCAGTAGAGATGCTTTTGAGAGTGAAGAAAGCCACTGGTAATAATTATGCCAGGACAGCAGATGTAAACTGTAACCTATGAGGAAACTGGGGATGTGGTCACCCTTATAGGCATATTATTTTAGGTGTAGCAGTAAATGCCAGATGAGATAGCTAATCAAGTTAAAAGTGGCTGTCTCTAGGGAGTAGATTGGTGCTGAGGAGAGAGTAGGATAGGAGATTGCTCACTTGTATTATGTTTTTAATATTATTTAAAACAATGATTATGCATAATATTGACAAATTTAAATATTAAATTTTAGAGCAGATTAGTCTTGCTCTAAATGATAGGAATTAAAATGTATTTTTATATGAATTAATATATTCCTTACTGTCAGCAAGAGGCCATATCCGAGTTCTCCTGTAATACTTATTGCCTATATTATTTATTTAATAGTATAGCTTACCCCACCCACCACTACCCAAGAAAGACATGATTGGATAGTAGATAATAGATTCTACTTGTCTCTAAAATAAGGCCTCGGGCAGAAAGTAGGTGTTTAGTAAATACTTGTTAGTGAATAAAAGCAAGATTCTGTAATATTTTGAAAGGCAGAAGAACCTTCTAGAAACTAGGTTCATTAGATGATATTTTCAAGTACAGGTGTATTGGCTAACGGGTGTAATTCCAGGCTTATTCTGAGTGTCTGGGATTCATCAGAAGGTAACCTGGAGGAGGGAGACCTTTTAATAAAACACAGCTCTACAGTGCAGAAAATAAAAATTTGATACTCTTGCAGAGATCCCCTTAAGACAATAGTACCTAAAATGTTAGTTAATAATAATATTATTAATTAATTATAATTAACAAATAATTAAACTTTCAGAAATCATAGGCTGTATTGTGTGCCTCTACAGATGAAAGTTTTTTGGTTTGTTTGTTGTTGTTTTACTGAAGAATTGATGCCTGTTAGTTTGTAACTTGCCAAAATTTTCATACCCCAAGAGTCTTTTCTTTCTTATCATTTAAATGACAAGATGAAATCTTGGAGAAAGCAGGGACTAAAAGCATTTTCAAAACCTAATGTATGATATTTACCAGGAGGGCTTGGATCAGTGACGACCACTAGAGGGTGAACAGCAGAGCGTTTGCAGTAGAAATATAACAGGTTGTGAAACTGCAGCTCATTGTTTCTCAACATATGAAATTATTATGGAAAAAATGGGGCAGGAGGCAAAAAGAAACAACAAAGAGGGCAGTAACACAGATACATGTGTTGGAAGCCAAATCTAATCGGATCTTAATTTTTAATTTGTTTAAAATTAATTTTTCTTGAAGTATAGTTTCTTTACAATACTGTGTGAGTTTCTATTGTGTAGCAAAGTGAATCAGCTATATGCATACATACATCCCCATTTTTTAAAAAAATTTCTTTCCCATTTAGATTACCACAGAGCAATAGGTAGAGTTCCCTGAGTTATACAGTAGGTTCTCATTAGTTATGTATTTTACACATAGTATCAATAGTGTATATATGTAGATCCCAATCTCTCCATCTGTCCCATTCAGCCCCCAATCTTCTTAATTTTTTAAAAGCAAAATTCTCTGCCAGACACAAAAGTTACCAAGAAACACTCTCCTTAATCTGAAAACATTTTTTCCCCTCAGTGCTTAAGGAAGCATTTACATCAGGTCCAGTCTTCCTGGTGGAGTCTTCCTTGATGCCTCATGTCTACCCCAACATACAAAAATCTGGCCAGGTGCCTCTCGCATAGCACCCTCAGCCGCAGCCTTTATCAGCCTCATATGTAATTGTCTGTTTACTTGTCAGCATCTTTCACTAAATTGCAGGCTCTGAGAAAAGGACTATTCTATTTTGTTCATCATTGAATGCCCTAGGCAGTGCTTGGCACATACTGGATGCTCAATCAATATTTGCTGAATAAATTTAATTATGCTATTCTTTTTTACTTTATATCTGCAGGAGCCACTGTCTGTGGCAACAACGTGGACTCGCTGAAGTCTTGACTCAGACAATAAATCTGTGAATTTGGCAACAGTCCAAGCTCTCCAGCCAGAGCGAACAAGACAGTCGGTATTATGACAGCCTGCAGGCATTTCTCCTGGCTTAGGAAGGCTTAAGGTAGGTCTCAGGAGCAACTGCAGAGGGCTCAGGGCCATTTAGCCAAAGAACAAACCTTGGATTAACCTCAGGCGTTGACATTTCTCTTCCTTCGCTGACTGTTAGCTCACTGCCTAAACCATGAGCAACTCAGAGAAATATAAATTACGGCAAGAAACTGCACTCGATTCTTCTCCTGGCCACAGGCTTAGTGGGTCTGGCTTATTTCTGAGCTGGTAATGGTCCCTGGATATTGTGAGCTCTGTTGTTCCAGACTGTAATAACCATGAGTGTTTCTCCTTCTCTTTGGTAAGAGTTCTATAGCAGTCATTTAAATTAGCTACCATACTTAATTTATTGAGAGAGGAGGTGGGGACCACAGGGGAAAGGAACAATAGCCTTGAGCATTATGTAACGTGCCCCATTCCAATGAAAAGGACACTTCTGCTGCTGTACACCAGCAGACTTTTACATTATGGGGTTTTACCTTATTAATTAGTTTTGATTTTGTGTTGTTGTAATGGGAATAGAATTGTACCAAGCTATGGAGGTTGCTTTTCCTGATTCCCTTTGTGGGACTTGGCACACATGTAGGGGGTAGCAGTTCCTAGCCCCCTAACCATGGGATAGAGTCTGAATCAGCACTTTCTAACACTAGGCCTTCCTCTCAGCTTCTGGCATTTATTCAACAAAAGTTGAGCACTTGTGATGGGGCCAGGCATTCTTCTAAGTGTTGGGAAAGTAACAGTAAGTAAAAGAGATTGTATTTTAGTTGAGCAAAAAGACAGTGAACATTAAATAAGGAAATTACATAAACTATTTGAAGGCGGTAAGTGGTGGCAAAGAAGATGAACAAGGTAATGGGTAAGATGTAAGACAGCAGGATATGGAGTCACAGTTTTAAATGGGGGAGTCAATGTCGGCCTTATTGAAAGCTGGCTCTGAGGAAAGTCTTGAAGGTGGTGAAAGAGTGAGTTCCCAAGGCATCTGGATGAAGAGACTCCAGCCACATGGAGGCTCTGAGGTGGGTGCATGGCTGACACATTTGGGTAAGAGCAAGGCCACTGTGGTCCAAATGGAGAGTGAGGGGCAAAGAAAAAGGAGATGAGATGGAGAAGTAATGGGACTGAGATGGTGCAGAAGCACTGGGAGCCACTGCCAGAACTTTTACTGCAGGAGAAGCGGGGACCTCCCTAGACACAATGGGCAGAGGAATGACTTATTTTTGTTTGAAAGTCTGGCTGCTGTGGTGAGAACGAGCTCTTGGGAATATCACAGAGATGACTGGCAGGTGATCCAAACCCATTCTCCTTCTGCCACAGTATACACTTGTCACTGGATGCAGATGGTCCCTTGCCCAGGGACCAGATTTGTTACTCCTCTTAACTTGCCGTATATGCTTAGGAGAGTAGGGCAGCCTGAGTACAGGATGGCTGGCTGGTGAGAGCTGCTTTCAACGCCTGGACCCAGCACTTGACTCTTACAGAAGAAAGAAACAACTTGTTCTTTAAGCCAGCAGTCCCCAACATTTCTGGCACCAGAGATGAGGGCTTGGTGGATAGTTTTGGGATGATTCAAGCACATTATATTTCTTGGGCACTTTATTTCTATTGTTATTACATCAGCTCCACCTCAGATCATCAGACATTAGATTCCAGAGGTTGGGGACCTCTGCTTTAAGCCACTGAGTTTGGTGGGGTGGGGGTGGAATATATCTGTTATGGCAAACTAGCTTATTCTAACTAAGACAAAGTGTTAGTTGCTCAGTCATGTCTAACTTTTTGTGACCCTATGAACTATAACCCCCAGGCTCCTTTGTCTGTGGAAGTCTCCAGACAAGAATACTGGAGTGGGTTGCCATTCCATTCTCCAGGAGATCTTCCCAAGCCAGGGATCAAACCTGGGTCTCCTGCATTGCAGGCAGATTCTTTACTGTCTGAGCCACTAAGGAAACCCCAACTAAGACACAGGTTAAGGATAAAAACAGGAAGATCTATTAGGCAGCTACCGCACTAGTCCAGCTAAGAGACTGTGGTGGCCTGGAACAATGTGGTAGGAATGAAGGGAACACAAAATGAAATCTTATTTTTGAAGGTAGAGCCTAGAGAATGTTATGACAGCTTGGCTGTGCGGTATAAGAGATAAGGGGGAAGCAAGTCTAACTTCATGGATTTGAGGCTGATTCACTGTAAGGTTAGAAGACAGCAGATGGAATCAATTTTAAGGGGTAACCCAGTGAAGAGGAACTAAAAAGCCTCTTGATGAAAGTGAAAGAGGAAAGTGAAAAAGTTGGCTTAAAGCTCAACATTCAGAAAACGAATCATGGCATCTTGTCCCATCACTTCATGGGAAATAGATGGGGAAACAGTGGAAACAGTGACAGACTTTATTTTTTTGGGCTCCAAAATCACTGCACATGGTGACTGCAGCCATGAAATTAAGACGCTTACTCCTTGGAAGAAAAGTTATGACCAACCTAGATAGCATATTGAAAGCAGAGACATTACTTTGCCAACAAAGGTCCATCTTGTCAAGGCTATGGTTTTTCCAGTGGTCACGTATGGATGTGAGAGTTGGACTGTGAAGAAAGCTGAGTGCCGAAGAATTGATGCTTTTGAACTGTGACATTGGAGAAGACTCTTGAGAGTCCCTTGGACTGCAAGGATATCCAACCAGTCCATTCTGAAGGAGATCAGCCCTGGGATTTCTTTGGAAGGAATGATGCTAAAGCTGAAACTCCAGTACTTTGGCCACCTCATGCGAAGAGTTGACTCATTGGAAAAGACTCTGATGCTGGGAGGGATTGGGGGCAGGAGGAGAAGGGGACGACAGAGGATGAGATGGCTGGATGGCATCACTGACTCAATGGACGTGAGTCTGAGTGAACTCTGGGAGTTGGTGATGGACAGGGAGGCTTGGTGTGCTGTGATTCATGGGGTCACAAAGAGTTGGACACGACTGAGTGACTGAACTGAACTGAACTGGAGTGGAGTTACACATGTGTAAATCTGAGATGTTTATTGGCCTCTCAGTGAAGATGTTGAATAGAAATGTGGATATATCAGTTTGAGGCTCCAGGAAGATGTCTGGCCAGGGATATTAATTTGGATCATCAGTGTAGAGATTGCATTTAAATCATGGAATTGGATGAGATCAGTGTGGGAGTGAATATAGCTGCAGAGGAGGTCAAAGGACTGAGCCCTGTGGTACTTTATCTATAAGGTGAAGTTTAAGAGGTGGGAAAATGGGAAGAAACCAGCAAATGTGACTGAGTAGAAGCAACCAGTGACCATCTCAAGAAAGAGATGGAGAGTACAGTGTGCTGGAAATACTCACCTACCATGTGTGGAAGTGCAGAGCTCCATGCTAAAGATCAGGGCCCAGAAAATGGATCCTTGCCTCTCAGGAGCAGGAGAAAGACAAGTTAACCAGTGAGATTATTATGAGAGCAACTCTGGGAGGCCCATCAGAGGGCAGGAAAGTGCTCACAGGGCGTAGAGTACGCTGGGGGCAGCCATGGTAGGTTGGGAAACATTTGGATTCTATTTCTTGAAATGGAGGAGGGAGATAAAAATATTTTTTTGAGCAACAATGATAAGCAATTAATCCTATGTTTTAAGAGAGAACTGATGCCAGGGAGAAGAGTGTATTCTGGGGGGAAGATGAAAATTTTGTAGGTATTTCTGAGACCAGTAAACTAAGCTGAAGATGAACCCATCACTTCAAGTGGCCTTGGGAATGACTCCCCAGTGATAGTAATCAAGCTGGAATTAAGGGGTTCACTGTGAATGCCACCTTCCCCTTCAGGCCTAGTCCTTCACCTGTGTCCTTGATCTCAGCAAGTGGTATCATTATGTACTCACTGGCTCACGCCAGATCCTGGTAGTTATTTTTAATACCTCCCGCTCCCTCACCCCAGGTCCAATCACTCACCTATTGCTGAAGATTTTGACTTCCTAAATATCTCTCAGCTTCATCTACTCTCCTCCATTGACTGCCACCTCTTCTTTTCACCTGAACCACTCCAAAAGCCTCCTCTTCAAAATGGTCCTGAGGGTTTCCTCTGTTTGCAGAGCCCATTAGAGGCAGAGGGGGGCCCTGAAAACTGGAAACCTTTTCACATCACTTCCCTGCGTCCCCCCTCCTGGGTTAAAATCCTGAGGCTGACCTTCAGAATGCTATGTGGTCTAATTTCGGCCAGCTTGTGCCCAAAGAAACATTCGCTAAGTGACTGAATGCACAATGCCTTGCTGTCAATAAGTTACTTAAATATTCTCTCAATTTCCTCGTCTGTAAAATGAGAATAATAATATTTTCCTTACTGCAATGATGCTAATTTAAACAATAAGGTATCACATGTGAGCATTTCGCTTTGCAGGATGCCTTTAATTATTGTGAATGAGCCAAACCAGCACTCAGTACAGAACCTAATGTGACACCCAACACATATTTGTTTGATAAGTCAGCGCTGTAGGCTTGTAATTATGTTGGGTGATTTTTATTTCCATATAAGTACCTATAAAGCTCCACACCCTTCATTTGATGCTGAACAGACAGCTGTATGTGGTTACTTGCAGCGTCTTACTATTGCTCAGAAAATCTTCGTTGTCGCCAGTGACTATGAAGTCAAGTACAAATTCCTACCCTAGGTATTCACATTTCCAGGATGTAAATCTATGCTCCTGAGAAATTTTTCTCACAAAAAAAAGGTATTGGTTTTTTATACTATTTCTAGAGTTGTTAAGTACTAGATGCTGAAATTTAACTATGGAAGCCTTGTATGATGTAGAATATACAAATGCTGTTGCATTTAAAGAAGCAGGGTCCAAATTGGCCAAAATATCCTTCAAAAGGGATTTTGTTCTTTACACAAGTCTCTCGAAAGGTGTTGACAGGAATCCTGACCTTGGAAACACATCCCATCACCTATGGCAGCCACAGAGGCACATTGCTCAGATCTCCCTTTAACAGAGTGGGCTTCCCTGGTGGCTCAGTCAGTAAAGCATCTGTCTGCAGTGCGGGAGACTTGGATTTGATCCCTGGGTTGGGAAGATCCCCTGGAGAATGAAATGGCAACCTACTCCAGTACTCTTGCTTGGAAAATTCCATGGACTGAGGAGCCTGGTAGGCTACAGTCCATGGGGTCGCAAAGAGTTGGACATGACTGAGTGACTTCATGTTCACTTTCACTTTTCCCTTTAACAGAACCTATGTCAGGGAGCAGAGTTGACCTACAGCCCTCAGCTGAAATAGCTCTGGAGTCTACACAGCGTTCTTGCAGAGGCCGTGCAGACAATGAATGGCCAGGTCAGTGCCCTGAGGGCGAAGGCTCTTCCTCCCAATCTTTCCTTTCTCAGGTGTCAGACCTGCATCACCATCATGGTCTGAAGACTCTCTGCCTCCTCTACTCTCTCCTCCTTTGTCCTTCACCGGCAATTCCCCCAGCAAATCTTTGGCGTATCTGATCCCATCTTAGCATCTGCCTCCTAGAGAACCCAACCTAACACAGGCTGTACCAAGAGTGGTCCAAGACAACAATTTGTAACGTCTGAGACAGGAATCCAACCAAGATCATGAACAGCTCTGTCAAACACCGCCCAGTGGGTGAGGAAGAGTGAGCCGGAGGATAGGGTGACAATTATAGATGCTTTTGCAGCAGCATCAGTCTGGGATTTCTGAACCAACTTTGGGTAAGGGGATTCATCTCATCTCTGCAGGGTGACCACAGCAGAGAACTGTGAGGCTGGGAGTCAGGGGCGGGCAGGGGCTCTAGTTAACTGTTCTTTCTCTCTGCTTAGCTCCTTTTACCCTCAACTATAGGAAATGAGTTCTCCAGTCTCCAGAGTCAAAACTGTTCTTGATCCACAGTAATAATTTAAGAAAAATAGGGACTTCCTGGGCGGTCTAGTGGCTAAGACTCTACGCTTCCAGTGCGGGGACTTTAGTTTAATCTCCATTCAGGGAACTAGATCCCACATGCCACAGCTAAAGATTCCACATGCCTTAACTAAGACCTAGCACAGCCAAAATAAAATAAATGAATAAATAAAAGTTTTTTTAAAAGAAAAGTATACTCTGCACTACCTTTAGGTAAGTATCCTTCATCATCCCAAAGCAATATTCTCAGAGTAGTAAGACCGAAAGAGACACCTGCCCTTGCCACCCTCCCCACCCCACCACCAGCCAAATAGTCAAGAATTTAGCATCCTGATTTTGTGTTTTGGACAGGCATTATTAGGATCCTATTTCATCAAGGAACAAAACAAAAAGTGCAAAGATAGAAAACAAAAGAAGAACTACTCTATCCCACTGTGGAGGAAGGGGACAGAGAGCAGGACAGAGGTGTTAACTGTTGTGTGTTGAGGGCCATTATTTGTCAGGCTCTGCCTTATATTTATTTAAATGCACAGAACAACACATCGTGGGGCTTAGGGGCTCATGGGCTCCTGCTTCATAGTTGGGGGAAATGAAATGCTGGCAGATTTTGTAAGTTACCTGTGTTGGACAGTCTCTACAGTATCTCTCTTCCCCCCACCCCTCTGCCTCCATGATCCTGCTTCTGGTGTTCAAGCTTTTGATTAACCCCCCTCTCCTTGAGTGTAGATGGGATCTAGGATTTTCTTCTAACCAACAGAATATGGCAGAAGTGATGGATGCTGCTCCTCCTCCTATGTGATGTTATGTGAGACTTCATTTTGTAGTTGACCTGTTCAAGAGACTCTCTTTGCTGGCTCAAGGAGTGAGCAGCCATATTGGGAATTAGTTAATTAAGAAATAACTAATATATTACCCATCACAAATAGGTTTTTAGCATGTTCTAATTTTCATTTTTTAGTGATATAAAATTCAACATAATAGCCTAAACTGTTGATAAAAGGCATTATTATAGAATATCACTGGGACTTTGCTGGTGGTCCAGTTGCTAAGACTCCATGGTCCTCCCCAGTGCAGGGGGCCAGGGGTTGATCCCTGGTCAGGGAACTAGATCCCACATGCCACAACTAAAGATTCCACATGTCTTAGGGAAGATCAAAGTTCCTGTGTGCTACAACTAAGACCCGGTGAGCCAAAAAAATAAAAATAATATCATTGACTGTGATCCATTTTGACTTAGCTGCTCTAATTATCTGCTTGAGAGGTTATTGTCGAGGAAAGCATGTGATGATCATAATATGCTTTAATATGATCACATAGGATGATTGACATATTAGGATTTAATATATTACTGATCTATTTCTTCCCATTTATACATTCCAACTATGTATAACATTCTTCACATTTCTATATAAAGAGTAGATTTAATTCTATTATTTTCTTTTATTTTTTTGTAGTCTTAAAATTCTTCCAGTCAGTGACTTTCATAAGGAGTCCTGTGGAGTTTCTCAATATCTACAAGATGATATATTCATGACATTTAAATATCCTTGTATATATGAAACTTTTCTAGAATATTACATACCTTCAAATATAAATAATATATAAAGGAGAGGAAAAAGTGGTGATGTTTGTAGCAACCAATAAAAAATTCATGTTATGTAATATATCCTAATTTATTCCAATATCTCTACCCCAGTTAGCATTTTTCTGAGTTTCTCTACTAAAAGTACTTACTTAGAATTAAATATGTAGGAATAAATTTACCTAAGGAAAAAAAAGAATTGTACATAGAAAATTATAAGACACTAATGAAAGAACTCAAAGACAACATAAACAGATGGAGAGACAGTCCATGTTCCTGGGTAGGAAGAATTGATATTGTGAAAATGACTATACTACCAAATGCAATCTACAAATTCAATGTGATCCCTATCAAATTACCAATGACATTTTTCACAGAACTAGAACAAAAAATTTCACAATTCATATGGAAACACAAAAGACCCCGAATAGCCAAAGCAGTCTTGAAAAAGAAGAATGGAGCTGGAGGAATCAACTTTCCTGACTTCAGATTATACTACAAAGCTATAGTCATCAAGACAATATGGTACTGGCACAAAAACAGTAACATAGACCAATGGAACAAGACAGAAAGCCCAGAAAGAAACCCATGCACCTATGGGTACCTTATATTTGACAAAGGAGGCAAGAATATACAATGCGGCAAAGAAAGCCTCTTCAATAAATGGTGCTGGGAAAACTGGACAGCTACATGTAAAAGAATGAAATTAGAACACTTCCTAACACCATACACAAAGATAAACTCAAAATGGATTAAAGACTTAAATGTAAGACCAGAAACTATAAAACTCTTAGAGGAAAACTTAGGCAGAACACTTGAAGACATAAATCAAAGCAAGATCCTCTATGACCCACCTCCTGCTGCTGCTGCTAAGTCACTTCAGTCGTGTCCCACTCTGTGCGACCCCATAGATGGCAGTCCACCAGGCTCCGCCATCCCTGGGATTCTCCAGGCAAGAACACTGGAGTGGGTTGCCATTTACTTCAGAGTAACGGAAATTAAAATGAAAGTAAACAAGTGGGACCTGATTAAACTTAAAAGCTCTTGCACAGCAAAGGAAACTGTAAGCAAAGTGAAAAGACAACCCTCAGGATGGGAAAAAATAATAGAAAATGAAACAACTGACAAAGGATTAATTTCCAAAATATACAAGCAGCTCATACAACTCAATACCAGAAAAACAAAGAACTCAATCAAAAAGTGGGAAAAAGACCTGAACAGACATTTCTCCAAAGAAGACATACATATGGCTAACAAACACATGAAAAGATGATCAACATTGCTCATTATTAGAGAAATGCAAATCAAAATTACAGTGAGTTATCACCTCACACCGGTCAGAATGGCCGTCATCAAAAAGTCTACAAACAATAAATGCTGGAGACTCTGTGGAGGAAAGGGAATGCTCTTGCACTGTTGGTAGGAATGTAAATTGATATAGCCACTATGGAAGATGGTATGGAAATTCCTTTTATTTATTTATTTTTTTAAATTTTATTTTATTTTTAAACCTGAAACGCTGTAGTAGTTTTGCCAAACATCAAAACGAATCCGCCACAGGTATACATACGCTCCCCATCCTGAACCCTCCTCCCTCCTCCCTCCCCACACCATCCCTCTGGGTCGTCCCAGTGCACCAGCCCCAAGCATCCAGTATCGTGCATCGAACCTGGACTGGCAACTCGTTTCATACAAGATATTACACATGTTTCAATGCCATTCCCCCAAATCTTCCCACCCTCTCCCTCTCCCACAGAGTCCATAAGACTGTTCTATACATCAGTGTCTCTTTTGCTGTCTCGTACACAGGGTTGTTGTTACCATCTTTCTAAATTCCATATATATGTGTTAGTATACTGTATTGGTGTTTTTCTTTCTGGCTTACTTCACTCTGTATAATAGATTCCAGTTTCATCCACCTCATTAGAACTGATTCAAATGTGTTCTTTTTAATGGCTGAGTAGTACTCCATTGTGTATATGTACCACAGCTTTCTTATCCATTCATCTGCTGATGGACATCTAGGTTGCTTCCATGTCCTGGCTATTATAAACAGTGCTGCGGTGAACATTGGGGTACACGTGTCTCTTTCCCTTCTGGTTTCCTCGGTGTGTATGCCCAGCAGTGGGATTGCTGGGTCATAAGGCAGTCCTATTTCCAGTTTTTTAAGGAATCTCCACACTGTTCTCCATAGTGGCTGTACTAGTTTGCATTCCCACCAACAGTGTAAGAGGGTTCCCTTTTCTCCACACCCTCTCCAGCATTTATTACTTGTAGACTTTTGGATCGCAGCCATTCTGACTGGTGTGAAATGGTACCTCATAGTGGTTTTGATTTGCATTTCTCTGATAATGAGTGATGTTGAGCATCTTTTCATGTGTTTGTTAGCCATCTGTATGTCTTCTTTGGAGAAATGTCTATTTAGTTCTTTGGCCCATTTTTTGATTGGGTCATTTATTTTTCTGGAGTTGAGCTGTAGGAGTTGCTTGTATATTCTCGAGATTAGTTGTTTGTCAGTTGCTTCATTTGCTATTATCTTCTCCCATTCTGAAGGCTGTCTTTTCACCTTGCTAATAGTTTCCTTTGATGTGCAGAAGCTTTTAAGGTTAATTAGGTCCCATTTGTTTATTTTTGCTTTTATTTCCAATATTCTGGGAGGTGGGTCATAGAGGATCCTGCTGTGATGTATGTCAGAGAGTGTTTTGCCTATGTTCTCCTCTAGGAGTTTTATAGTTTCTGGTCTTACATTGAGATCTTTAATCCATTTTGAGTTTATTTTTGTGTATGGTGTTAGAAAGTGTTCTAGTTTCATTCTTTTACAAGTGGTTGACCAGATTTCCCAGCACCACTTGTTAAAGAGATTGTCTTTTCTCCATTGTATATTCTTGCCTCCTTTGTCAAAGATAAGGTGTCCATATGTGCGTGGATTAATCTCTGGGCTTTCTATTTTGTTCCATTGATCTATATTTCTGTCTTTGTGCCAGTACGTCTCGATAACTGTGGCTTTGTAGTAGAGCCTGAAGTCAGGTAGGTTGATTCCTCCAGTTCCATTCTTCTTTCTCAAGATAGCTTTGGCTATTCGAGGTTTTTTGTATTTCCATACAAATTGTGAAATTATTTGTTCTAGCTCTGTGAAGAATACCGTTGGTAGCTTGATAGGGATTACATTGAATCTATAAATTGCATTTTCATTTTCACTATATTGATTCTTCCAATCCATGAACACGGTATATTTCTCCATCTATTAGTATCCTCTTTGATTTCTTTCACCAGTGTTTTATAGTTTTCTATATATAGGTCTTTAGTTTCTTTAGGTAGATATATTCCTAAGTATTTTATTCTTTCCGTTGCAATGGTGAATGGAATTGTTTCCTTAATTTCTCTTTCTGTTTTCTCATTATTAGTGTATAGGAATGCAAGGGATTTCTGTGTGTTGATTTTATATTCTGCAACTTTACTATAATCACTGATTAGTTCTAGTAATTTTCTGGTGGAGTCTTTAGGGTTTTCTATGTAGAGGATCATGTCATCTGCAAATAGTGAGAGTTTTACTTCTTTTCCAATTTGGATTCCTTTTATTTCTTTTTCTGCTCTGATTGCTGTGGCCAAAACTTCCAAAACTATGTTGAATAGTAATGGTGAAAGTGGGCACCCTTGTCTTGTTCCTGACTTTAGTGGAGATTCCTTTTAAAACTAGGGATAAAACCACTATCCCAGCATGACCCAGCAATCCCACTCCTAGGCATATACCCTGAGGAAACCAGGATCGAAAAAGACACATGTATCCCATTGTTCATTGTAGCATTATTTACAATAGCTAGAACTTGGAAGCAACCTAGATGCCCATCAACAGATGAATGGATAAAGAAGTTGTGGTACATATACACAGTGGAATATTACTCAGCCATAAAAAGGAACACCTTTGAGTCAGTTTTAATGAACTGAATGAACCTAGAATGTATTATACAGAGTTAAGTAAGTCAGAAAGAGAGAGATAAATATCTTATTCTAATGCATATATACAGAATCTAGAAAAATGGTTCTGAAAAATTTACTTACAGGGCAGCAATGGAGAAACAGACATAGAGAATAGACTATGGACATGGGGAGAGGGGAGGAGAGGGTGAGATGTATGGAAAGAGTAACATGGAAACTTACATTACCATATGTAAAATAGATAGCCAACGGGAATTTGCTGTATGGCTAATAAATTCAAATAGGAGCTCTGTATCAACCTGGGCAGGTGGGACGGGGAGGGAGGTTCAACAGGGAGGGGATATATGTATACCTATGGCCGATTCATGTTGAGGTTTGACAGAAAACAACAAAATTCTGTAAAGCAATTATCCTTCAATAAAAAAATAAAGTAAAAAAGCACTTATTTATTAAATAAGTAAATAATGGTCTATGTAAATTTGATAAACTTGTTACAGAAGATGTTTAAGAGCATATTTCCCAATTTATCATGACAATGATATTACCCTGAATAGGGAGGCTTCCTTGTGTTAAATGTTACTCATTCCTGCCTTAAGGAAATCTAGTTCTCTCGCTTGCCAACTCCAGCTGGGAAAACCTACTGGGCTAAAATCATTAAAGTGACAAATAATTCTGTGGCCAGTTCCCCAGACCTATGATTGGCCCTATCTGTACAGTCCCAGAAGGACACAACAGGATTAAATATTACATTTAGTTTAAAATTTGCTGGCAAACTATCCAGGTAGAGTCCTGCCCTTACTTTCTCCTGCTCATAACCAGCTTTAATGAGCCTCTGACATTTCCAGAAGAATATTTCCTCTGTAGATTTTGATTATAATGAGTATAGCACTCACCATATTAATCATGATGGATGGATTGAGCAGCTGTCTTCCCTATCTTAAGAATACGCTGAGCACTGATGCTCTAGATTCTAAACTCAACTCCAAATGTCCCTGCTAATACAATCTTCTGAGATGGTTAGAGATGTTAATTAACTCCAACAACTAAATTAGGTTCTCTCCAAGATTGGAGATCCACTTAAAAATAATCAGTGTGACCTTAATCTTCCAATAAATATGTGTAATCCTCATCTTGAGGCCACGTGAAGGAAGAAATTGTCCCATTTCCAAGGTACTGGGTCCACTCAGCAGGAGTCGAACTACCTGCTTTCATTTATATTGAGTTACCACAGTTATTATTTTAGCAAAAACTGCATGGTGGAACCTCACCATGTGCTCCTTGGTAATGAGAAGAATTTAAAATACTGTCCAAAAGGGACTTATCAAGGCAGCTCTTGGAGCACCTCATTGGAAGGCTGGAAACCCTATAAAATGATCAGAAACTCAGCATTTGTTTATTCTGCAAGTGCAATCCAGGGATGAGATGAATGACCTTATCTTTGCCTCAAAAGACTTCTAGTTCAGTTCAGTTGCTCAGTCTTGTCTGACTCTTTGTGACCCCATGGACTGCAGCATGCCAGGCTTCCCTGTCCATCACCAACTCCTGAAGCCTGCTCAAACCCATGTCCATTGAGTTGGTGATGCCATCCAACCTCTGTCGTCCCCTTCTCCTTCTGTCTTTGATCTTTCCTAGCATCAGGGTCTCTTCCAGTGAGTCAGTTCTTCACACCAGGTGGCCAAAGTATTGGAGTTTCAGCTTCAACATCAGTCCTTCCAATGAACATTCCTTTTCTCTCCCCAAGAATCTCCCTCATCTGATACAAAAAAGTATAACAGGTTCAGGCTAGTTTGCTAGTGTGACTCACTTCTCCAAGGTGTGATCAGCACTGGGTCAGCTTATTATTAAGAAAAGTGTCTTCATCAGCAAGGCCGGCACTTGCACCCAGGCTACAACAGAGCTTCCTACCCCCCAGGAAGAAAGCCCACCTAGCTCTATGCTCTCTCATTCCTAACTCCATTCTCCTGGCATTCTGGTTTTTAATATTCTTTTGAGTCTAATGGATCAAACTTGACTGTGCGAAAGTCACCTGGAGGGCTTGTTAAAATGCAGATTACTGGGCTCCACCCCAGAATCTGGATTCACTGGGGTGGAATGGGCCTGAGAATTTGCATTTGTAACTATTTCCTAGATGGTGCTGATGCTGCTGGCCCAGGGACCACACTTCGAGAGCCACTCGAAGTGATAGGCGATAGTGCTCAACCCTAATTACAAATTAGAACCATCTCTGGACATATTAAACAGATGCACATGACCAGGCTCCTCCCACAACTGAGTAAATCAGAATCTCACTGGGGTGTGTCCAGGGTGCTGGTTTTTTAGAAGCTCCAGGTGATGCTAATGTGGGGCCACATGAGAAGGGCTGCAAAAAAGAGGGGCTGATAAATACATAAAAGTTGAAGTGAGATTTGACCCAAAACTCCTCTAGAGATTCTGTTTCTCTTATGTGAGAAACATATTTTAATATTTTAGAACTGTTTAAAATATTTAAAAAGCCATTACACATCAGTATATGTCTCAAGTTCTCAGAATTTGTTGGTATTAAATACTAAAGAATTATAGTAGTATGTAGTCATAATAACATAAGCCTTTCCTTTCTGTTTGCTGCAATGGGCAGGCATATATTCAATTAAGCATTATTTTGGCAAGATAAATGTTCCATTTTCTATGAGAGAATTAAAACTAGCAGGATATGAGCACAGCAAGAACTTAATAAATGCCAAGGAAAACTTACTCATCATCAAGAGAGTAATTGTCAGGAGACTCTACTGAGTAACACTAGAACTTCTCAGTGAATCTGAGCTATAAATAAATTTGGGCTTGGAAACACATCCCTTAGTTCTTGGATATCGTCAACGGAATCTTTCACGTTTTTTCCTGAGACACTGACTTTGCATACATACCTTGCCCGAATTGTTATTCTGACTATAAGAGTTAGAAGCAGTACATTGGATTTCATTCCACGAGGCCACTAAGAGGCCACTTGAAGGATTCAGGTCACTGCGGCCTGTTTCCAGGCAGGTTCATTCTGTTCCGATTTGTTTTCCTCATGCCCAGCACAACACTTGGCATATAATAAGTGCTCCACAATTACTGATCTAATTTAATCAAATATTGTTACCCTATTTCAGAGGAAATAAACCTGCCTTTTTATTTCCCTTTTGAATTTTTGTTTGTAGCAAAGTAATAGATGTAAATAGAAGTAAATAATTAAAAAGTCATGGCTCATAACAAAAAAAACATCTCCTGCCTGTTCTATCCCCTTACCCCCACCCCCAAATTCTACTCTACAGACACAGGCATTTCTGGTTGGCCAGCTATTTCTTCTGATATTTCTATCCAAATTTGTATGTCAAAGTCCCCACAAAAAAATGTCTTGAGAGGAAACTTTATTTTGATTTAAAAAAAAGAAAAAAGCTGAGTTCAATAGAAACTTGACAGGCAGGTGGCAGCTACCTAAATGAGTTCAGTCCAGTGAGTTCCCCAAGGGTTTGAGCCCTTGGGGTGTGAAGGGTCAGTTGCAGAGAAGTTAGTCTTGGGTGGTTGGGCTGGGAGTCAGCAGGTGGCGTCTGGGCAGGGCTGGGTGGAGACTTGTAAATCCAAACACATTCAAGGCAATTGGTTTGGTACCTGAGGTGAGGCTAGTGGTTGAAACAGTGTGTAACCTATCTTTCCAGAGTTGCTGTTCAGGGAACTCTTGATGGTACTGATACTGAAAGTGCAAAGGATGCCATGCTGCAGGCTGATTCGAATTTAGAGATGAGCCGAAACAGAAAAGACACTTGTTTCTTATTGTCAGTTCTACAACAAGCAGGTAAGCACTGTGTTCTTGATAATCTTTTTTTAACATCGAAATGAAACACTTTAACTCTCAATGTATCTAATGTTTCACATCATAATATACTAAATAAATACTACCTTTACTATTATTTCATTTCCCCATACATTTATAACTGATAGTGAGAAAGTTTAAATGTTCTGACAAAAATGTTAAAGGTCATAGAAAAGTCATATTGTGAATATTAACGTATAGGTAGTGAAGGTGGCTTTGCAGTTTTAGTTCCCACATTCATTTTTATGGTCTCACCCTCCTGCTCAAGGCTAGGACACCAGTAAAAGAAACCGAGAAAGGTCTGTTTCTTCTCTTTTCCCTATACCTGCCTGCCCTCTGCTGGAGGTGCCAAAGATTAATGAACTTGTCCAAAGACTGTCAAGTTATGCCTAGATGGTTAGCAACCTTTTTTTCTGCCCTGTCCTACCCTTCACTGTCACCCCTGAAAGATGGAAAGTGTTTCCCATCAGAAGCAAGGATATTCTAATTCTTGGCTGGATTAGTGGTTTTATCTACTGGTGGGGAAAGACTCTGACGCCAGTAAACAATCACCAATTACGTAACTGAATTCTCTTAATTCTGTGCTCAGAGTGTAGCCTTCCCATGCAAGCCTGTTGGAAGTAATGCCAGAAGTTATTTAGTCCAATGCTGGCTGATGCCAGCAGCAACTAACATTTTTACTTTTACTGCATAACTAAGATATTGTGTTGTGTTGTGTTGCAAATGTGAGCTCAAACACCATCATCATTAAGCAGAGATTGGATTTTTGACTTAGGCCAGATTTCACGTGACATTTTTTTCCCTTTGTTCTATTTCTGCGGTTGTCTTCACCACCTGGATAATTACTCCCAGAAATGTTTAGTGTTAATAGTCACTTAAAGATGTCTAGTGACTGATATAAATAGCTATACAGCCGTTCAATTTCTTTCCAGAATGTCCAGATCTGCTTCCAGACTATATAAGTTCCAAGATATTGTATTAATCTCCTCTTTCACCCCCAATCCTGCACAGTTTACATTCCCATATGCAGCAATATCACTGCCCTACCCAGTGATTTAGCACAGGCTAAATCCATGAGAAATCCTGAATAAAATTTTTTGTTAAATGTATGAATAAAATATTCCTTTTTTAAATTTTATTTTATTTTTAAACTTTACATAATTGTATTAGTTTTGCCAAATATCAAAATGAATCCGCCACAGGTATTCCTTTTCTTTAGTGAAGGAACCAAGGTTAGTATCACTCAGTAATGAGAACAGAAACTGAAATATGGGCAAATTGTATATCTATAAACTTACAGAAGACTATTAAAAACTCTCATCAAAAGAGGAGATTTAGGAATACAAACTTTTAAAAATTCTTATATCTGCTTGTCTCATATTTTTGTTGTTTTCAAAAGATGTGTGTATTTATGTAAAATATAGTCATGTTAAGACAATAAAGGGAATAGGCTTTTTAAAAGATGAAGTTAGAAACTGTTGTCCTAAAGCGCTGAGATTCTTGTTTTTAATTAACTAATTTTTGGCTGTGCTGGGTCTTTGCTGTTGCCTGGGCTTTCTCCAGTTGCAGGGAGTGGGCTCTACTCTTCCTTGTAGAGCTCAGGCTATTCATTGCGGTGGCTTCTCTAGGCTTCAGAAATTGTGGCACACGATCTTGGTGGTTGCAACTCACCAGCTCTAGAGCATGGCTCAGTAGTTGAGGCACACGATCTTGGTGGTTGCAACTCACCAGCTCTAGAGCATGGCTCAGTAGTTGAGGCACACGAGCTTAGTTGCCCTGAGGCATGTGGGATCTTCCTGGACCAGGGATCGAAACCGTGTCCCCTGCATTGGCAGGTAGATGCTTATCCACTGCGCTATGAGGGAAGTCCAGCTCTGAGATTCTGAATTATCTTTCTTGTTAGAACTCTTGGATAGTGGATGGTCATTTATTTTCAGATTCTTCTGCAATAACTTCTAACAAATATTAAAAAAGAACAAGGTAGTAAATGTTTTTATTTCTAATCTGTCAGTAGTTTACAAGTAAATTAACAAGCAATGTGACTTTTTATTACACAGGGGATTTTTTTTTGGCAAGAATTCTGCAGACATCTCTGACCAGAAGGAGAGTTATTATTTCCATTTTATATTTAGAGAAATAAAGACAAATGAAGAAATTGAAAGAAATGCTTGATTTTACAATAGATCTGGGAACAGAACACTGGGCACATTGATTTTATTTCATTAGAGTAGTGAATTTTTTGGCTTATATACTCCCTAAAATAGTTTTCAAAAACCCTGTGCCTTCTCAAACATTTTATGTTAACATCTGAAAGTTTTCCTCTTAAATTTATATAGTAGTAAAGGCTGTAGTCCTATTATAATACTGAGGCTTTTTTTTTTAATTTTATTTTATTTTTAAACTTTACATAATTGTATTAGTTTTGCCAAATATCAAAATGAATCCGCCACAGGTATACATGTGTTCCCCATCCTGAAAAACCTATTTATTGCTCCACTCTGTTGGAAAGAGGGAAATTTCCTTGCTACTCATCTTGATTTTTTTTTTTTTGACTAATCTAGTAACTAAATTGACATAAGACAGATTAACAGGAGAATTAAAAAAAAAAAAAAAACAGATTTCACTCATACAAATGGAATCTTACAGAAACAGGACCTAAAAAGTGACCAAAGCAGGCAGCTTTGATACTTTTTAGACAAAGAAACAACAAATTTGTAAGGAGTGGACAGAACAAAGGAATTTAGGCTTGGATTCTTAATCAGTGAAGAATCTAAACAGAGTTTGGGTTTGGGGTAATAAATTAGCAAAAAAGCAACAAGGTTTGTTTGTACAGGCTTCTCAGCTCTGAATTCCCTATCTCTAGCCATAAGGCTGTGTCTCTACCTCCAGAGGCAGGGAGGGCACATTTCACAGGAGAGATTTATTTCCTGCTTCCAGGGAGACAGAGAGAAGGAGGGTCAGAGTGTTCTTGTACCAACTGTTTCTCAAACAATATAATTCAAAATAATCAATGTGCCATCATGGCATACTTGGGTATGGCCTGCACTGAGACTTAACAACTCTTTTTAAAGTAGATAATATAATCTGAATACCAAAGCAATTTTATATGCACTGTCACTACTCCTAAAACCATATGAACATGCCATTTATGACACATGGATGGACCTTGAGGGCATTATGCTAAGTGATAAAAGTCAGAGAAAAGGACAAACACTGTAAAATCTCACTTTTATGTGGAATCTCAAAAAAACCTGAACTCATAGATACAGAGAACAGATTGGTGGTTGCCAGAGATGGGGAGCCAGGGTAAGACAAAATGTATGAGATTGATCACAAGGTACAAACTTCCAGTTATGAAATAAGTCATGAGAATATAATGTATTGGAAGGAATGATGCTAAAGCTGAAACTCCAGTACTTTGGCCACCTCATGCGAAGAGTTGACTCATTGGAAAAGACTCTGATGCTGGGAGGGATTGGGGGCAGGAGGAGAAGGGGACGACAGAGGATGAGATGGCTGGATGGCATCACTGACTCGATGGACGTGAGTCTCAGTGAACTCCGGGAGTTGGTGATGGACAGGGAGGCCTGGCGTGCTGCGATTCATGGGGTCACAAAGAGTCGGACACGACTGAGTGACTGAACTGAACCGAACTGATGGTGACTCTATTTAATATACTGTGCTGCATATTTGGAAGTTGCTAAAAGAGTAGATCTTAAAAGTTCTGAACAAAAGAAAAAATTTCTAACTATGTATGGTGATGTTAGCTAGATTTGTTGTGGTGATCAGCTCACAACATATGCAAACATCAAGTCATTATGTTGTACACTTCAACCTAATATGTTATATGTCAATTATATCTCAATAAAAATATGAAGTCTCTTTTTCAACATTAGGAAAATTTACATTTCTTGTTTCCCCTTGAACTTGTATGTCTACTTTACCCACTGAATTTTTTGATATTTGAAAGTTTAAAAAGTGAATCATTTTATCATACTTTCCTGCAACAAAAATTATGTATATGCTGAAATTTAAAATATTTGCTTCCTGAAATGGTAAAGCCAAGTGTTAACTCTTTCTTCTGGATTAAATTATCATTACCTTTATTGTAAGCAACTAAATATAATGACATAAATGCATTATTAAAATTGATACTGGTTATCATAATAAGTAAAATGCTACTGGAACTATAACTCTTAATGAGATGGATGGAGCCTTTTTCCTTTTTAATTAGTCCATATATTAATAGATATGTATCACTTATTGCTAAAATATGACAAGATTCTGTGGAAATTGACAGCAAAAACAAATGATTGGGTATTTTTACATGTTGAATTTATGAAAATCATATTAATGACTGTTTACAGTAGAATCCACAAATATTCTTGTTAAGCTGATATCTAACAAGTACATCATAGGGTAGAATAAACTGGTAGAAAGTGGCTAAGCAAGAAGGACAAGCAGGAAATGCATCCAAGTAAGAAATGAATATACAGTGTCAAATTATGTTTATGCAGTAGCTTATCACAAATTTTCTCTTATGAGTCTGGATGACTGTACAAGAAGATATAAAACACTAACGCACTTCTGATACATGTTCTAGAGACTTGAAAATGTAATACTGATCAGCAGATAATCATGGAATGTTTATCTCTTCTTTCTTGCAATCACACAGCTGGGACACAAACCAGTGCTTTGATCAAGGCAGTGTCCCTGTAGGCACTCACAGCCTGAAATCAGGCCTGCTGGCAGGACTCCAGATGGGTGAGAGGTCTGCCTTATTTTAGGAAGTAGGATAGAGGTGACTGGGAGTGACGAGCTTGGGTAGACTAGGCACAATGCCTTGATCAAGCGTTAAGTGTTCAGGCAGATCAGATTTAAGCAGAAGAATTCTGTATTAGACTCTGAGAGGCTGGAAATCACTCCCCTTGAAACTGTCTAACATACTCTATTCCCACAATTCCTGCACAAGCTCTAGTTTGAAGACCACAGTAGAGACCTCTGAAATCCACAGTGTATTTTAAGTTTTAACTTTTTAGAAAGCCCAGAGACACAAAGTCTGGCTGGGAAGCTCAGCAGGCTGCCCTGTGAGAGACCATCACATAACCTTGAGTCCTTGTAGGACAATGGCCTTCCTCAGGGAACTGTGATCTTGCTGACTAAATACTGAGCTAGGAAGGTAGGACATGGGGCAGATAAAGTCTGATGGATGACTATCCCGTGCTTTTAATACCTTTCTGTCTTTGGGTGATTGTTTATTTCCATAAGAAAAAAAAAAAAAAACTTGTTACATGTGAACTGGCTGCTCAAGTCATATAATAAAAACCATAATGTAATGGATAAATTCAGACAAGGTCATAATCATGTTAAATATACATTTATTTTAAGATCCCTTGAAGGGCTGGAGTTTAACTGTTAAATGAACATTCTTTTAGTGATCTAGAAATAAAACTATGATGCTATTTTTCTGTTATTAAATAAATGTGTATATTACAATCTAGAGTATCGTAATTGTGATTAATAATAGGTCATTAGAGAATATTTCATCACATTATAATGATTTTTAGCCTCTATTTTTAAATTGGCATAATTTATAAGGCATTTATAAAATTTTTGGAAAAAATTCAATCTGGTAGCAAAGGAACAAAATGGACAACCTGCCCCTGAGATTTAGGAAATGAAGACAGATGGATGTGTAGATGGCACACTCATTAAGAAGAAGGTGGAATTATGTTGGAAACAAGACTTTGGTGAGTTCCCAAGATGGTGATATAGAAAGATCCTGAGCTCACCTCCTCTCATGGGCACATCAGAATTACAACTATTAACAGAAAAACTCCTGATTAAGAAGACTGGAACCTACCAGAAAAGATCTTCTACAACTAAAGGTGTAAAGAAAGAACCACAGTGAGATGGGTAGGTGGGACGGAGTTGTGGCACAGTTGACTCATAGCTCTAGGTGGACCACCCATAATTACAATTACAGAGAGTAGTTATAATTGCAGAGGTTCTTCCTAAGGAGTTAGGGTCTGAGTCCCACTTCGCCCCTCTCTCCGCCAGCCCCCCCCTCCCCCGCCCATTAGAGCTTGCTTTTGGGAAACTCAGAAGGCTATGGGAAATAGAGACTCCATTCTTAAAAGGTACAGACCACATGGACACTGGGGCAGGCAGCCATCACTTTGGAGCCCTCCCTCTAGCTTACTAGCCTCACTGCTCACCAACCTGGGGACACCAGCATTGAGAGACACCTCAGGCCAAGCAATCAGATGATGAGACAGCCCCCTCTACCAACAGACAGGCTGAGCCCACAGCCGCACCTGGACATGGCCCTGCCCACCAGAGGGCACAAGACGCAGCCACACACACCAGCATGCAGGCACTAAACCCAGGACCCCCAGAACCCTGCAGCCAGAGACCCTGGGAACCAGTTCCACCCTCCAGCTGGCAGATGTCAGCCCCCATGTTCCCTGGGTCCTGGCCCTGCCCACCAGCAAGCCTCCTCAAAACCAGCCTCGACTACCAGCACTCAGACCCCAGCCCCAGGACAACCACAGCCCCACAGCCTGCCAGAAGTTCAGCACCAGCTCTGGGTCTGGCTGGGCCCTGGCCCCTCTACCAGCAGGCCAACACCAGCCTTGAGACACTCTGGGCCCTTTAGATAGCTGCCGTGGGATCTGGCCCCACTCACCTGTAGATTAATGCAAGCTTTGGGGCACCCCAGACCCTGCAGGCAGCTATGTCAGGAACCAGCCTGTCACCAGCTGTGGGGCCACTGGGCCCTGCAGCCAGACCTCAGGACCCGGCTGTGCCTGCCAGTGGGCCAGCACTGCCTATATAAATTTTGAAATATATAAAATTTGAAAATATATATATAAAATTTGAAAATTTGAAAAACTATGTAATACATCTGAAACTAATATAATATTGTAAATATTGTACATCAACTATGCCTCAATAAAAATGTCTTAAAAAAAGAAACAAGCCTTTGTGTTTTTTTAAGTGTTTACTTTGCCCATATATTCACCTTCATTTTCCTCAGTTTACACCATTTCCATACGCTTGGCTCAAATATACACTTATTACTCAAATAGCTGATTAGGTTAGCCAAAGTTGATTCAGTAAACAATTTTTTTCCCCTATTTTCTAGAATTAATACAAAGTTGACCAGTTAACAATGCAGTGGTTGGGACACCCATGCCTGCACAATCAAAGTCTAGAAACAGGGACTTCCCCGGTGGTCCAGTGGTTAAGTCTATGTGCTTCCAATGCAAGGGACTTGGTTAGATTCCTGGTCAGGGAATTAAGATTCCACATGCTGTGTGGCAAGGCCAAGTATATGTTTGTATACAATTTTAAAATCATCTTTTTTAATGCACAGTTTTTAGTGTTCAGTTCATACAACATAAAGTTGTATGACTACTATCATACTCAAGATATAGAATAGGATCATTATCTCAAACATTTCTTTTGTAGTCAAGGAATCCCCAGTTATACTCAGCTCTTAGCAATCTTGGATCTGTTTTCTGTCTTTCTAGTTTAACCTTTCCCAGAATGTCCTATAAATGGAATCATACCATAGAATGAAGCTCACACACTCCCATCCCCTGAAGCTGGAACCAATCTGGATTATTTCATGAGCAAGAAATAAACTTCTATTGTGATTCAGCTATTATACAGTTTGAGGCCAATATGTCACAGCAAATAGTCAACCCTAACTAATACACTCTCCTTTCCTTTCCTTGTTAGATCACCTTGTCAACATGCTCTGATTGCAAGTTTGTCAGTTATCTGTAGGTCACTCATAAGAAACATTGTTCCAGGTTCTTGCCGAAGTTGAGAAGCCAAAAACTAGATGGGATTTCAAAAGAATTCTTCTTAAGTGTTGTAAAGATTTATCTTATGTGTTGACTTCAAATTATTACTAATTTGCTTGTAGTGCTGTGCTGGGAAGTTTTCTGGGGTAATGTCCAGGCTAATAGGAAAGAATACTGTGATTAATTATCAGTAGCCGTTACAAGCAAATGAGGTAAGAGTGATGGCACGGGTTCAAAAAATTTTGTCATCCCTGGGGTTAAGCCAATGCCTTGGATGCATTCAGAAGGCCTTTTCTAACAGTTGGTCCCAGACTTCTAAGTCTCAAGTAAGAGGAACTTATCATGAACTCAACATCTTTGCTATGACCCTTATGTATATGAATTTGTGTGATTTATTGGCAGCTGTAACACGCAAACTTATAAAGAAAATTTAGTCTTTCCTCTGCCTAGATTCTGGTTGCTTAGTTCAGAAGTCAGGTATTTTCAGGACTTGAAAGTTCTAAAAACACTGTTGAAGGCACACGCACTGTTACCACTTGAACAGTGGCTAAGCAAATGATTTTATCTTCCAGGACTGTGCCCTAGCATCTTTAAATTTATGACCAACTGACTCCCTGCTTGGTTTACAGACCTACCTGGCAAATATAAGGAAATAAAGAATAGGAAACATTCCCTTTATATAGATTAGCCATGGGTGGTTAAGGGGCTTCCCAGGTGGTGCTAGTGGTAAAGAACCTGCCTGCCAATGCTGGAGACATGAGACACAGGTTTGATTCCTGGGTGGGGAAGATCCCTTGGAGGAGGGCATGGCAACCCACTCCAGTATTCTTGCCTGGAGAATCCCATGGACAGAGAAGCCTGGTGGGCTATAGTCCATGGGGTTGCAAAGAGTTGGACACAACTGAAGTGACTTAGCACATGGGTGGTTAAAAGGCAGACGGACCCCTTCTTTCTGCTGCGGGACTTAGAGTTTACTTATAGTGTCTCCCAAGTGCTCGGATTTCTTAAGCTGCTTGTTCTTAGTTACTATTTTCTGGAGGACAAAATTATGAAATTCAGATATACGTACCTGAGTGCAACAAATACTACACCCAAACAAAATCTCAGCTTGATCTCTTTAACAAGCACATTAAAGATTTTCCTATTTTCACAGGACATGAGAAAGAGTAAAATTTTTCCATGAAAAAGAAGATTGCTGAGTATAGCCAAGAAATTCAAGTCATTTCTAATCATGAGGAAAGAGTCAGACACATCTAAATTGAAGGATGTTATGCAAATTGACTGGCTTAGAGTCTTTAGAGTAGCCAATGCCATGAAAGAATTAAAAAAAAAATCACTGTTGAGGGGGCTGTTTTAGATCAAAATAACCTAAAGATGAATAACAACTAAATGCAATTTGTGACCCTTATTTGAATCTTGTTAAAAAACAGAGACAAACAAGCAAAAGACAAAAATGACTCTTGCCTGGAGAATTCCAGGGATGGAGAGCCTGGTGGGCTGCCGTCTAAGGGGTCGCACCGAGTCGGACACGACTGAAGCAGCAGCAGCAGGGAAATTTGAATATAAACTTTACATTGGATAATAGGATGTAACAATGTTACATTTCTCAAATGTAGTAATTGTAGAGGGTAGAAGAATGTCATTGCTCTGAGATGATCCTTGTGATAGTATTTAGGACCCTGGTGTTAAAGTGTCTGCCACTTACTCTCAAATGGTTGAAAGTATGTGTGCATATTTACAAAGAGAGAAAAAAACAAATGGGGTGACAGTTGGTAAATCCAGGTGAAGAATATACAGGCATTTCTGTTCTAGTCTCCCAACTTTTCTGTGGGTTTGAATGTTTTTAAATGAGAAAGCTGAGGAAAATAAATAAATCAAGGAAAAATAAGGTAATTTGCTTTTATTTCATCAAATTCAATGTTTAAAATAGGGATGGCAATTGTTATTTTTAGAGTCTGAAATTTTAAAAATAAACAGAAAATTTGGGAAGTGGGGGGAATTACCCTATTAATTCTAACTCATGTACTATACTTTTCCTTTCCAATCTGTTCCTCTGTGCATAAATAAATAACATCACATTGTAATAATTTTCATCATTTTCCACCTAACATTACAATTTCAGCATTTCCTATAACATTACTACTTAAGTGCTTACAATGACTACTTTTAATTTGAGGGAATTCTTTTGAGGGAATAGGTATTTTCTTTAATAGTTCCACAATTTAGACTTCTAATAAATGGTGCTTCAGTGGCATCTTTGTACACAATTTTTTCTACATTGTGGATTCTAATTTTGATATAAATTTCCACAGGTGAAATTGCTGGATCAAATGACCATGTATAGAAGACTAGAAACACTTTGCTGTTATTCTTTTAAACTGCTAGTGAGATAGTGGGAGCTTGATAAAAGTGACTCATTTCAAACCGTTACATTTCTTTGAGCCTGAGTATTTTTAGATTACTAACCCTCTTTCCTTGCCCTCCTCCCACAACCAATTGGGGGAGCTTAGTCTCTCTTTCCCACTATCTACTCCTTTAGTGTGCTGTTTCAACCTAAGATCCTGGGCACCAAGAGGTCAGTGAGAGTGGTGGGTGTCTTTAAGCTTTTCAATATTTTACCAGCCTAACAAAAATCATACATAAACTCACAATGAGGCTCAAGTGAGTGAGTTTAGAAGTGCAGTCTCGGGACTTCCCTGGCGGTCCAGTGGTTAAGACTTGGGCACTCAAGGCAGGGGGCGTGGGCTCGATCTCTGCTCGAGGAAGTAAGATCCCACATGCTGCACAGCATGGCCTAAAAAAAAAAGTGTAATATTTGGCCCCAGTCAATCCTGGTGATGACTACAACCCAGCTAACAGTTCATTGGCCACCTGAGGCCCTGAAGCAGAGCTCAACTGAGCTGTGTCAGGTTCCTCACAGATGATGTGAGATAATAAGTGTTTTTTGTTTTAGCTGTTGAGTTTTAGAGTAATTCGTTATGCTTCAATAGATAACCAATACAGACTTTGGAAATGGGATACGGCCTTAACAGAAACATAAAATATGGACAAAAGGCTGTGAACAAGTACTTCAAGAAAGAAGATGTCTAAGCGATCAATGAGCAGATGAAAAGAATGTATACCTGTGGCGGATTCATTTTGATATTTGGCAAAACTAATACAATTTTGTAAAGTTTAAAAATAAAATAAAAATTAAAAAAAAAAAAAGAAAAGAAGCTTATCCTTTGTTGTCGGGACATAGCATGCTAAAACCATGATTAAATAACTTTACACACACACCAGACAAGGCTAAAATGAGATCGACAATCTAAGTGTTGGTGAGGATATGGGGTAACGGGGACTATCACGCATCACTGGCAGGAGTGTGAAGTTGGTGCAGTCACTTTGTAAAATTAATAAAGTTCATATCAACCTACCCCTATTAACCCAGAAAGTACACTCTTGGGTTTAGACCAAGAGAAATGATTGGATACGTTAAAAAAAAAAGTACATAAATATCCTTAGCAGTTTCATTCAATACAGACCTAAACTGCAAATAACCCAAATATTTATCAGCAGGAGAATATGTAACAAATTGTGATATATCCAGGAAATGAAATATTACCCAGAAATAAAATAAGTCATATATATATATATTAATTTGGATGAACCTCAAAAGTATTATTTCAAGCAAAAGTAGTATACACTATATTCCATTTATTTAATATTCAAAAGCAGGTCGACCAAGTCTACAGCGATAAAAATGAGAATAGTCATTCCCTCAGGACTGGTAAGTTGTATTGACTGGAAGACAGGAGGGAATTCTCTGGGGTGATAGAAATATTCCACATTTTGATATGGATGGTCACACAAAGTTAACACATGTATCTTAGCCCATCTGGGGCTAACAAGGCACCAGAGACTGGGTAGCTTATATTGGGTTGGCCAAAAAGTTCATTTGGATTTTTGGTATACTACTACAGACAACCCAAATGAATGTTTTGGCCAACCCAATTATTAATGGGAATTTATTTCTCACAGTTCTGGAGGCTGTATGTCTGCGATCAGAGTACAAACATGGCGACTGCCCTCTTCTGGATTACAGACTTCTTGGTGTATCCTCACAAGGAAGAAGGTGACAAGGGAACTGTTCTGGACCGCTTGTGTGTGTGTGCGTGTGTGTGTGTGTGAGTGCGCGCGTGCGCTCAGTTGCTCAGTGGTGCCCAGCTCTTTGTGACTCCATGGACTGCAGCCCACCAGGCTACCCTGTCCATGAAATTTCCCAGGCAAGAATACTGGGTTGCCATTTCTTTCACCAGGGGATTTTTTTGACCCAGGGATTGAACCCATGTTTCTTGTGTCTCCTGCACAGATTTTTGGACCTCTTTTATAAATTAAATATCTGCCTTCATGACCTAAGCACTTCCCAAAGGCTCCACCTCCTAGTACCATCACCTTGGGAGTTATTTTAACATATGTGTTCTGGGGGGTAGGGGGAGATATATTCAGACCATAGCAGTACATAAAAAAATTCATAAAATTATACTCTTATGATTTGTTAATTTTACTATCTAAATGTAAATTACAGCTCAATTATATACTGTTTTTAAAAAAAGCCTAAGTCCTTTCTATGGCCTATAAAGTTCCAGGGATGGTGTCTTTGGCTCCCTCTTTGAGTTTATCCCTTGATACCCTTCCCCTTATTTACTCCCCAAACCCACTAGCTTTCTTCTTGTTCCTCTAACACATTGCCACTTCAGAGCCTTTGCATCAACTCTTCTCTCTACTATAATCTCTGTCCTCAAATAACCTCTCAAATATCACCCTTCACTTTGTTCAGGTCTCTGATTGTCATAGTCACGTTTCTCTGGAAAACAGAGTCGCAGGCAAGGACTGTTAGTGCTTTATTTGGGAGATACAATCCAACATAGCTGGTCACTCCGTGTATTAGTTTCCCAGAGCTGCTGTAACAAAGTACCACAAACTGGACCCTGTAAAACAGCAGAAATAGATAGTTTCACAGTTCTGAAGGCTAATCATCCAAAATCAAGGATGTTGGCAGGGCCACCAGCCATCTGAAACCTGTAAGTTTCTGGTGTTGGCTGGCAATCCTCGATGTTCTTGTCTTATAGATGCAGCGTTCCAATTTCTGATTCCACCAGCACATGACCATATTCTGTGCATCTCTGTCTTTTCTTCTTCTTACAAAGACATCAGTTGCATTAGAATGGGATCCACCCTAATAACCTCAGCTTGACTTGACTGCATCTGCAAAGACCCTGTTTCCAAATAAGGTCACATTCATGGGAGACTTCCACTTATCTTTTTGGAGAACATGATCCAGTCCATAGCACCCAGTAAGCGGGCTTGATCACACAGATTGACTCTAGTTGGCTGTATGGCAAAACCGTGCAGCCAAATAGTCCATCAGAGGGAGCAAGGGAGAGGGCTTATCTGCCTGGTATCCTCCAGTTTCCTGTCTGCCACTGGTCAAAGTTCATTCAGGGGAATTAAAGGCTCTGCGTTTCTGGATGGCATCATTTGGCCCCACTGGCAGATGCTCAAGAAACAAGGCCTTGCAGTTTGGCTTTTCGGCTGAGTTTGGGGAGAGAAGCCATGTTCTAGGCCTGTGGCTGGGAAACCATGGGCTGTGGGGAACCACGGGGCCCGTCACCTGCTGTGGCAGCTGAGGAGGAGCAGCTGGCTGAGGATGAGACAGGTGGTGTGTAGACGGGTCCCATGCTCTGCTCAGATGCCACCTTGCCAGGGAGTTCTTCTCTGACTGCTTTATACTAAAGAGAAGTCCCATCTCCATCTCAGTATTCCTTTATTTTACTTAATTATTCTCCATAGCACTTCCTTCCGCTGGTCATACGATATATTTATGTGCTCGTTTACTCTCTTTCACGTTATCCACTGTAATTGCATTCATGAGAGCATTTGTTCCCTCAGTGCCCAGCACAGCGTGTGGCACATGGCAGGGACTCAATATATAGTTGCTGAATTGAATGACTGGGTGAATTAATGAGTGTAAAAAATGAATAAGTCTCCACCTATCCCTCCAGTCTGTTGCAGGGTTACTAAGTGGGTGGGCATGGGGGCGATCTTGGCATAGTCAGGCCTGTTGTAAGCAGGTCAGGGCCTAGGTTCATCTGAAGGGAAAGCTCCATTTCCCGTGTTTAAATAGTGCAGCTCCTGGTGGAGGTGAGGAGCTGAGGGAACAAGGGCAGGGAGGCCTCTGTGTCATCAGGTAGGAAAGCAGACAGAGCTGGCACCTCCCTGGTGTGAATGTGGAGAGGGGAAGGTGTGTGGCGCCCTTGCCCTGCAGGTCACGCTGGGTAAAGAACCATGTCTTCACTTCTTGACCTCTTTCTCAACCTTCTGAGATATTTTCTGTTTCTGGAAGTGACTGATACTTTTAATCCAGAAATGCTGGTAAAAATCTTCTTGACTTGTATAGCACTACCAATTTTTGATGTGAATATTGGTGCCACCTAAGCAGAAGAGCTCAACTCATCATCAGGCTGTTGCCCAGTTAAGATGTGACGTGTACTGCTTTTAATGATAATGACAATTCTCTGTTTTATTTCTGTCAAGTTCCACGTGCTCTTGGTTTAATGTAACCAATAAGATGTTTAGTCACATTCTCTCTTTTCTATTCTTATTTTCTCTGTGGAATCTGCAATATAAGTAATCTGGTTTTGAAATCTAAAGGAGCCCATACTGGATTAGAGATGAAGAAGAAATTACAACAAAAGCTAGGTGACTGTAATTCATTCAAAATTGCTTTTAATGGTAATTTTCTCTATTAATATGAAAATGTGTATAATAACACAGGTAGAAAATTTTCAAGCTGAACAATGTACCACACTTCTCTCACACAATATCAGAGAGCAATATCAGCTCGTTAATTCACCAAAATTGTTATATTCCACTAGAAAATAGGCCTAAGATGAATGCAGTGATATGGTGACATTTTCCTCACCCCAAATTATTTATCCAAGTTCCTTAGCGTTACTTCACCACTCACCTTGAGGAAGTGGCACACAAAACACTTTCACATATAAAGGGGCCTTCCTCTGGCACACGTGGAATGTTGCACAGGTTGTAAGGTTAGTCCTTACACCTAGTTTGGACTTGAGTGATGTGCATAACAGTGATTTTTGCTGGTCTTGGTTCCAGAGGAATAGTCTATTCTGGAAAGGTGGCCAGTTGGAGCATTCATGGTTTTTCACAGCTCTCTCTCACTAGGCAGGAAGTTCTTCTGTTGAATGAAATAACACAACAATGCCAGTCTTCTACATAGAAGTAAGTATGTTTCTCTAGTAGACAATTTTACTTCTGGAGCAAGAGATTTTTCTTCTTTTAGGACTTGCTTCCATAACTAAGTCACAAATTTTAACTGAATAATTTTGGAGACAGATGGTTCTTTTTAACTCTACCTCTTGACTGTATACTTTATCTTTCTGTGAAGTGTGCGTTGTGTTAGACACTCAGTCGTGTCCGACTCTTTGCAACCCCATGGACTGCAGCCTGTCAGGCTCCTCAGTTCATGGAATTTTCCAGGCAAGAATACTGGAGTGGGTAGCCATTCCCTTCTCCAGGGGATCTTCCCAACCCAGGGATCAAACCTAGGTCTCCTGCATTACAGGCAGATTTTTTTTTTTACCATCTGAGCCATCAGGGAAGCCTGAAAAGCAGATCCACTTGTAGCAGAAGTGGGGTTCAAACCCACAATGATATAAATCCATTGGCTCTTAAGGCCAGTACCTTAACCACTCTGCCTGGTACCTGCATCCTTCTGTGAAACAAGGGCCTAGAACCATATATAGACTCTTTACAGGGAGTGTAAACACTGCCAACTTAAACTTTGACATTGATCCTTTATGAATCTGGAAATTGAAGGCATATAATCCCAAGCTTATTTTTTCTTGATTTCATAATATTTTAATGTTTGCTTTAATTCCAGTGCCCCGCAAATTCACAAAGAAATGTAGTAGTACATAGTTTAGTAATGTAAATATTTGGGTCATTTGTGATTTTGCCTTATGGATAAAATTTTTTAAAAATAATATTTGTTACTGTAGAAATTTTAGTCACTTTCCTATCCCTACGTATTGCTGTTTTGAGACTTTAATCCAAATATACTCCCCACCAAATTCACAAATCTTCAAAGTTTTAAATCAAAACCACAAAGTTCTTTATTATAACCCACAAATTGGGGCTTTCCTGATCAGATATTTTAAATTACACATTTCTTCTTTAGAAAACTCGGGGGACCAGTGAGCTGTACTTCCCTAATGAGTGTAGTATTCCTTACAACTCCCACAGGGACAGCCTTGCCTGGAAAAGGCAATTGTCTTGGTTGAGTAGGCATTAATGTTGAAGGTATGAAAAAAGGAAGTTGACTCGATTCAGTTTTCACTGGCCTATCCAGATGCTAAATTCAAATTTCATTCGAGGCACCAAAATATAATAGATGTGAAATTCCAAAGTAAGGTGCCAAGAGGCAGAATTTCAATCAAATAACAAAGACCAGTTTCATGAGGCTCAACACCTCACCCAAAGGAGTAAATGAAAGTGTCTAGAAGTGGAAACAGAGGGAGGATTCCATGAGGAGTATTTTCTTGGTGAGAGCTGTGCTGTGATTCCCATCAAAGGATCAAGGGTAGGGAAGGGAGGGCTTCAATAGGCCACCCATGAACCGTTCCCTACAGCTGAGGGTTGGTGGCGGTGGGGACAGGGGGCTGATGTCTGACTTGACTCTAGCCCTGGAAGTCTTAAAGATCAGGAGAGAGGGACTGGTGAGCATCTTTGGCAACGGTGAAGAGTGCTGTAATTAGGATTGGTCTGCATTCAATTTATTGGAGCCAAGTGGGCACGAGTGTTTCTATTGACCAGCCGGGGCCACACAAGAGAGAACCATCCTATAGCCACTTTAAGTCCTGCTCAGAGGACGCCTGGGATGTGAGTGGAGGATAAACTGGGATTCCAAGAGAGAAAGGGAGTTTGGAGGGGGCCTCAGGAGAGCCAGATCTGAATGGGGAGTTAGATCTGTCACCAAATGAGTGACACCTGCTCATGTTGCAAGAGCCAGCAAGGAGGCTGCCCAAGAATACATGAAAGCATCTGGAAGACACCTTTGTCAGTCCCAGAAAATGTGATGACATCTTACAACTATCCCAGCCAAGTAACAGTTCCTTTCTTCTCCTCCCCTCCTTACTCCTCTGTTCGTAGAAGAGTAAAAGCCAGCAGGTATTAAATAGGAGCAGAGATGAGCAAGGAAAGAAGAAGCTGACCACATCCTCCTTCCTGAAGGCTGGACACCTGCTTGTGACCAGCTCTAGATGGTGGAGGAGGATAGAATTCTTATCTTTGAATTAAGATTGAGTGATAGTTGGTCAGTCATGCCTGACTCTTTGCAACCCCATGGACTGTAGCCTGCCAGGTTAGTAATACATTGGTTTGGATAGTCTCATAGAAAGAATAATGCTTTATATTACCTATAAGGGAGAGAAAAAACTATATCCAGTGGTAAGGATAGAATTACCCTCATTGAGCAAATTTAAAGGGACAGTGTTCCATGTCTGATTCTAACTGTTGCTTCTTGACCTGCATACAGATTTCTCAGGAGGCAGGTAAGGTGGTCTGGTATTCCCATCTCTTTCAGAATTTTCCACAATTTGTTGTGATCCACAAAGTCAAAGGCTTTGGCATAGTCAATAAAGCAGAAGTAGATGTTTTTCTGGAACTCTTGCTTTTTTGATGATCCAGCGGATGTTGGTAATTTGATCTCTGGTTCCTCTGCCTTTTCTAAATCCAGCTTGAACAGCTGGAAGTTCTTGGTTCATGTACTGTAGAAGTCTCACTTGGAGAATTTTAAACATTACTTTGCTAGCATGTGAGATGAGTGCAATTGTGTGGTAGTTTGAGCATTCTTTGGCATTGCCTTTCTTTGGGTTCGGGATGAAAATTGACCTTTTCCAGTCCTATGGCCACTGCTGAGTTTTCCAAATTTGCTGACATAATGAGTGCAGCACTTTCACAGCATCATCTTTTAGGATTTGAAATAGCTCCACTGGAATTCCATCACCTCCACTAGCTTTGTTCATAGTGATGCTTTCTAAGGCCCACTTGACTTCGCATTCCAGGATGTCTGGCTCTAGGTAAGTGATCACACCATTGTGATTATCTGGGCCATTAAGATCTTTTTTGTACAGTTCTTCTGTGTATTCTTGCCACCTCTTCTTTCTATCTTCTGCTTCTGTTATGTTCATACCATTTGTGTCATTTATTGTGCCCAGCTTTGCATGAACTGTTTCCTTGGTATCGCTGATTCTTGAAGAGAAATTTGGTTCCAAATTGGAAAGGAGTACATCAAGGCTGTATATTGTCACCCTGCTTATTTAACTTCTATGCAGGGTACATCATGTGAAATGCTGGACTGGATGAAGCACCAGCTGGAATCAAGATTGCTGGGAGAAATATCAATAACCCCAGATATGCAGATGACACCACCCTTGTGGCAGAAAGTGAAGAAAAACTGAAGAGCCTCTTGATGAAAGTGAAGAAGAGAATGAAAAAGCTGGCTTAAAACTCAACATTCAAAAACTAAGATCATGGTATCTGATCCCATCACTTCATGGCAAATAGATGGGGAAAGAATGGAAACAGTAAGATACTTTATTTTCTTGGGCTCTAAAATCACTGCAGATGGTGAATATAGCCATGAAATTAAAAGACGCTTGTTCCTTTGAAGAAAAGCTATGACAAGCCTAGACAGTATATTAAAAAGCAGAGACATTACTTTGCCAACAAAGGTCCACCTAGTCAAAGCTGTGGTTTTTCCAGTAGTCACGTATGGATGTGAGAGTTGAACTATAAAGAAAGCTGAGTGCTGAAGAATTGATGGTTTTGAATTGTGGTGTTGGAGAAGACTCTTGAGAGTCCCTTGGACTGCAAGGAGATCCAACCAGTCCATCCTAAAGGAAATGAGTCCTGGGTGTTCATTGGAAGGACTGATGTTGAATTGAAACTCCTATACTTTGGCTACCTGATGCAAAGAGCTGACTTATTTGAAAAGATCCTGATGCTGGGAAAGATTGAAGGCAGGAGGAGAAGGGGATGACAGAGGATGAGATGGTTGGATGGCATCACCGACTCAATACACATGAGTTTGAGTAAACTCCGGGAGTTACTGATGGACAGGGAAGCCTGGCATGCTACTGTCCATGGGGTCGCAGAGTCAGACATGACTGAGTAACTAAACTGAAATGAACTGAACTGAAAGGGACAGTAAGAGAAAACATTAAAACTGCTATTATAACTTCATCTGGAAAGTACAGTTTCTTCCATGAATAGGTTATATCAACAGCTGGAGTGATGGTTAGATGTTTTTTTAGTAACCCACCGTTTATGAGGTACCTAAAACATGGTGAATCAGATTCTCCCCTTACATGGATAGGAGTGAATGTTCAATCTTCAATAGAATTCCCAGAATGGAAAATGAAAGTTCCCAAGGCCCTAGCCCACTTCTTCCTGCTTGGAGGCTCAGATGATAAAGAATCTGCTCGCAATGCAGGAGACCCGGGTCGAACCCTGGATCAGGAAGATCACCTGGAGAAGTGAATGGCAGCCCACTCCAGTATTCTTGCCTGGAGAATTCCACGGACAGAGGAACCTGTCAGGCTACAGTCCATGGGGTCACAAAACGTTGGACACCACTGAGCGGCTAACACTTTCACTTTCTTTTTTTCAATTACTGTGCTGTTGATCTATTAATACACATTGTAATAACCTATAGCTGTCCTGTGGAAATGGTAGAGCTAGACTTAGACTGAATGCAGGAAAGATTGTGAGATTAAGTTTAAAGAAGTCCTTGGAAAGCTTTGCTGTTTCTCTAGGAGGCACATTTATCCCTTGTTCTCTACACAGTCATCACTTGCAATTTACAAAGGTCAAGGCCCTTCAGTATAAGTGATCTCAATTGATAGTCACCAAGTCCCTGTAAAATGCAGCAGGCAGATTCTATTTATCTTCATTGTACAGAGAATAATAATAGCTAAGAGTTTTTTGCCAACAAAGGTTTGAACTTTGTTGAACAACAAATGCTTTTGAACTGTGGTGTTGGAGAAGACTCTTGAGAGTCCCTTGGACTGCAAGGAGATCCAACCAGTCCATTCTGAAGGAGATCAGCCCTGGGATTTCTTTGGAAGGAATGATGCTAAAGCTGAAACTCCAGTACTTTGGCCACCTCATGCGAAGAGTTGACTCATTGGAAAAGACTCTGATGCTGGGAGGGATTGGGGGCAGGAGGAGAAGGGGATGCCAGAGGATGAGATGGCTGGATGGCAACACTGACTCGATGAACGTGAGTCTGAGTGAACTCCGGGAGTTGGTGATGGACAGGGAGGCCTGGCGTGCTGCGATTCATGGGGTTGCAAAGAATCGGACACGACTGAGCAACTGATCTGATCTAAAGATTTATTGAGTGCATATCACATGGTTGGCACTTACGTTAAATGTTTTACAAGCAACATATTCATGTATAACACCATTAATTTCTCCACTTTACAGGTGATGAAACAGGGTCTTAGGTTAAGCAATTCATTTTAAGTGTTTACTTAGTAGAAGATGTGGAGAAGGCAAGGGCACCCCACTCCAGTATTCTTGCCTGGAAAATCCCATGGACGGAGGAGCCTGGTAGACTGCAGTCCATGGGATCTCGAAGAGTCGGACACGACTGAGTGACTTCACTTTCACTTTTCACTTTCATGCATTGGAGAAGGAAATGGCAACCCACTCCAGTCTTCTTGCCTGGAGAACCCAGGGATGGCGGAGCCTGGTGGGCTGCTGTCTATGGGGTCACACAGAGTCGGACACGACTGAAGCGACTTAGCAGCAGCAGCAGCAGCAGTAGAAGATGAAGCTGGAATTTGAACTCAGTTGTCTGTCCTCAAATTCCTAACTTTGAACTTCTTCTCAGATGAACAAAATGGAACTCGAACATTAAGGAACCCATTCAATGTTCTACAACTAGTAAAACAGCATTAACACACCTGGGTCTTGCCATTTCTCGTGCTCATCTCCTTAGAGATCAACAGTGGAGATGTTTAGCTCTCTACTTGAAGGCTAAGCTATAGGAAGGAGATTAAGGAGATTAAGCAGATTTTTGCCAATCAAAATAATAGGCCTCAAAAGAAAGTGTTACTAAGGGAGTAAATTTTAAAAGTTTTCATCAAAAAAACCACAAAACTATAGCTGTGTGTGGTGCTGTATGTTACTAGACATTGTGGTGATCATTTGCAATGAATACAGATATCAAATCATTATGTTGTATACTTGAAACTAATACGTCAATTATATCTCAGTTTTTAAAAAAGTTTAATTCCATCTATATGTTGGAATATTTCATAGCCAGTAAAAATTTTTATTTTATTTTTTTTTTTTTTTTTTTTTTTTTTTAAATTTTATTTTATTTTTAAACTTTACATAACTGTATTAGATTTGCCAAATATCAAAATGAATCCGCCACAGGTTTACATGTGTTCCCCATCCTGAACCCTCCTCCCTCCTCCCTCCCCATTCCATCCCTCTGGGTCGTCCCAGTGCACCAGCCCCAAGCATCCAGTATCGTGCATCGAACCTGGACTGGCAACTCATTTCATACATGATATTTTACATGTTTCAATGCCATTCTCCCAAATCTTCCCACCCTCTCCCTCTCCCACAGAGACCATAAGACTGTTCTATACATCAGTGTCTCTTTTGCTGTCTCGTACACAGGGTTATTGTTACCATCTTTCTAAATTCCATATATATGCGTTAGTATACTGTATTGGTGTTTTTCTTTCTGGCTTACTTCACTCTGTATAATAGGCTCCAGTTTCATCCACCTCATTAGAACTGATTCAAATGTATTCTTTTTAATGGCTGAATAATACTCCATTGTGTATATGTACCACAGCTAAAAATTTTTAATGAAAATTTCGTTTAAACACACAAAGCATTTTTCCATTCCAAGTAGAAAAAGTAGCCTATAAAATAATGCTTTCAAGTCTGTATGAATACATGTATTGATACACATGTATGGGCTTCCTAAGTGGCAGTAATAGTAAAGAACCCACCTGCTAATGCAGGAGATAGAAGAGACACTGGTTTGATTCCTGGGTGGGGAAGATCCCCTGGAGAAAGAAATGGCAACCCACTCTACTATTCTTGTCTGGAGAATCCCATGGACAGAGAAGCCTGGCAGGATGCAGTCCATAGGGTCACACAAAGTTGGACATGACTGAAGAGACTTAGCATGCAGGCGTACACACATGTACATACTTTTTTTCATATATACATACTTGAATGTAAGCAGCAAGTTATATGTATGTGTTTATGGGTGTATGTGTGATTTTATCTTTTAAAAACAGAAAATATAGAATGAAATGTGCTAAAACATTAGCAGTGTTATCTCTAGATGGTGGAATTCTAAGTAATATTTACTTTTTATCTACACTTTTATTTATTTTCCGCCTACAGATCAATACATGTTCTTTTTTCCTTTCCCCTACTGGACAGGTTTATTATTTTAAAAATTATCATGAAAAACAATTTATAATCATTTTACTCTTATCCCCTGAGCAGTCATTTTTGACAAGTCTTCTACCCTTATGCTATAGACAAAACCAGTTACACCATTGCCCAGTGCAATGGCTGTGGAATCAGACAGACCCAAATCCGATTCAAGGCCTCCTGCTCCAGTAGCTGGGGTCTCACCAGCAAGGTGTGAACCCCTCTCAAGGCTCAGTGTCCCAGTGAGTATATTGCAGTGGCTGGAGCCTACATCCAGGGCTGGATAGGGACATGTGCCTGTTCAGGGAAGTCAGTGATTCTTGGTGCTCCTTCCAAAGGATCCTTTGAATGATCGTTTAATTTCTATTTAGAGGAAAGGCAGGGTCCCTGCAGGGCAAAACAAAGGCCTTGTAGTTCATCAGACCAGATCCCTAACAAGCATAATAGGGGCCTTGGGCTTTCCCTCCCACTCCACGTAGCTCATCAACATCTTCTTTCCAAGCCAGTCAACACTCTCCCTGGAAGTACTGATAAACAATTTTCTCCAGTTCGTTACATTTTCAAAGACGTTTGTCTCTCCTTGTGGAGTAACCCTGACATCTGTCCTTCTGACTGCTTCATAGAATGTTCTGACGATTAAATGAGGTAACACATGTAGAGAACTCTGCACAGCACCTGACACTCAGCGGATGTTCAATAAACGATGACTATTATTAGTATCATAGCTAAAAATTATAGCAACTCCAGTAATGACAGGCCATGCGCAGTCCTTTTTCTTCTAGTCTTTACCTTTAAATATTCTCTGAGTAAAGGCATTTTGAGAAAGCATTTGGTGACCTTGGAATGTTCTCAAGAGCTCTCTGATGCCTTTATAAGTGAATCTTAATAAATACAGGAGACTCATCGTCTTCATACCTCTGTCATGAAAAAAAGCAACAATAAAAATACCTTTGGCATAGTATACCATTGTATAGTATAACATTTTAAATGTTATTTACCTTCAACACAGTAGAAATCCACAGGATGGAGGTTACATGGGGGACAAGCACTAAACCAGGCGATGTTGCTGAGGGAACAGAGGTAGGTCTGAGACCAGATCCTGGCTAGGGAACAGAGGGGAAATGGCAATTCTTTGGAGGAGTTTTATTGGGATAAAATGCACCTGCTTTTATTAGGATGCCAGAATGCACCTGCTGTTTCATTCTCTCCAGTCCCCTTGAACATCCTTTGAGGAAGGGAATGAGAGGAGAGTAGGAAAGAAAAAAAAATAACAGAGTGAGGTTAGCAACGCTCTGTCTCCTTCCTCATTGTCTGTTTCCAAATGCACCATCAGTATCAAAACACTGCTTGGTAGTAATCTAAAAGATTTAACTTGTCCCCAAATTCCTAAGCAACCACTGGTGTGTAATTTGATTTTTGACAGAGTGCAACTGAACTTCTAAGCATATCATTTGTTTTGTATACCTACCAGAGACAGGTGTAGTGACCACTCCTTCCACACTCCAGACACGGAATGAAGGACACGTGGGGCCAACCACTCAGGTTACCCCAAGGGTAGTGGGAACTTGGTCCCCGATCCGAACCACAGTTCTGCGGTGACCCCACTGCTCGTCATTCTTAGTTGTGTGCCTGTGTGTGTTTCATTGAGTAGGTGATGGGACCCCCAGCAAGTGCAAGGTTCAAGGCTGCAAACTTCAGTTTGTCAACCCTTCAGTCATGACTTGAAGGAAGGAAAGGACAACCTACTCCGGTATTCTTGCCTAGAAAATCCCATGGCCAGAGGAGCCTAGCGGGCAGCAGTCCACGGTGTCCGAAAGAGTCGGACACAACTTAGTGATTAAACAACAACAGTCACCACTGGTCACCATTCTGGGCCCTGGCCTACCCTCTGGGCTTCCGGCCGTGGCTCATCTCCGTTCCATCCCAGGCCTCCCTCAGCTCCCAGGGGAGACTGGGATCCCTGACGGTGTCTCCAGGCCAAGTCAGATAGTCCTCCTCTCCATCCCTTTTTGAAGGAGAAGCAGCAAAGGTGAGCAGGAAACCGCCAGCAAGTTTTGACAGCTGCTGAGGGAGACTAATGGGTTTCTAAGGAAACAGAGAGGCAGCAGCCATTTTAGTGGCATTTGCTGTATGAAAAATATATAGACATTGACATCCGTCCCCGTCCCCCAACCCCCACCCGCGGCGCCTTCCTTCCCTCCCCGCTCCGGAGGCCCCGAGGTGAGGGGTGCGGCCCAGGTCTCCTGGAGACGCAGCAGCCACCTGTCGCAGGTGCCTGCCACCCGGCGTCGCCCCCCAGCCCCCTCCCCGCAGCGGGCGGGACCGCGGGACTCCCCACCCCCGGGCGCCGCAGTGCAGCGCGGTCCCCGCGGCCCGCCCCTCGGGTCCCCTCCCTTGCTGGCCCCCCGCCCGGCGGGCCGCGGGGAGAGCGGGCGCGTCGCCGCGGCGCTGGGCGCGAGGCGGGCGGGGAGGAGCGGGTCCGCGCGGCTGGCGAGGCGCGGGCGAGGCTCAGGCAGAGCGAGCGCGGGAGGTCGCCGCAGCCTGGGGACACCGCGCGCCGCTGCCCATCATGGTCGCTGCGCACGCTGCCCATTCTTCCTCCTCGGCCGAGTGGATCGCCTGTCTGGATAAAAGGTAGCCGGGGAAGGGCCCCCGCCGGCCGGGGCTCCGCGCGCTGTCTCTGCCCGGAGACCGCCGCAGGGTTGCCCGCCGGGGCCGCGGGAGGAGGGTCCCTGAGCGGGGAGGGAGCGGAGGATCCGCGCCTGGGACCAGGGGACGCAGACCCCGGTCTCTCTTGGGGCACCAGGTGCGCGAGATTTTCACACGTGGTGGAGAAATTGAGGCGCAGTGAGGGGAGCCCCAGACCCTCCAGGTCCCCCTCGCCCCTCCTTCAAGGTCTCCTCGCCCCCTGCCCCTCTCGACTCCCGGCTCGGGGGTTTATTTTCATAGGCATCACCGGAGAGACTAGATTCCTACCTCTTCTGGCTGTTTAGATCCTTAGGGGTAAATAAGTTTCAAGGAGGGTGGGTGGAGAGGCAGGTGCAGAGTAACGTGCTTTTTTTTTTGTTCCTGAAAGCCAAGTGTGAAGGACCCAGTTGAGCTGTCAAGTGCCTTCTGAAATTCTCAGCTTCTGCCCCCGCAGTCGCTCGCTCAAGGTCTGTGTTAGGAAGGTCACGCGGGAGACTGCTTTCGTCTTAATACCCTACCTCTCGGGAAGAGACCCTTACTCTAAAAAAATTAAAACCTCAAAGCACTGTAACTCCCGACGACAGCCCTGTGTAAGGAGGGTGCAGTGTAACAGCGGACTGCAGTTGTTTGCAGGCTCTGACAGCATAATTTTCTGTTTGTCCAGATTGTGGGTTTAGCAGTAAACATTACCCAGTATGTTAGCAATTAGTTTATTACCCTGATTAAAAGGTGATGCATCTGAACTTTTAAGAACTGGGTAAGAAATCTTGCAGAGTGAACTGCCTCTGATTTTTCCAGTTTGATGCAGCAGGGCAGTGATTCATGTCTTGCAGTTATCTGCATGACATCTCTATTTGCATTTGGGGGAAATATTTTGCACTCTGCCATATTGAAATTTTTACAATTAGCAGATTCGTAACCAGATCAAACTTGAAAATCTTAAGTGTGACGTGCTCTGCATACTTTACTATATAGGCCTTTGTTGAAAAAATTAAATAATTTGAAAAAAACTAAATGTGGCTCATTTGAATAACTTAATATATCTGAGAAATAATTTTGCCTTTCAATTACCACACAGTAGCAAGATTTTTTGGCAGGCATTGCCCTATTTACGTCTAAGATGATATGTGCTAATATTAAAAGAGTTGTGTGCAATAAATAGTAAGAGAATTGAAGTGACGTTTAAATCATAGAGAATTATGTAGAGAAGCTAAGTGAAGAACCTGCTAATGTGATAAGTAATCTAAATTTAATAGTTTAGGAAAGACAAATTATCAAAGAAGAGAAAATCAAGCTCTTGTCCTTATAAATAATGGTACTTCCTCATGAGTGAATTGTTTAGATAATAGACTGCATATTTCCATTTGCAGAAATTCATGGCATGCCATTTTTTGAACAGTCAGTAATTCACTGGCAACCCTCTAGTCAGTAAGTACTTATGGCAAAAATCATAGAACAGTACTAACACAAGTGGGTCATATTTGACTCTTTCTTTTCATAATGTGTATTTGCCCAAATGATTTTTGTTTGGAATGGATTTTTAGAACATAGTGTCACAATTTATTCTGATACTACAGAATGTTCAAGGATGGAGTTGGGGGTAGAATCCTCCATAGATATCAAGCCTAATTTTCCTGGAGTGCTGGAGAGTAGACAGATCAATTTAAGATTTAACCCTTAATCAAATTAAGTATTTTAGGCCCAGAGCTGTCACCAGTCACAAGCTCTGATCTTGGACATGTCACTTTTATTTCCTTGAGTGACTGAAAAATGAGGCTAATGCTATCTGTCTTACCAAGGATTAGTGGGCCAAATGGGAAAAAAAAAATCGTGAAAGTAATGTGAAAACTGTGAGGGGCCATGTGCGCATATTATTTTGTAGTGTTAAGAGAACCTTGCATTTTCCACGGTGTTGTTGCTAGAATTTCTTTGAAGAAGAGTTTAAGAGTGGCAGTCTCTTGATAAGAGGGCCTTGAGATGCTTGTTTTTGAAGTGGTTTTTTTTTTTTTTTTCCAATTTTTAAAAATCTAAGCATTTTTACTTAGATTGTCTGCTGACTTTTTAGGGGAGGAGGGAGATTAAGGATGCTGATGGAAGTTGGCTGGGGAAGCCCCCAGAGTCCTTCCTTTTGGGACACTGCCCTCAATATTTCTGAAAAATGCAATCTTGATGCTCTATTCCAGGCACTGTGTTGGGCATGAGGGAGGCAGGGGAAAAAAAAGAAAAGATGAAAGTTGTTTATTGACTTAGTGGGGTGGGCAGGTGGGGGTGGGACAGTTACATAAACAAGCAAGCGCAATGCAGTCGTAAGTGCTTTAATGGAGATGTAGGAAATGCTTTGGGGATGCAGAGGAGAGCCTCGGCAGATCTGCCACAGATGCTTCCCACAGGTTCCTGTCCTTGGAGGTTGAGGGGAATTTTCTCAGGCAGAAAATTCTGGGAGCAGTGTGAACAAGGACACTTAGGGGTGGCAGATAAATATGCTTATTTCATCTCAACCACAAATTCCTCTTGTGACCAAATCAAGAGTATAAAAACATATGCTCTGCTTTTCTAAAACTCTCGATTATGGACTTTTGCAAGCACACACAGAAGCAAAGAGGAAATGGTACATTGATCCTTGATGTCCTGTCTGGGGAAATGATGCTGGGACCTTTTCCACAGCTGGGAAATATAGTTTAGCTATATGTATCATGCAAACATCAACTGTTGTGGACAGCTAGAAAAAGAGCAATGGTGGGTTGGAAATAAAAAGGGGGGTTAAAGTAGAAAGTCTGCAGGTGTAAAGGATGTGTAATGAAAGTTGAAACAAACAAACAAAAACAAGGAAAATAATCCAGTAGAAATATTTGTTAAGTGTGCCTAGGAAGTTGTCATAGATAGGCAATGCTCTATAAGCTTATGTATGGGGAGGGAGGTTAAAAATATGTAGATATGTGGATTAGGTTGAAGAAACAAAATCTAAAGCTCTTTATGTATCATGCATCCAAGTTCTTGGACTATGGTACAACTCAGAAGGTGAGAGTGTATGAATACTAATTGTAAAAATCAGAAAGCCATTGAACATTTGGATGAATAAAAATACATTGAAAAAAGCCTCAACAGAAAACATTGTCAAAGCAAAACAAGCTTAGCGCTGCCTCATTTATCTTACAAATTTTTTTTGAGCAGGGATGGTAACTAGAAATGTATTACACAGTACCCCACTCTTTGGGATTTAAGATATGTAAAATATATTTTTATAAAAGATATTTTATATGCAAAATACCTTTTAAAAACGTGTTGACCATTTTTTAAAATATTAGTGAAAATATTTTTCCCACAAGCTTGTAAGTTTTGCCACTTGAGAATTTAAGAACCGTTATAGATCATAATTCTCATGGTTGGTAGGGGCGTGTTATGAAGGGACCACACACATTCACAGTACGTATAGTGAACTGTTGCCAATATTCATCACTGTGGAGCAGGAGTTGGCAAACTATGGCCCATGGGCCAGATCCGGCAGCTGCTCGTGTGTCTCCTGAGCTAAGAATGTTTTTCACATTTCTGAGTGGTTGGAAATAAACCACAAGATTAATCTTTTGTGACCCATGAAATTTATATGAAATTCAAATGTCAGTGTCCACAAGCAAAGTTTTGCTGGAACACAGCCATGCTCATTTGGCTACATATTGTCCATGGCTGCTTTCACAGCACAATAGCAGGACCCTGTGGCTCACAGCTTTTGAAGTATTTGCTCTGTGGATATTTGAAGAAAAAGTTTGCCATCCCCTGTTACAGGTCAAAGAATCTATCTAAGTGATCTACAGAGAAATCATTGGAGATGAAAGTTGTTCTTTGTCTGGGAAGGAGTTGATGATGTTTGATTTCTTGTTCTTCAGTTATAAGTATAGTGTGGAGGGAGGTCCTTGGTTGATTAAATTGTTTGTGGACCACCTAAGCAGAAAAGGAAGTTAATATAGTATGACTATGTGAAAAAGTTTGTCATCTTTCAAAATAGCCAGAGTTTTAAAATTATTAATTTTTCATTAAAAAATGCCCCTTACATAGTTCTTGCATTTGACTTGATTCCTAAATAGATGTTGAGTTAGCTATTTTTGATGGGGTTGAATGAGAGTGAAAGAAATCAAGAAACAAATTTGTTAAAAACGAGCATGCTTTTTAGCAGACATGGTGAAAGAGGATGACTCAGCTATCAAAGAAGCATCAGATACAATTCCAGCCTTAAGGAATCTAGAAGATCAAAGAAGCATGCAGAGCAGAAGGCAGGGGAAGGCTGGTGTCTACCTAGGCAGGTTCCAAGGGATGGCATTACCCAGGATTCTGGGCTGGTCTTACACTCTTGAAATTCTGATTTGTCGGCACATCAAGAATTAATGCATTTTTTTCAGGGATAGATATATAGGCACCAAACTCTCAGAACCTATAAAAACCAGAAAGTTTATTAATTTGATAATTCCAGTAGTCATGTACGGATGTGAGAGTTGGACTATAAAGAAAGCTGAGCACCAAAGAATTGATGCTTTTGAACTGTTGTGTTGGAGAAGACTCTTGAGAATTTCTTGGACTGCAAGGAGATCCAACCAGTCAATTCTAAAGGAGATCAGTCCTGAATATTCATTGGAAGAACTGATGCTGAAACTGAAACTCCAATGCTTTGGCCACCTGATGCGAAGAACTGACTCACTTGAAAAGACCCTGATGCTGGGAAGGATTGAGGGCAGGAGGAGAAGGGGACAACAGAGGATGAGATCGTTGGATGGCATCACCGACTTGATGGACATGAGTTTGAGTAAGCTCCGGGAGTTGGTGATGGACAGGGAGGCCTGGCGTGCTGCAGTCCATGGGGTCACAAAGAGTCAGACATGACTAAGCAACTGAACTGAGCTGAACTGAACTGAATTGAGCATCAGAGAAGTGGATACTGCCATCCTTTGGCTAATATGTTCCTTCTCTAGGCAAGCTGTATGGAAATCCAATTGTTATTAGAAGGCCATGTTGTGCTTTTACGATGAGAGGCAAAGCTGCCAGGAGATCAGGACACTTACAACTTCTGGCCAGCTCATCCTCTTCCTAGAGCAATAGAGCTTGGGAATTGAATTATAATCAGAAGATAGTTCTGGGAATTCTTCAGGGCAGTTTGGTCATCACCTCTTCCAGTTAGAGGATCTTCTGAGTGCTCCCATAGGACTCTTTGTTACACTTTGTCCAACAATGTAATAGCACAACTCAGGCTTCATCACAATTGCCTATCTACTCCTTTCTGTGCATCTCTTGATGTTGTATTGTAGTCATCATTTTACCTTCAGCTTCAGGGCAGCTCCCTAATTGTAGAAGGTACTTTTGGGACCAGGGTGAGATGTCCAGAGGCATCCTCTTCCTCAGGGATGAAATAGCCTCTGCAATTTTTAGGGCAAGTCCTCACACTGGGCCCCTCTGCCATAGAAAGGGCTTGACTGGGCACCAGCATCTGCCTCTGATTTTCCCTTATTTTCTTGGCTGATGTGAATACTTAAAAAAAATGACATGACATGGCATAGCTCTATTCTAATTTTTATTTTTTGAAGTTTATTATGGAAAATTTCAACATATGTAAAAGAAGAGAGAATAGTATAATAATTCTGTTGTTCCATGCCCTTCGCCTCCAACAGTCATCAACTCACATTCAATGTTGTTTTATTTATACCCACTTGTCCCCCAGACCTGTGGCCACTGCTGAGTTTTCCAAATTTGCTGACATATGGAGTGCAGCACTTTCACAGCATCATCTTTTAGAATTTGAAATAGCTCAACTGGAGTTCCATCACCTCCACTAGCTTTGTTCGTAGTGATGCTTCCTAAGGCCCACTTGACTTCACATTCCAGGATGTCTGGCTCTAGATGAGTGATCACACCATTGAGATTATCTGGGTCATGAAGATCTTTTTTGTACAGTTTTTCTGTGTATTCTTGCCACCTCTTCTTAATATCTTCTGCTTCTGTTAGGTCCATACCATTTCTGTCCTTTATTGAGCCCATCTTTGCATGAAATGTTCCCTTGATATCTCTAGTTTTCTTGAAGAGATCTCTAGTCTTTCCCATTCTGTTGTTTTCCTCTATTTCTTTGCCTTGAATGCTGAGGAAGGCTTTCTTATCCCTCCTTGCTATTCTTTGGAACTCTGCATTCAAATGGGTATATCTTTCCTTTTCTACTTTGCTTTTTTGCTTCTCTTCTTTTCACAGCTATTTGTAAGGCCTCCTCAGACAGCCATTTTGATTTTTTGCATTTCTTTTTCTTGGGGATGATCTTGATCCCTGTCTCCTGTACAATGTCACGAACCTCTATCCATAGTTCATCAGGCACTCTGTCAGATCTAGTCCCTTAAGTCTACTTCTCACTTCCACTGTATAATCATAAGGGATTTGATTTAGGTCATACCTGAATGGTCTAGTGGTTTTCCCCACTTTCTTCAATTTAAGTCTGAATTTGGCAATAAGGAGTTCATGATCTGAGCCACAGTCAGCTCCTGGTTTTATTTTTGCTGACTGTATGGAGCTTCTCCATCTTTGCTGCAAAGAATATAATCAATCTGATTTTGGTATTGACCATCTAGTGATGTCCATGTGTAGAGTCTTCTCTTGTGTTGTTGGAAAAGGGTGTTTGCTATGACCAGTGCGTTCCCTTGGCGAAACTCTATTAGCCTTTGCCCTGCTTCATTCTGTACTCCAAGGCCAAATTTGCCTGTTACTCCAGGTGTTTCTTGACTTCCCACTTTTGCATTCTAGTTCCCTATAATGAAAAGGACATCTTTTTTGGGTGTTAGTTCTAAAAGGTCTTGTAGGTCTTGATAGAACCATTCAACATCAGCTTCTTCAGCGTTACTGGTCAGATACAGACTTGGATTACTGTGATATTGAATGGTTTGCCTTGGAAATGAACAGAGATCATTCTGTCGTTTCTGAGATAACATCCAAGTACTGCATTTTGGACTCTTTTGTTGACTATGATGGCTACTTCATCTCTTCTAAGGGATTCTTGCCCACAATAGTAGATATAATGGTCATCTGAGTTAAATTCACCCATTCCAGTCCATTTTAGTTCGCTGATTGCTAGAATGTCGATGTTCACTCTTGCCATCTCCTGTTTGACCACTTCCAATTTGCTTCGATTCATGGACCTAACATTCCAGTGTCCTAACAATTCCTAACATCCCTGCAATATTGTTCTATACTTGTCAGACCTTGCTTCTATCACCAGTCACATCCCTAAGTGGGTGTTGTTTTTGCTTTGGCTCCATCCTTTCATTCTTTCTGGAGTTATTTCTGCACTGATCTCCAGTAGCATACTGGGTACCTACTGACCTGGGGAGTTCATCTTTCAGTGTTCTGTCTTTTTGCCTTTTCATACTGTTCATGGGGTTCTCAAGGCAAGAAAACTGAAGTGGTTTGCTATTCCCTTCTGCAGTGGACCGCATTCTGTTAGACCTCTCCATGAACTGCCCGTCTTGGGTGGCCCCACACAGCATGACTTAGTTTCATTGAGTTAGACAAGGAAGGCTGTGGTCCATGTGATCAGATTGGCTAGTTGTCTGTGATTGTGGTTTCAGTGTGTCTGCCCTCTGATGCCCTCTCTTAGCGCCTATGGTCTTACTTGCATTTCTCTTACCTTGGACATGGGATATCTCTTCATGGCTGCTCCAACAAAGTGCAGCCCCTGCTCCTTATCTTGGACGTGGGGTATATCCTTATGGTCGCCGCTCCTGACCTTGGACATGGGGTTACTCCTCTCAGCCGCTGCTTCTGACCTTGAATGTGGGGTATCTCCTCTCGGCCACTCCCTCCTGCACTGTGCACCTTGCTGCTCTGCACTCCAGATGTTCAAGCTGGTTTTAGAAAAGGCAGAGGAACCAGAGATCAAATTGCCAACATCCGCTGGATCATCAAAAAAGCAAGATAGTTCCAGAAAAACATCTATTTCTGCTTTATTGACTATGCCAAAGCCTTTGACTGTGTGGATCACAATAAACTGTGGGAAATTCTGAAAGAGATGGGAATACCAGACCACCTGACCTGCCTCTTGAGAAACCTGTATGCAGGTCAGGAAGCAACAGTTAGAACTGGACATGGAACAACAGACTGGTTGCAAATAGGAAAAGGAGTACGTCAAGGCTGTATATTGTCACCCTGCTTATTTAACTTATATGCAGGGTACATCATGAGAAACTCTAGGCTGGAAGAAGCACAAGCTGGGATCAAGATTGCCGGGAGAAATATCAGTAACTTCAGATATGCAGATGACACCACCCTTATGGCAGAAAGTGAAGAACTGAAAAGCCTCTTGATGAAAGTGAAAAAGGAGAGTGAAAAAGTTGGCTTACAGCTCAACATTCAGAAAACTAGGATCATGGCATCTGGTCCCATCATCACTTCATGGGAAATAGACAGGGAAACAGTGGCTGACTTTATTTTTTTGGGTTCCAAAATCACTGCAGATGGTGATTGCAGCCATGAAATTAAAAGACACTTACTCCTTGGAAGGAAAATTATAACCAACCTAGACAGCATATTAAAAAGCAGAGACCTTACTTTGTCACCAAAGTCCATCTAGTCAAGGCTCTGTTTTTTCCAGTAGTCATGTATGGATGTGAGAGTCAGACTATAAAGAAAGCTGAGCGCCAAAGAATTGATGCTTTTGAGCTATGGTGTTGGAGAAGACTCTTGAGAGTCCCTTGGACTGCAAGGAGATCCAACCAGTCCATCCTAAAGCAGATCAGTCCTGGGTGTTCATTGGAAGGACTGATATTGAAGCTGAAACTCCACTACTTTGGCCACCTGATGCGAAGAGCTGACTCATTTGAAAAGACCCTAATGCTAGGAAAGATTGAGGGCAGGAGGAGAAGGGGATGACCGAGGATGAGATGGTTGGATGGCATCACCGACTCAATGGACATGAGTTTGAGTAAACTCCAGGAGTTGGTGATGGACAGGAAGGCCTGGTGTGCTGCGGTTCATAGGGTCTCAAAGAGTGAACACGACTGAGTGACTGAACTGAACTGAACTGTCCCCCACCACTGCCAGGATTATTTTATCACAAGTCCCATATAGTATCATTTTATCTGTAAATATTTACATATATATCTCTAGTACCTAAGGACTCTAAGTATATTGTCACATATTTTAAAATTAACACTAATTTCCTAATATGATCAAATATCCAGTCAGAGTGCAGACTTTCCCATTTAATCATGACTTTTTCTTTTTTGCAGTTTGTTTTTATTTGGATCCAAATAAGTTGTATTTAGTTGATATGTATCTAGGTCTTTTTTAATCTCTGGATTTTCCCTATAGCTCTCTCTTTTTATTCCTTATAATACATTTGTTGAAGAAACAGGTAGATTTTTATAGTCTGAATTTTAATTATACCCTCATGGTGTTTTTTAATATGTGCCTTTGGCCCCTGTATTTCCTGTAAATTGGTATTTGGCTCTAGGGCTTGATCGGTTTTATTGATTGATTTGATTTTTTTTTTGACAACAGTCTTTCACAGAAGGGTTATATACTTGCATTATGAGTGCATGTCAAGTGATCTCTTTTTGTGATGTTAGCAAATATACTGTTCTTGAAATTTAAATGCTTGGCCACTATCTTATCTACAACTTCTTGAGGGACATCTCATGGTAGCTCCAAAACATGGGAGTGTATGTGTGGAGCATTTAGAGAACATTACATCCTCATGTGTAATCAGGATTAAGTTCTGTGGTGCTGATTTTGCCTGTGCTTTTAGGATTTAGGCAAGGAAAGGTTCAATAGGAACTGGACTCCCTCAGATCAGAGGCACATGAGGAATGTTGTGCTCACAAAGCAGTAGGCCTGAGAAAAAGGTACCTGGTTCATCTCACCCTGGTCTTACAGTCTGGTCTCCTGAACACAGACTGGAAGCCTAAAGAGTCATCAGGGAGAATCGTACTCAGCAAAGCAAATTTGTCTTGTCTTAGTTTGGCTTCCCCCAAATGGACTTCATGCTCCTCCAGTGAGGCTAGGATGGGCAGATGCTCTTTAGTTTGAATTTTCTATGTGCTTATAAGATTTCATAGCCCTTCTGGGCTTCTTATCTTTTTTCATCTCCCTAAACCCAAGGCAGCTACTTTCTCTTTAGATAGATTTAGATCCATTTTTATGCACTTGAATGGTGGCAGTGAAGAGTGAGATTTTCTTCCAGGACTTTAATTCACGGGCTTCTCAGGTTGCTCAGTGGTAAAGAATCTGCCTGCCAATACAGGAGACGTGGGCTCGATCCCTGACTTGGGGAGACCCCCTGGAGAAGGAAATGGCAACCCACTCCAGTATTCTTTCCTGGGAAATTCCATGGACAGAGGAGCCTGGCGGGCTACAGTCCATGGGGTCACAAAAGAATCGGACATGATTTAGCGACTAAACAACAACAACCTTTAATTGAAGATTGAAGGAAAGAGAAAGGAGAGACCATCTTGGGAAAACTGAGAGACAGAGGAAAGAGGGAGAGGATGAACTAACTGGGTGTAGAGGAGGACAGGGAAAGACCCAGTCACACATAGGAAAGCAAACAATCTGACTGGCTGGAGTAGAGGCGCTGGGTGCCGTGTTTACTCCGCTGCATCCATGTGCGTTACTTGCTTTCCCTGCACGGACAGAAAAACAGGGCCATCTGTGTTCTCTTCATGCACACTCTTCTTAGAGCACCAATGCATTCCTGTGTTTTAACTGTGCACATTGCTTACATCCTGTATCCATGGTCTATCTTCTGGACTAGATGCCCTTTTGTTTCCCTGTCGGATATTCCCATATCAAATATCCCATTAATAATCTGGGCAAGATATTGTTTTCTTTCACCTACTACTGCTAGAGAGGTTAGAAAAAGACAAAATACTTATCTTTCCAGCCTCTCTAGAGGCTTGGTGCCCATGGGATACACTTCTGGCCAATAAGACATAGTAAAACCCTGTTAGAGGCTTCTAGGATAGCTTTTGCCTTACTGATGAAAGATACAGATGTGTTTGACACTACTTTGTTCTCTTCCTTCTGCCTGAAATTACTACCTTGGGCCTATGGTAACCATATTATAATGCCAGAAGGAAGGGCCAGGAGAAGCACAGACTTCAGTTCTGACTTTGTACAGCTGCTGAATTTAAATCAATAGTTGCCTACCTTCAGCTTTCTTGTTTTGTGAAGAAAAACATACTGTATTTCTGGAAACCACTCTGTTAGGTTTTCTATCATTTGTTGTCAAAACTATCCTTGGCCTAACAAGTTGATTTTCAGCTTGTCTAAAACTGATTTCATCTTTCTTAACTCTCTTCTCCATCAGTTTTTCCTCCTTGCTTTTCTGTTTTATTAATTAATCATTCTCAAAACTTTGCATTACCTCTGTCTTGCATTTCCTATGTCCCTTGTTATACCTAACCAGTCACCAGTTCTTCTCTTGGTCTTTGAATTCTACTGCTTTGTTTTAGGACCTTACCATCTAGATCTGGATCTTTTTGTTTCCTTATCCAATCTGGAAAATATGGTATTTTCAGTTCAACCTTGTTTTAAGGTCTGCCAGACCTGGATTCACATTTTGCCACTTCCAACCCTTTAGCCCTGTGATCTTGGTGACATTATTAATTCTTCTGAACCTCTGTTTCCAAAGCATCAGATGAGGCTACAAATACATACTGTAGTGGTTGTGTTGAGGTTTGTGGCTAATAAAAATGTAGCTGCATGCTCTTCTCTAAGTAGAAAGTTTAATGTAGGGGTTAAGAGTTTGGGAGCCATACTGTTTGTGCTCAAATCCAGTTTTGATGTTATTAATGGTACAACTTTAGGACAGTTATTCAGTTTTAGTAGTTGTTTTGTAGATTCCTCAGTATTTTTATCTAGACAATCTTATTGTCTGTGAATACTGGTAGTTTTACTTATTCTTTCTGATCTTTATGTCTTTTATTATGTATTTTTCTCGCTTTGTTGCATTGGCTAGGATTGCCAGGACAAAGTTGAACACAAGGGGTAAGCATGGATTTCCTTGAACCAGGAAACATTTCCTTTTTCTCTATTTCCTTTATTTTTAAAAGGGTGGTATAATATTGATGTTGTACTTCCCAGGTGGCACTAGTGGTAAAAAAAACTGCCTGCCAATGGAGGAGATACAGGAGACATGGGTTTGATCCTTGAGTAGCAAAGATCCCTGGAGAAGGAAATGGCAACCTGCTCCAGGATTCTTGCCTGGAGAATCCCATGGACAGAGGAGCCTGGTGGGCTACAGCTCATAGGGTTTGCAAATAGTCAGACACGACTGAAGCAACTTAGCATGTGTGCATATTGATGTTACTTCCTCTTAAAATGTTTTATAGATGTCTCCTGACTGGGAGTAGTCTTTGTGGGAAGCTTTTTGATGACAAATTCAATCTGTTTAATAGATAGAAAACTACTTATGTTTTCTGTTTCTTTTGCGTCCATTTTGAAAAGTTGTTTCAAGGAGTATGTCCATTTCATCTAAGTTATCAAACTTATGGGCATAGCATTGTTCCTAGTTTTCTCTTATTATCCTTTTAATGTCCTTAGGATATATAGTGATGTTTCTTCCTTCATATCTCATACTAGTATTTTTTTGTCTGCTCTCTCTTTTTCTTGACTGACTTTGCTAGGAGCTTCTCAATTTGTTAATCTTTTAAAGGAACCAATTTTTAGTTGATTTTCTCTATTATTTGAGAAATTCAATGATTTGTGCTTTTTCCCTCCTTTTATCCTACTTAGTTTGGGTTTAACTTGCTCTCTTTTTCTGGCTTTTTAAAAAGGAAACTTAGATAATTAATTTTCTTCTTTTCTAATATGATCATTAAAACTGTGATTTCTCATGGTCAGCACAAAAAAGGAAGCACAGTTATTTCATTATTCAGTATTTACAAATGAAAATTATTTCTGCCAGAGAAGAACAACTAAGTATATTACAACAATATAATAAGTAAGTATGGCTTCCTCGGTGGCTCAGATGGTAAAGAATCTGCCTGCCATGCAGAGATCTGGGTTCAATCCCTGGGTTGGAAAGATCCCCTGGAGAAGGAAATGGCAACCCACTCTAGTATTCTTGCCTGGAAAATCCCATGGACGGTGGAGCCTGGCATGCTGTAGTCGATGGGGTCACAAAGAATTGGACATGACTGAGCAACTAACACTTTCACTTTCATGTTAAATAGGATGATACTGGAACCTGTTGATCTCCTCAACCTCATGGAGAAGATACTGTGCCGTGTGATGAACAATATCCTCCACAACATCCCAATAGTGAATTCAGTAACGCGTTTCATAGGGCTCTCATATCATGATAGCATAATGCCAAAGGGACATTAAAGGAGAGTATTTCTCTGAGGGAGCCGATATACAGCTTTTTGATTGTTTAAAACTTCCGAGGTGACGCTAGTGGTAAATAATCTGCCTGCAATACAGGAGATATGAGAAATGGGCTCAGTCCCTGGGTTGGGAAGAGGCCCTGGAGAAGGGCATGGCAATCCACTCTAATATTCTTACCTGGAAAATCCCAGGGACAGAGGAGCCTGGCAGGCTACAGTCCATAGGGTTGCAAAGAGTTGGACACAACTAAAGTGACTTAGTACACACAATTTAATACCAGGATAGATTTTAGGCTGTTTTAAAAATAGGTGGAGTGCATCTCTTTCAGAAAATTTTCCATAAATATTGTTTTTCACATCTCATGATAATTAATAACATTGGATACCAATGACTTTGAAGTAATATTTTTCAGTAGATACCTGAAGTACTGCTGTTATGTATTGTTGGTTAAATGGAGAGTTTTATGACTTTGGACTTAGCCAAACATGGAAGATAATTACATCCTCATTTGATAGCCAAACAAGACTGTATGTCTTAATGGTGGTCCTGCCCTTCTCTGTGAAGTTGTAGGGGCAATGGTGTATTCTCAAGGAGGAATGTTGGTGCCTCTCTAACACACAAATGGTGGTCAAGAGTCTGGCCCGATAATTGTTACCATGGAAACTAAGGAGCATGTGTTAATCATGCTGAAGCATTCTTAAAATGAGTAACATATCAAAAAAAGTGAGGTTATGTGTATATGTGGGCTTCCCTGATAGCTCAGTTCGTAAAGAATACATCTGCAATGCAGGCGACCCCATGGACTGTATAGGGTCTATGGGGTCGCAAAGAGTCAGACATGACTGAGTGACTTTCACTTTCATTTTCATATGTGTATGACTGATTCACTTTGCTGTATAGCAAAAATTGGCATAGTAATGTAAAGCAACTATATGTCAAAAATAATTTTAAAATGAGTAATATAATTTTCTGAAAATATTTTATGGAATAAAATTATAAAACGTAAGCATATTAATTATGATCAGTTGCTCAATAGGATTATTACCTATAAATTGGTTGAAAGTTCAAGAGCCTCTCTCCTATTTAATTAAATGGAGAAGTACTTTTAAAAGCCCTTGTTGTTGTTCAGTCCCGAAGTCATGTCTGACTCTTTGTGACCCCATGGACTGCAGCATGCCAGGCTTCCCTCTCCATCACCATTTCCCAGAGTTTGTTCAAACTCATATCCATTGAGTCGGTGATGCCATCCAACCATCTAATCCTCTGTTGCCCTCTCCTCCTCCTGCCCTCAATCTTTCCCAGCATCAGAGTCTTTTACAATGTGTTGACTCACTGCATCAGGTGGCCAAAGTATTGAAGCTTCAGCTTCAGCATCAGTCCTTCCAATGAATATTCAGGGTTGATTTCTTTTAGGATTAACTGGTTTGATCTGCTTGCTGTCCAAGGGCCTCTCAAGAGTCCTCTCCAGCTCCACAGTTCAAAAGCATCAATTCTTCAGTGCTCAGCCTTATTTATGGTCCAACTCTCACATCCATACATGACTACTGGAAAAGTCTCTCCATAGCTTTGATATGGACCTTTGTTGGCAAAGTGACATCTCTGCTTTTTAATAATCTGTCTAGGTTTGTCATAGCTTTTCTTCCAAGGAGCAAGCATCTCTTAATTCTGTGGCTGTAGTCCCTGTCTGCAGTGATTTTGGAGCCCAAGAAAATAAACTCTGCCTCTGTTTCCACTTTTTCCCCATCTATTTGCCATGAAGTGAGGGACTGGATGCCATGATATTAGTTTTTTGAATGTTGACTTTTATGCCATCTTTTTCATTCTCCTCTTTCACCCTCATCAAGCATCTCTTTAGTTCCCCTTCACTTTCTGCCATTAGAGTTGTATCATCTATGTATCTGAGGTTGTTGATATTTTTCCTGGCAATCTTGATCCCAGTTTGTGATTCATCCAGCCCAGCATTTCACATGATGTACTCTGCATATAAGTTAAATAAGCAGGGTGACAATATACAACCTTGATGTACTCCGTTCCCAGTTTGGAACCAGTCCATTGTTCCATGTCTGGTTCTAACTGTTGCTTCTTGATCTGCATACAGGTTTCTCAGGAGGCAGGTGAGAAATCTCTTTTGGAATTTTATTGTCTGTTGTGATCCACAGTCAAAGGCTTTAGTGTAGTCAATGAAGCAGAAGTAGATGTTTTTCTGAAATTCCCTTGCTTTTTCTATGATTCAGTGGGTGTTGGCAATTTGACCTCTGGTTGCTCTGCCTTTTCTAAATCCAGCTTGTACATTTGGAATTTCTTGGTTCACATACTGTTGAAGCCTAGCTTGAAGGATTTTGAGCATTACTTTGCTGGCATGTGAAATGAGTGCAAAGGCCCTTAGAAAAGGGTTAATTGTTAGACATGTTAAAAACAAATAAAAGACCTTTGATGGGAAGTTGACATTGCTTGGAACTTGATAATTTGATTCTTGATGTTGTATGTGGCATTTCAATTCTGTTTAAACCTCAAATGAAGACATTAATGTCTTCCCTGGTGTTCAGGCTCTGACAGCCTTTTTCTTCTAGTGATTGATTGATTACTTATTGAACATGTTACAGAAACAAGTTAAGTTCTTAAACTTTAGATGTTCTCTTTATAAACTCTTTAAACAGCCATGCGATATAGGAAAGTTCTATCTCTAGTGTCCCTCGCCACTCTTGTCACTCCTCTAGCTTTCTCTTTTTCCCTGTTAATGCTCCTTTCCATCTTCCTCAGCCCAAATGTGTTCCTTAGGAAAAAGATATGATTTTAGTCCTCTCCTTTCCTACTATTCATTCATTCAGGGATTTTACTCTCCACTTTCCATGTGACATTCTTACTGGGGATAGGTTAGTAAGAAAATCTGACATGGACTCTGACCTCATGAATTTAAATATTCATTGGGAAGACATTATTTAATTCAACCAGTCCTTCAAAAAGCTATTGATATCTGTTGAGTACTTGCTATGTGCTGGATACTGTTCCAAGCAGTAAGGAATACAGTGGTGAACAAAACAGGAAAAGTTAGGTGGTAAAAAAGGTTGTCAGGCCAAAGGTAAATGGATAAGGAGTGGTGGAGTAGGGCGACAGACAAATCTATATTACAGGGTCAGAAAGTGATTAGACTAATGCAGGAAGACAAAGTAGAGAACAGGGCAAGAAACTGAGGGTGCTCATATTTTAGGGAGGGTGGGCAGGTTTTTGTAAAAGTCAGATATGATCAAAGGTCTTTAATGAACTGAGAGATCATGTAGTATGAATTTAAATCAGTGTAATCCATTCTTTACTAAATAGGTGGTTGGTGGCTGAGGTATTGTAGAGAACATGGGTTAGGCTAGTGCCTGTGATGGGGGCAGAGGCTGAATACATGTGATAGTGTTCTTTTGTTTGGTTATGAGGCATTATTTTGTGAAAGTCACTGTAAGATATATATACACTATCATCCCTGGCCCTGTTCCTAGCACTGAGCTCCTAAAACTCTTGTCAGTTCCTGAGTGATAAAAACATTGTCCTATTATTTGTCTTTGACCCTGTGTTGGACATAGGGCTCCTGAAACCCTTGTAAATTCCTAAGTGATAAAATTACTAAGATCATCTTCTGTCCTAAAGAGGCAACTCTGGGTGGGCTCCAAATGGGGTCTGGTCACCAGAAAGACCAAGCCATGATTAGAAGCTTAGAATTTTCAACCCCACCCCCTCCATCCTCCAGGGAGGGGAGAGGCTCTGAAAATGGATTTAAATAATTGACCATGGCACAAATAGCTGTGAAAAGCAGAGAAGTGAAAAGCAAAGGAGAAAAGGAAAGGTATAAGCCTCTGAATGCAGAGTTTCAAAGAATAGCAAGAAGAGGTAAGAAAGCCTTCCTCAATGATCAATGCAAAGAAATAGAGGAAAACAACAAAATGGGAAAGACTAGAGATCTCTTCAAGAAAATTAGAGATACCAAGGGAACATTTCATGCAAAGATGGGCTCGATAAAGGACAGAAATGGTATGGACCTAACAGAAGCAGAAGATATTAAGAAGAGGTGACAAGAATACACAGAAGAGGTGTACAAAAAAGATCTTCACGACCCAGATAATCACGATGGTGTGATCACTGACCTAGAGCCAGACATCCTTGAATGTGAAGTCAAGTGGGCCTTAGAAAGCATCACTATTAACAAAGCTAGTGGAGGTGATGGAATTCCAGTTGAGCTATTTCAAATCCTGAAAGATGATGCTATGAAAGTGCTGCCCTCAATATGCCAGCAAATTTGGAAAACTCAGCAGTGGTCACAGGACTTGAAAAGGTCAGTTTTCATTCCAATCCCAAAGAAAGGCAATGCCAAAGAATGCTCAAACTACTGCACAATTGCACTCATCAATGGCACCCCACTCCAGTACTCTTGCCTGGAAAATCCCATGGACGGTGGAGCCTGGTGGGCTGCAGTCCATGGGGTCGCTAAGAGTCAGACACGACTGAGCGACTTCACTTTCACTTTTCACTTTCATGCATTGGAGAAGGAAATGGCAATTGACTACAGTGTTCTTGCCTGGGGAATCCCAGGGACAGAGGGGCCTGGTAGGAGGCCGTCTATGGGGTCGCACAGAGTCGGACATGACTGAAGCAACTTAGCAGCAGCAGCACACACTAGTAAAGTAATGCTTAAATTCTCCAAGCCAGGCTTCAGCAATAAGTGAACAGTGAACTTCCAGATGTTCAAGCTGGTTTTAGAAAAGGCAGAGGAACCAGAGATCAAATTGCCAACATCCGCTGGATCATTGAAAAAGCAAGAGAGTTCCAGAAAAACATCTATTTCTGCTTTATTGACTATGCCAAAGCCTTTGACTGTGTGGATCACAATAAACTGTGGAAAATTCTGAAAGAGATGGGAATACCAGCCCATCTGACCTGCCTCTTGAGAAACCTGTATGCAGGTCAGGAAGCAACAGTTAGAATTGGACATGGAACAACAGACTGGTTGCAAATAGGAGAAGGAGTACGTCAAGGCTGTATATTGTCACCCTGCTTATTTAACTTCTATGCAGAGTACATCATGAGAAACTCTGGGCTGGAAGAAGCACAATCTGGAATCAAGATTGCAGGGAGAAATATCAATAACCTCAGATATGCAGATGACACCACCCTTATGGCAGAAATCGAAGAGGAACTAAAAAGCCTCTTGATGAAAGTGAAAGAGGAGAGTGAAAAAGTTGGCTTAAAACTCAACATTCAGGAAACTAAGATCATGGCATCTGGTCCCATCACTTCATGGGAAATAGATGGGGCAACAGTGGAAACAGTGTCAGACTTTATTTTTTTGGGCTCCAAAACCACTGCAGATGGTGACTGCAGCCATGAAATTAAAAGACGCTTACTCCTTGGAGGGAAAGTTATGACCAACCTAGATATCCTATTAAAAAGCAGAGACATTACTTTGCCAACAAATGTCTGTCTTGTCAAGGCTATGGTTTTTCCAGTGGTCATGTATGGATGTGAGAGTTGGACTGTGAAGAAAGCTGAGCACCGAAGAACTGATGCTTTTGAACTGTGGTGTTGGAGAAGACTCTTGAGAGTCCCTTAGACTGCAAGGAGATCCAACCAGTCCATTCTAAAGGAGATCAGCCCTGGGTGTTCTTTGGAAGGAATGATGCTAAAGCTGAAACTCCAGTACTTTGGCCACCTCATGCAAAGAGTTGACTCATTGGAAAAGAGTCTGATGCTGGTGGAATCAGGGTCAGGAGGAGAAGGATGGTAGAGAATGAGATGGCTGGATGGCATCACCGACTCGATGGACGTGAGTTTTGAGTGAACTCCAGGAGTTGGTGATGGACAGGGAGGCCTGGTGTGCTGCAATTTATGGGGTTGCAAAGAGCGGGCACAACTGAGCGACTGAACTGAACTGAATGTTAGGAAGCTTCATAAAATTCCAGTAGTGGGGGATTCAAACATATCCACATGGGAGCATGACACACCTCACCTCAATGGGGACCTTCCAGACTGTGCCCTATGTATCTCTTTATCTGGCTGTTCATCCATATCCTGTATCATATTCTTTAATAAGCTGGTAAATGTAAGTAAGTGTTTCCCTGAGTTCTGTGAGTTCCTTTAGCTAATTAATCGAACCCAAGGAGAAGGTAGTTGGCACCTCTGACCTATAGCTTGATTGGTCAAAGCAAAAGTGATAACCTGAGTTTGCCACTGGCATCTGGAGGAGGGGTGTGGGAGTCCAGTCTTGAGGGACTGAACCCTGACCCGTGAGATCTGATTCTATCTCCAGGTAGATAGTGTCAGAATTGTGTTAAATTGTAGGACATCCAACTGTTATTGGAGACTTGCTTGTTGTTTTGGTGAAACCCACCCCACCTTGCAGGGTGACCAGAAGTGTCAGACGTGAAGCATTGAGTGAATATGTGAGTGTTAAAGGAAAACCACAGGAGAGAGAAACATGGCAGGGAAGAAGGACGAAAGCTGAGTTTTTCATTTACAGAGCCTATAGCATATTAATTTGCTTTTGTTGATGTAATAGACAAAGGTTATTTCAGAGAATGGTGGAAGGAATAAATCCTGACAATTTGGTTTATCCTTCAAATATTACTACTTAAAGATGTTTAAAATGCTGTTCACTTTCATTCTTCATTATAATAATTTTTGAGAAAAAAAAGAAAGCTGTCCCTAGAGAATTGACGAGCTGCATACGAATCAGGGAAAGTACTCTCATTTAAATGAGTTTCTAAAGAAACTGTGGGTGTACTTTTGACCATGGATGTTGATGGCTGACTCACGGTGTATCAACATCCCATCCTACTCATGAACTTTTGAGTTTCATATTTAGCCAGTTTGGTTTTATCAGTGGTGAATTCACTTGGTACCTCTGTGGGGTCTGTGTTCTCTGACAGCAGGCCTTTCAGAAAAATGCACCTCTCAGAGCAAGATAATGTCCTGAGTACCTATAAACTCCAGTGATTTTTCATGTTCACTATCCTAAGGAACTTTTCTATCATTAGTCTATCACTTGCCTTTTGAAAATGTTTTTGTATTGATTCTTACATTTCCCTCAACTCATTAGATGATATAGCAAAATGCTTATACATTTTGTCATGTCAAAAATTAAAGCCAACTTGAGAGTAGTTAAGTGTCTGCTGATGTTAAGGTACCATGCATGCAGCAGCCTCATTGTAAACTCTTACTTGTTGGTATTTGAAGATCTGATTTGTGAGAGTTAGAGCCGTCTAATCAGTAACAAAGTTTTACATTTTATTTGTGGAAAATACTTAGACCAGGAGTCCCTGTTTAATTATCCAGGTTATCAGAGCATAATTGGGGAGCCCCCTATTGATACAAAAATGTGTGATTACAGAGAATACCAACAGGATCATATAAAAAGGCAGCTTTACTCTGAGGCAGATCTCCGAAGCAGAGCCAGACTTAGAGACCAACTGGTTGACTGGGAAGAGAATACAATTTTATTGTGCTCTTTCATCTTCGGTACGTTATCAGCTTGTGAATGCACCTTATCTTTTCCTCAATTGAGTTTTACATTATCTCTATTGCTTTGCTTCTACCTTTTCAGCACTTCATAGGATATTTATCTTAACAACCTTAGAGGTTCATTTTAGAATTCAACATTCAACAGATTATGGATATTAAAGTAAATCTCATTTTAAAAATACCCTTTGTATTTAGATGGTTAAGTTTTTTCTTCTTTGGTCTCTATCATTAGAAGTCCTAATCCAGAATATCCATAGGAGAAACAAGCAATGTCACTGCCCCTCATAGAAGCTTACAGAAATCAAAAGTGGATGTTACTTAAGCTTGGTATTATTTGGGTTTACCTGAAAGAGAACTGTAAAGCAGTCAAATTGCAAAATTGAAATAATTAAAAAATTTGTATACTTTATTCATCACTTTTAGGGAAGGAGTATAGGTATTAGGGAGAGTGAACAGTAATAAAGTAAAACAAGAGGATGGAATAATTTTTTCAATGCTGGAAAATTATCTAAAAGGGAGCTTCTCTTCTTTCCATTTTAGTTTGGCTAACCTTGATTTTCTTTTATTTGTTTACCTACTATTGATTTTTACCTGCCTGTAAAGAATTTTGCAGTCAGATTCTGCAAGAAGAATGCCTGTACAAATAGAATAGCTTTGAATTTCTTTCCTTTGAATGAAAACAAGCAACACAGGCATAAAATTGTTTTGTGTGCTGAATTCTACTTATAAATATACAGTAGAAACTTAAACAATGGGAGTTTTATCTTACAGAATGAATTAAAAGGGATTTTAAAAAGTGAGTAATAAAGGAAATTACAAGAGAAAAGAAAACAGACAACCGAAAGCCCCACTGATGCTTAGATGCTGAAGCAGGTATTTGAGACAGCAGCATGACTCCTCTGTGTGACACGTGAGCAGTGGCTCCCACTACATCCTTTTCTCTCTTGGTTTGCGAGAGCTGTTGCTGGCTTGCAGCTGAGCGCTGACAATAGGCACACACACCCTGCTTCTCTGTGAGAATGTTACAAGTTGACACATACTGACACGTCTTTCTCCTTCCCAGAGGGAATGACAGGAGCTTATGAAAGGTAATGAACTGTGTTGAAGTACATTTTAATTGGGGCCAAATCAAAGCATTTCTGGCTTATAATTATTAATTTATTTCTACAAATCCTATCACCAGGAATACATGGTCATAAAATTTTAGTGTGTTTTCCTACAGGATTTTTGGCATGGGTATTTTTTAACCTGTTTGAGATCGTACTTTAAGATTTCATGCCTCTTAAAATTAACCTTATAGGATGATCATTTTCTTAGATTATTAAAATTTCTTTGTAAATATAATTTTTATTGGTGGAAATCAAGTGGATCCTGTGGCATTGTTTTTTTCTTGTTGTTGGACGATTAAGACATTTAAGATGATTATTGCTGTTATCAGTGATGCCATCATCATTTATATGCAGTTGTTTCTTTGTTTGAGATTACTTCCTTAGGAATGAGATATCCATAGAACTAAGGTATGTGTGTGAAGAGGTTTAAGAGCTTTGATACATATCTTCAAATTAGTTTTCATAAAGACTGTAGTATAGCTGGTATTATTTGTATTTTACAGATAAGGAAACTGTGGTTTAGAAAAGTTAAATTATTCATCCGGGACCACAAGGCTGGTATGTGCCATGGACCAAGATGGGATGAAATACCATTCCCTCTTCACTATACTGGTGTTTCAAGTATGTTCCTTCTAATATTAGTAGCAAACTCAAGGGAAAAAAGGCTTATGATAGAAAATGTGGGAAATGTTATTTGTGTCTTCTAACCTAGCCTACGGAGAAGGCGATGGCACCCCACTCCAGTACTCTTGCCTGGAGAATCCCATGGACGGAGGAGCCTGGTGGGCTGCAGTCCATGGAGTCGCGAAGGGTCAGACACGACTGAGCGACTTCACTTTCACTTTTCACTTTCATGCATTGGAGAAGGAAATGGCAACCCACTCTAGTGTTCTTGCCTGGAGAATCCTAGGGATGGCGGAGCCTGATGGGCTGCTGTCTATGGGGTTGCACAGAGTCGGACACGACTGAAGAGACTTAGCAGCAGCAGCAGCAACCTAGCCTACCTACCTAACCTAACCTTCTAATCCTAGCATACCTCCCCAAGACTTATCATTCCCCAGGTATTTTGGCCAATTAAGGATTTTCTGTGCATGTTTTGTAAATTGTGATAACCTCAAATTACCCAGAGTTCTACAAACCTGCTGAAATCTTTAAGTTGATCAGACTGCTCTGCTTTAGAACCCAAGATTTATTTCTGGATACCCAGCAATAAACAAATGGCCAAAAGCCAGATGGGATAGTTATTAACAGTGAGTCTTCAGTTATTCAGCATCACACAGAAGTTAATTTCAACTTTAATTGGGATGAATATCAAGTTTATCCCAATTAATCTTCCAAACTTGGCATAATTTAGTAATTCTGATAGAAATGGCATTTAATGGTATTTATAAGTGCTATTTAATGACTGCTTTCCTAAAGTATGCTGGGTATCATTTTCCTTTTAGTTAATGATTGAGGCTCAGTGCATTGAATGTGTTAGTATCCTGTATTATAATATGGTGATTTTGAAGTATGTGTATTATCTGTTTCAACATCAAGTGCCTCAGTTTTGCTTTTGTGTTTTTTTAAGTTCTGCCTTTTTTTGTTTTATTTGCCTGACTCTTCGCAACTGCCTGGAAGTTGACACTCCTTGCTTGCTGCTCTCTAGGTGTCTGTCCTATCTTCATACCATCCTTCTTCTGACCCTTTGGATTTAGAATCCAAGTTAACCAAGTTTATTGGAGCTGTATGTATGTATGATATGGACTTCCCTGGTGGCTCACTGGTAAAGAATCCACCTGCTAAGGCAGTAGACGCAGGTTCAATCCCTGGGTCAGGAAGATCCCCTGGAGAAGGAAATTGCAACCCATTCCAATTTTCTTGCCTGGGGAATCCCACCGACAGAGGAGACTGGTGGGCTGCAGTCCATGGGGTCACAAAGACTAGACATGACTTAGCGACTAAGCAACAGTATGTATAATGTGAACGAATGCATATTGCCCCTGAGGATTTCCCTTTTCTGAGTAAAGTGTATGAATTTCAGGGACTTCCCTGGTGATCTAGTCATTAAGACTCCATTTTTCCAATGCAGAGAGTGCTGGTTTGATCCCTGGTCAGGGAACTAATTAGATCCCAGGTGCTGGTTTGTGGGGCCAAAATTAAAAATTTAAGTAAAAAAAAATAATTAAAAAATAAAATAGTCTACTTTTCATATAAATCAAATCCTATTAATTTTGGAAGTTGTCTTCTTTCCCCTAGTCCCACTAAAATGTATATGAATCTCAGAGTTTTTGTATATTTTAGGCCTCAATTTTGGTTATACAAAGCCTTTTAAACTTAGGTAATAATGACTATGCCAAATCCTTTGTGTGGATCACAATAAACTGGAAAATTCTGAAAGAGATGGGAATACCAGACCACCTGACCTGCCTCTTGAGAAACCTGTATGCAGGTCAGGAAGCAACAGTTAGAACTGGACATGGAACAATAGACTGGTTCCAAATAGGAAAAGGAGTACGTCAAGGCTGTATATTGTCACCCTGTTTATTTAACTTCTATGCAGAGTACATCATGAGAAACTCTGGGCTGGAAGAAGCACAAGCTGGAATCAAGATTGCCGGGAGAAATATCAATAACCTCAGATATGCAGATGACACCACCCTTATGGCAGAAAGTGAAGAGGAACTAAAAAGCCTGTTGATGAAAGTGAAAGAGGAGAGTGAAAAAGTTGGCTTAAAGCTCAACATTCAGAAAACCAAGATCATGGCATCTGATCCCATCACTTCAAGGGAAATAGATGGGGAAACAGTGAAAACAGTGTCAGACTTTATTTTTGGGCTCCAAAACCACTGCAGATGGTGACTGCAGCCATGAAATTAAAAGACACTTACTCCTTGGAAGGAAAGTTATGACCAACCTAGATAGCATGTTCAAAAGCAGAGACATTACTTTGCCAACAAAGGTCTGTCTAGTCAAGGCTATGGTTTTTCCAGTGGTCATGTATGGATGTGAGAGTTGGACTGTGAAGAAAGCTGAGCGCCGAAGAATTGATGCTTTTGAACTGTGGTGTTGGAGAAGACTCTTGAGAGTCCCTTGGACTGCAAGGAGATCCAACCAGTCCATTCTGAAGGAGATAAGCCCTGGGATTTCTTTGAAGGGAATGATGCTGAAGCTGAAACTCCAATACTTTGGCCACCTCATGCGAAGAGTTGACTCATTGGAAAAGACTCTGATGCTGGGAGGGATTGGGGACAGGAGGAGAAGGGGATGACAGAGGATGAGATGGCTGGATGTCATCACTGACTCAATGGACATGAGTCTGAGTGAACTCTGGGAGTTGGTGATGGACAGGGAGGCCTGGCGTGCTGCGATTCTTGGGGTCACAAAGAGTCAGTCACAACTGAGCAACTGAACTGAACTGAACTGAACCAAATACATAGATGGTACTCAAAGCTGAGAAATTGAAGAATATTGAGAAAATGACTGTTAAATAGAAGAGGACCAATTATTAAGTCCTACTATCTTCCTACAAGGGTTCAGGGGAAAAGGTGTAACCAGCAAAAGAAACTGTGTAAGAACGACTAACCAGGTGGGAGAAAAACAAGAGAATATGGACTGTGTCTCAAAAGGCAAGTGGAGATATTTCCAAAATGTTCATCATGTAGATCATATCAATTTGACAGAACACTGGGAAAAAGAAAGACCACAGTCTGGGTTTGCATTTGATGTTTTATATTTTACAAATGATATGGCTAATAGGCCTACTTTTCCAGCCTGGTTAACAGTTGGGTGAGTTGCATTCAGTGCTGGTTCTTGGAATGTTGTTGTTAGGAAGACAGCAGGACCGAAAACAAAAATAAAATCTCACACACAAGGTGCAGGGCAAATGCTTAGCCTGTGGCTTAAACTTGAGTGAGATCATCCACCTAAAATGTAGGCAAACAGCAATGTCCAAGTAAGGAAAGATGAAAAATCAAGGCATAGAGGTGCAGAGGACAAGTGGTAGGATAACATGAGTACAATTAGGAAAACCTAGGGCGTTATTTCTCTATAACAGATGGAGAGAAGAGCAGGGAGTCAATATCACCACGATAAATACTAAACAGCAAGGAAGCAAAGTATCACAGCTGAGGCATGCAGGCTGCTGCGGGACCCAGAAGTGATATTATCAATAAAGCCAGAGTTGGCAAGTGATTAACAAATAAACAACATATGGCTCATTGGTTGCCATGTCCCTGGAAACATCTTGTCTCTGGAGATAGTGTGCCTCTGTAAATGAGTTCCTGGTTGGTGCACATTTGCTTTTGGTACAAAAGACAGTTGTGAAATTGTAACTACCCAGTTACAAATGCTGCTAAGTAGACAGCTATAAAGTTCTGGTTTTGGACAAATGGACTCAATTCTCCTTATTTCTCCCACTAAGTGCAACTCTAAACCCTGGACATTATATGTGAAACAAACAGAAAAAAGACTCTGTGTGGTGGAGAGAAGGCAGACTGACACGGGACCTTTTTGTCTGAAGGTCTGAGCTGAAGTGGTGAGTTCCTTGAGTTTTCTTTTTTGCCTCATGTATCCCAGACTGGGTGCTGGAGGAGACAGTAGTCCAGAAATGCCACTTAATACAGACAAAAATAATTCCTCAAGAAAAGCCTGCTGTCTCCAGAACAAGGAAAGGGGGAGCCCAGTAAGGCAGAAAACGTTCAGATAATAACTTCTCACTTAAACCAACACTACAGAAAACCCTGCAGGCTTAGTCCTATTCCTCTCAAGATCAAGTGCGCAGCCTACACTTTTGCTCTTGCCTGACTGTGGTGAAGCTGTCCTTCCCACCTAGATTTTAAAGTAGTGATCATAAAAATGCGTCAGTAAGCAATTATGAACATACAGGGGAAAAGAGAATGTCTAAGCAAAGAAATAGAAAGCCTTAGCAAAGAAATAAATACAGGAAACCCAAGTGGAAATTTGAGAAGTGAAAGATATACTAACTGAAATGAAAAACTCAATGGATGGCTCAGTAACAGAGTGACATGGCAACCAATGAGCTCAAAGACAGAGGGAAGAATTAGTGAACTTGGAGACAGGACAATAGAAATTACCCAATTTGAACAACAGAGAGAAAATAGACTGAAAAAAAGGAACAGAGACTCAGAGGTCTTTGGCAGAAGATCTAACATTTATGACCCTTAGACTGGAAGGAGAGAAAGAAAGATGGTGCTGAAAAATTGCTAGAAGAAATAATGGCTGAATGTTTACTAAATTTGGCAAAAAAAAAAAAACAACAAAAAAAAACCCTACTAATTTCAGAAGCTGAGTGAACCTCAACCAGGGTAAACCCAAAGAAATCCATGCCAAGTTAATCAAAATTCTGAAAACTAAAGATAAAGCGGGGAAGAAAAAGCATCAATACAGAAAGGATACCTTATACGGCAGAAACAATTAGAATGATAGTAGATTGCTCGTGGAGCCCAGAATGAAGTAGAATAACATTTTTCAGGTGCTGAAAGGAAAGAACTGTCAACCCAGATTGCTATACCCTGTGAAAATAACCTTCAGGGATAGAGGGGAAATCAAGACAGTAGGAGGATTGTCACTGTAGACCTATTCTGAAAAAATGGCTAAAGGAAGCTGAGAAAGAAAGGAATCTTGGAATATGAGGAAGGAAGAAGGAAAAAATGGAAAGAGTTAAAATATGAGGCCCAGGAGAAAAGTGTTTGAGTTGAAGTTGAATGACCCGAAAACGGAAATGCATGAGATTGGTGGATACTAGGAAGATAACTCGGAGAAGGCAATGGCACCCCACTCCAGTACTCTTGCCTGGAAAATCCCATGGGCGGAGGAGCCTGGTGGGCTGCAGTCCATGGGGTTGCTAAGAGTCGGACACGACTGAGCGACTTCACTTTTCCCTTTTATGCATTGGAGAAGGAAATGGCAACCCACTCCAGTGTTCTTGACTGGAGAATCCCAGGGATGGATGAGCCTGGTGGGCTGCCGTCTATGGGGTCGCACAGAGTCAGACACGACTGAAGTGACTTAGCAGCAGCAGCAGGAAGATAACTCTCAATGCAAGTGCCCTCCTGCTTCCACTGTTTTTTTTTTAAGAACATGTAGAAGATAGGAATCTCATCTTTTAAAGAAGCCATCCAAAGATGCTCTTGCACTACCACTTAGGGTATATGAGTGATGTTAATGATAAATGTGTACAGCTTCTTCTGTTCCTTATCTTATATCCAGCAATCTTCCCTCTTTAGCAGTCCAGCCTCTCCACATGCAAGCTCACATGCTGAGACCACCCTTACCTTGGCTTCCCTTGTTTCTTCTTCCAGACTGTCAGGATGGTTACACCTTCACTAGCAACCACACACTTACAGAGTCCCAAAAGTGGTTTAAAAAATGTTCTTTGGTCAAGGGGCCTCCTTCCAGTCAACCTTCATTCTCACTCAGCCACTTCAGGTGATAATTATTAATTACCTGGGATTTTTGGAATCCCAGAGTCTGAATTTTTCTGTAGAAAGAGGCCTTCTGTCTGGAACTGGGGCTCCACTTGTCCCACGTTAGAGACAGTGGACAGAAGAAGACAGGTGGCCAATAATAGATACTCCCAGCTGGCAAGTGACACTTCCATCTACCCCATGGCTTCAGGCTTCCATTGTCCCCACCTTGTATATGCACCATATCAGTGTCCAACACAAGATTGTAGATGCAAATCTCATGATGTAAATTGGGCAGTGGACATCTTTGCCTGTGTGTAGATCCACTGTCTTCGTTGATGCGCAGACAGAGAAAGAGCAAGTGGACCAGTGACAAAACCTTGGCTCTGCCCCTGGGAAGCCTCTGCTCTGAGTGACCATGGGCTATACAGGGAGGTAACTGCATGCCTGTGGAGCCATGGGGGCCAGTGCACTCAGTGTTGGTGTTACCTTCTAGTTAGTAAAGAAAGAAAGGCTTTAACTTGTTTTTGTTTTTTTTGAAATTGAGATCTCCCAGAGGAGAGCCTGGTATGAGTGTGTGGATGGCCAGGTAAACTGTATTCTAACTGGATGACCGCATCTGTAGGAGAAATCCTGGGAGAAGAAGGATGCCTCGTATCCCAGAGCTGCTCTTGGCCCCATGTCTTCCTCAGTGCACATCCTCTGCCATACCATCCATTCACCGTAAAAACCACTTAATCTTTATCTTGACTCACACGACAAGAAGGAAATAAATTTTGCAAGAACCCTTTGTAAAAACCATTGTGCTATGCATATGAATCCATTGATCTTAGGAGCAATGCACTATGTGTGACCCTAATGCTTGGGGCTCATTCACGCAAAGGGAACAGAAAACATCAGGACCCAGACACCAAATGAGTAGCCAGAGGAGTATATAACGTATTTTCATACGTGGTGTGAAGTACTCATCAGGCTCTGAGAACATGAACCCAGGTCCTGAGTCTGAGAGATCAGACCAGATTTCCCCAGAGTAGGTGGTGTGAAAACAGTAAACAGAAGCAGGAATAGACGAGAAAACAAAAGAGGGTCACGTATATTCAACATATTTGAGTATCATCTCATGCAGGTGATACATTTCCTACTCCTGAGACCAAGTATACATAAATTGTGAATTGATTGGACTCAGTGAGATATGGATTAAGAGAAAGTGACCCATTGATTTTTAGGGCTAGATGATACAGGCAGGTTGACTTGCAGGATCTTAGTTTCCTAACCAGGGACTGAACCTGCACCCTTGGCAGTGAAATTACGGAATCCTACTCATTGGACCGCCAGGGAATTCCCCAAGCAGATATTTTGAAGGAATTTGTTTATAAATAATTAATGTCTACTTCTCCAGTTTTAATTTTCCTGGTGGCTCAGACGGTAAAGCGTCTGCCTACAATGCAGGAGACCTGGGTTCAATCCCTGGGTCAGGAAGATCTCCTGGAGAAGGAAATGGCAACCCATTCCAGTATTCTTGCCTGGAAAATCCCATGAATGGAGGATCCTGGCAGGCTACAGTCCATGGGGTCACAAAGAGTTGGACACAACTGAGCAACTTCACTTTCACTTTTCTCCAGTTTTAATGAATGAAACTCTAGTAATAAATATATTATCTAGTTTGTCCTTTTCAAAAAATCTTTGTTTGATGATATATGTTACAAAATTTTAAGTGTATACAATCACATTTCCTTTTGGGGGATGTGTTTTGATCATGCTAAGAAGGAAACTCTGTACATAATGTAAATACTATTCAACAATAGTAACTACCATTACATGATTCAAGTCTTTCTAATTCTCCATTAACGTCACTTTCTTTCCTTACATACTTACTCCACAAAGTAGGTGCCAAGTAAAACTTTACTTGATGGTTGAATAAATGTGGAACCTGCAGAAATACCACCCCCCAAGTCCTACAGGCCTACATAGGTTGTTGAATTCCCTACTTTTATTTTGTTTGGTTTTTCACTGGGAACTCAAAGAGCAGACGTGATCTCATTTGTCCAATAAAAGGACAAGAGGGAGTGCTGCTGCTGAGTCACTTCAGTCGTGTCCGACTCTGTGCGACCCCATAGACAGCAGCCCACCAGGCTCCCCCATACTTGGGATTCTCCAGGCAGGAACACTGGAGTGGGTTGCCATTTCCTTCTCTAATGCATGAAAGTGAAAAGTGAAAGTGAAGTCGCTCAGTCGTGTCCAACTCTTCATGACCCCATGGACTGCAGCCTACCAGGCTCCTCTGTCCATGGGATTTTCCAGGCAAGTGTACTGGAGTGGGCAGATCCTGTGAAATACAGCAGGAAGTCTTCATTTTGGCTGCCTATGGAGAGGACCTTAATTTATGACATTGCTGAACTTGGGCTTCCCTGGTGGCTCAACAGTAAAGAATCTGCTGCAGTGCAGGAGACATGGGTTTAATCCCTCAGTGGGGGAGATCCCCTGGAGAAGGGCATGGCAACCCACTCCAGTATTCTTGCCTGGAGAATCCCATGGACAGAGAAGCCTGGCAGGCTACAGTCCATGAGATTGCAGAGAGTTGGACATGACTGAAGTGACTGAACTTAGGAAAACATTGACCTGCCCTTTTTGTGGAGACTCTTTTGGAGAATTATGCTGGACATAGCATCTGTCTAAGGTACTTCTTCCTTGGTCATGAAGGCTGACAAAAGGCTTATTACCTGTCTAGAGCGTTTTAAGTTTCATAAATAAATTGGCACCAGGCAGAGTTGGAGCCAGCACTGGATGATGGCCTGTGAATTGACTTTGTGCTGAAATGGAGAATTTCTGTGTGACCATGTGTTAGTTTCCTCCAGCTGCTGTAGCAAATTACCACAAACTGGGTGGCTTAAAACAGTAGGCATTTGTCTTTTCACAATTCTGAAGGTTAGTAGTCCAAAATCAGGTGTCAGCATGGCCACTCCCCTTCTAAAGCAGCAGTCCCGAACCTTTTAGGCACAAGAGACTGATTTTGTGGAAGACAGTTTTTCCACAAATGGGGTTGGCAAGGATGGTTTCGGGATGATTTGAGTGCATTTATTGTGCACTTTATTTCTAATCTAATGCTGCTGCTGATCTTATGCGAGGGGAGGTACCAGTCCATAGCCTGAAGGTGGGGGACCCCTGTAAAATTTCTGGGGGAGGTTCGTTCCTTGCTTCTTTCTGATGGTTGCCAGCAGTCTTCTGCTTCCATCAGAAAATGGCCTTCTTTCCTCTGTGTCTGTCTCTATGTGTCTTTTCCTCTTATAAGGACAGCAATCATATTGGGTTTAGGGCCCACCCTAGTTCAGTACCACCTCATCCTAACTGATTGTATCTCCAAGGATACTATTTCCAAAAAAAGTCACATTCTGAGTTCTGGTGGACATGAATTTTTGAGAGACACTATTCAACCTGGTATAGATAGTAATAGAAAAATTCAGAAAATAATTTACCTGTTTTTGAAGACCTCTGTTTAATATTCTGCAAACCTAACTTCTATTTCACTCATGTAAGGAGAGGGAGAACCAAGATGATCTTTTTGTGCCCAGTGCCTTGCCATCTCTCAGAAACAGAGGATCCAGATCAAAGGATCGACATGGCACTGGGGAGGCTGGTTGTGAGATGAAAATGTTCAGCCCATTTGAGTATTCAGTGCTGGATGCTAAAGTTCTATGTGTGTGAGTCTGGGTCTAGCCACAGCCAATGACTTCCTCATATCTTCTCTTGATTTGAGGAGCATCAGATGTGGGCACGTCCAGCAGAGTTGACCAGAGAATCCGGAGATATTCCATATTCCATGAACAGATACCCCTACTGTTCATGGACCAGGTTCCCGTCTCTGTGTCTGGCTGCCACTGTTAGGAGGTAGGAGTGGAAGAGCCAGCTGAACAAGCTGTGGGTGTTTGTAGGGAATCTGCACATTGTTAAGGAGCTTTCCCGGTTTCTTCAGACCTTGGGTTGAGGTTGTGAGCCTAAGGGGAGGACATGAAGTAGCTGTCAGTTCTGAATCCCGGCATAGCCAGCCTTGTGGAAAGTATTTTCCTGGACTGGGATCTAAAGGCTGTTTTATTTTTCAGTGCTCCATGTGAATTAGAGTTCTTATCCCTTTGCAGTGGGCTTATCATTTTAATGAAACAAGTTATTTTACAAATTTATTATATCCTAGAATATTTTTTAGTTCAGTTGAAGAACTGAATTCTCACTTTTGTTTTATTACATATTTATCAAAAGCAGATTTGTTGAGGTAGAATTTCATAAAATAAAGTACACATATCTAAATTATACAACTTGTACATTGTGGCTTATGTATACATTCATGAAACCATCACCACCTTCAATATAAACCCATCACCCTAAATCCTCCCGTGCCCCTTTATATTCTCTGCCTCTAACCCCTCCCCTGACCCCTCACCCCAAGCAACAGCTAATTTGCTTTTGTCACTACAGATTAGTTTGCATTTTCTAGAGATTTATTTAAGTGGAATTATTCAATCAGTAGTCTTTTGTGGATGGCTTTTTTCACTCAGCATAATTGTTTTGAGATTTACCAGTGTTGCAGTATGTATCAATAACTCGTATCTTTTCATTTTTGAGTAGTACGCCATTGCATGGATATACAGAATTGATTTCTCCAAACATCTGTTAGTGGACGTTTGGATTATTTCTAGTTTAGGGGCTGATACAAGTTAAACTACGATGAACATTCATGTAAAAAAATACAACAGAGAGGTGTAAAAATAAAATATGTACATCAAAGAACCCTATAACTCTTATTTTCCCAGAGAAGCTACTCTGGCAAAGGTTCCCTATGAGCTTGTTACTGCTAAAACCAGGTAACATTTTTAGGTCCTTATGTTAATATTACTTTTGTAGCATAAAACTGCTTGACCGTTCCTTCCTGCTGACTCCTCCACCCACAGCTTCCGTCACTTTCTTCTGACTCTTCTCTAGCCAATGTTAACTCATTCTCTGTCTTCATTATAGTTCCTACATGTGCGTGTTCCTCTTTTTTTTTTTTAATTTCCTTCTTTAGTGTTTCAGACTTCTTTTCACTGATTATTGTATTCCTTTTCTCTTTTTCTCAGTTTGTGTTTGAAATTCATTGATAGCTGACTTTGAGACAAAATTTTTAAAATTCATGTCTACAGACACTTATTTCCAAGATATTGAAAAAAAATTTTTTAAAACATTTAGTTTTGGTTGCACTGGGTCTTCCTTTGCTGGGTGTGGGCCTTCTGTAGGTGGAGTCAGCCGGGGCTACTCTCTAGCTGCGGTGCACCGGCTTCTCATTGTAGCGGCTTCTCGTGTGGAGCGCGGGCACCAGGTGCAGGGGCTTCAGCAGTTGCAGCTCACGGGCTCAGCAGTTGCGACTCACGGGCCCGAGAGCGCGGCTCAGTGGTTGTGCTGCACCAGCTTAGCTGTCCCATGGCATGTGGTTCTTCCTGGGCTAGGGATACAACCCATGTCCCCTGCACTGGCAGGCAAATTCTTCACCACTGAGCCCCCAGGGAAGCCTCTAAGGTGTTAAACTTTTTCTGAAAAAAACAAGTTGGCAACCTGATCTTTGTTTTCTAAGAAAGCAAAAAAAAAAAAAAAACAAAAAAAAAAACTGTTTCATGGAGTTCCATTTTCAGCTTGTTTATCTCATTAGACAATTTTTTCTCTCTAAACAATCTCATCTTCCTCACGGATTTGGCTGACATGTGCCTGCTGATGCCTCCCAAGTCTGAATCTCCAGCCCAGCTCTGCAGCTCTTCAGACTTCCTAGTAGTTCTGTTGTCTCTCGTTAAGATGTATGTTGTTGAAAATTCATAGCCAACTTTTATTTGTTTGTTCATGTGTTTGTTTTTAACCCTCAGTCAGTGTCCATGTGAATATATGTTTCGTTTACATACGGATTTAGTTTATATACGGATTTGGGAAAAATCACTTATGTTCCTGTTTTTATCCAGCTGCTTTATCATGTTAACCTCTGTCTTTCAGCCAAGGTTTTTTGAGCACAATTTGTGGTTTGATGGAATTGCTTGATAGGAACGTCTTTTCACCTTGTCTGCCTCTTTTTTGGCCAAAAAGAGATTTGGGCATAGCTGTTATGCAGTGTTTTTACCACATTTTCTTCTATCCTGTGAATTTTACCTTTCAAGATAATCCTGAAACCATTCACAAAGAAAGCTACAAGCAGTTTCTGCATTCTCTTGTTTGGTTTTGTTTTTGATTGTCCTGCTTTTAGCCAAATCTGCTGTCACGAGCTGCAACTATTCTGGCAACTTTCCTTCAAAATGTGCCTAATTGGCTTCTGGATGTTATTATGAGAGTTGTAGTTTTGTATAGTTATAGCTCAGGATTTTTCCCACCTAAGATATAAAAAGGTTTGAGCTCATTTGTATCTCCACAAAGATAAACACTTTCTCTGAAACAAACATATAAATATATCCTATGCTTTTTGGGTCTACTTTCGTGTGTAGCACAAAATAACTGTGGTCCGGCTCTGCCGGCATCTTCACCGTTGAGTTCATTATGGAAAGTTATGGGGTGACGTGGGGTGCCACGGTCTTCAGTGATTCCTAGTTTTTTGATGCATGTGTTTTTTAATGGACTGGGACAAAATGTTTACACTCTGAGTACATAGACAGGTCCAGTTCTCTAGCGGGTAAAACTCTGGGAGCTCTTCAAGTCAGGGAGCTCAAGGTCATTGAAGGAATGAAATGCGCCAGCAGGCAGTCATTCCTATCAAAATATGTATCAGCATTTTAAAATGTAAAGAAAAAAGATCATTTTAAAAACTCTTGATTGGAGTTATCTTATTGGGACACTCACTAAACAGAAAATGGAGCTATTGTAGTCTTGTGTTTATAAACAAAATATTTGACTTACCACATTTCTGAGCAATTCTGGTAGGAAGCTGCATTGATTTGAGAGAGCCAGTAGGTTTTTTTTTTTGCAGCCAAAAGGGAAAAAAAATAAAAAGCTTCTATGGATTCATCAAGAAATCACACTTCCTGGCGTGAACACTCAGGCGGAAGAATGCCAGCTGTACGAGCTGGTGACGTTAGCATAATCAGGTCCCGCCAGAGATGCTGCTCACAGTTCCTGCACCGCGGTGCTGATGCTGGGGATTCCCATCTAAATCTAAAGTACCAAATGTGCAGTATTTTTGCCGCACATAGAAATATTTATGGCCTACTGGTTTTCAAGAAAAAACTTGACATTGGCCAGGACAAAAAGCCAGAAATCTACTACATATTCATGTGATAAGTCCTTTAAAAAAATTTCAAAAATGCAACTTTTCTTCTCAGAAATCTTTCAGTAAGACTGATGCTCAGGGTAGAAGCATCCTGTTTGTCCTGCAGCTCTCTCTGTGCATCCTCACATAGCATTGAAGGCCACCTGGGCTGATGAGCGCTGTCCAGAGAAGCACAAACAGCAGTGAGGGACACAGGCTTGGGTCACTGTTTCCATTTCCTGTGTGTAATGTAGATGAATCTTTGTGTAAAATTTTATTGAAGTATGGATGGTTTACAAGTTGTGTTAGTTTCTGCTGTACAGCAAAGTGGTTCAGTTATACATATATATTCTTTTTCATATTCTTTTCCATTATGGTTTATTACAAGATAATGAGTATCCTTCCCTGTGCTATACAGCTGAGCCTTGTTTATTCGTGCTATATATAATAGTTTGTGTCTGCTGATCACAACTTCTCAATTCATCCCAACCCCACCCCCACCCCCTTAGCAACCACAAATCACAACACTTTCCTGATAAAATGCAAGATACCCAGTTAAACTTGAATTTCACATAATGGACCACACATTTTAAAATGTTTTGATCATCACAATAAGACATACTAAAAATGTATTCATTGTTTATTTGAAATTCAAATGTAAGTGGGTGTCCTGTATTTTTATTTGCAGAATCTGGTAACTCTAGGCTTACCAAACTCCACACAAAGAATGTTGTTCAAGGGTGGGAAATTCACTTTAACAAGGTGCTCATGACTGACCACAGACAGTTTTACTCCCTTCTAAAGAAAGTGGCACTAATTAAATGTAAGCTTAGTTTCTGTTGGTGTTGTTCTTGATGGGGTGTGTGTGCCCGGCTACTTTTGTTTGTTGAGCAGGTGTGCAAATCTGGGCCATTGCCGAATTGCCTGAGGGAGCAGCGGTGAAGCTGAAGGCTGCCACTGGCTTGTCCTCCTCCTCTGCCCTCCTCGAAGCCATGCTAAGCCTTTCTGCTAAGCACACAGTTGAATCAACAGTCAGAGAAAGCACGTAGTGTTATCAGTTATCGAGCAGTCTGGAGCAGTCACACGCCTCTGCATGGCCCTGGTTGAAAATTTGGGGAAGAGTACAGTCAACGGACCAGGTTCCAGGTCTCAGCTACCTCCACGGGCTGAGATCTGGGGGGTTACTGAACACTTCCAAGCTCAGTCTCCCCATCTGCAGGATCATAATACCTACCTTATAAGGCTAATGGGAGGGTTACATGAGTTAATATATATAAAGCAAGTAAATTGATTGAATATACTTGCACATACCCTTAGTGGATCAGAGCCTTGTTGTGGCAAAGGAGCTTGCATAATTCAGTGAAGCTATGAGCCATGCCATGCAGGGCCACCCAAGACAGATGGGTCATAGTGAAGAGTTTGACAAAATGTGATCCACCAGAGAAGGAAACGGCAACCCATTCCAGTATTCTTGCCTGGAGAACCCCATGAACATTATGAAAAGGCAAAAAAGATTTGACATTGGAAGATGGGTCCCCCAGGTCAAAAGGTGTCCAACATGCTACTAGGGAAGAGTGGAGGGCAATTACTAACAGCCCCAGACAGAATGAAGTGACTAGGCTAAAGCAGAAATGATGCTCAGCTGTGGATATGTCTGGTGGTGAAAGTAAAATCTGATGCTGTAAAGAACAATGTTGCAAAGGAACCTGGAATGTTAGGTCCATACATCAAGGTAAATTGTAGCTGGTCAAGCAGGAGATGGCAGATTGAACATTGACATTGTAGGAATCAGTGAACTAAAATGGATGGGGATGGGTGAATTTAATTCAGATTACCATTATATCTACTGTTGTGGGCAAGAAAGGGAGAAGAAATGGAGTAGCCCTCATAGTCAACAGGAGTCTGAAATGTAGTACTTCTATGCAGTCTCAAAAACAACAGAATGATCTTGGTTTGTTTCCAAGGTAAACCATTCAACATCAAAGTAATCTAAGTCTGGGCCCTAACCACTGGTGCTGAAGAAGTTGAAGCTGATTAGTTCTATGAAGACCTACAACACTTTCTAGAACTAAAACCAAAAAAGATGTCCTTTTCATCATAGGGGATTGGAATGCAAAAGTAGGAAGTCAAAAGATATCCAGAATCATAGGCAAGTTTGACCTTGGAGTACACAGTGAAGCAGGGCAAAGGCCAGCAGAGTTTTGTCAAGAGAACAAACATAGCAAACACTCTCTTTCAACAATACAAGAGACAGCTGTACACATAGACATCACCAGATGGTCAATACTGAAATCAGATTATTATATTCTTTGCAGCTAGAGATGAAGCAGCTCTGTGTGGGTGCTGTATGCTCAGTTGTGTCCAACTCTTTGTGACCCCATGGACTGTCGCCTGCAGTCCCCTCTGTCCAAGATATTCTCCCAGCAAGAATACTGCAGTAGGGTGCCTTTTCCTCATCCAGGGGTATCTTCCCAATGTGGGGATCAAACCTGTGTCTTTTTAGTCTACTGCTTTGGCAGGTGGATTCTATACCACTAGGATGACCTGGGAAGCCCACAGTCAGTAAAAACAAGACCTGGAGCTAACTGTGGCTTAGACCATCAGCTCCTCATTGCAAAATTCAGGCTTAAATTGAAGAAAGTAGGGAAAACCACTAGGCCATTCAGGTATGACCTAAATCAAATCCCTTATGTTTATACAGTGGAAATGACAAATAGATACAAGGGATTAGATCTGATAGACAGAGTGCCTGAAGAACTATGGATGGAGATTTGTAACATTGTATAGGAGGCAGTGACCAAAACCATTCAAAGAAAAAGAAATGCAAGAAAGCAAAGTGATTGTCTGAGGAGAATTTACAAATAACTGAGAAAAGAAGAGAAGTGAAAGGCAAGGGAGAAAGGGAAAGCTATACCCAGCTGAATGCAGAGTTCCAGAGAATAGCAAAGAGAGATAAGAAGGTCTTCTTAAATGAACAGTGCAAAGAAGTAGAGGAAAACAATAGAATGGGAAAGACTAGAGAACTCTTCAAGAAAATTGGAGATATCAAGGGAACATTCCATGCAAGGATGGGCACGTTAAAGGACAGAAATGATAAGGACATAACAGAAGGGAAAGAGATTAAGACGTGACGGGAATACACAGAACTATACAAAAAGGTCTTAATCAGATAACCATGATGGTGTGGTCACTCATCTAGAACAAGACATCCTGGAGTGGGAATTCAAGTGGGCCTTAGAAAGAATTACTATGAACAAAGCTAGTGGAGATGACAAAATTCCAGCTGAGCTATTTAAAATCCTAAAAGATGATGCTGTTAAAGTGCTGCACTCAATATGCCAGCAAATTTGGAAAACTCAGCAGTGGCCACAGGACTGAAAAAGGTCAGTTTTCATTTCAGTCTCAAAGATGGGCAATGCCAAAGAATGTTCAAACCGTACAATGTATTCATTTCACATGCCTGTAAGGTTATGCTCAAAATCCTTCAAGCTAGGCTTCAGCAGTATGGTGAACCAAAATTCAGAGGTACAAGCTGAGTTTTGAAGAGGTGGAGGAACCAGAGATCAAATTGCTAACATTCGCTGGATCATGGAGAAAACAAGGGAGTTCCAGAAAAATATCTATTAATACTTCTGCTTTATTAACTACACTAAAGCCTTTAACTGTGTGGATCACAACAAACTGTGGTAAATCCTTACTGAGATGGGAGTACCAGATCACCTTACCTGTCTCTTAAAAAACCTGTATGCAGGTCAAGAAGCATCATCAGGAACTGGACATGGAACAACTGACTGGTTCCAAACTGGGTAAGGAGTATATCAAGGTTATATATTGTCACCCTACTTATTTACCTTCTATGCAGACTATGTCATGCAAAATGGCAGTCTGGATTAATCATAAGCTGGAATCAAGATAGTCAGGAGAAATATCAACAACCTCAGGTTTGTAGATGATAACACTCTAATGGCAGAAAGCAAAGAGGAACTAAAGAGCCTCATGATGAATGTGAGAGAGGAGAGTGAAAAAGCTGGCTTAAATCACAACATTAAATAAAAAACTAAGATCATAGCATCTGGTCCCAAATAGAAGGAGAAAAGTGGAAGCAAAGACAATTTTATTTTCCTGGGCTCCAAAATCACTGTGGATGGGACTGCAGCTACAAAATTAAAAGCCACTTGCTGCTTGGAAGGAAAGCTATGATAAACCTAGACAACCTATTAAAAAACAGACACTCTTGCTGAGAGAAATCCGTATAGTCAATGTTATGGTTTCTCCAATAGTCATGTACTGTGGATGTGAGCTTTGGTCCATAAAGAATGCTGAGCACCAAAGAATTGATGCTTTCCAATTGTGGGGCTAGAGAAGACTCTTGAGAGTCCTTTGGACTGCAAGGAGATCAAACCAGTCAATCCTAAAGGAGATCAACCCTGAATATAATTGGAAGGACTCTTGCTGAAGCTGAAACTCCAATACTTTGGCCACCCAATGCGAAGAGCCAACTCATTAGAAGAGACCTTGATTCTGGGAAAGATTGAAGGCAAAAGGAGAAGCAGGCAGGAGAGATGAGATGATTAGATATGGTCTCCAACTCAATGGAAATTATTTTGAGCAAACTTGTGGAGATAGTAGTGAACAGAGAATTCTGGTGTGCCACAGTCCATGAGGTTGCCAAGAATTAGACACAACTTAGTGACTGAAGAGCAACAGCAATATTGATTGGGCCATAATAAGAACACTAGATGCCAATTTTATTTAGGTGTTGTGAGAGGGCATCAGAGGGCAGACACACTGAAACCATAATCACAGAAAACTAGCCAATCTGATCACACGGACCACAGCCTTGTTTAACTCAATGAAACTAAGCCATGCCATGTGGGGCCCACCCAAGACGGGAGGGTCATGGTGGAGAGGTCTGACAGAATGTGGTCCTCTGGAGAAGGGAATGGCAAACCACTTCAGTTTTCTTGCCTTGAGAACCCCATGAACAGTATGAAAAGGCAAAATGCTAGGATACTGAAAGGGGAACTCCCCAGGTTGGTAGATGCCCAATATTGCTACTGGAGATCAGTGGAGAAATAACTTCAGAAAGAATGAAGGATGGAGCCAAAGCAAAAACAATACCCAGCTGTGGATGTGACTGGTGATAGAAGCAAGGTCTGATGCTGTAAAGAGCAATATTGCGTAGGAACCTGGAATGTCAGGTCCATGAATCAAGGCAAATTGGAAGTGATCAAACAAGAGATGGCAAGAGTGAATGTAGACATTCTAGGAATCAGCAAACTAAAATGGACTGGAAAGGGTGAATTTAACTCAGATGACCATTATATCTACTACTGTGGGCAGGAATCCCTTAGAAGAAAAGGAGTAGCCATCATGGTCAACAAAAGAGTCTGAAATGCAGTACTTGGATGCAATCTCAAAAACGACAGAATGATCTCTGTTCATTTCCAAGGCAAACCATTCAATATCACAGTAATCCAAGTCTATATCTGACCAGTAACGCTGAAGAAGCTGAAGTTGAATGGTTCTATCAAGACCTACAAGACCTTTTAGAACTAACACCCCAAAAAGATGTCCTTTTTATTATAGGGAACTGGAATGCAAAAGTAGGAAGTCAAGAAACACCTGGAGTAACAGGCAAATTTGGCCTTGGAGTATGGAATGAAGCAGAGCAAAGGCTAATAGAGTTTTGCCAAGAGAACGCACTGGTCATAGCAAACACCCTCTTCCAACAACACAAGAGAAGACTCTACACATGGACATCACCAGATGGTCAACACCAAAATCAGAATCTTTATATTCTTTGCAGCCAAAGATGGAGAGGCTCTATACAATCAGCAAAAACAAGACCGGGAGCTGACTGTGGCTCAGATCATGAACTCCTTATTGCCAAATTCAGACTTAAATTGAAGAAAGTGGGGAAAACCACTAGACCATTCAGGTATGGTCTAAATCAAATCCCTTATGATTATACAGTGGAAGTGAGAAATAGACTTAAGGGACTAGATCTGATAGACAGAGTGCCTGATGAACTATGGATGGAGGTTTGTGACATTGTACAGGAGACAGGGATCAAGACCATCCCCAAGAAAAAGAAATGCAAAAAAGCAAAATGGCTGTCTGAGGAGGCCTTACAAATAGCTGTGAAAAGAAGAGAAGCAAAAAAGCAAAGGAGAAAAGGAAAGATATAAGCATCTGAATGCAGGATTCCAAAGAATAGCAAGGAGAGATAAGAAAGCCTTCCTCAGTGATCAATGCAAAGAAATAGAGGAAAACAATAGAATGGGAAAGACTAGAGATCTCTTCAAGAAAATTAGAGATACCAAGGGAACATTTCATGCAAAGATGGGCTCAATAAAGGACAGAAATGGTATGGACCTAACAGAAGCAGAAGATATTAAGAAGAGGTGGCAAGAATACACAGAACTGTACAAAAAAGAGCTTCACGACCCAGATAATCACGATAGTGTGATCACTCACCTAGAGCCAGTCATCCTGGAAAGTGAAGTCAAGTGGGCCTTAGGAAGCATCACTATGAACAAAGCTGGTGGAGGTGATGGAATTCCAGTTGAGCTATTTCAAATCCTGAAAGATGATGCTGTGAAAGTGCTGCACTCAATATGCCAGCAAATTTGGAAAACTCAGCAGTGGCCACAGGACTGGAAAAGGTCAGTTTTTCATTCCAATGCCAAAGGAAGGCAATGCCAAAGAATGCTCAAACTACCGCACAATTGCACTCATCTCACACGCTAGTAAATAATGCTCAAAATTCTGCAAGCCAGGCTTCAACAATACATGGATCGTGAACTTCCAGATGTTCAAGCTGGATTTCGAAAAGGCAGAGGAACCAGAGATCAAATTGCCAACATCCGCTGGATCATTGAAAAAGCAAGAGAGTTCCAGAAAAACATCTATTTCTGCTTTATTGACTATGCCAAAGCTTTTGACTGTGTAGATCACCATAAACTGTGGGAAAATCTGAAAGAGATGGGAATACCAGACCACCTGACCTGCCTCTTGAGAAACCTGTATGCAGGTCAGGAAGCAACGGTTAGAACTGGACATGGAACAACAGACTGGTTGCAAATAGGAAAAGGAGTACATCAAGGCTGTATTTTGTCACCCTGCTTATTTAACTTCTATGCACAGTACATCATGAGAAACGCTGGACTGGAAGAAACACAAGCTGGAATCAAGATTGCTGGGAGAAATATCAATAACCTCAGATATGCAGATGACACCACCCTTATGGCAGAAAGTGAAGAGGAACTAAAAAGCCTCCTGATGAAAGTGAAAGAGAAGAGTGAAAAAGTTGGCTTAAAGATCAGTATTCAGAAAACAAAGATCATGGCATCTGGTCCCATCACCTCATGGCAGATAGATGGGGAAACAGTGGAAACAGTGTCAGACTTTATTTTTTGGGCTCCAAAATCACTGCAGATGGTGATTGCAGCCATGAAATTAAAAGATGCTTACTCCTTGGAAGGAAAGTTATGACCAACCTAGATAGCATATTCAAAAGCAGAGACTTTACTTTGCCAACAAAGGTCCGTTTAGTCAAGGCTATGGTTTTTCCAGTGGTCATGTATGGATGTGAGAGTTGGACTGTGAAGAAGGCTGAGTGCCGAAGAATTGATGCTTTTGAACTGTGGTGTTGGAGAAGACTCTTGAGAGTCCCTTGGACTGCAAGGAGATCCAACCAGTCCATTCTGAAGGAGATCAGTCCTGGGTGTTCATTGGAACGACTGATGCTGAAGCTGAAACTCCAATACTTTGCCACCTCATGTGAAGAGTTGACTCATTGGAAAAGACTCTGATGCTGGGAGGGATTGGAGGCAGGAGGAGAAGGGGACGCCAGAGGATGAGATGGCTGGATGGCATCACTGACTCAATAGACGTGAGTCTCAGTGAACTCCGGGAGTTGGTGATGGACAGGGAGGCCTGGCGTGCTGCGATTCATGGGGTTGTAAAGAGTCTGTCACAACTGAACAACTGAACTGAACAGAAGAATTTATTTTAAAATTCATTACAAAATGAATTCAATGAATCAATAATTCATTAACTATTTAGCATGTTTGTTGAATGAATAAGTGATAATCAAGCACCTGTGACATGTTAGGCACTGTGCATGCCATTTGTGGTCCCTCTGCTAATGTTGCCCAGGGTGTGGGGAAGAGTGGTTTATTTTCTTATCATTTTGTGTTCTTTATTCACTTGTACTGGCTGAGTTCTAAACCCAGGATTGCTAGTAGTGAATTGCAAGGAACTGCTTTCTGAATCTGCTCAGCAACCAGGTTTCCTAGGAAATGTCAGCAAGCACCCTTTCATCTCTTGGTTTAAACTCACTAGGTTGGCTTCCACTGGAATGGCTGGATTGTTCTTCCTTTCATTTAGTAATCTTGGCCCTCCCAGAAATGTAATGCCACTTTTTGCACATTTACATTGGGTTCTTTTCAAATGCAGAAGTGAATTTATTACTGATATGATAATGTTACGCAGCCAGACCTGGATCCACTCACACACTTGCAGCAAAGTGATCCTGCTGACACTGGGTTGCGGTGAAGGAAAGTTCAGCGTTCACTGCAGGGTACCAAGCAAGGAGAACGGACAGCTCATGCTCAAAAGACCTGAACTCCCTGATGGCTTTCAGGGGAGGGGTTTTAAAGACAGTGTGAGGGAGGGGGCTGCAGAGTGTGTGATCAGCTTATGCACAGTTCTTGGACTGGTTGGCATGAAGGTGAAATTTAGAGCATCATCAACCTTCTGCTTTCAGCCAGTCTAGGATCTTTGTTCTTGTGGTCAGCAGTTTTTATCTGGTGGGGGTCTGCTTCCTGTAGAAACAACTCAGAAATGTGTGTCAGGCCTTTATCCATATCTTTCAGGGAACTGGGAGTTTGGTGTTTCTATGTGGTGGATTTTTAGTCTAAAATCTTACCAATTTCCCTGCTCAACAGCTGTTCTTTATTTCTGCATTTTCATGTTTCCTAGTCATTAACTCTGAGTCAGCCTTTTACTTCAAAGGACTAGGACACAGGGGCTTGTACATGGTTTCAATAATTAGCCATCTTCTCTCTTATACAGGTAGCAATTACTCTTTTAATATATAATACAGTATATATAGTTTTTAAAAGGTGTAAGTTCATCTAAGTATTGTCACAACTTTTAAGAAAAACAAATATTTCTTTTGAAAAAATGGAAGAATTAAAATGACAAGGATAAACCAAATTACTAATGTACTCTAGGAAAGAGGCTACATTTGCATCCTGAACTGCTTACAGATCTGCACAAGGGGGGACAACCATGTAAAACTCTGATAAAGACTAGTCCTAAAGGACCGAGAAGAGGACCAAATTATGAAAAGAACTGAAGATTTCTTGATGAGAAGTCTGCCAACTGAAAAATTCATTTAAAATTCATTTAATCCTCACTTATTAATAACAGTGTTCTCTTACCTGTAAATATCTCCTTTATTCCTGCTTAGAAATGACCATAGCATTTCTAAGGGGAGGGAACCATATCCTTAGATTTATTTTAAGCTATATTAAATTTACTAAGCTATATTAAATAAATGTATTAAATTTATTTAAGATCCATGAGGATGCAGGATCTTGGAAACACAAAAAAAATCTGGACAAGTTAATAACTCTATTAGAAAGCCTGCAATCAGTCTTAATGGAGACAGAACTGAAAGGTGATTATAAACAGAACTGTCCCAGCCACTAGGATTTCTCTGCTTTATGAGTCCATCACGCCTTGTCAGAGCACATGGCTCAGTGAAAGCAAGACCACAGGAAACACAGAAGTGTGGTTTCTCTCCAGTACGAACCTGCTGATAGGCTTGCAGGGGTTCCAGCCCAGTGAAGGTCCCTTCACATTCAACACAGGAGAAGGGGCGCCCAGCATAGTATGTTTGTCCATGTCTCTGTCAGGTGGACAAAGGCCATACCCCATTCTTGGCACTTGGATGGCGTGTCCTGTGGATAGATCACCTTATATTTGGGTAGAAGGTTTGGTATGCAGAAGCCTTTACAACAGACAGGGTAGATGTGTGGTTTGGATCCTTCCTTTTCTGGGTTTCCGTCATCTTAGCTGTGATGATTCAGACATGCAGAGGACCAGGGAGAGCACTCTGAGATGCCTTTGAATTTTTCCCTAAAAGTTCACAGGTATCTGAAAAATCCAGATTTTTTACTGCATACAATGGCATATTAGTATTAGAAGGAATTAATATTGTAAGCAAGTGATCATGCCACATGAAGAACAAACCATAATTACATTATAAACACATACTGTAGAGAACTTACTATTTTAATTAAATAAAGCTACAATAAAAATGATCTGACACCTTTCATGATTTACATATTTGTTCCTGAACAGCATTGTAATTATGAGCAAATGGTTCATATGATGTTCAAAGAAATGACTGTAATTAGGATGACTTTCATGCGGTCAAGCTACATTTTTAGTTTTCCTTATTCAGTGTACCCTTTCATCATCTTCGCACACCCACTGACGCTTGCAGATGAGAAAAGTCATTCCGGAACCTTACTCATCAACAGCTGGAAGGGCCCTTGTTCTCCATGGCTCCCTGCCCCAGCCTTGAGGATCCCCACGTCGTCTTCCTGCACCTCCTCTGCCATCCCGCCTCCACTCTCCAACACCAGCATCTTTTCAGTCAGAGCTACCTCCTGCTCTGGCCCCTCCCTGCTGTCCAAGAGCTGGGGCACAAGACTGCGGAAGCTCTAAACCCAGAAGAATGAGGCTTCAGTGTCAGAACGGCCTTAAAAGCCAACTGTGTGTGTTTTGTCACTAAGTCATGTCCAAATCTTTAGACACGCCATGGACTATGGTCCGTTAGGCTCCTCTGTCCATGGGAGGGAGACAAACATCACATGATTGCTGATCAGTGAGTGTAGGAGTTGGCTTTGCATCCCTGATACCTAGCAGAGCACCTGCTGAGAGGTGGAATGAGAAAGGCAATCCAAGAAAGGGGCGTGTATAATAACTTGTCCAAACTAGGACACTTGTGAGAGTGAATGGGGCCACTGTTAACAGTTTCACTGGGCCTGTAGGTATAACTGTGACTGTCCCAGGAAAACCTGGACTTAGTGTCACCTTCCTTCTAGGTGGGCGTTACAGAGAGAAGGAGAAGAGAGTTATGGCTGTTACACCTGAATGAATGTGACAAGTGGAGCCCTAAAGCTCTGTTTAATTAGTCCCCTTAACTTTTATCCCTTTCTCCTCCAGTTCATTGCCTGCTTGCAGACTGATTTTTCAAAATGATAGCTCTGATTTCTTCAGTCTCCCTAAAATCTCTGCTGGTCCCCCCTGGTTAGCAGAATAAAGTCTGTACGCTCACTGGCTGGCATTCCAGCCCTGCCCTTAGTAGGGATCCAGTCCTGTTTCTTAGTTTTCCTCTTTGAGAGGCCATTGGAACTTCAGACCATTGAATCTGCTGGATACTCTTGGCTTATAATTTCTTACCTCCATGCCTTTGCTCATGCTTTATCATCTTGTTGGAATCTGTTAGATAAAGAATCTGCCTGCAATGGGGGAGAATCTGCCTAATGGGGAGACCCAAGTTCAATCCCTGGGTTGGGAAGATCCCCTGGAGAAGGGAATGGCAACCCACTCCAGTATTCTTGCCTGAAGAATTCCGTGGAGGGCTGCCATCCATGGGGTGGCAGAGAGTCAGACATGACTGAATGACTAACACTTTCAGTTTATTGTCTTGTTACTTGGAAACCTTCTACCCTGTGTTTGTGCTTATACAATTTCTGTCCACTCTTCATGACCCAGCTCAAATTTCAGCTTAAATGCTGTGGGAAGCTGAAAGTTGGAAGGAAAAAGTTCTCTGTGAAGCCTTATCCACTCATTCCTGTCTCATCTAGCTCTGAACTCCTAGGAGTCGCTATATAGACCTCTGTGGATCTTTATATGGACCCATATGACTGCTTTCATCCTTGCATTTTCATCATTTATATAGAGATTTTAGATCCTCTTGGAGATCAGAAGTGGTTTTAGGGCAGAATGAAAGTCTTATTCTTCCTGTAATTCTCAGAAAATTTTTCATTGTACTTTGCACTTGGTTAACATGCAATAGATTTGTTGGATGAGAGATTAGAGTCTGAAATTCAGAATTCTCATGCCTTTTATCTCTGCTTGGGTGAAGAAAAGCTATAGAACAAAGGTACTTCGTGTTTTGCTTGCGTGAGACTTGGGGCTGGGATGGTGTTAGCATCTGATTCTTGTTGGCTCTGAGAACTGGCTCCCTACCCTCCAAGGAGGACTAGATGAGGTAGACCAGCTTCTGGCATTTAGGAAATCTGTTATGATCTCTCCAGCTAGATCTGTCTTTGGCATAGATGGGGAGTCACAATATCCTATTACTAAATGGACAACACACAACTGTGACAAGATCCCTTTCTGATATTGGCCTTGTCCAGCTACTGGTTCTTTGTGAATTCAGTCTCCAGGCATCTTATTGCCTGAGTAGTCATAACTGCTGGATGCAATAATTCAAATCTTGCCTGAAATGATATGCAAGGCCAGCTTTCTTTTTATTAAATCAGCGTTCTAGATACCCGCCTACCTGGCCTGGACTATTAATTCTGGTCACTTTGAAAACTGAAATGACTAACAACAAAAAGAAAACCTGTCAAATTGAATCTTCATCCCTAACTAATCATAATACCTGCCATATGCCCTTGGCACGAATCATGTTGCTGCCTGGGGCATTTCATTCTCTGCAGTGAGGCGTGCTAGAAATGTGTGTTCGTGTGGACTGCTCTGGCCATTTTGCACTCTGAAGGGGGACCCAAAGCTGTTTCCCAAAAGAATGAAATTTAAGGCATCTGTTTTCCCTGGCATTTGTTGTGTTGAAACTATGAAAATATACTGTCTTAGACTTAGTGAGTATGATGAAAGGCTTTAGTCTAACAAAAATTTATTATGAAATTTTATTCAGTATTTTCTCTACTATCCAACTCTAGATTTATTAAACTGTCTTCTCACTATTAAAGCCTGAGTACTGTGAAAGGAGTGTTTGACTCTATCTGTAAAAACTATATCCTACCATGCCTTAGGGAATCTTTGGTTTACTAAGAACTTTAGCTAATGGTACCCTCTACCCTTTTGTAGGCCATGGCCAACTAAACCATACAGAGAACATTATTCCAACCAAACTCCTGAGTGCATGGTGCCTTAGCCATAGATCTGGAAGGCCCAGTCTCATTTTGGTTAAGATATTTAGAGTCTGAGCCACAAAGTAATTATAGGGCAACACTTTTCATTTTACCCTGATTTATTTTTACGTATTTATTATTTGGGTTTTTCTGGTGGCTCAGTGGTAAAGAATCTGCCTGCAATGCAGGAGGCTTGGGTTCAATCCCTGGGTCAGGAAGATCCCCTGGAGGAGGAAATGGTAACCCACTCCAGTATTTTTGCCTGGGAAATCCCGTGGACAGAAGAGCCTGGCGGGCTACAGTTTGTGGGGCTGCAAAAGTCAGACACGACTTAGTGACTAACGACGGCAATTTATTTATTGTCTCAGTATATTACTCCTCTTAGAACATAGGCCTTTCTAAAGATGGACAGAATTTCCAAGATAATTGAGGCTTACAGCTCCCTTTTGGTTATGAAGAAGCCAAGGCCCAGAGAGGTTAAGCAACTTGCTGAAGGTAATGCAACTTGATAATATAAGTGACATAGTATCATTTCTACCACATTCTATTGGTCACAGGGTTAGCCTGGATTCATTAGGAAGGGAAATAAGTCCCACTTCTTCTTTTAAAAAATAATTTTATTTATTTATTTGACTGAGCTGGGTCTTCATTGCTGCGTGGGCTTTTCTCTGGTTGTGGCGAGTGGGGGCTACTCTCTAGCGGCAGCGCACAGGCCTCTCATCGTGGCGGCTTCTCTCGTTGCGTTCGTGCTTCGGTTCTTGGGGTACACAGGCTTAGTTGTCCCATGGTGCATGGGATCTTTCCGAATCAGGAACCCGTGTATCCTGCATTGGCAGGCAGATTCTTTACCACTGAGCCACCAGGGAAGCCTGGTCCTACTTCTTGATGGAGATCATCACAAAGCTTTTGTGACCATCTTTACTACACTATCCTCATAAAGTTGAAATTTTGTTTCATAACAGTTTAGGCTCTCTAGAGGTATATATTGCCACTTTAATTGGAAAAATTTCGGCCATTCTTTCTTCAAAAATATTTTTTTTCTTTCCTATCTTCTCTCTGTTTTTCTTCTGAGACTTCAGTTGTCGTTCAGTCACCCAGGTGTGTCTGACTCTTTGCGACCCCATGGGCTGCAGTAAGCCAGGCCTCCCTGTCCCTCACCATCTCCCATAGTTTGCCCACGTTCATGTTCATTGCATCAGTAATGCCATCCAGCCATCTCATCCTCTGACACCCTCTTCTTCTGCCCTCAATCTTTCCCAGCATCAGGGACTTTTCCATTGAGTCAGCTGTTCGCATCAGGTGACCAAAATGCTGGAGCTTCAGCTTCAACATCAGTCCTTCCAAAGAGTATTCAGACATATATATTAAACTTTTGTTATTATCCTCAATGTCATCAAGTCTCTGTTCAATTTTTATCCTTTTTTCTTACCATGTTTCAGTTTTGGTCACTTTGCCTTAAGGTTCACTGATTTGTTTTCCCACAGGGCCCAATCTCCTCTTAAGCCCATCCAGTGAATATTTCTCTTTTTCATATTTTGTATTTTTCAGTTTTAGAATCTTCATCTGCTTCTTTTTAGATAGTGTCTGTTTCCTCTACTGATATTCTTCATCTCTTCACTCATGCTAATCTTTTCTTGTAAGTCCTTAAACATAATAGCTGTTTTAAAGTCCTTGTTTGGTATATTTGCCATCCCTATCATCTCTGGGTCTGTTTCTATTGACTTTTTTCCCCATTGTGAGTCACATTTCCCTGTTTCCTCATATATGTGGTAATTTCTGATTGTATGCTAGACAGTATGATCCTCTCATATTAAAGAGTCTGGAGTTTGTTACTTTCTTTAAGTCATGTTACCTTCTGTTTCCATAGGCAGGTAACTTATTTACTGATCAGTAAGTTTCTATTGAGGCTTGTTTCTGCTGAGGCTTATTTTTCAGTCTTGTTAGGGTAGTTCTAGGTTTGGGGCTAGAATGGTCTTTTTGAGTCTCAGTTGAATGTCCAGGGTGATCAGTGAGGTCTGACTACTCTGGCTGGTCAGGACTGCTATATCTCTCAGCACTCTGTGACCTCTAGAATCTCTGTTAAGCTTTTACTCCCCAGAAGCTGTTGCCTGCTGGGCTTCTGCATGAGTATTGGACTGCACATTGGCAGCTAATGAGTCAAGAAGACCCCTCTGCTAAATTTTGGAGCCCTTTTTATGAACAACTTCCCTCTTTCGGGGTCACTTCACTGCAGATTTCAGCTACTTCAGCATCCCTGAATGCCAATAACTGCCCCACTAGCCCCGTGATACTGCTGTGCTCTACTTGGGTTCTCCCTCTGTGTCTGTGTTCCAGAAAGTATTTCCAGGCAAAGCATCAAAGTTATTGTGTGGATCACCTCTTGCATTTCCATCCTTCCTAGGATCATAGTTTTGCATTACCTGTTATCTAATGCCTGAGAACAGTTGCTTCCTGTATTTTGTCCAACTTTTAAATTGTTTACTGTGGCACCAGTTACTCCATCATAGCAGGAGTGGATGTTCTCTTCTCTTTGTATTGAAACAATAGATTTTTTAATAAATAGAAAATTCCATATATTTTTAAAAAATTGCCATTCTACATGTTGCTCAACTGATCAATCTGTGGCATCAGATAGAGACGGTTTTGTTAGTGAACTAAAACCACCAATAAGGCTTTCGTTGACTGTTGTCTAAGTCTTTCTTTGATTGGGTGTTCTTCAGTAACAAGTTGATAAATTGATGAAATAAATTCTGGTTGAAAATTTTTGGTTCTAGGTCAAAATGTTGCCCACCTTGACATACTAAGTCCTTTTTCTGTCTCTTTTGAGCTCTTCACAGGACTTCTTATTATTTAGTCCTCCTGCCTGCATTCTAGTTCTTTATGAGAACTGAACACTCAAGCTTCCATGATCCCATCACTAATCTGGAGATGTGTCTTCACTCAGTGTGCCTAGAAACTTAATTTTCTACTCCTATCTGTTGTTTCTCAATTAAAGTAAAATTCAGGCCTGCCCCCTCCAATTTAAACATCCTTATATCCATTACAAGTATTGTGGGGTAGGACAGATTAGTTACCACACGAGCAGCCTAATTACCTCCGCACAAGAAGGATAAACTCTCTTGTAGTTGTTGGTGCTGTTTTATATACTTCACTTTAGAACTATTTTCCGTTTGTGCCTACTTGAATGGATTTGAGTGTGTATCTTAAAAAATGGTACCAATCTCTGTTTCAGGGCTACAGCTTTAGAGCTACATTATTTCCCTTCTCCATATGGTTTTTACATTCAGGAAAGGCTGAGTAATATCCCATTTTTTAATATTTAGATGTACTAAATTAGTCATGAAAATTAGCATGGGTTCACATGAAAAAAATATAAATGGATCCCACAAGAAATCTTGGTCAATAATTAAGCTGCTATTAATATAAAAAATGAAATGGTTCTTTCTGTATTCTTTCACTGGGAACATTGGAAGTGTGAGGATTTATTATTACTCTAATTTGGTAAGTGTGATCAAGAAGGACAAATATTTTACTGGTAGTTTCTTAACCAAAGTGAAAGTGAAAGTGTTAGCCACTCGGTTGTGTCTGATTCTTTGTGGCCCCATGGACTATAACCCACCAGGCTCCTCTGTCCGTGAAATTCTCCAGGCAAGAATACTGGAGTGGGTAACTATTTCCTACTCCAGGGGAATCTTCTCCACCCGGGGATTGAACCCTGGTCTCCCGCATTGCAGACAGATTCTTTACCAACTGAGCCACCAGGGAAGATGCTTCTTAACCAAAAAGTAATATAATTTTCTCTGAAATGTTCTTCATTTTCAATAATAAATAATAATATATTTACAAGTACAAATACAAAAGGCACAAAAGTGTATTTGTTCTTCAACAGTCTTCCAGACACTGTTCAGGGTGCTGGAGATATGTTAGTAGCTCAGCATGTCTGACTCTTTGCGACCCCATGGACTGTAGCAGGCTCCTCTGTCCATGGGACTCTCCAGGCAAGAGTACTGGAATGGGTTGCCATTTCCTCCTCCAGGGAATCTTTATGACCCAGGGATCCAACCCACATTTCTTATGTTCCCTGTATTGGCAGGTGGGTTCTTTACCCCTAGAGCCACCTGGGAAGCCATCCCTGGCAGGAGTAATAGTTGTTGCGAGGCTCTCAGGTGGGGCAGAGGCTTTTAAGGGGCAACAGAGACACCTGTATGTCTGGAGGAGAGGCAGTGTTGCAGAAACCAGTACTCGAGAAACCAAGGACCACACTCGGAGGGTTGGAGAACTCAGGTCTATTAACGCCGCTGGGCCCATAGAAGCAAACACTCCAAGCTCTGAGGCCCGAACAAAGGAGTTACAGAGTTTTTATAGACAGACTATAGTAGGCAACACTGGCTGCTAATAGGCTGGTTTAAACTAAGGGGTTTTGTGCGCGTGGGAACCGCAGTTAAGATGGGGAGGGGGATGCCTGACCTTTACACAGACAGGCATGATTAAGCAGGTTTGCAGGGGCTGGGCAGTTGCAAAGAGCAGGACAAGGGTGAGTGAGATAAGCTCCAGTTCCTAGCATTGTAAGTCCCCACTTTCTGAGACTACGAGACCTACGTGATCCAGACTTTGCAAGGAGCAAGCTGAGTTACAGAGGCAGAAGGAGCAGGAGGTTATGTAAAATTTTAACTGTTCCTCTTCAGAAGGGCCAAAGGAAATAGGTAGCTGGAGTGGGGCATGGGGACCAGATTATCCACCATCATGGTAGTATACCCAATACCCTTTTTAAAGCCAGAGATTTTCAACCAGCTGATCCACAGAGGGGAAGGCATTTTCAAACTGCCTGCTCAAAACGCATTTCCCTCTGTTGCTGCCCATAAGTTGGAATGCATAAAAGCTTAAAAATAATGTCCTCCCCACTCCCCCATCCTCAGCCTTCCTTTTTTTCCCACTTTGTTTCTCCTTCAAGAGTCTCCTTCTTGTTGCCCAGGAATAAAGAGCACTAAGAAAAGACTTACCAGAAAGATCTCAAGAGATTCCCATTTCCTTTTTTCTAATCCTCACAACCTAAGGGTCTTAGGTCTCCAAGTGGTTAGTTGTTGCAGTGGCAATTTTTTAAACAGCATCATCTCCAAGTTGAATGTAGCACTAAGTATTGTGGAATGATTTTTGAGAGCATCTGCATGCTATGGTGCAAATTGCATGGGAAAAAATAAAAGCCGTCATTTCAGACTTCTCTACAAAGCATTTTTAAGGAGGCATCAGTTATGAGTCATCCAGAAGCCATTCTAAAAGGTTAAGGAGCCAAAGGAAATTATTTTTAACATAATGCTAATGGAGCAAGTGTATCATCTGAGGAAAATTAGGAAAGCATTCTACTTGATGTGATGCTTGGAGTCCAGTAAGCATCCGGTTTGGCTGGGATCTGGGATCCCCTGACTGCAGTGTGTAGTGGAGAGGTGTGTGCCCAGCTTGATTATTCCATCCTGAGGTCAGACACTCATGCAGTCAGAGAAGGTTTTTGAAAAGGGTCTGTTAAAATTGGGCCAGGCTGTACTTTGATTTTGTGTTTGTCATGAGAGGACCTGTAGCACACTGAGCCTGGTCAAAAGGTTTCCCTTTCTCCTTTCACTAATAATTGCAGGGTTAGCCTTGTTTAGATATTAGCAGGACTGATCCTGCCCTCAGCCTGACGACAGGCTTTTTCAACTGTCCAAGCAGCCCTGGGCCCCAGAGCTGGCATCACTCTCGTGAGACTGATGACACACTGGCTGGCAGTAAAGGAAGGTGGAGGTATTCTGCACCTTTATTGTCTGCTCAGGGCCACAGTGGTGCTCCTGGTGACCGCCAGTCCCAACTCTCTTATTCGGGACCCTTGGGGGGCCATTTGTTCTTCACTCTTTTATGGAGACATAGAAGCCAGGGGCATGATTTCTAAATAGAGAGGCATTAGACAGGGAATTTGCAGACTTAACATGTTCTGCTCCCTGGCGGCCGATGCGCAGGCCATATTTTGGGAGAGTCACAGAGGTCATGCTGCACTGTGATAGTCAGTCTCGGCTGTGGACATAAAAGCTGCAGCTGCACCTGGGTCTTCGGAGCCAGCAAGGGGTTTTTTCTCAGAGTCACCCTGAACACAGGCAGACTCAAGAGACGAGAGAATTTTGGCCATTGGTTGAGTTGAAGGATGTGCTCAAGTGTGTGTGTGTGTGTGTGTGTGTGTGTGTGTGTTGTTAATGAAAAAGGTGTTCACCGACGCTTGTTAAAGGCCGTAAGCAGAGTTTATTTAGGACTGTTGAGGTAGCTATGAGGACCCCTGCCATAGGATTTTACAGTGGGGCAGAAGGATTGGGTTCAACTCTGAACACAGCATGGACAAGTGGGAACTTATAGTCAAGGAGCAAGGTGTGTGTGTGTGTTAGGGAGCTGGTCAGTGGATGGAAAATTACCAAGAGAAAACATCAAGGGTAAGGGAGATTCTGGGTAAACTGACCTGACTGGATTTTTACTGAAGACAAGGGTGATTAGGTATCATCTGGGGGATGGTGGAGGATGTGAAACCCAATCAGATATGGAGGGTGGTCAGATATCAAGAATGGAGGGCTCTGGTTAAACTGACTTTTTAAGCAAGGTTCTTGCTAAAACTGCCTTTTACAAAGAAGTACACAGATGGGTCTAGGAAAAGATTCAGGAGTCCAACTCCAGTTTGGTCAACAAAGAATCTTTATCATTGTGTATGTGTGTGCATGTGTTTGTACATATGTATATCTGTGTGTGTACATATCTGTATCTGTATATATATCTGTGTGTGTGTGTGTGTGTGTGTGTGTGTGGTAGGGGGCTGGTGGGTAAGAAATTCACAGAGAGCAGAGTCGGTAGAGCAGGTCTCTAGGAAGAGGAGCCCTAGTGACTCACCACAATTTTAGGAATAAATGATGGAACAATGGTGGTACAATAGAAATTAAAAGAGAAACAGGGAAGAACTGACTCTAGGAAGAATTTGCAGTTGTGCCTTCAGGAAGTCTTTGTAGAATTTGCATTCACCAGTGATACCTGTTCTTCTGAATTCATATTTCCTTCTTTCCTATGTTAATTGCCCTTCTTACCACATATCACCTTGATAATTGCTGGACATGTACAACTCCCGCTAACTCAGCTTGAACTTCCTCAGTGCAGGAGCCATGCTCTTTGTGTCACCGAGTCCTTTCTTCTCTTGTACAGACACTCAGTAAATGTTTGCAGATCAAATGAATGCGTTTCAACACCTTCTTTCTGAATTTTGTTGATGTTGTTGGGAAAACTTGTAATTAGTAAAGAGTCAACATTTCACTTTCTAAGTGGTTAATAATCATATAATTAAAATGCTAACATGATAAGTGGTAAACATCTTGAGTTTCAAAGACTTTTGATATATCCATGTCATCACTGGCTCTATAAACACATGATTTTAGTATACTAATACTTACTTAGTCTCTGTTATAATGTTTTTGTTGGAAAAATAGATTTCAGAATACTTGCTTCATCTAACAAGGCTGTGATGATGAATATTTCAAAGCCCTTTAAGGAGTCAGTAGTGAAAGGCTGATGTTATCAAGTACATTTGTTTGAGATTTTACTGTTGTTATAATGGAGAAAAATATCCATGCACACCTATCTATAAACCCTTCCAAAAACACAGGAGAATTTCAGTGTATGTTTTTAAGCACCTTATTCATTCTTTTAAAAGGTCTTTGTGGCAATGATGACAATGAAGCTGAAGGTGCTCATAATAAGAATAGCTTCTGTAGCCCTTTATAATTTATAAAGCTCCATGTATTATCTCAGACTCAACAGTTCAGTAGGAATGGGGACAAGCTCTTTATAACCCTAAGTTACTGTTAAAGCACAAAGAATCAAAACAAACTGCAAAGTCATTTTAATGCAAATGTATTTATTTAGCTTTATCCCCAATGTTCTGAAATACATTTATTTGATCTTCAGAAGGAATCTGGAAATTTAGAAAAAATATAAAGGAAGTAGTTATTAAGCATTCCATACGTTCCCACAAGATGACGGTCCTATTACAGCCTGTTATTGTCCATTTCTTGGACAAGCCTTCTGTTCATGACTCTGGGAAGGCAACTTGGCAGAGAGCAGTCTTGTCTTCCCCTCCCTCCTTTTCTTTCCCTCTTCATCTACTTCCTGCACCCCTGCCCCAGGTCTGACTGCTGGGTGTTGGCACCCCCGTCCTGGAAGGTCCCCCTGAGCTTCTATGGGATGTAGCCCAGGGTGGGGGTGTGCTTACTTAGCAGATTGGTGAAGGGGGGGCCCTCCTCGAGGTAGAGGATTCACAAATGTCTATTATCATATAGTCAAACAACAGAAGTCATCTGAGAGGAGATGTTTTGCTGATTTTAAGGTTATTGTACATTTTCCCCTGAAGATGCCTATGTATTATTATCTTATGATCTGACTAATCCAGAAATTGGTTCATTGGTCCCTGCTGCTGCTGCTGCTGCTAAGTTGCTTCAGTCAAGTCCGCCCTAGATGATCCCAAATTGACTGCATTAAGATTTAAGACCATATTAAAATTTCACATTGCGTAATGAGTGTGGCCAGCAGGTGGAATCCAGAACCTTTGCTCTCCCTCATATACCTGACTTTGGTAGTTTCCATGTTTATATTCTTTTTAGTAAAAGAAGGTCCAGCCCAGAACCTTGTGGGCACCCATGTTCCCATGCTTACCATACAGTGTTCTAATTCTGGTTTTGGAGCGCCCTTCCCCACTGGAGTATGGGCTCCTTGTGGGTAGGGTTGGCTTCTTGTTCATCTCTGTTATTCCAGGGAAAGATATCTTATATAAGTAGGAAAGCAATAGAGTTTACTGAATGGATAATTAAAATGAATGTGCACTCATGAAAGGATGTGTTTGGCAGAGAGGCATTTAAAATTTCATGTGCTAAGTTGCTTCAGTCATGTCTGACTCTGTGCAACTGTATGGACCATGGCCTGCCAGGCTTCTCTGTCCATGAGGATTCTCCAGGCAAGAATACTGGAATAGATTGCCATGCCCTCCTCAAGGGGATCTTCCTGACCCAGGGATCGAACGCAGGTCTCTTATGTCTCCAGATTTTGATAACTCATATTGCAAAGTTAAGTCTTATTTATTTGAATGCCATTAATTTGAAAGGTAGATATGATAAAAAAAAGTTTTAAAGAAGTATTAAAACCACTCCTTTCAAGATCATAAACATATTCTAATAAAATGTTCTTTTGTGGTACTGCCGATAGGCATTATTTACCGTTATAATTTATGTAGTACTCAAAAGAATTTTATTTTATTGAAAATGTTTTTGGTTTGTGTCTTTTTAACTTTAGAGGAATTAACCTCTGTCTGACCTTATTGTCTGATTTAGAAAGTTTTTAATAACGGACAGTGAAATTCATCCTGTAGAGCTGAAGAACCACGAGAAGAAGAAAAAGCAGGAAAATAGTGACTCGGTAGTTAATAAAGGGGTTCCCTGGTGGCTCAGCTGCTAAAGAATCCACCCGCAATGCGGGAAATCTTAGTTCGATCCCGGGGTTGGGAAGATCCCCTGGAGAAGGGAAAGGCTACCCAATCCAGCATTCTTGCCTGAAGAATTCCATTAACTATATAGCCCATGGGGTTGCAAAGAGTCGGACAAAACTGAGCGACTTTCACTCACACTCACCTGTAGACAGTCCCACCTCTGCAGCTCGCAATTTGTCTTTGCTCTTACAGTTGTACTTCTGACTGACCAGCTGTAAACTGGAGATTCCCATGAGCCCCTCTTTGTGTGATGAACTTGATAGAGCTGTTCACAGAACTCAGGAAAACAATTACTTACTAGACTTCTTATAAAAGGGTATAGTTCAGGAGCAGCCAGGTAGAAGAGAAGCACAGCCAAAGTATGGGAAGGGGCACAGAGAGGTCATGCCCTCTCCTGGTGCCACTCCCCACATTTCCAAGTGTTCACCAACCTCAGTCCCACTGTTGAGGGGTTTTTATGGAGGGTTCAGTACTTAGGCCTGCTTGATGAAACTGATTGGTCATTGGTGACTGAACTCAATCTCCCGCCCCTGCAGTGCTGCTGAAATTTCCAACACTCTAAGTCACATGACTGGTTCTCCAGGCAACCAGTCCCCATCTTTAGGTTACCTAGGAGTTTTCCAAAAGTCACTTTGTTAATATAAACTCAGTTGTGATGGAAAGGAGCTTGACACCCATTTCACCTTTATGACTGTTAAGCATTTCAGCATCTGAGGACAAAAGGCCAAATATAGACAAAGATACCCCTGTGATGCTTATATATGAAATAGCAAGAGTTTTAGCTCTGTGCAAGGAACAGGGAACAATTTCTTACAATTTTGTGTTTTTTATTATAAATCATTATATCATACCATCTGCAGTCATTGTGACTTTTCACCTGCAGTCGTTTAGGGTGAGTAGTAGACAAAGGTCTGGAAATATTTTCTTTTTTTATTGGGGTATTACAGTGTTGTGTTAGTTTCTGCTATACAACAAAGTGAATCAGCTGTGTGTATACATCCGTGCCCTCCCTCTTGGACCTCAGTCAACCCTGCCACCCATCTCATCTGTCTGGGTCAGAGCACCAAGCTGAGCTTCCTGTGCTATACAGCACGTTCCCACTAGCTATCTGTTTTATACATGGCTTACACATATGTCAATCTGTTTCCCAGTTCATCCTCCCCTTCTGTGTCCACAAGTCTGCTCACTACATCTGTGTCTCTACTCCTGTCTTCCAAATAGGTTCATCTGTACTATTTTTCTAGATCCAACATATATATGTTAATATATATTTGCTTTTCTCTTTCTGACATATTTCACTCTATATGACAGACTCTAGGCCTGGAAATATTTATAATGGTTGTAGAGGAATTAATATTTACAGTAAAATACTTGCAATTCATATATTTCCATTAATTTGTTTGTATTTAGAATAATAATGCATGTGGACTCAAGTAAGTTCTTTCTGATACAGCTTTGTGCCTTTTCTCCCCTTTATAGACCACTGGAACGATCCAGTGAAGATGTGGATATAATCTTCACACGGCTGAAAGAAGTTAAAGCTTTTGAGAAATTTCACCCAAATCTCCTTCATCAGATTTGTTTATGTGGTTATTATGAGAATCTGGAAAAAGGAATAACATGTAAGAAATGCAACTCCAGTGGTGTGTTTTCATGTATAAGTTTGTGATCATTTGTGGTTATGCTGTGGGGATGGATAGCAAATGGGGTATCTTTGTGCCAAACAGTTGAGCTCAATCAAAGGTATGAGGTTGACATTTCTCTCTCCTTGTTTATTCAGTTCTACATCAGCATTTCCTTAACTCCTTTGTCCATAGCATGTAAATGGTTCTTCCAGGGCAGCCTCCTTTTCAGATGGAGCTGGAAGGATTTATATATTCAGCAAGATCCTTGGAAGTTCTAATATATACTTATTTTCTGTAACCCCAGAAATATGGGAGCCAATAGGATATTAAATGGGCTTCCCCTGTGGCTCAGTGGTAAAGAATCCACCTGCCAATGCAGGAGACACAGGAGTCTCAGGTTCAGTCCCTGGGTTGGGAAGACCCCCTGGAGAAGGAAATGGCAACCCCCTCCAGTATTCTTGCCTGGAGAATCCCATGGACAGAGGAGCCTGGTGTGGTATAGTCTATGGGGTCATAAAGAGTCGGACACAACTTAATGACTAACCAGCAACAGTAAAAGGATGTTAAATAAGATAAAAGGTCTCAACTAATGATAATAGTTATTTAAAAAATTAAAGCACAGCTGGTTTACAATAGTAACGTTTTGAATTAACCTCACTGATAACATCTATTCCAGATGTGACTAAGGGGTGGGGGGAGTAAAATGATAGGTTGACAGCTGCATTTAAAAAATATACAAGTATATTCTCATTAAAAAAGTAATGCTATTACCATCTGTTGTGATGCTTTATACTGCGGTAACAGAAAACTCCCATCCAACTGGCTTGACTATGACTCCTATAAGGAGGGAACATCAGTTACCCATGTATAAGCAGTCCTGAGGTAGGATGGCTTCAGGGCTGATTAAGTGGCTCAATGACGTTATTAAGGTCTCAAGTTTCTCTCATATTTTTGTTGGTTTATTTGTTTTTGCTGTTCAGCTTGAGGTGTCGGCTTTTGTACTCAGATTTGTCCCAAGTGGTTCTGAGGCAACTAGCTGCAGCCGTTGGAGGCATTGCATGCTGATACAAAACATTCCTGCTGAAGGACTATTTCTTATCTCTTTTTCAGAAGTCCCCCAGCAGACTTTCTGTATTGTTTCAGTAGTTAAACTAATCACTGGCACAGAGTATGGGACCACGTGATTGATTTAGACCAATCATGATTACCCCGGTGGAGCTAGGGAAGAAACTCATATGCTCTGAGTATTTGGCCTTGTGGAGGAGAGTGGGAACTTGTTTATAATCCATGTTCAGGGCATGATTTCAAGTGGGGAACTAGCAGGGTTTGTCACAACAGCATTGTAGAAAATTTAGAAGACAAAACGAATATCACCTACAATCCCCAAATCCAGAGATTGCTGCTTACGTTTTGTGTGTGTCCTTCAAGATATTTTCCTACGTGCACACAAAGCACAGTCACACTTCTGTTTAAAAAATTATCCATACATATTGTTTTCAAACCAATATTTTTTATTCTTACTTAGTGGGAACATTATTTTTTTCTTAAAGATAAGACTCTGTCTTCTATTTCTTACAGCCAATTTCAAAATGAGTCTTCTATGATGTGTAATGTGAATTTGATTGGCAAGTGATAGTGTCTCTGGGGGCCAAGAAGTTCATGAAAGGCAAAGCCCTAATTCTAAAATAAGTCACTTACAAAGGCTAGGAATAGCAGAGTTACTGGCGAGGCCAGCTATAAACTCATCAGTCCCTCATCTTAAGCTTGTCATTGCACCTGGTGGGACACCATTGTTGTTCTTGCCTTTCCACAGCATGCTTTAGTCAGAGAGTTTAGAACAGCTTGTCATCATTAATTATGGCTCCCAGAAGCTTCCTCTTATGCAGTGAGCCCTAGCCTTGCCAGAACTCAACTGTCCCACTGAGTTGTCATGTGATTTTTCATTGAGCCACTTGACTTCTGAGGTAGGATTCTGTGAAAAGAATTTTAAAATATCAAATCATTCCATCTAGTTATTTAGCTAGAATATTTAAAAGGATAGTTGGGTTTGCATGAGATTTTTGAACCAGTGTTTCAAAATGACTTTCCAAACTGTTGGTCTTAACTAGGACGTGGGAACTAAGATTCTCACTAAATAGCTAAATGCTTTGTCTCTGAGATAACAAAAGTAAAGCAAAACTGAGTTCAGAAATTTCTGATGAGAATCATTTCCAAAGAGTGGTTACCTCTTGATGCCTAAAAGCAGTGAATTTATACAAGAAACTAGCAAGTGGACAATGACAATATGGTAGTTAAAACTTTTTTAACAGATTTTATTTTTCTTGATCAGTCATTGGTTAGCTTAAAATGAGACATTCTATTCTGGAAAACATGTTGTCTCTTAATATAAATAGATTTGTGAAATTGGGGGTGGTGACCTGGTTTTGTTGAGTCACATAGTCTTTTTAACACATACCCCATCTAGAGTAATGATTTTCCAAGTATCACAACACACTGAAGTGCATTTAAGACAAATTACAGAGAATACCAGACAATTCTTCTTACATTCAAAGAATCTTATAGCCTTTAGGATTAACATCCCTTATTGCTACTGTATAAATATAAAAGAGTTCTGTTTAATAGAGTTCTGCTTCATGGAATGTTAAATAAATAGGATATTGCTTTGTTGATAGAAGAGGGAAAGAAAATTATGGTATGCTCTGGTGGGAAAAGATAGAGGAATCTCATCTAGGTCCAAGTTAGGCTCAGAACAGTCAGTGAGAAATTATCAGATTACGTGGTAAAACCAACTTACATTTGGCCTGCTCACCTGCCTGTTTCTTTTCCAGTATTTCGCCAAGGTGATATTGGAACCAACTGGTATGCTGTCCTGGCAGGGTCTTTGGATGTTAAAGTTTCTGAGACCAGCAGTCACCAGGTAAGATACCATATTCTTTTTATTTTCTTAAAGTAAGATTTAGTATTGTTATTTTTAATGATACATTATCCCTCTGTCTTGAATGCTATCAAAATTACATTTTCAAACCCATTTATCTTTCCCATAGTACAAAGTTCCATAAGTATGTGTTGAATTCTCAAGAAACATACATAGTGAGTGTTCTCCACGATTTAAGTATGCTGCCAGGTGTGGAAACATGAAATGCAGAATGCCCTCCAGGAGCCTGCTGTCTGTTAGAAAAATGCAAACAAGTCCACAGCAGTGGGAAACTGCCATCGTGTGAGGTGAAACGTGAGCAAAGGGGAAAGAGAAGCAAGTCTTCCGAGGTTCCTCCTTAGATCCTCCTGAATCTGGTTTCCTGACTTTTCTCTGTCCTAAAAGTGACCCCCTTGACAGCTTCAAAAATTTTTTATTTATTTTTGGCTGTGCTGGGTCTTCGTTGCAGCGTGGGCTTGTCTCTAGTTGGGGCGAGCAGGGGCTGCTCTCTGCTGTGGTTTCAGGCTTCTCATGGCAGTGGCTTCTCCTGTTGCAGAGCACAGGCTCCAGGGCACATGGCCTCAGTAGTTGCGGTTGCTGGGCTCTAGAGCACGGGCTCAATATCCGTGATGCATGCCATGGGCTTCACTGCTCTGTGGTGTGAGGGGTCTTTCCGGATCAGGGATTAAACTTGTGTCTATTTCATTGGCAGGCAGACTCTTTACCACTGAGCCACCAGGGAAGCCCCTCTTATCAGCCTTTCGTGAGCTCCAGCAATGTGGGAAACATGGTCAAGGCAATCTCCCGAATACCGCTCACTATTTCTCTACCTCATCTCATTGAATGCGGAGGGCCAAGAAACATGGGCTTACTTTTTCTTCATTAGTCACCTCTGAGGAGCATGGTGTCCTAGTAGATAAAACTCATATTCTTGCTGCCTCCTCCATTATATTTGTGAGTTTGAAATGGGTCCTAGATTCTCCTTTCACATCTGCAGTGACCCTTTCGCCATCATTATTCCACATGGCCTATATGTACAGAACCTTCCTATGAAGAGCCAAGAACCTCTGGTCTCAAAAGGACACCCCTCTAGAGGCTGTCGTCCAGCTTCGGTATAAAAATGTTCTGAGTCTTATATTCATATGTATCAGAATTCAGATAAAAACTGAAGGAAGAGAATCGGCTAACTACAAAATTGGAAAGAAATATCAAGAAAGGTCAAGGAATTAAAGGGACAAATAATCTCCAGCCAAATATCATGTTTAAGATAGTGCTTCTAAGCCTTTTCCACATGTGGCACACTTCAACTGTGAGAAACATCTATGACATACTCCATTTGAGGTTTAACTTTGTAGGAATTTGTGTGTATTTTGGAGTCGTGGGCAATTACCATCTAACAAGTGGATTGTTGGTTAGTGGACATTTGGAGTTTGGAGTACGGTAGCCTGTGTTCTACCCATTGTCATGGAGGGTTAGGGTCTCAGGCCAGTATCCAAGTCCTCCCCACCTGAGAGGATACCTTTTCAGTGCATCCATGCATCAAAAGTTCCACGAGGAACTGCCTGGAATCTGTGCCTGCCAGCCTCGATGGTACTGTCCTCCTGCCCTCTCTTGCAGGGCCAGGTCCCTCTTGAATTTCAGAGTGGCCCAAAGCAGGAGGTGAGTTTTGATTCTTATAAGTTGCCTCAGTTTTCCAGTGGGACTGAGAACAGCTAGCAGTTCTTGGATATTTGTTATGTGCTAGGCAATGTTCTCAGAGAAGGCAATGGCACCCCACTCCAGTACTCTTGCCTGGAAAATCCCATGGATGGAGGAGCCCGGTGGGCTGCAGTCCATGGGATCACTGAGTCGGACATGACTGAGTGACTTCACTTTCACTTTTCATTTTCATGCATTGGAGAAGCAAATGGCAACCCACTCCAGTGTTCTTGCCTGGAGAATCCCAGGGATGGGGGAGCCTGGTGGGCTGCTGTCTGTGGGGCCGCACAGAGTCGAACATGACTGAAGTGACTTAGCAGCAGCAGCAGCAGGCAGTGTTCAAGCACTTAACTGTATTTACTTGCTCCTTTAACCCTGTGAGGTGGGTCACATTACTGTTTCATTTTACAAATGAGGAAACCAAGTCTTTGAGTGGCAAACTCACTAGTTTCAACTAACATATCTAGAAATTAGGGGGACCAAGATGAATAAGCAGTTAGGCATTTGAACATATGCTCTTAGCCAGCACTCTGTACTGTTTGACTCAGAAGATATATGATGAAGCAATTCCCTCTCTCTTGGCTGTTTCTCATCCTTTCAGATCTTCTCATGCCCTGTACTTCTGCATACCTTCTGCCTGCAGACTGCTGCCAAGGTGGGTCCCCTCCAGACCTTTTTGCTCAGAGTTGCTTCTGATGCTAACCTTCACCTGCTCTTACCTGCATGGATGTGCGGAGGGGACAGGGCCTAGAAAAGGACGATCTTCCTTCCTCCTCTGTATGGTTCTTAATGAGTAATGATGGTGATTCAGAAAAGCTGAATAAAGAAAGGTGAGGAAAGAGGAAAAGGAAGGAAGATGAAAATTAGGAAGGAGAAAAGTGAGAAGGAAAGAAAAGCAGGGAAGAGAGATGAGGAAAGAAGAATTTGAAAAGGCAGAGGAAGTGTTCTTAAGGGAAGATAAAGGTCATCAGCAGCAATGTGCTGACACCTCAGATGCTAAGGTGGCATGAGATTATAGTATTTGGCCAGGGGCTGCCAGAGTGTTGCCCTTGACCAGTTATTTCTCAGTGTGGGGTGCTTGCCAAGAATAGCTGAGCAACAGCTGTGGATTTTAAAAAAAATTTAGTAAACTTTAACTTTAGATTCTAGCTATGGCTTTGACCTCAGCCCCAGTGAAGAGAACTTTCCTAAGTTGGGCTTTGTTGTTGTTCGGTCACTAAGTTGTGTCCAACTCTTTGTGAGCCCATGGACTGCAGCACACCAGGCTTCCTTGTTCTTCATTATCTCCCAGAGTTCGTTCAAACTCACGTCCATTGAGTTGGTGATGCTATCTATCTCATCCTCTGTCGCCCCCTTCTCCTTTTGCCTTCAATTTTTCCCAGCATCAGGGTCTTTTCCAGTGAGTTGGCTCTTCGCATCAGGTGGGCAAAGAATTGGAACTTCAGCTTCAGCATCAGTCCTTCCAATGAATATTCAGGGTTTATTTCCTTTAGGACTGACTGGTTTGATCCCAATTTGATCTGTAGTCCAAGGGACTCTTAAGAATCTTCTCCAGCACCACAATTCGGTAGCATCAGTTCTTTGGCATTCAGCCTTCTTTATGGTCCAACTCTCACATCTGTACATGACTACTGAAAAAAAAAACATAGATTTGACTACACAAATCTTTGTCAGCAAAGTGATGTCTTTGGTTTTTAATATTCTGTCTAAGGTTTGTTATAGATTTTCTTCTAAGGAGCAATAGTCTTTAAATTTTGTGGCTTCAATCACTGTCTGCAGTGATTTTGGAGCCCAAGAAAATAAAATCTGTCACTGGTTCCACTTTTTTCTCTTCTGTTTGGCATGAAGCTGGGCTTAGTCTTCTCATATTCTCATATTAGCTTTATACCAAAGCTGGCTTATTGCTTATTCTTCTGTGTACTTCACAGAATCCAACCACAGTCCCAGCCAGAGTTTTCTGAATTGATTTGTAGAGTCCCTAAGAAATAAGGAAGAGAAGACACATTGACCTCTATAGCCTCCAACCCTCCGGAGAAATAGACAGAGGACCCAGCCTTCCAGCCAGCTCTGATGGACAAGATAGAATTCCAACCACATGAGAGGAAGGAGCTGAGGAGAATGAGTGAGATGGCTGACACTTCTCTCATGGCAAGTTACTCAAAAGACAAAAAGGTCATTGTTATCTGCTCTGGCCTTGTAATGGACTCTGGGTCTCTTCTCAATAGTGATGTGGCCAAATCAAGGCAGTGGGTTAGCCAATCAGAGTGGTACCCTGTATAAGTCAGGGTTCTCCAGATAACCAGTATCAACAGGTAATAGATAGATATATAGATAGTAGACATTTCCTTTAAGAACTTGGCTTATGTGATTGTGGGCACTGCCAAGTTGGAAATCCTCAGGGCAAGCTGGCAGGCTGAAATTCAGGTGAAAGCAGATGATGCAGACTTTACAGACTTTAATCTTAAGTTGGAAATTCAGATAGAATTTCTATGTTGCATTCTGGAAGCAGAATTCCATCTTTGGGAAACCTCAAGGGAGACATTGGCTTTTAAGACCTTCAACTGATTGGGTGAGGCCCACTCATGTTATGGAGGGTAATCTGTTTTACAGTGCTGCTTGTAAATGTTAATCACACCTAAAAAATACTTTTACCTCAGAATCTAGGCTATTTGACTAAACAACTGGACACCATAGTCTAACTAAGTTGACACATAAAATTAATTATCATATGCCCCTATCGTAGGGGGCAAAATGGGTTTGGGCAATGGGCCATGGGAGGAGAAGCCAGAAGAGACCTGGAATTCCCGGAGACCAGTACCGGCACTGCCCATTGCCTTCATGTGCCACACTGTGCTGGGGTCCCCTGGGTATTCATTGACTTCATCTTTTATGCCCTGTTTTACAGGAGCTTGAAAACAAGGCTCAGTGACCTTAGGTATAACATTCCCAAACGTGTGGTTGCTCAGTTGTGTCCAACTCCTTGTGACCCCATGGACTGTAGCCTACGAGGCTCCTCTGTCCATGGGATTTTCCAGGCAAGAGTACTGGATTGGGTTGCCATTTCCTTCTCCAGGGGATCTTCCCGACCCAGGGATGAACCCGGGTCTCCTGCATTGCGGGAAGACACTTTACCCTCTAAGCCACCAGGGAAGCCCCAGGGCCACACAAATGTACATGGCTAAATTATGATTTGAATTTCTGTCAGACACACTCCCAATTTCACATTCTTCTTGCTTCTCATACACAAATAAAAGGTGGGTGGGGGCTGAAAAAGAAAAAGAAGAAAAATTTAAAGAGACTAAGAGAGAATTAAGGAAAGAGAAGTGAGTTAACAGCAAAGACTCAAATCTTTAAAAGTGGGTAGAGCAGCGTTTCTTGCTAGCCTGCCCTCCACTTACTCGCCTCAAGTCTCACCCTGCCCTGCATGCCTCTCTTCTCATCCGAGAGTCAGGAGTCAGAGGAGATGGTGGAGATAAACTTCCAAACTTAACCTCTGAGTTTCGGCTCCTCACTGGGGTTTTATCTGAGCCAGAATGGTGAGCTGAGGGCCGGAATGGCTACTGGTGGCAGAGCGCTCACTATGAGCGGCTTTATGCAAAGCACTTCTCAAGCTTTATTTCACTGGCTACACCCTACATCACCCTCCCCCATTCAGTGCTATGATTAGTCTCATTTCACAGATGCTCAATAACTTGCCCCAGGGCACACAGCCATTCAGTTTAGTTCAGTTGCTCAGTCGTGTCTGACTCTTTGCGACCCCATGGACTGCAGCACACCAGGCTTCCCTATTCATTACCAACTCCCAGAGCATGCTCAAATTCACGTCCATCGAGTCGGTGATGCCATCCAGCCATCTCATTCTCTGTCATCCCCTTCTCCTCCTGCCATCAATTTTTCCCAGCATCAGGGTCTTTTCCTATGAGTCCGTTCTTTGCATCAGCTGGCCAGAGTATTAGAATTTCAGCTTCAGCATCAGTTCTTCCAATGAATATTCAGGACTGATCTCCTTTAGGATGGACTGGTTGGATCTCCTTGCAGTCCAAGGGGCTCTCAAGAGTCTTCTCCAACACCACAGTTCAAAAGCGTCAGTTCTTCAGCACTCAGCTTTATAGTCCAACTCTCATGACTACTGGAAAAACCATAGCTTTGACTATATTGACCTTTGTCAGCAAAGTAATGTTCCTCCTTTTAAATATGCTGTCTAGGTTTGTCGTGGCTTTTCTTCCATTAGGTTGTTGTGATTCTAGGCCTCAAGTTCTTGACCATTGTGCTTGTACAGGTGCCATCCAGAGGATGTGAGAGGGAAGGGATGGAGTGAGGGTTGAGCCATTTAGGAACGATGTGGGGAGGAGCAGCTTTTCCCCTGAAGCTCCTGCAGCCACCGTCCTGCATTTAGGATTCCAGCTCAGAGCTCCATGCCTCACCTCCAAGCCCCTCCTTTCAACTGTTTGCACTCCTGCCCCCCCCCGCCCCCCACCGCCCGCCAAGGCCTACAGTTGGGGAACACCTGCTTTAGACCCAAAGACAAACAGTGAAATGAGCATGGCCCATCCCCTTAAAGGGTTTCTAAGTTGGAAGGTGGGATTGAGAAGTAGGGGTGATCAGGGAGGGAGATTTAGGTGTGGTATATACAAAGTAGAGGTGAAACGGGTATAATTGGTGTTGATGGGATGGGGGGGGGGTTGAGAGAAAGGGAGGAGCCTGACTTGGATGAAGAGGTGGGTGGTGATGCCACTGCCTGAAATAAGGAACATGGAAGAAAACGCATCACAGATTCTGGTACAGTATTTTCATATTATACATTTATTAGGTATTATTCATTGAATTTTTCTGAAAAAAATCACCCTTTTTCTTCTACATGATACGAAGATATATAACTTTCAAGAACACACAGAGCAGAAATATATTATCTTTGGCTCATAAATTCATATTACCTTCCTGCCTGTCTCAATATATTACTTTTTCTCCCTTCCCATCACCCTTTATATTAAGCTTTTCTGCTCCCTAGGGTAAGAAAACATACTTCTCGCTCTCCATATGATTGGTTTGACAGATCCTCCTTGAATTTTTTGGACCCCACATGGAGGGTCATGCTTATTTCTCATTGGTGATACCCTCTGAGCAGAGTAGTATTAAATCTCATCCTTTGCAAAGCATTTCACTTGCCCTCTTTCATTTGAGCTGCCCTGTTAGGTTGATCCAGCTGTGCTGCATCTTGCTAAGACACAGGTGAGTGAGTTGCCCACCCAGGATGACACAGTAGTAACCTGTAGAGCTGGAAATCACCTGACTTCCTTGCCTAATCCAGTGCTCTGCTGGTACCTCACTTAACATTAATCACACGTGCGGTGCATCCAGCTACCTGGGCGTAGGGGAGGGGCTACAGATACAAAGGGCGCATGCTCCCGGTTATTGCCAGGATGCCAGGATGCGTGGTGATCAACAGGATGGTGGATCTTTCTCCACCCCCTTGGATCACACTGATGGCCAGCATTATAACAAAGAAAGCCACTGATTCCTCATTTGGGAGAAGGATGAAAACACAAACGTTCAGTGAGTAGTAAGGTAAACTTCAGGCCCTTTCCTTGTAGGGGAGGGGGGAGGGGAGAGGGGAAAGCTACTGGGCTCACCTCCCAGTTTTGCTTGGGGTCAGCCCAGCAAAACACTTGCCAGTCAGTTTAGAAACACTCTTTTCCAGCTGGGGAGGCAGGACCTTGTCTACTGACAGCAGCCTCACCCTGTGGGTACGCTCCTAGCTCGGGACCGGCAGATGAGCGTACAGAATCCTGCTGAGAATTGGCTGGAACCAGCTTCTCTGCTCTCATGCAGTAAGGCCAGTGCTCTATTCTGCTTCCTTGCCTTCTCCCAGTCCAAGGCCTCAAGCGTGGACTGGAGGGGAGAAACCCCAAGCTCTGGATACAGAGAGGGATGTGGCCTTACCTCCCTGAGAGCCTCCCTGAAGAACTGGTCTCATGGTGCTTTCATTTCTTATGTTACAGCTGTGAAGCTGTGTGCGGGTAAGAACTTTGGGAAATACATGGATTATCCTGGTCCTATAACTATGGAGAACTTTTTAGAGTCTACCATCCTTGGAAATGCCTTCCTATCAACTATATCAATTGATATCATTTATATTGACTCCACTGCTCCATAAAACAAAACCTACCTTGGAAGTACTTCTACCCCGTGTCCCTGAGCAGTTGTCGGAGGCATCTCTCCCAGCTTCTCAGACATTCTCCTGTCTGGTCACTCTGTCTTACCCCATGAAACTGAGAACGCCCAGCAAGAGGCCCTGCCTGTAGACCACTTCCCCATCCCAGACCAGAGAGTCCCAACTTGGCTCATGCTCATGTAGATTTCTACTCGGCATCCCAGGTTCTGTCAAGGATAAACCCTTCAGTTCCCAGCAAGACCTGCCCCCGCTCTTGGTCTCTTACCTAAGTCTAAGCAGGACCTGCGGGCCTTCGGATATCCACAGCTGAACTCGTGTGCTCAACAGCCTGCCTGTCTCCAGTGCCTATTTAACTTAATGGGCTAAAAGCCAGAGATTTACATTCCTATTAGAATGAATAATACTGTGGGTGGACTATTCCTCATTAATATTTAGGTAGATTTCAGGTTAGAAGTGAGCATTAGAACAGGTTATAAACAAATATTAAGCTTTAAAACAATAGTTTTATAAAGCTCATTATCTCAGACAATATCCACTTCGTGTGAGTGGGAGAGGAGAGACAAGGTCCTGCTATTTTCTGCAGATTTTGTAAGTGGTATGGTAACTATTTTAATCTTGCTTTGGTAAGTATTTAAAATCTAAACATAAAGAAGGTTAAACTAATCTTTACACCAAAAAAGTATAACATTTCCCCAGTCACATGAAAGGATTTCTGATGGCTGCAGAGCAAATAGAAGTATACACTGCAAAATAGGGAATAGGATGGTTTAGTAATTAATATAACTCCTATCTATATTTCTGTAACAGATGTTTATTTAAAATGTTAATATTTACCTAATGCAATGCACAATCATGTAAATCTTTTGAAATTCTCAGAGCTACTTAATTACTATGTGACCACAAGCAAGTTAGAGTATGTGTAAATTGCAGATACTTGTTCCTATCTTAAATAAGTTAATGTGTATAAAGCACTCAGTATGAAGCTTGACCAAGAGCAGGGGTTCCATGATTTTTTTCTTACTATTTTTAAGGAAAAGGTGATTGGCTAAAGTAGAATGCTGTAGGTTGCAATGTTGCCATTTTACCACAGGAGGGCAGTGCTAGAATAGAAAAAGCAGGAAATGCGCATTGTATTTGAAATAGCAAGAAGTTTAACAGTGGTGTTCAGCCATTTCATGGGATCAGAGAATGGGGCTGTGTTTTGCCTTGGTCGTCACTTTATTCATCCTCTCCTCCACCTATAAAGTTCTGTGCCAAGTTTTGGAAAATGATCTCTTACTGATTTCCCCCCTAAAGTAAAATGTGGGTTTTTTTTGGTTTGGTTTTTTTTTTTAAACCCTCTTTGTTTTAAAGATGTTTTTAAGTGTTGCATATTTGTAAAATTTGGAGGACAGGCATGTTTCTCTGTCTTGTTGCTTTATCTTTCCCCTTCTTTCTGTTTTTGCCAGATTCCTTAATACATTATTTTGATCCATTATTTTCAGACATCGCTATCATCAGGAAGCCTTCTCTGAACCCATGTCTCAAGCCAGTAAAACCTGAAAGGTGCCTTGTCCACAGTAGTTGCTTGTAATCTTAATATGTGTCTATGCTCAGGTCACTCTCTTTGTTGGGACCTGATTAGAGTTTGTTTAGCATCCTGCCTGGGTCCTTGGCGTCCTGGGCTGAGTTTTGTTGCCATGTAATCCTTGGTGTAGGCAGAGGCAAGAGAGAGCCGTGGTGCAAGACAGACTGGCTGCCCCGAGACGAGGCTGGGCTCCCTGATTCAGTTATCAGATGCTAATACTGGGCCGTCTCATCGAACCTTCCTGCAGCCAGCTTGCCTGATCTTGTTAAGCTGTGTCTAATGCTGATTCCAGGGAAGAACTTGTCTTGGCTGTTTGTCAGGAAGAAAAGCTCATTTGTCTTAGAAGTATTTTGCCTTCCTGCTTGGTAGTAAATCCTTTAGACTGCACGTACACTCTAATGTCTTGACAAATTCAGAGATTAGGTTCCATTAAATTTTTATTTTCTAAAAGGACTTGGAGTACTCCTTAAATTCAAGACTAAATTCAAACTCATGAAACAAACCCAGCACAACCAAACTTAATGGCAAGTATTGCCTATAGGTCTAAAATATGTAAAAGTATTTGCTTTGTAAAAATTTATTTCAGGGTCTACAAACTTTAAGGACCAGTTTGTTCCTTGCCATGAACCCAACAAGTATCCAAAGCAATAAATATGTGGTAAGACAATTAACTCTTCTCGAGCCATTAATAAGGAATTGGGTTAAATACACAAAATAAGATGGGCTTCCTAGGTGGCTCAGTGGTAAAGAATTTGCCTGCTGATGTAGGAGACTTGGTTCAAGCCCTGCATTGGTAAGATCCCCTGAAGGAGGAAATGGCAACCTGCACCAGTATTCTTGCCTGGAAAATTTCATGGACAGAGGAACCTGGTGAGCTACAGTCCGTGGGGTTGCAGAGAGTCAGACACAACTGAGTAACTGAGCATGTATGCAATGCATACATAATAAAATAACTGATACTCTTTAAAATTACAGGAGAGTCAAAAATCGATGTACTTACCACAGAAAATCCTTCTATTTTATTTTAAATTTCATCAGAATGTCTAACTTGTGTAAATTGAATTTCTGTGGCTGCTTATAAATATCATTTGCAAGGTCCATGTGTATTAGCTTGAATTCCAGTGACACATAACCATGGCGTTTCTTAACACCATTCCTATGTTCATACTGTAGCTATGTAGCTATGTTTGTAATGAAACAAACAAAATGCCTCATATGAGAATGCCTACTTTAAGAAAACCTAGTATACCATCGTCCAGACATACAAAGCAGATAAATACAGGGGTGATTAGTTGCAATACAAAAGCATTCTCTGATTTACAGCAGGATTCGTCAGAAGGGTTCCTTTGAATACATGCTCCCCCAGAGAGCTGAAGTGTTTTGCAGATCATTCAAACCACTTGACATCCAGATTGGGGGACAGAGAAACTTGGAATTTAAGCATTGAAAAAGCCATCATTAATTGGAGATTAACACAAAATGAATAAGAGATTTTTTGTTACTTCAGTAGTAGAAAAACATAACTTGCTTTAGAAATGTAGATAGCCATATGGATATACATGTATAGGTTAAGTCAGAAATAATATTTTCCTTTTTTTTTTTTTTTTTTGGTGGAGCACCTGTGCCAGGAACCATGTAGGACTATCTATTATGTATATTGAATTCTACTACTAATCTTGTGAGAAAGATTGCACCATTTTGCAAATAAAAATACTGAGGCTCCTGGGAGCATTCTGCCTGAAGCCCGGGACTAGTAACTGACAGAAGTGAGTTTGGAATCAGGTCTGCAAGGTGCACCGTCTTCTCCCTCTGCTGCCTCCAAGGGATTCCTACCCTCACTCTGCCCAACCCTTTCTATGCCTGATGCTCCCTGCCTCCCCGCCCCCCCGGGCCAGATTGTTGACATCTTGGGTAACTCACCTAACACCAACTTTTATGAGTGAAGATAACCAGACCCCACCTATTCTGCTGAAACACATGCTGCTGCTGCTGCTAAGTCGCTTCAGTCGTGTCCGACTCTGTGCGACCCTATGGATGGCAGCCCACCGGGCTCCTCTGTCCACGGGATTCTCTAGGCAAGAACACTGGAGTGGGTCGCGATTTCCCTCTCCGGCTGAAACACAGCAGTCCAAGACACTGTTCATGACTTCAGTTGGTGCCTTGCTGGGCAGGAGTGGGTAGAACCTCCTCTTCTAGATGACGGTGGGCGCCATCTAGAGGCGTGTGCAGGCAGTGCTGGTCAGGAGGTAGGAAGCCAGCAATGGAAGCAGCACAGCCCCCAGGTCAGCTTGGTGAAGGATTGAGGCAGGCCGTTTAACGCGATGGATAGGGCTGGGTGCTGGACAGGGAGGCAGGAAACAGGCTCCGTGATGGAGGTGGGTGGCCAGGCCGGCTGATGAACAGGCCGGGTGTCGGAAGGATGCCAGGAAGTGCTGTCAACAAGGCAGTCTACCACTTTGAGAAGAATTAGGATACCAGGTAGGCTGTCAGGACAGATGCAGAAAGACAGAAACCCAGTTTCTCCAACTGAAATAGGAACTCCGTTAGAATGGGGCACCTGGTGATCAGAGTGGGAAAAGCAGTAATGCAGACACGCTTCTCAGTTCTGGCTTTGATTGCCTCCGTTTCTCCTGATGAGAAAGAGAAGAGCTGAATGGATTGCATCCTCTAGGAGAGGGTCAAGTGAGCCCCAGTATTGGGGCCAGAAGGTGAGAGGGGGAGCAATGCCAAATGTTTTGTATTTTCCTGGTGATTTGGAATGATTAGGTAGTCAATAAATCTATCAACTGGCTGGTTGAAAAAAGAACCTGTATGGCTAAAATTAATACTTAATCAAAATTAATTAATTTTCCCACTGAGCATTGGAAAGAGGTTCTTTTTTTGTTTTTAATTGATTGATTGCTTTACAGTATTGTGAAGTATTTAAAACTATCATCAGTAAGAATAGCTTTATTCAGCGTTTCTTTTGAATCAGCCATGGTGCAGAGCACTTAAATTATCTCCTTTAACTGTTGCGAAGAATTCATGAGACATCATAGTCAAGACGCCTGGCGCAGTGCATGGTGCATAGTGTTCCAGCCACACACTTGGAGATCCACATGCATACAGGATGCACGGGAGATTAGTACTGTTCAGGGTGAGTGGGTCTTTAAGTGTTTAGAAGGTAGGAGAAGGACTGATCTAGTGGAATGATAGATGAGAGAGAGCTAGGTCAGATAGGAGGGAGAAACCCTCCGATCGTCTCAGTATCATGCCACAGTTAATTCTTTTTCTGAGAGCCCATCACCACTAGTTACATCGTAGGACTGGGCTCAGAGACCCTGTATCCTCTACGGGAAACACAATGAGGTCTTCCCAGGTGACGCCCGAGGGATATTGCTCTTCGGGTGTGTCTGATGCAAAGTAGTCAGTGATAAGCTGGCCTCTGCTGCTCTTACAGAATCTCTTTGGGGATGCAGCTTTGGCCCAGTACCTCTCCAGAGGTCTCAGTGTAACTTGGGACTCACAGGTCAAGATTGGTTTAGCTAATCCAATCTCATGTTTATCCAGAAGCCTATCTGGAGACAAGGATTTGGCTGCAGTGGGTTTTATGGAGGACACCCCAGGAAGTGTAAGGAAGTAGGGGAATTCAGACAAGGAATGAGGAATGCCAATAAAAATGTGTAGTTGAGGAGTTCAGCTGTGGGCAGCTGGGCTCACTCTTTCCAGGAACCGTCTAACAAATTGTGTCAGGTAGAAGCTGGGGTATTTGTCTTCCTACTGTCTTGCCTCTTTGGAAGATGCACCCAACAAGCTTTAACTGTCCAGCACTCTGCCCTTAAGCAGAGCAATGCAGATGAAAAGGGAAAGTGCAGGTATGTGCGGGAACTGTCCAGAAACCTATGGATGCTTCCGAGGGTGGGGCTAGGGTGGGGAAAATGGGTGGGGAGAATCTGGCAGGACTCCAGCAGCATCTGCTAAACCCACCTTCATCCTTGAAAACACTCCAGTGTTTAAATCTTCATTTCATGTTTGAAAATCCTCAAAATAAATGGCCATCTTAATATAAAATGGGACATTTCCTCACTGTTGATGTTTCACAGTTTGTGCTGATTGCTTTCTTCAGTCTCTGTCACTGTATATATTTCCTTTCGGTAACCTTTCTGAACATTAATTTGCAAATGAGCATAAAATAAAAGTCTCAACAGTCCCTATTTAATAAGTAGAGAGACATGAACAGATCTCCAGTGGATGTGTGAGTTTAAAGGAATGGTAGTATTACATTCAGAAGTGGACACTTGCAGCCACAGGCAAAGGCTTGCATTTAGCTTCTCTACAGGATTTCAGGCTTGGAACTCTGACCTCCAGGGATCTGGTGAGCTGGGGGTGTGGACCAAAATAAGAGTGTGTTTGCCTGGCTGACTCACATTCACGTGGCTCTCATCTATCCTGCCTTTGAGTGTACATACTGAGCAATGCATATCGGTTCTGCTGCATTGAGAACATTGGAACGTAAATGTCTTTATTTGATAATTATTTTCTAAGCACATTGCAGGTCCCTGCCTGGAATTCAGATGTAAACAAGGCCTGACCCTCAGGGTCTGCAGAGACAGTGATTCATCTTTAGGGTGAAAATGTTCTTCTCAGGACTTCTTCCCTGTGCCCAGCTTTCCCAGTGCCCAATCCACACTTCCCCAGTCCATTCAGATTTCTGAGTAAATTGGTCCTGAGCATACTTCGTCTGCTGAAAGTCGAGTTTGAATTTGCAAGCCGCCCTTGTTTCAGGTGAGGTTTTACAGTCCTGCTTTCAAGACCGAATCTTGTATTTGTGACTCCCTGTCCTTACATGTGAGAGGATGGAGGATGGAGGAGGAGATGAAGGCGAGTGGGCTCCCACACTCAGCCCTGGTGGGAGAGCCTGGGACACTGGGAATGAGCAAAGGTGCTGGATGGAATGACGGGGGCCGGTGCCCCTCTGTACAGAGGTCCTGACGCACAAGGCTTTGCTGAGGAGAGCGCTTGGCAACACTAACATGGCTAAACGTGTTATGTTTAGGAGGAGGCAGGGGTCACGTTAAACTCTCTGGGGAAGACCAAGAAAATGTTCAGTCTTTTGTCTTTCTCACAAGAGCTGCTCGCTAGCAAGAAGATGGACTCATGTGAGTGATTTTCACAGTTGGACTTTCAAAGCCTGTGTCTTTGTATTTGTTTTGGTGACACACGATGACATGTGTCAGGGATAGGAGGTGAGAAATGGAGGATACAACTTAGTCTGTAAAAATCTATAGCTGGCTCACAAATAACAGATCTTCAGATCTTCAGAGTTCTTTTGCATTATACTTTGTAGATAATCGTAGATAATTAAGCTACATGGATAGTGGCAGGAGTAATAGGTATGGTTCATCCCTGACAGGTTTTAAAATAGATATTTACACTGGAGAGTATAAATTAGGCTAAAAGAGGTCTTTCTGAAAGATTCAGATGATTTTTTTAAACATGAAGTAGGCTAGTGGGATCTTCGAACAAACCTAATAATCTAGAGAATTTGTGAAAGTCTGTGATTTATCGTAATCCATCCTGTGTTTTTACTAGAATTTGAAAATTACTCAGAAGTATCTGACTTGCTGGGTATTAATATTTAAGTCCTGGGGATATTTTTCTGACTGAGTTTGTTTGTAGCTGCCTTTCTGGAAAATTTATTAGCAGGCCATTTTTGTTTCCCCTTGCTCTCTCTTTCTCTTCGGAGGTATCATTGATTTTCTTTTCCTGAACACAATTTTATATGGTAATATCTGCAGAAGCAGTTTGCTATAGTTCAAGGAACTGGATTCATAGGGGCATTTGTCCTACTAATGTGATTATAAAGTCACTAACTTGATCTTAATAACATTTTCCTGTTATCATGTATTAGATGCATGAAAGGAAAACTATGCCTTCTAGCTCAGGATTGCCTATATGTATGGACCTTAGTTGAGAATTCCTTGCAAAATGAATAGCCAGGTGATTTCAAGGGTTTGCATTGCTTGAGACTAGTTAGGATTAAACCCAAGTATTATCACATATGGTGCATGCAGAGAGGAAATTACTTGTGTAGCACACCTTAAACTTTTAAATCATTGATTCAGAACATTTTATAAGCTTCCTGCACTGTACTTCATTGGATGCTGTTTTTACTATGTTGTGGCTGCGGGAGGCAGCATAATACAAAAAGCTTGGAATCTGTAGTCGGAGAGTCGCAACTAGAATCTGGCTGTGCGTTATTTGCTATCTGTGTACTAGGGCCTCACGAACCAACCATGGTCACCTTCATTTTCCTTGTCTCTTTAAGACAGAATGACATAACAGTATCCCTATTTTGGCTTTTTATTTAAATACCGTAATTGAATTCTCTCACTGGGGAAAAAAAGCAAGTTCATCTTCAAAAAATTTCCCACATTTTCTTAGAGATAGTAATGCTCAGTCACTGTGTCATGTCTGACTCTTTGCAACACCATGGACGGTAGCCCACCAGGTTCCTCTGCCCATGAAATTTTCCAGGCAAGAATATGGAGCGGAGGGCCATTTCCTACTCCAGGGGATCTTCCCAAACCAAGGATGGAACCCACGTCTCTTGTGCCCCCAGTACTGGCAGGCAGATTCTTTACTACCGGTGCCACCTGGGGCACCCAGCGATAGTAGTCATATAGAAAGATAACCACGCACACAAAAAGGGCATGTACAAGATTGGCAGCAGCTTTATTCATAATATGCCCAAACCAGAAATAACCCAAATGTCCACCAGGAGGAGAATGGATAAGCAGACTAGGGCATATCCATGCAATGGTCCACAGGGCAAGGAAAAAACAGCTGCTCCACACGACAACGTGGATGAATCTTATAGACATTATGTTGAGCAAAAGAAGCCAGACAATAAAGAGGGCATATTGTCTGGTTCCTTTTACATAAAATCTAAAACTGGCAAAATTCCTTTATGGTGATAGAAATCAGAAGATCAATTGCCTCTGAAAGGATGGTCTTGACTTGAAAGGGGCATGAGGGAAGTCACAGTGGTGACAGAAATGTTCTGTCTTGATTTGGGTGATGACTACAGGGTGTATATATTTGTCAAAGCTTGTTGAACTGTGCAATTGAACCGAATGTTTTACTGTATAGAAATGAGTTGACCTTTGAACAGGATGAGTTTGTACTGTGGGGGTCCACTCATAGCAGAGTTTTTTCAGTAGTAAATACGACAGTAAAAGAGAGTGTGTGGCTGGTTGAATCTGTTGATGTGTAGGAACCATGATATACTCCCAATTTTCTACTACGTGAGGGAGTTGGCACCCCTAACTCCCACATTGTTCAAGGGTCAACTGTCCACTTCTGAGAAAAGAACTCATCCGCTGATAAGATGTCGACTTTTCTAACAACTGGTTTTTGGGGTTCTCAGGACGCAGTGACCATCTGCACTCTGGGAATTGGGACGGCCTTTGGAGAGTCCATTCTGGACAACACTCCACGCCATGCGACCATCGTTACCAGGGAGAGCAGTGAGCTGCTCCGCATCGAGCAGAAGGACTTCAAGGCGCTATGGGAGGTGAGCCTCAGGGCGGCTTTGTTTAACGTGGTTGCAGAGAAGAAAGGGAGTACCAAGTGGATAATGGCATTTAGTCAAGCCTTAATGTGTTCTGTTCTCAGCCAGTGGATGGAATTTAATTTTCAAAACTTGTTTTTGAAATGAATGAGTGAAAAAGGCATTTTGACACAAGACATCCTTCTTTTTCTTATTTGTTAATTTAGCGCTTGCTCAATTTCCTGTGGTTTGACATACATGATAATTATTTCTTGAATGACCATAGAGTGTTTTATGTATTTCCTCCCTCCTATTCCACAAATGTATTCTTAACCATAGAACAAAATACTTTGACATTTTCTTTGGCATTTTAAAAATCATCATTGACATGATCCCTGGAAAAGTGGGATGAATGGGGTTAACATCTGCTTCATTTAAATGCTTTTAAAAATGAAGTGCCCTGTAATAAGGTATGGGAAACGAGGGACATAAAGATGGCTGGTTACCTGCTAGCCTAAAATGCACGGGTGTCACAGCAGTGGCTGGAGCAGCCAGTCCTGGCGGCTGGTGCATTTCCTGCTGCTGACCAGCATCCCTTAGGGTACCATGCTCATTTACAAAAAGGACGGGGAATAAATCTTATATGCAGTCGTGGCAAATGGAGCACTTAGGCCCTCTCATCTTTTATGCTTATTCCTTTTCAGTTCTTCAAGCTTCTGATTTTTACCTGTGGGTTGTTCCCTATCTTTCTCCTGGGCTCAGTATGTCCAAGTGTTAACCTATCGAGCTGGCAGGCTTTACCACTTGTCCCAGTGTGGCTAAGATTTTAAACTTGACCTAAAAAGAATTTTGTGTAATCAAATTGCTTCCTCCAGAGCCAAACAAATGCCAGATGCATTAAGGGAGCAAGCCTGCAGGTGAGTGAGTGATGCTTTGCCTTGAAAGTCCTGCAAGCCTTGGAAGGCCCCGGTGGTGAAACCTGGTACTTTTATTCTTGGCAGTAGTGAATAAATTGCAGGGTTACTTGTTTGAAATGTTCCTCTTAGAAAATATTAAAGAGCTCCAACTGCTCTGTAAAGTTCAGAGACAAAAGCGAGTTTTAGGAAGGCAAAGCCAAAGTAGGTTTGCGTGAGGTTTGTGCGGAAAGGTTTTCTGTCAATTAAAAGGGCCCAGGCTTGAGGCAAATAAGCTGCTTTTTGGATCTTTAAAAGGTAAACCAAAAAGTCTTTTCCAAAAGAAAATTTGGAAGACTGGTTTAAGAACAAAAAATGACTCCTGCTTGCGGTGTGTGTCATTATAACTGCTTTCATCTGTGATGACTTATTCAAGTTGTTGGTCGAGGATGGTGTGCGGGTAATAATTAAAAATTTATTTTAATTAGGAGGCCCTAGTGCTGTGAAAAGTTCCTGAGAAGTTGCTACCTGTGAACATTCTACAAAATTTATTTAAAACATTTTCAAACATACAGGAAATCAAAAAGGATAATACAATGAAAGACTGCACTCACACTTGGTCCAGCAGTTATTAACATTTAGCCATATTTGCTTCATCTTTTTTTGCTGAACCACTTTAATATAAATGTCAGGCATCATGACATTTCATCCTAAACATCAGCATATATCTCCAGACAATCAGAATATCCTGCTGCATACCCATAATACCGTTATTTCACCTACAAAACTAAAGATAATATCCTAATCTGATACCCGGTGCACAGCTGAAATTTCCCCATAAATATCCATAAATTTATCCCATGGGTATTTTTATATCTGTTTTATTTCAAACGAGGCTCAAATAAAGAACCATGCATTACATTTGATTGTTATATCTAAGTCAGTCTCTCTCCTCCTCACTGCTTCCCTCTGTCTCTGTCTCGCTATGGCATTGACTTGTTAAAAAGGCCAGATTAGTTTCCTCCAAATTCGAGGTTTGTCTGATTGTTTTCTCATGGTATCTTTTTGGTACCTCTACTCCAGGGTTTCCTGAAAATGAAAGTTGGTGCTGAGGGTTTGACTAGGTCAAGTCAAACAGTTTTGGCAAGGAGAAGCCAAAGGTGATGCTGAGTACATTAAGGTGCTCCTAATGTCTGGATGCCTCACTGTTAGTGATGTGTTGATTTGACTCATTTGATCCCTCGGTTGGATTGTATTTGAATATATTTTAGGGTGGGCTGTTTTTCGCAGATTTCCCTTAGAGGAAGATTGTTAAATGGGGGTATTGATGTAGAAGGTGGTCCTTAGTATCCCAAACCTTGCCACGTGATTTTGTAATGCAGTTGGTCCAGCCCTTCACCTGTAACCTCACAGCATGATTCTGGTCTCCCCTGTCAGTGAGCTGAAAAGGATGGAGGGAGTATTTAGTCTGACCTCTTATTTCACAGGTCGGGATGTGGAACCTCTTGGTGAGCAAGAAGTTAAGAAGATACTTTACTTACCTGTTCATGCAGCCAAGTGCAAAGTACAAATTAGGTGCTTCTCCAGCATTTTAACTGACTGAAGTGAAAGGGCAGGGAACTCCATCATCTGGCTGCCTGTGTGAATCAGAACTTTATTCATGGGCACACTTGTGCATTTACAGTGCACAGTCATCCTAAGAAATTGTGAAACTCTAAATTACCTTCTGAGGAATAAAGATCAACTTCTGTTTATTCTACTGTTCACTTATTCAGCAAACACTTAATGAGGATCTCCTGTGTGTCAGGTCTGGCAAGAGCAGTGAGCAAGATCGACAGAACTTCTGCTTGCTGGGCCAGGGCTTCTGTTCTGCTTGGAGGAGACAGAAAATAAACTAACAAGTCAATAATATTATTTCAGAGTATAATATATCATTATCGTTAAGTAAAATCTATTTCTATTATTTGAATTCGGGTGATCTATTAATGGCATATGTAACACTAATCTGCTAGCAAAATATTGAATAACCAGAACACCTTTTCCTTGATTATGTCAGATAACAGAGTTGGTAATTCAGCCATTCATTACACTGGTACATAGTATCTGTAAGCAACATTAAAACTGAAGCTCATAGTGCCAGCTGAAGTCTGAGTTCGATCTGATAGCCAAATATCAAAAGTGAAGGAGGACATAGCTTCAGGATTCAGGGAGAAGCCTCACTGAACCATGAAATGGCAGGAAGAAGGCAGTAGAACGGCCAGCTGGATGCTGCTGCTCCTGTCAGTGTGGCAAGAAGCTCACTCTTAGGCTCTAGTTCCCACACGGTAAAAATTAGATTGTCTGAATCATGGGTCTAAAGTCACGTGTTCATCTCATCTGCCTGCTCACTTTTGAGGACTGGCATGGTGGGTCCATCGTGTGGCAAGCACTCTCAGAGACTTCCTTCCTTATCTATGGCTTTGATGTCGCTTAAAACAGTGAGGGTTGGATGGTATCGCTGACTTAACGGACATGAGTTTGAACAAACTCAGGGAGATAGTGAGGGACAGGGAAACCTGGCGTATTGCAGTCCATGGGTCACAAAGAGACACGACTGAGAGACTGAGCAACAAAGGAATTGACAAGGACCAGGAGTCTGAGATCCTTCTAACTAGGAAATTATGGTGTCTAACCAGTAACAGGTAGCCCAGTCTAAAGAAGCTGTTTAACAGGCTGAGTGAATTATCTGTTTTAAATCTTACAGTTGGGACTTTAATGCCAACAGAGAGCTTGGTAATCCTGCTTCCTTTCCTAATCAGAGGCAAGTGTTCTCAGTTCTCAGCAAATGCACACTCAGAGACCTACGTGTGAGAAACTGAAATTCTACTTAATTTCATCAAATACTCTTGCTTTATATTGTCATTAATGTTGTAGGTCAAACTGATAGCACCCAGAGTATTTTTAAAAATTATTATCATACTTTCAGAACAAACTTATGGTTGCCAGGCAGTGGGGAGAATGTTGTGCGGGAGCAATAGTTAGGGAGTTTGGGATGGACGTGTACACACTGCTGTTTTTAAGATGGATAATCAACAGAGTCCTACTGTACAGCACATGGAACTCTGCTCAGTGTTATATGGCAGCCTAGATGCGAGGGAAGTTTGTGGGAGAATGGATACATATTTATGTGTGGCTGAGTCCCTTCACTGTTCCCCTGAAACTATCACAACATTGTTAATCGTCTACACCCCAACACAAAATAAAAAGTTTTAAAAAATAAAAAATTTAAAAATCAGAAAATTCACATCAAAAAATTGTCATAAATGTGACCAGAGCATTCTCTCAGTCATCTATCAGTTCAGTTCAGTCACAGGGTCGTGTCCGACTCTTTGCCACCCCTTGGTCTGCAGCACGCCAGGCTTCCCTGTCCATCATCATCTCCCTGTCAATCATCTATACAAATATATAAAATCAAAAAAATATTCCCCAAGATATAACTGAGGTAGCAGCTTGATGCTTCTTTTGTACCCTATATCTTTCCTAATAGCTACTTTCCTAATGAAGTCTTTAAATCTTTCAATCTTCCCTAATGAAAGCTACTTTCTTTCCTCTTTCTGTGCTTCAGTTGCCAATTTATGTTCATATCCAAGGGCGCTAGGTTGCTCCATCTCAAAGTCAGGTCATAGTTTCTTAGCTTAAGTGAATTACAGTAGCTTTATTCAGAGTTGGTCAATAACACGTCCCTCTTTTTTCATGCTTCTTTGATATTAGAACTTAATACAAATATTAACTAGGTTATAAAACATCTCATTTTTTAATAGCATCTTGGAGGGGGGAGGGGAAAAGTAAGAGTGAAAGGAGAAAGTTATGTTTTTGAATTTCAGAATAAAATTTAAAAAGTTGAAGTACCATTTTTTAGTTCTTGAGAATTGTGATTTAAACTCTGACTCTAGAGGCATTGTATATCCTCGGTAAGGCAGTTAAATGGCAAAGCAGTTTAAGTGTTGGTTTGGGAGTTCTAAGCCATTATTAATACTTGATCCAAGATTATGAGTATTTATGACTGCTGGTGGCTCTTGAAATAAATAAATACCAATTTACTGTCATACTCCATGAATTCCTTCTGAGCACACACAGTCTAAGGTTGTCAGCGATTAGACCAATAACAAAGGGTTTTTTTGATTTTCTTCCTGACTTTCCAGCTGATGTTTTGGATGAAGATGCTTTCAGGTTTATAGCGCATTTTGACATCTTTACAGGGAATATTCCAAATACATGGACTTGAATGAGGATATGAGTCCAATATGATCAGAGAAGTAGACTGGGGAGTCACTCTCCATCAGACTCATAAAAGATGCCACTGAGAGGTAGTTGCACTGGTGATCTACCACCTGTGTTCCAACTGCATGAGCATCATTCTGGGCAAAAACTCTCCTTCACTGCAAGCTATGTTTGAACATGTTCAGAGTAATACATATTGGTGAATAAATTATTTGACATTTAAAGACAGCAATGAAACTAATTTTTATTTTATTTAAAATTCTTATTTTAATTTTTTAATTTAAATTTTAATTTTATTTAAAAATAAAGCAATATTTTAAATTTGTAATCTGAGCCATGCCACAATAAAAGTGGCTTTTTGGCTGTAATAGTTACCCAGAAGCTCTGTGATTTTATTCTAACCAAGACCTGCTGCTGCTGCTGCTAAGTTGCTTCAGTCGTGTCCGACTCTGTGTGACCCCATAGACGGTAGCCCACCAGGCTCCCTCGTCCCTGGGATTCTCCAGGCAAGAATACTGGAGTGGGTTGCCATTTCCTTCTCCAATGCATGAAAGTGAAAGTTAAGTCTCTCAGTCGTGTCCGACTCCTAGCCACCCCGTGGACTGCAGCCCACCAGGCTGCTCTGTCCATGGGATTTTCCATGCAAGAGTACTGGAGTGGGTGCCATTGCCTTCTCCCAACCAAGACCTACAGTATCACAGAGAACTGTTGCTCAGATGCAGTGATGGATCCAGTAGAGTTTATTCCCCATACATGTCTGTGGCCTCAGTAAATATTATTGGCTGATGATTTTTTATGCTTTCTGAGATATAAAATGGAATGGTGAAAATGAGAGAGATGTGCATGTTTCTTTCTTAGGAAGAGAATACAGTTTGTAAACAAGAATATTTCTAAGAGTAATGAATATCGCCAAAGAAATATTTCTACATCTGTCTCTATTCCCTAATTTTCAGTGTTTTATTTCTCGATTCTACCAGATATATTGGCAGTTGTTGGACTGAAAAGCTTTTTAGCCATTTCTGTTTACTGCCTCTTTTGGACTATGCAGAGAGAAAAAGCCCTTTTCCATTAGTAATCTTTCAAGCCACTATGAGAATAGGAATTATGGAAATAACAGCAGCTTAGTCTTTGCTGATGCACTTTAAAAACCATATTGGAATAATATACCTCTCAGAGGCATCCACTCCAGCTTGAATAGATTTGATGTTCCTATCTGTCTTGGGCTGTCAGAAAAATTAAAGCCCAATACTTAAAACATAGTATCTTAGAACATAAAAATCTCAGAAGCCCTTTGTGTGGGTTTTAATACTTTATTTAGCATGCAAAAAAATTCAGGTTGTTTTACTTTTGCATTAATGGTAGCCTTTCAAGGTAGACTGATATTTCAAATAAATGCATAGATGTTGAACTCGGTATAGCTGTTGAATTCTGTGACCCACCTTCAGGTAGGCCGCCCCTGACCTGCCTGTTAATATGCAGGGTCTCCCCCACCCCCAGCTGAGGATTAACCAGAGCCTAAAAGCCAAGTGACCTGCTTTCTCCCAAGTCAGAGGCCTGTACTGACTTTTTGGCAACTTTGGAGCTTGTACTGTAGGGTTACTTCCCAGGCCAGAAATTTGCATCAAAGGACTAAGAAAAATACATCCAAAAATAAACATGAAAGCCAAGACTTCGTGCCAGGAACTCCAGCCACACACATCCTGTTGGTTCTCCCGCCTCTCTGCTCACAGTTCTGCTGCTTTTAAACTGAGCGGAAGCCTGCTCGGCTGACTAGGGCTTCATGTCTGCCCCAGGCTCTCACTCCTCTGTCCGCCAGCCTTTCCACGGGGTGGCAGAATGATTCAGATCCAGAGGGGAAGGGAGTGAAGTTACTAGGAGGTAACTAAAGTTAAAAAGATCTATATACACATAGGCAGTCAGAGGCAATCAGAAAAGACTTCCTGAGCTTTCCCAGAGAAGCACCAGCCCCGGTTCTCTCTCGGGACCAAGATCCTCTTAACAGTAACAGATCCTAACAGGAAATTATCGGCGATGAAGGTGCATTTTGCTGTCCAGATAAAGGACAGCTCTTCACTGGATGTCTGAGAACACTGAGAAAAAGGAAAAGAAGAACGCATGCCCTGCAAGGTCAGGATGGATTCTTATCTATTCTTTAGTGGGGAAATAATTACATGTCACAGCTTGCAGTTTGGTTTTATATTCTAAAACATCTCTGGCTTTTCTAATGAAGTTCCACCAGACCTAAATATGTACCATGGCACTGACATAATTTGATTTCATCTTTATTTGTGGGGACAGAGTGGTAGGGGGGAGTAGTGACTTGTGTTTCTGATGGTGAAGGATTTGTTTATTTAGCCGGATGATCTTAAATGTTTCTAGAAGATAAAGATATTTGTTCTTAATTAGGCAGAGTTACATTTATCACATTAATATTAAATACATGTATTTAGTGAATGGCATCTATTAAAAATGAATTTGGGGCAAGGAAACAGATTGAAAGTGATGGTATTTCACCCTCTGAATGCCTGCAGCTCTCAGACTATATGAAGTCCTTAGTGTTTATGGGAAACTCGGCTACATTATTGATGACTTGCAGTCCCACCAGCTCTGAAAGCTGTGATCTCACTGTTTCTCAGATGATGACCAGGGGATCTGAACAGATCAAGGCTTGGCTGGCAGGTGCCAGAAGTGCCCAGATGTTGCTGGTAGGGCTGTTGGCAGGGTGCCGTAAGCAGTGTCATTCCTTCTTAGCCAGTGTTCCTTTGGGTGTTCATTTCAGGAGTGTGCAGTGGACATTCATGTGTTCTAGGAGTTGCTGTTGGTAGAGGCTTTGAAATCCTTCCTCTGGTTGTACATGTGCCAGCATGCTATTGACAACTCGTCCCCACCCTCTCCCTACACTTTAACCTAGCAGTACCCCTCTTCTCTCTCTCACCTGTCAGGCTGCATACTTGCTAAAGAGATGCTCAGCTCAATGTTAATTGATGCTTCCTGGGAATTTCTCTAGAAGCTTCTGTCATTCTTAGCAAGCAGACTTGGCTCCCACCATGGGGAGATACAAAATGCACCGTATCTGTCTTTCTGGCTTAGGATCTAGCATAGAAGACAGACAAACATGAACACAAATCACCCTGATACCAAACTGAAAGGTACTACAGGAAAGATAGAGGGTTCTGAAGGGTATATGGGGGCGGGAGGGGAGAGATTCATTTCCACGCAGGCTATCATTTCATCCAAAGACAAAGAGATCTGGTGAATTCTTGTGTGGCTAACAAGGCCGTTTTTCAGCTTCCCTGAAGGACTGGGGTCAGTTAACCAAATTATAGTGTTTGAGGCAGCCTTGTCCTAAGGGACTGACCACACAGAAGAGGTTGGGCTTCCTCACTTGTGTCGCGCTGGCCGGCCTTCTCCCGTCCTGGGCTGCTTGTCCCAGCTTGTTTAGGGGTCTGCCTGCTCTCTTGAGGGTGTCATGCGTTATACTTCCAAATGTCTGGCTTTGTGTTTTGTTTGTTGTTTAGTTATCACTGGAGAAATCTGTTCTGAAGTTTAATGGGTCCCTCAGGCAAAGGCAGTGTGAGTTGGGAGAACTTTTAAGAGCTTGAGACTTTCAGAAGGAACTCGTGGTGTGGGCTGGGGATATTGTTAAGCTCTTTATGTGTCAGGAGCCCTGTGGTCATGGGACTTTCCTACTCTCATCAGGCCGAATTCCACTCCTGTGTAGTCTGCAGGCCCCCGTGGAGGGGTTAGGGCCCAGTCACCAGGGCAGGGTGTCTGACACTGAGGAAAGAGCAGCAGGAAATCCTGCCCCAAAGTCGGCAGCTCCAAATTCCTGCAGTCTTGCTTCGGTTGCTCTCACTGACCTCAGTGTTTTGAGCTGTCTAGCTCAAACCAATAAATGCAAGACAGACCTTCTGAAGGCTCTTGATGTGGTTGAGTGTTCTGGCCTGAAATTCTGAACTATTCCTGGTTTCACCCAAGTTTGCTGAATGCCTTTTTGGAAGGCTTCCTGGGCCACCTATTTGTAAGATAAATATACCTTTACTGAAATCCTGCCTTGCTGACAGCAATGGTCCAAGTTACTGTTGAATGTTAGGTGCCTTATAAGTTGAACAATTGAGCGCCTTCCACTCATCTTTTGGTTTGCATATTCAAGGTGGCACAGCCACAGATTATGTGAATGGAAAGAATAACATATAGGCAGCAGTTGATATAGTATCAGAATATGTGACTTGAAAAGCAAGAACTTTTTTATTTCTTTCATCATTTATAATTGTAATTCATAAAACTAGTTCCATGTTAGTATTTCCTGGGAGTTGTTAGAAAATTCCCATGATGGGCCATCTCTAGACCAATGAAACTAGGGCCTCTAGATGGTAGGGGCTAGGCATCAGAGCTCCTTAAAACCCCCCAGCTGGATCTACCGAGAACCCCTGTCTTCCAGCACCGGGCTCAGGTATCCACTCTGCAGCTCTGCGCTCGCTGCTCCTGTGTGGCCCTGGCAGGCATCTGTGCCCTGTGCTAAGGCTTTACGACTGAATGATATGTTGGTTCCTTACTAGTCTGTGTTAACTTTTCCAAGTGCTGTTATTCCTTCCCTTTTGCAGACATTCTTCTTCCAAACTGGGGTTTCTGCCAGATTTAAGTGATAATGGCCATCAGTACTTTAGAGACTGAGTGAGTGGCATTTGTTTGAGGCTTTGTGATTAGACATTGCCTATGTGGTCTGGTTATTAAAAGTGCAAGAAGAAGGTGCAAAATCACTGCCAAATTCCAGTCCTACAAGCACACATTCTCTTAGTTGTAAGGATAATGATATCTTCATATACCATGCAGCTCCTGGAAAATTTCACTGTGATCTTGTAAGAGATAAGAGTGAAAAAGGCAAATTGTATCTTAGTGTTATTATGAAAAGAGTTTTGAACTCATGAACTCCTAGATCCCTGATCTGTCCCTGGACTATACATTGAGAATCACTTAAGATAAATTCCCAGAACAAGAAATACTAGTTGAAGGGTATGAAAACTTTTATGGCTCTTGATAAATATGATCACATTTATTTTCAATGATTTTTATTCTGCCACCAAGAGTATTTGAGCATTCCTATTACATCCAGCCTTGGTCAGGATGACCATTTTATGTATGTTTATTTATATATATGTGTATATACTTATACACACACACTCTCTCTTAGCTCAGCTGGTAAAGAATCTGCCTGCAATGTAGGAGATCCCAGTTCGATTCCCAAGTCGGGAAGAGCCCCTGGAGAAGGGATAAGCTACCCACTCTAGTATTCCTGGGTTTCCCTGGTGGCTCAGATGGTAAAGAATCCACCTACAATGCAGGAGACCTGAGTTCGATCGCTGGGTTGGGAAGATCCCTTGGAGGAGGGCATGGCAACCCACTCCCGTATTCTTGCCCGGAGAATCCCCATGGACAGAGAAGTGTGGTGGGTTACAGTCTTTGTCATCTCAGAGTCAGACACAACTGAGCGACTAAGCACAGCACATGTGTGTTTTTATTTCCATCATATTGTTATTGTGTTTGATTACTGCTGAGATGGTGGAGATTTTCTTCAGTATTTCTTTACTGATTATACATACAGCCTCTTTCAGGACATGTTACTCATATATAGATTGGCATTTATTTATCCATTTATGTGAATGCTGTATTTTATCAAGACATTGACCCTTTCTGGTATTTCCTTCAAATATTTTTTTCTTGGTCTGTTTTCATTTTTCATAATATTTAATGTATATAACTTCTAAATCCATTAAATCTACCACAGTTTTCCATAAATACCAAAGGTTTTGTCATAGGAGATGGAATATTAAGCAAGAGGACCATTAATAATTGAAAATTAATAAAGTAAAATCCTTACATGAATTCCTAATAATAATTGCACTACCTGGTGAGTCCTGGTATTGTTAATAATTTTTTGGAGATGTTTTAACACAGCTGGGAATTAATCTCCTTCATATTCACTTTCTTGCTTTCTGCTTTTGCTTTATATTTTGTTATTCCTCATCCTGGCCTCTTTTACATACTTCTTTTAGGTCTGAAATGTCAAACTTGTCTCTTTCCTCTTCTAACTATTTATTCAAACTTTCAAACATTCAGAAAAACTGAGAGTTCACTGGGTCACGATGAAAGTCTTGGTCTTGTTTCCAACCAATTCTGTGTCTTCAGGAATGTCACAATCTTCCTAAACCTCCTTCATAAAAATCATTTTTAAAAAAGGGTGAGGAAGACAATAATCCTATCACAAATGGTTGCAAGGAAGAAATGATGTGATGTAATCTATCTCTTAGCCCCAAAGAAGCATCCAGTAAATGGCCTGGGAAGTAGTGAAGGCTGAACACACAGATGGAGCTGGAGTTCAGACACGTGGGCCTGCTCAGTCACATGGTGCTGCTTTCATGCTGCCTGGGGAGAGGTTCAAGCTATGTACCTTGGCATTCAAAGTTCTCTAAATTTGAAGGATGAGAATTCATCCTTTTCCAGCCACATTGCCTCTACTAATTTATACACATACTCACATCAGCCTAAATCATGCCAGCAAGCATTAGCTGTGCATCCACTAAATGCCAGGGGCTGCGCTAGGCACGGGGACAAAGATCTGAACAGGCTGTGGCCCTCAAGGAGCTTGCAGTCTAATGAAGAGAAATATATGAAAATAAATCTTACAGTATGGATAGACACGAGCTCCAGCAGAGGCTCATGCAGGGGCTGGAGCTGGGAGGAGAACAGAGTATCTGCCAGGGACAGTTGGAGAGTTGCCAGAGTAAAACCTCCTCTCTGAGCTGCCATCGTGAGGCTACCAGTGTGATTGACAGAAAGATGCTGCCGGACACAGGTAAAGGATCCAGGTGCCACAGGTGAAACACACCAGTGTTCTGATGGGACACAAGTGGGTCATAGCTGGTCTCTCAGTGAGAGGGCAAGCTTCTCTCGTCCTCAAGTTCTTCATGGAGACAAGAGCCCGTCAGAACCTCCTGGCCTTTCCTGAGAAGAGAACAGGGTTGTTTTCTTTTTTTTTTCATTTAAGTATAGTTGATTTACAATGCTTCATTGATTTCTGCTGTACAGCAAAGTGATTTAGTTATATATATACACTGTTTTTCATATTTTTGCATTATGGTTTATTATAAGATATTGAATATAGTTCTCTGTGCTATGCAGTAGGACTGCGTTGTTTATCCATATGGCAGAAAGTGAAGAGGAATGAAAAAGCCTCTTGATGAAAGTGAAAGTGGAGAGTGAAAAAGTTGGCTTAAAGCTCAACATTCAGAAAACGAAGATCGTGGCATCCAGTCCCATCACTTCATGGGAAATAGATGGGGAATCAACATTCAGAAAATGAAGATCATGGCATCCGGTCCCATCACTTCATGGGAAATAGATGGGGAAACAGTGGAAACAGTGTCAGACTTTATTTTTCTGGGCTACAAAATCACTACAGATGGTGACTGCAGCCATGAAATTAAAAGACGCTTACTCCTTGGAAGGAAAGTTATGACCAACCTAGATAGCATATTCAAAAGCAGAGACATTACTTTGCCAACAAAGGTTCATCTAGTCAAGGCTATGGTTTTTCCTGCGGTCATGTATGGATGTGAGAGTTGGACTGTGAAGAAGGCTGAGCGCTGAAGAATTGATGCTTTTGAACTGTGGTGTTGGAGAAGACTCGTGAGAGTCCCTTGGACTGCAAGGAGATCCAACCAGTCCATTCTGAAAGAGATCAGCCCTAAGATTTCTTTGGAGGGAATGATGCTAAAGCTGAAACTCCAGTACTTTGGCCACCTCATGCGAAGAGTTGACTCATTGGAAAAGACTCTGATGCTGGGAGGCATTGGGGGCAGGAAGAGAAGGGGACGCCAGAAGATGAGATGGCTGGATGGCATCACTGACTCGATGGACGTGAGTCTCGGTGAACTCCGGGAGTTGGTGATGGACAGGGAGGCCTGGCGTGCTGCGATTCATGGGGTCGCAAAGAGTCGGACACGACTGAGTGACTGATCTGATCTGATCTGATATATAATAGTTTGCATGTACTAATCTCAAACTCCCAATTCATCTCTCCCCAACTCTTCCTCCTATTGACAGCCACAAGTCTGTTCTATACCTGTGAGTCTGATTCCTAGATAAATTCATTTGTGCCATATTTTAGATTCCACATATAAGTGATATCACAGGGTATTTGTCTTTCTCTTTCCGATTTATTTCATGTACTATGATAATCTCTGGGTCCATCCTTGTTGCTGCAAATGGCATTATTTCATTCTTTTTTATGGCTGAGTAGTATTCCATTGATTATATGCACCACATCTGCCTTGTCCATCCACCTGTTGATGGACATTTAGATTGTTTCCATGTCTTGGCTGTTGTGAATAGTGCTGCTATGAACATAATGGTGCATATCAGAACACAGTTTTTTATTTTTTATTTTTTTTATTTTTAAACTTTACATAACTGTATTAGTTTTGCCAAATATCAAAATGAATCTGCCACAGGTATACATGTGTTCCCCATCCTGAACCCTCCTCCCTCCTCCCTCCCCATTCCATCCCTCTGGGTCGTCCCAGTGCACCAGCCCCAAGCATCCAGCATCGTGCATCGAACCTGGACTGGCGGGAAGATTTGGGAGAATGGCATTGAAACATGTAAAATATCATGTATGAAACGAGTTGCCAGAACACAGTTTTTTATTTCTTTCTTCACCTTCCTGAAGTCCTTCTCCAGCTTTTCCAGAGACTAGCTGTGTAACTGTTTGTTCCCTGGAGCAAAAACACATAACAAACCCAGAGACTGAAGGTCACATCTTCAGTGAAACAGCCCCTAACAGACCCCAACTTCAGGTTTACTAACTACTTCTCCAATCCTGCCTTCCCAGTCTCTTTGCTGAATGTTCCCTTTGCTTCCAACCACCTGTTTCTCCCGCTGTCCCATGATCCAGCCTGGACGATGTCTCCTCTGACATTTCCCAGACCCCTCCCCTAGATCAAGTGAACAGCATCGAGAAGGAATGACAGCAGCCCCTTCACACAGGTGTTTCTTCTTGGCAGTTCATTTTCTTAATCAGATCTGTCTGTGACTGGATGGCTGGGAGCAGTCTGAGTGTCCTCCTGAGGAGCTGGGGATCCAGGTGATCAAAAAGACAAGGATGCTGAGAAGGACAGGTTGAAATCAGATCAGGGGCTGGGCATCAGGACGGCCAGCATCTGGGCTTGCTGAAGTTCATGGGAAATGAAGGCCCAGAGCACTGCCATTCTTCAAGCAGACCGAGAAACCTGGGAGCCGAGAGGTGCTGGGACCAAGAGACCCCTGAGCAAGAGACCAAATGTGGCTTCAAGACTGACCCAGAGTGAACTAAGGACTATTACAGACACGCTTAGGGGGTCCACTTGGCTTCTCCCAGGTTTGGAGGCCTGCAGGGCTTCATGAGTTAGGGCTTCCAGTGGGGGCTCTGCAGAACCTGGTGCAACCAGGGTTCCTAGTGGCTATCAAGCCTGGGTTCTTGGGTCACAGAAGGTGGCAGTGAAGATAATAAGCAATCAGTAATAAAATTAGAATAGTTTTATTTGAACCAAACTGAGGACCAGCCCAGAAGCCAGCTCCTAGGTTACTCTGAGATGATGCTCTGGAGATGCAGGGTTTTCAGCACAGTTTTATGTCTTGTCAGAACAAAGAACATTAAACAAGTCAGGGATTATTTCTTTTTCAAGGTTTCAATAAATAAGCAAATAAGCAAACCAGACTAGCACATGTACAGCCAGTCAGTGTGGCCTTGGCACCTGGGAAGGGAGTCTTATCACTGAAGGAGAACCAGCATTAGCGTCCCAGGAAGGGATGCATTTAATCTTTGTCTATAACATGGACATTCTCTTCTGGTTAATACACCTTTTTCTTTAATAATTAGAGCAGATATACGATGTTTGTTTGATAGTCTGCAAACAGGCAATTTTAATTAGCATAAAATTCAACTTAACTCATGTGTAAGCCAGAATGACTCCCCTATATCTCAACATGTGAAAACGTCTTTTATCAGAGGCATAGAATGCTCCACATCACTCCATGTGTTCTCTCCGGGACTTGAGGGAGTCTTCTCCCATCTTATGTAGGAGGAAGGTAAGCCCCCTAGAGCATCCTATTTGAAGGGTCCATGGCATCTGTCAAAAGGGCAGATCTGTGTGAAAAACATCGTGATTATTAGTATTTTGCATTTGCATGGTGGGTCTCTCTATGTGAATAGTAATTAATGATAAAACGTGAATTTTATTGACCATCAACTGAGTGCCAGCAGTCAGTCTCATCTTTTTTTACATATTAATTATTTAGCATTAAATTAGTGCCAGCTTAGTCTCAAGAATATAGTTTAAGTATCCTGAATTCAGTTGTGGGGAATTCTGGCCTAAAAAGAGCTTTCTGTTAGCTTAGGAAAAATTTATGGTTACACCCAAATGTTTGTGTTTTGTCCTGAAGTAGTAGAATAACTTTATTTAGTCCATTGGCACATAGGTCTGTGGGTAGAGTCAGGAAAGAGGAATCGTCCAGAGCAGGTGCTTCTTCTCCGAAATTTGTGGGCCCCGGGAGTTTATGGAGCAGTTACTGAGAAATCTGCAAACCTCATATTTTTGTGTGTGTACATTTTTCTGAAAAGAAGGCCATCCTAAACTGAAAGAGTTCTGTTGCTTCCAAGGAAATTAAGGACCATTTTCCACAGAATCAAAATGATCCAGACCAGATTAGATAGCATATTTATGTGGGAGAATGCAATGAACCTTTACTCTTAATTTAATGCATCTTTATAGACTTAGTGATGGTGCAATTGGAGATAGAAAAATAATTTTCATTGTGGCTCTAAGGTTTTGCCATTGTTATCTAGAAACTTTTTGTAATGAAAAAGAAGTAATTAGAAAAAATGCCAAGTTCTGTGGTCAAAATGAAAATGCTAATTTATGGATCCATTGTCCCTCTAAATAGAGCATATTTGAATATTTTGTATTCAGGTCCAAAATGATTGAACTTTAATGATTTTTCATGTAAGTGTGGTTTTGAATTCTCAGTTCCATACTCCTCCCCGCCCCCCATCCACATTTAATGATGCCCATAAAACTAACTGGACAATTTTAGACAGGGGTACTTTTATTTTTTTCTTTTCCTCATTCTTTTTTTAAAAAAAATTTTATTGGGGTGTAGTTGCTTGTAAGTTTCAGGTATACAACAAATTAAATCAGTTATACATATATCAATACATATATCCGCTCTTTTTTTTCCCTTAAGATTCTGTCCCATACAGGCCATATAGGTTATTCCCTGGTAACCACAAGCTTGTTTTCTATATCTGTACTTCTATTTTGTAAGTAAGTTAATTTGTACCCCCCTTTTCTTAGATACAACATATAAGCGATACCATATGATATTTAACTTTCTGTGTCTTCGCTTTGTATGACAATCTCTAGGTCCATCCATGTTGCTGCAAACAGCATTTCGTTCTTTTTTGTGGCTGAGTAATATTCTTTATCCTTTCCTCTGTTGATGGACATTTAGATTGCTTCTATGTCCTGGCTATTTTACATAGTGCTGCAGTGAACATTGGGGTACATGTATCTTTTCCAGTCATGGTTTTCTCCAGGTACATGCCAAGGAATCAGATTGTAGGTCATATGGTAGTTCTAGTTTCAGTTTTTTAGGAACCTCCATGCTGTTCTCCATAGTGGCTGTATACCGATTTACATTCCCATCAACAGTGTCAGAGTCTTCCCTTTTATTCTCTCCAACATTTATTGTTTGTAGATCTTTTGATGGCCATTCTGATGGATGTGAGGTGGTACTTCATTAGAGTTTTGATTTTCAGTTCTCTAATTAGTGATGTTGAGCCTCATTTCATGTGCTTTTTGGCCCCGTGTATGTCTTCTTTGGAGAAACGTCTATGTAGATCTCTTGCCCATTTTTTTATTGGGTGGGTTTTTTTTTCCTTTGATATTAAGCTGTATACGCTGTTTGTATATTTTGGAGAGTAATGCCTTTTCAGTTTCTTCATTTGCAAATATTTTCTCCTATTCTGATGGTCAGGCAATGATATTTTTAAAAATTAGCTAAAGCATGGCCCATTATTTGGCAAAACTAATACAATTATGTAAAGTTTAAAAATAAAATAAAATTTAAAAAAAAGACTATCTTATTTTTTTATTTTAGAGAAATTTAATTTATTGAGACTAGGGAACACATGCATTTGGTAAAAATAATAATAATAATAATTCTAAAATTAGAGTAGGGTATTTATAATGAAAGTATAGTTTCTCTCACCCCTGCCCCCAGCCACAGCTATCTTCTGCAGTAGCAACCCCCTGTTTTGGGGCATCTTCTGTAGAATATTTTATGCAGAATATTCTTTGATTAATTACTGGGCAAGACTTCCAAAGCTGATAATTGACTTTTTCTCAACCCCTTAAAGAAAGAAAAAAAATTTTTTTAGTGTTCTAAAATTTGAGGATATTTTGTATCACATTCTTGACACAAATTGACCCTAGCATACCTGCCAGGATTTTAGTTTACTTTCTCTGTTTGCTTTACTATTTCATTAAATTCCAACAACTTGAATCTCCTATCAGCATCATCTGATCTTTTAAATTTGAGAACTTAATTGCAAAGTGTAACTATGGTTCAGTTCGAAAAATTCTAGCCAAGCATGTAATAGGCTTTGTGGTAGAATATTAGTTTTTCATTATTGAGAACTGAAAGTTTGAAAATTCAAACTAATGTACATGTTTAGCAATATTAAACATATGAAAAGTGTAAAAATGATACTTCCTTCAATAGAGAGGTTTAATTATTATGACTCTAGGATATCCACATTGATATCTTGCTAGTAAATAAAACATGGGAAATTCTTTTGGCATTAATTTTATAAGAAGTTATTTCTGTTAATAACCTCTGTTCTTGCATTTCCTGAGTTTTTGTATGCGTGCCAGTGAAGGCAAGCGTCCCTTGTGGTATATATGACCTGGCAAGCGCCCTTGGGGTGCATGTGGCCGGGCATCCGTGGCCCTTGGGGTGCATGTGGCCTGGCAAGCGCCCTTGGGGTGCATGTGGCCTGGCAAGCGCCCTTGGGGTGCATGTGGCCGGGCAAGCGCCCTTGGGGTGCATGTGGCCTGGCAAGCGCCCTTGGGGTGCATGTGGCCTGGCAAGCGCCCTTGGGGTGCATGTGGCCGGGCATCCGTGGCCCTTGAGAGCATAAATATTTATGTTGATACTGCAGCTGTCATGAATTGAGTTCATAAAATTGGGCTTGGGTTTTTTAATCTGACATATTATTCTTGCTTAATTTCTTTGTGCTGACTATGATTCAAGTGCTATAAATCAGTGAGTGTTTTGCCCACAAAAGAAAAAGAGAGTAGGAATAATATGAAATATGGCCTTTGTTTTTACTAAAAGTGTTTCTTCATTTGGGTACCTGTTTTTTTTTTTTTCTCCAGCTGCTAGCCCCCAGATCTTGTCATGTTTTTTTAAAACAGCTCTATGATGATAATTTGAAGTAAGGGGTAGCATAAAGCTCATAAAACTAAAATGTGAAAGAAGTGAGCGGTATGGTTTAAAAAAAAAAAAACTATTCTTTTAAAATGCAGAAGTAGGACATATGTATACAAAGTCAAAGAGTATAAACAAGGCTGACTACATAATTTGTGGGGCCCAGTGCAAAATAAAAATGTAAGGTCTCTTTCCACAGAGGAAAAAAAAGGGTACTAAAATATAAAGCTTTTCCCTTTCTTCTTTCTTCTTAATCTGAACTCATCATTTTTCTTGTTTACTATATAATGTTGTTCTAAGTAAAGACAAATTTTAAATTTAAATTATTAGCACAGATTTACTCTTTATCTTCCCGCAGTGCAGTGCTAGAAAAGCGACACTAAGAATATTTAACTTGTATGTGGAATTAGTGAAATTACACAGTTAGAGTTTCCTAGTTCATACATGCATAGGTGTTTCATTTTTTAACCAGAAGAGTGGAAACCATGCACAAAGCTGATTCACCCGTTTTCATTTCTTCAGTTGATGCACACACCTTCTGCCCACATTCGCCCTCTTTAGCTTACGGATAAGGAAGGGAAGACTGAAAGGAAAAGGACTGAGTTGTCCTAGCTTTCCTTCCTCCTCCTCATTATTTTCAGTGTAAGTGGCTGGCTAATCCAGGGAAGTAACACGAATAAGGAAGGCTAAGATAGCATTCCTTTGTCAGTGCTTTGGCATTCTTGTTCAGAGCAAGTCTGGTTATCCCAGAAAGCTGAGACTCTGGCTGTAGCACCAGGATTTACTCATTGGAAGATGTAACATGCTTACCTTGTACTTTGACTTATGTTGCACTCCCAGGCAGCAAGAGTCCACCTGAATTCTGTCCTCGGGAGGCGTGTGAATGCTGTATGTAACAGGGCATCAGGAAACAGTAGGCATGCATACTGCACTGTCTCCTTCATCCACACACATGCCCCGCTGTCCCATTGGACTTCACTTACAAAGCACATGTTCAAAGACAAAATTATCAAGAACTTCAAGATGGTGACTGCAGAGCATTAAACTTTGCAGAGCCTGAGTGTGGGGCCCCGTGCCAGCTCCCTCACAGTCCTCACGCTCATGGAGCCAGCCCTGAGTATAGAAAGGCATGAAATAGAAAAGAAGTGTCTTCCTTTTCCTTTCCCACCCACATTCCCAGCTCTTCTTACCAAAGGAAATCATCTTGTTTCTTTCTTTCTTTTTTTTTTTTTTATTTGTAAAATTAAATCACTGTCACCCTTTAAGCACTGCATTAAAAAATTCCAGCTTTTCTATAATCATGACATAATGCCCACTATGATATTCAGTGAAAATGAAATAAAGATGCTAACTCCTTGAAACCTACAGGAATGTGCCACATTCACTTTTGCCTCACTGACTTTTTTTTAAATTTCTTTTTTTATTGAAGGATAATTGCCTTACGAATTTTGTTGTTTTCTGTCAAACCTCAACATGAATCAGCTATGGGTTTACATATATCCCCTCCCTTTTGAACGTCCCTTCCATCTCCCGCCCCATTCCACCCCTCTAGATTGATACAGAGCCCCTGTTTGAGTTTCCTGAGCCATACAGCAAATTCCTGTTGGCTATCTATTTTACATATGGTAATGTAAGTTTCCATGTTACTCTTTCCATACATCTCATCCTCTCCTCCCCTCTCCCCCTGTCCATAAGTCTGTTCTCTATATCTGTTTCTTCATTGCTGCCCTGTAAATAAATTCTTCAGTACCATTTTTCTAGATTCCATATATATGCATTAGAATATAATATTTATCTTTTTCTTTCTGATTCACTTCACTCTGTATAATAGGTTCTAGGTTTATCCACCTCATCAGAACTGACTCAAATTTATTCCTTTTTATGGGTGAGTAATATTCCACTGTGAATATGTACCACAACTTCTTTATCCATTCATCTGTCGATGGGCATCTAGGTTGCTTCCATGTTCTAGCTATTGTAAATAGGGCTGCAATGAACAATGGGATACATGTGTCTTTTTCAATTGTGGTTTCCTCAGGGTATATGCCTAGGATTGGGAATGCTGGGTCATATGGTGGTTTTATTCCTAGTTTTTTTAAGAACTCTCCATACCATCTTCCATAGTGGCTGTATCAATTTACACTCCCACTAACAGTGCAGTACTCTTGTCCGGCGAATCCCATGGACGGAGGAGCCTGGTAGGCTCCACCCCATGGGGTCACTAGGAGTCGGACATGACTGAGCGACTTCACTTTCACTTTTCACTTTCATGCATTGGAGAAGGAAATGGCAACCCACTCCAGTGTTCTTGCCTGGAGAATCCCAGGGATGGAGGAGCCTGGTGGGCTGCAGTCTATGGGGTCGCACAGAGTTGGACATGACTGAAGCGACTTAGCAGCAGCAGCAGCAGCAGCAACAGTTCAGGAGCGTTCCCTTTTCTCCACACTGTCTCCAGCATTTATTGTTTGTAGACTTTTTGATGATGGCCATCCTGACTAGTGTGAGGTGATATCTCATTGTAGTTTTGAGGAAATCATCTTGTTTCTTCATGAACATTTCAGATACTTAAAGCTGGACATAGCTATAGATAGGTAGATGCATACATGTGAAGTGGTAGATTAAATATGACCACAGATTCTTTGCAGCTTTTCCAATCTAGAGATGGAGTTTGCTTTTCTCCTTTTGAATCCAGACTGGGACTGAGATGTGCTTTGACCAATAGAATGCTAGGGGAGTGATTTGACTTTGCATGTTGGCCTGTACAGACCCTACAGTTTCATGCTTGTGCTCTGGGAGTATTTCCTCCCTTGTGCAGAGATGCCCAAAATGAAGAACCACGTAGTCCAGTCTAGTCATTTCAGCCACACCAGCTGAGGCCCCAGAGAAGTGAGTCCATTTTACCTCATCCCTTCACCCCCACCCAAGCTGACTCCAACTACCTGAGTAAGCTCCAGTGATACCAACAGAAGAACCACCTAGAGAGCCCAACACAATTATAAGAAGTAAGTCATTGTTTGAAGCCATTAAATTTTGCAGTGGTTTGTAATGAGCAATAATGATATATACATTAAAAATATTTAAATTTGCATACTTCCATAAATGGGATTACATCATTCACAGTGTCTATAGCTTGCTTTTTTCCACTGAGAGACCCTTCTGTCTCAGGCCATTCAGATTAACCACGTTATGCTTCAGAGTTTTCTACTGGCTGGATTATTCTAGTTATTTAACCTATCACCCTGTTGACGGACAGTTATGTTGGTTTGTGTTCTTATAAACAGTGCTTCAATGTCCGTGTGTATGGACATTCTTATACATATATCTGGATGTACTTTTGTGGGGTAAATACTTACCTGTGGAATTATATGGGCATTATGTGAAGTTTAAAATCTGGTGAGTATTTTCTGATTACACTGCAGAAAATCTATGCTAGTTTATACTCTTCTCAGTGTATAAGCATACTGTTTTACCATTTCTTCAACACTAATTTCAAAGTTTGAAAAATTTGCCAGGGAAAAAGGTGGAGTCTTAATATTATTTTGTTTCCTTAATCATGAGTGAAGGAAAGCATCTTCTTTTTTAGCATTTTATTTATTTTTAATTGAAGGATAATTGCCTTACATCATTGTGTTGGTTTCTGCCATACATCACCGTGAATCAGCCAGAGGTATACATATGTCCCCTCCCTCTTGAGCTTCCCTCCCACCCCACCCTTCTAGGTCACCCAGGTTTGAGCTCCCTGAGTCATTCAGCAAATTCCCACTGGCTATCTGTTTTACGTATGATACTGTATATATTTCCATGCTGCTCTCTCCATTTGTCAATACGTTCATCAGGACCATCTTTCTAGATTCCATATTTGTTTTTCTCTTGCTAACTTCACTTTGTATAATAGGCTGTAAGTTCATCCACCTCATTAGAACTAATTCAAATGTGTTCCTTTTTATGACTGAGTAATATTCCATTGTATGTATATACCACAGCTTCTTTATCCCTTCATCTGTTGATGGACATCTAGGTGAGAAAGCATCTTTTGAAATATCCCTTGGCATGTCATATTTTTTTTAAATCTCCGAATGACTGGTTCATATCCTTTGTCTGGTAATCTATTGTCATATGTGTTGAAATAGCTTTTCCAAGTTTTTGTTTGAGATATATTTTGCAACCAGGCATTTATGACTGGGAAAATGTTTCCTGACTTACTTTATGATTTTCTTCCTCAAGACATTCATTTCATTCATTAATTTTTTCCTCTAATCTCCCTCTTGAACCATGCCCCAGTTACACATCCCTGAAGACATATTACTATAAAGCAAAACTTTCAGACATTTTGTTGTCTACCACTTCTTCTGGAAATTATTTTAATTTACACAGTTAATGTTTTTATCCTTTTGCTTCTGGGGAGACACTTCTTCAGGAAGCTAATCTCAAGTTAGTTGGTTGCTGGATCTGTTAGCTTCAAAGTACAATTCCCAGCCATAATTCATCCTTATCTATTTGGGTGGTGTTGGAGAAGACTCTTGAGAGTCCTTTGGACTGCAAGGAGATCCAACCAGTCCATTCTAAAGGAGATCAGTCCTGGGTGTTCTTTGGAAGGAATGATGCTGAAGCTGAAACTCCAGTACTTTGGCCACCTCATATGAAGAGGTGACTCATTGGAAAAGACTCTGATGCTGGGAGGGATTGGGGGCAGGAGGAGAAGGGGAAGACAGAGAATGAGATGGCTGGATGGCATCACTGACTCGATGGATGTGAGTTTGAGTGAACTCCAGGAGTTATTGATGAACAGGGAGGCCTGGCGTGCTGCAATTCGTGGGGTCGCAAAGAGTCGGACATGACTGAGCGACTGAACTGAACTGACTGAACAGGGAAGAGTACATTTAAAAATTATATCACCTGCTGTTTTTCTTGGCCTGATCAACAATCGGCATTTGGTACAAGGTCTCTTATTTTCTTTAAAGATCTGATACTTTTTGTGGAATTGTAGAGTTGGAGTTAAAAATCTTGGATAAAGGGTTGAAGTAATTCTACTTTTGTTCCAGGATCTGATCATTCACAGGTGCTCAGTGTGTTGCCTATTAGTCATTCTAGAAAAACAGGATCAAACCAAGTGTGGAAGACAGCAGAGGCAGCTTCAGAAACCTCAGAGGAAGGAGCATCTAAGACAGGGTGTATGGGGACTTCCCTGGTGCTCCAGCAGTTAAGACTCCATGCTTCCACTACAGGAGGTGCAGGTTAAATCCCTGGTTGAGGAACGGAGATCCTGCATGCTGCATAGTGCAGCCAAAAAAAAAAAAAGTGATTTATAGAATATCATTTCTACATTGTTCCTTGTTTCTACATTGTTCTTCAATCACAATCTGTCCTAATATGCAAGTTCATAAATGAATAGAGGGGACAGTTTTTCAGGTGGAAACCACATGGCCTGGGTGTCAGACAGACTTGGGTCAAATGGGATTTTATCACTCCCTGGCTGTGTGATATTGAGCCAGAAGTTTGCACCCCAGTTTTCTCACCTATTAATAGGATAAAACATAGCTTGTATTGTTGAGAGAGTCTGATGTCTACTGCATAGGTAAACACTGAACAAAAGAATTTCATTAACTTTAGATATATAATTTGATTTACTATGTTTTATGAGCATAAATCATTAGAGTACATTCTCAGTGTTTGTGAGAAATTAAACATTGATAAATTGCTTTTTAAAAAACACACAATTCTATAATAATAAGATCTCTTAGCCATTGTCCATTTCTTCTTCTAAAGTCAAAGTCTCAGTGGCAGTGGAAGATTGGGGTCATGAAAGAGCTACGGCTAGAGAGGTTTTCATTGTTCTAAGGTTTCCATTTTCAGACTGGAGTGTGGGTTGGGTCTACAGCTGGAAAGAGAATGAGATTGAACATCCTTCTTCCAACTTTCTCTGACCTTGAATGAGGGTGATCTTTCTGGCCATTCTAGACCTTCTGAACAGCAGTGAAAAGTGGGGTAACTCCTGACTTATATTATGGAAATATACTCTCTGTGCAATTAAAGATGTCACACCTGGGTGTAGACTTGACTTATTTGAAAAACGCGAATTGATAAAGAGCAAACAATCTTGGCAACAAAACTTTTCCTAGTAGCTTTCTTCAGGTGCCCAAAACTGCTCATGTTTGGACATGTATGTCTGCATAAATAGGTGCAAAATATACTCACTCCTGCCTCCCGGCACTGAGTTCTGCACCAGAGTAACTGTCACTTCCAAGAGATATGCCAGAATAAGCTGAAAGGGGATGAGTCTCTGTGCTTTGAGGTTGGAGGTTTGGTGCTTTGAAACCACCAGACATCACCCGGACAAGGGGTCAGTAGAGCGGGCCCTTGGTTATATTAATAGCTCTTTGTCACATGATGCCTCAAATGTGACACCAGGGTAAGCTCACAGCCCCGTCTTCCCTTCTGATGGGGTGATTAGACATGCTGTGTTTGGGTGTTGCCGGGTAGTTGAGAATAACAACACTGCTTTGGTAGGAAGGGTATTGTCCCGAGGTGTGGCATCCTTCTGACTTCCTCCCCCACCCCCACCCCCAGGGGAGTGCTTCCTGCTTCCCATCTGAATGATGAGTCATGCGAAGAGCTTGAGGACGTGACACACACGATCACTCAGGCCATAATTAGTTGAGTGGCATGTATGACAAATTGCTTTTGTGTGCACGTATCTCATCCAGGTAGAGCCAGGAAATGCATGAAGGGCTGAAAATAGCTCATGGCTACATGGGAGTGTCTTTGATGCTCGTGCTTTCAACATCCACAAGTGTCGCATCAAAGCAGTCATGTTTCCTAGCATTCTCATTGCAGATCCAAAGATGCTGGTGCTTTCTATTTCTTATGATTTCTGACAACTGGGAAACATTTTTAGAGTTAACACTGAGCGAGAGACTCATCAGGTGTTTGATGTATGCCTGAGACAGACCTAGGCATGAACTCCCGTGACACAAAAAACCATGTGGCCAGGAGAACTGTCATGTGAGAGAACTCCATGGGTTATGTAAGGAAGATGGCTCATGTGTATTAAACTGTGTCCTTCTAGAACTTGAGCATTAGCATTAATTATATGTCAAGAACCATGGTAAGTGCCTCTATGTATTATTGTGTATAATCCTAACTCTGATAACCAGTCCATTCTGAAGGAGATCAGCCCTGGGATTTCTTTGGAAGGAATGATGCTAAAGCTGAAACTCCAGTACTTTGGCCACCTCATGTGAAGAGTTGACTCATTGGAAAAGACTCTGATGCTGGGAGGGATGGGGGGCAGGAGGAGAAGGGGACGACAGAGAATGAGATGGCTGGATGGCATCACTGACTCGATGGATGTGAGTCTGGGTGAACTCCAGGAGTTGGTGATAGACAGGGAGGCCTGGCGTGCTGCGATTCATGGGGTCGCAAAAAGTCGGACACGACTGAGCGACTGAACTGAACTGAACTGAACTCTGAGTTAATGAGATAATAATAAACATAAGATTAGCTACATGCCTAATGTTTACTGTGAGTTTGTCATTATGCTAAGTAGGCATCATATATATTATTGTCTCATTTAATCCTCCTAATAACCCTGGCTGGTAGGGATTATTAATCCATTTTATATGTAAGAGGTCTGAGACTTGGAGAGATTAAGGAACTTGCCCAGGCTTGAATGGCTAGTAAAGTGAAGAAGGTAGGAGTTGAGCTAGTCTTATCTGACTTCGCACCTCATGATTTGGGCTGTACTGTTTCTCTCTTACTGTCCTGTGATCAAACAATGTCAGCATCAAACCAACCAACCAGACAGACAAGCCAATAAACAAATAAACCAACCCCAAAAAAACCCCAATTTCAACCCTGTTGAATGCAATATATGTAAGAAAAATACTTATATTTACTCATCAGCAGCCTAAATATATGGTGTAGTGTTTCATTCTCACTGACATTTATGAAGAAACTGCAATCTATAACATCAAGTTAAATTCAACAAATATGAAGTGGCTACTGTGCTGATCATGCTTCTTATAAGACCCTGAGGTGAAAAATCAAGAGATACTTCAGAAAAATCTAGAGATACTTTGTATAAGATATTTGTTTTTATTTTAGCCCTTCCTGTTATTTCCTACATACATATCATTGGAAGGTCTTCCTTCTGTTTTCCTGAGAGATGAGATATGTTTATGTCTCTGTAAAAATCATGATGTGAAAGACCATCCACCTCAGAAATGTCTTCCTCATTTCAACCTCAGCCCACTTTGTAGGGATCTCAAAGTCCTGGTTGGTCCATCGTACCAAGATGATCAAATAATCCAACCTCTAAATACACTGGGAAATTAGAGTGAAAGATAACCTACCATGTGTCACCTTTGTTTTGCCTGAAATGTGTTTTCATTCTAAAATGATCAATTTAGAGAAAATGAAGTAATATACCATTCTATATCAGCTTTTGATTATTTGATTTATGACCAAAAGGAAGAATCCTGAGGCAGCTTTGTCTAAGGAATCTAATGCATAGTATAAAGCAAGTATTTAAACTTAAGGTCTTTCTGAACATGCTGGTGATGAGTACCATATTTAGTTTTTACTGCATGAAGTGAAGTGAAGTTGCTCAGTCGTGTCCGACTCTTTGCGACCCCGTAGACTGTAGCCCGCCAGGCTCCTCTGTCCATGGGATTCTCCAGGCAAGAATACTGGAGTGGGTTACCATTTCCTTCTCCAGGGGATCTTCCTGACCCAGGGATCGAACCTGGGTCTCCCGCATTGGAGGCAGACACTTTAACCTCTGAGCCACCAGGGAAGATATGCCTTTTTTAATTTTATCATAGGGTTGGCTTTGTTCTGGAGGTGATTCCAGAAGACTTTATAGACACATTTTTAATATAATTTGGAGATACAGGACACCCCAAATACTTTCTCTGCCCTAGGCATTTTGTTCACACTTGTACAAATTTATCTCAAGTCTAGAAAGGTATGTCACATTTACCAAACACCTAGTCATGAGGGAGAACCAGGGGAAAGAATTGCATGAAACACACATGTATTGGAGAAAACCAAACCCAATTTACTTGTACCTTATGTTGTTCTTTACTGCACTTATTTTTTCTTAAGCACAAATTAACCACAGCTCTCGAATGTGGGCAATAAATAAGACTGTCTCCTAACCCCTACGCTGATCCCCACACACCAAGCAGAGAAAAGCCCCTTCCTTGTGTAGAGCTCCATGCCCCACCCTCAACTTAGCAGCAACAAACTGAGAATCTCCATTTATACTTTTACTTTTAACGAAAGAAATATACTGAGGATATTATTTGTGATAATTTAGAAAAATGGTTGAGCTTCCTTATAAAGCCAGGTCCTTGGTTTACTGATATTTTGGGCTTTAGTAGGAAACTTTATTTCCTCATTCATAGAATATTATTGAATATTTAGTAGGGTCACATCATCATTCAAATGACACCCAGAAAATATGACATATTAAGTCTTATATATATATATACACACACATATATTTAAAAGTTTAAAAATACTAACATTAAAGGAGATAATGGATGGACCAAGAAATGATGAATAATGTCATATTTTCATCCTCGTAAGTGCTTAAAACCTACTTTTTGGGGGGTTTTGTTTTATCTGTAACTCAAAGCTTTTGTAAAGTCATACTTCCCCTATTGAAATCATTGAGCATGAGAAGAATTCTGTTCAGATTATCCTTGGGTCCAAATTACTCATTATATGTCTTCCGTTCCATTAAGCCTCTGTGTTTGCTTGCTTTTTGTTTCTGACTCTCTATTCCTATGAGAGCTGGTTCAGAGGTTCTGGGAAGGAGAGTGTCTACTTCTGTATCTCTAAAGAGTTTCCTCTAGGGAGGAAAGCTGTTCTCTTAACCGAGCGTGCAAGTCTGGAAGGCAGAGGAGCAAGTGGGCCCTCACCTTGTAGTGCAGATTAGCCTAATCAGCCTGGTTCATGCGTAGTAAGTACCCTGTGTCTACTTGATCTTTTGCACGATCCCTATTCTACCCATTTAATTATGAATCCTTTGGTTTGGGGGTCTTTTGTGCTGTTAGTTTTTGATATTTTTATTGTCCACTTTATCTTCTAGAATTCTGTGCAGTGTTGGAGTGGTCTATTCAGTAATTTCCAAGTCTCAAAGACTGAGTGGGAAATTCATGACCAGTAATTGTCACATCATAGGCACTTAAAGTTTATTAAATAAACAGTTGTAAACACAGATACATATTTTAATCAAAATAGTATTGTTCTTTTATAGGAAAGAAAATACAGTGGAAAAACACCAAGTGAGGTAGCCTTCTCCTTCCACCTTAGGGCCTTTCTTGGAGAAACTGCCTTGAGATGTCCTGATGCTCTAGCGCCTCCCCCCGTCTTTACAGTAGAGTAGATCCAGAAGCAGGTCCAAGGAGCTTATCAAACGGGTTTCCCCACGGCCACCATGCTAGGCAGTGGCAGAGCCAAACCTGCTTTGGTATTTCCCCATTGCTTGCCTTAGAATACAAATATACACACAATTTTGTATGTAATTTTAGGCATGAACTTAATGAAGCCCATCCAGTGACAACCATGATCCCCAATTTAAGAAGTCCTGATACAGATCAGATTTGACAGGGAACATTCTGCCTATCTCTAAATCCTCCCATATTCTAATTATGCTTGAGTAATTACACAACCATAGAACATGGATAGTTACTGTCACTTCTCAAAACTCCCATATACAGTTTAATTATTAACAAAGGAACAGTTCCCAAAGAGACATATAAATCTACATACAAATCTACACCAACGCACACCAATGTGCGTGTGAAAACACACGCACATACTACTGAACTTAAACTGGTAATTTTAAAAGCATCTACTTTACTCAGTAGTAAAGCAGTTTAAAGTCTTGAAAAGTTTAAATTTCCTACTGCTACCTGATCCTCCATTTAAAGATAATTTTTATTGTCTTTTTTCCTATTTTTTTAATATTAAACGTGTCATGATATCATGTAAGTACCTACAATATGCATTTTACTCTGGAGACTAGAAAATTATCCATTGAGATATATATATATATATATATATAGAGAGAGAGACCTCCTATTATGTATAAGGTATTCTGATAAGTGATAGGAAAGTGTTCTCAATAAACAGAGGCATGGTCTTCTCTTTCAAGGAGATTATGGTCCATTATGGTAGGTCTTTATTGAGTGCTGTTCAAGCTTCAAGCAAGAGAGAGACAGAGATCATTTGGGGTGAGCTTAAGATCATGAACAAGGTGAGATCTGTACTGAGCTTTTGAAAGCCAGGTAGGATTTGAGAAAGCCAAAAAGAAGGGGAGGGCATTTTAGTCTATTCCAGTTACCTATTGCTACATAACAAACCACCCCAACATAGTCACTTAAAACAATCATACTCTTTTCTTTTGCCCATGAATCTGCAACTAGGATCAAGCATAGTAGGTAGCTGGGCAGAGAGTTTGTTTCTGCTCCATGTAGGATTGTCCGGGGCAGTTCAGAGGATGGTTTGGGACTGGAATCAACTGAAGGCCACATGTCTATGAGCTGATGCTGGTTTGTCAGCTGGGATGAACTGGTGCTAATGACCAGAGCACCATTGCAGGCATTTCATGTGTTTGAGATTGTGGCCCCGAATACCCATTTTATAGATGAGAATACTGATGCTCGAAAGTTACCCAAGGCTCCCACAGGAGGATCTCTTTTCTGGCCAAAACATTGAGACCTTCTCTGTGACCACCAGCTTGATCTCAAAATAGGTACACATGAAATGTTTGCAGAAACAGACCTTGCTCTGACACCAACTGGTTGGTTAGCTTATCTCTGATGGCTGCTAGTATTTTTGCCATTAGCTTGTAAATCCTTTTCAGTCAGGGTCAGTGTGGCATCTTTAGATTTAATGCAGTTGGTATAAATGTAAGGCAAAATTTTCATGCACACTCCTCAAGGTAAGCTGAATCTTACGGTTGGTCGTTGTGCACTTCCGGGACTGTCGGGTGCCCTGTGTGCGCAGTGCACTGGGAGCCTCGGAGCAGGCACAGTCCACCAAGGCCTGAGTGCCGGTGGCCTCGCTCTGTCCTCTCCTGGAAACCTCATCCTAATGACCTGACCTGGAGCAGAGTCTGGGTTAAATCTCTTACATCTGTAGATGGTTTTCAGGTGCCACCTGGGAGTGTGGGTCCTAGCGGGGACGGGCACTCAGGCAGTAAAGACAGGCTTCCATCGCTGGTTTGTCCACTGTGTGGGCAGGCTCTGCTCAACGTAGGAGGGAAAATTACTCCTGGGTTTCTGACCTCCTCTCATGCGCTTCCTTCGTCTCCTCCTCCTCACCGTGAATCAGCTGTGTGCTTCTCAAGCATGAGATTCAATTACTTTTATTGTTGGGTTTGGCTGTGATTATCTTTAATGGTCAGAAAATTATCCAGTGTCTAAAAAACACAATTTAAACATTCAGCTACAGTGTGTTCCTGTGATTTTGGGCTGGCAGTAAGGATTTCTCCTGAGGAGGTCTTTTAGACATTTGGCATTTAGTACTTGCTCTCCAAATACTGTTTCACAACTGGAAACCTGAAAGGTTTTTTTTTTCTAGTTCATTCAATACTAGGTATATTTTAAGCAATTCTAAAATGAGAGTATCAGTTTAATGTAATCTTTGAGGTAGAAAATATTTTACAACTCAACATTCTTACTTCCTATGTACAGCAATCAAATACATGAATCCTGAGCATGTTCAGACCCTGGTTCTAGCTCTAAATCAGTGGGCATCTATGGGCAACTGACTAAATTCTTTAGCAACTGTCGTCCCATTGGGGAAAGGAAAGAATGTTTTAACACACCCTTCAGATTGTCTGATAGAAATCCTGCTGCTGCTGCTGCTAAGTCGCTTCAGTTGTGTCCGACTCTGTGCGACCCCATAGACAGCAGCCCACCAGGCTCCCCTGTCCCTGGGATTCTCCAGGCAAGAACACTGGAGTGGGTTGCCATTTCCTTCTCCAATGCATGAAAGTGAAGCGTGAAAGTGAAGTTGCTCAGTCGTGGCCAACTCTTAGCGACCCCATGGACTGCAGCCTACCAGGCTTCTGCGTCCATGGGATTTTCCAGGTAAGAGTACTGGAGTGGGGTGCCATTGCCTTCTCCGGATAGAAATCCTGAGGCCAATGATATCGGTGAAAGAAGTAATCCAGGAATTATCATTGATCCCAGCGACCTAGGACATTTGCCATAGGAACCACATGGAAGTGATTCCAGGAGAGGCGGGCTTTTGGGTTCTGTGGAAACAGGCAGCCCTAGAGCCTTGTGGATCTGCAGAATTTTTGACTGAGCAGCAGGTATTTCATAATACGGCATGGTTAAATTCATGCCAGGAGGAGTCACTGCCTCCTACACTTTCAGGGAGTCAGGAAGCCTCTGGAGCAACACTTAATGAGATGGTCTGACAGCTTGGGAACGTCCCTTCCTGTGTTGTTTTGAATGGTGCCAGCCAGTTTCAACTGGGCAGAATTAAAATGCAAACCAAGCCCAGGTTTTTTTTTTTTTTTAATTAATATCTGATGTTTACCAACCAGGAAAAAAAATGAGGAGAGCATGCAGCAAACAAATTGCTGAGAGCTATGTTGTCACCTGGACTAAGACATCCTGACACAAGGCGGCTGGGGACAGCAGCTGGACGCTCTGTGGCTACTGGGGAATGCATTTGGCAGATGGAAAGGAAATGTGAAAATGTTCCTCAAACATGGCCTTTAAAAAAAAGGAGATTTACAAAAAAAATCGAGGTAAAATACATATAACATGAAATTTACCGCTTTAGCCGTTTGAAGGTGCAATTCAGTGGCATTAAGTACATTTATAATATTTTGCAACCATCACCACTTTGTAGTTCCAGAACTGACTCAACACCTCATAAGGAAACCATTCCCATTAAGCAGCCACTTCCCATCCCCACTCCCTCCAGTCCTGGAACCACTAATCTGCTTTGTGTCTACAAGCAGACTTTTTAGGAAGGGGGATGGAAGGCCCTGAGGGTGGGAATGAGCAGATGGGGTGGGGGTTCTTTCAAATTTGGGCTTTTTTTGTTTTTGCAAACATGTAGCAGCCCCCTTCATACCAGCATGAGTATAAATGTATAACTTATGACTCCTCTTATAAAACTTTTAAACAACGTTCAGGTATATTTTATGTATCATAAAACCCACCCATTTCAAGTATACAATTCCGTTAGTCTGTGTCCAGGCTGGTACAGCTGTTACCGTAGTCCAGTTTTAGAACAGTTTTATCCTTCTGGTAAGAACCCTCATACCTAGTTATAGTTAATCTCATTCTACCCCCAGCCCCAGGCACCACTGGTCCATGTTCTCTCTCTCTAAAATTGCCTTTTCTGGATGTTTCTTATCAGGGATACCAGATACCACGTGGCCTCTGTGTCTGGCTACTTGCCCTGAGAGTGAAGCCTTTGAAATTCATCCAGGGTGTAGTATGTGTCAGGAGTTCTTTTTTATTGCCAAATAATATTTCATTGACTGGATCTACCACATCATATCTATCCATTCCACCTGCACACATTGCATGGGCCCAGCACACTTCCTCTGTGCAGATATTTTGAAATAAGTCTTTTATCTATACATTCTAGAGGAGTGGGTTATCAGATGACCTCTGAGATCCTCACTAGCCAAGATTCTGTCCCCAAATGTCCCAGGGGCAGGTCCAGATTCTTAAATCATTCATTTATTCAGCAAACACTTCTTGAGCCCTCAGAGCACACCAAGCCCCCAGCACTCTTGGAATTTCTGCTCTAACTTGAGAGACAAAGCTCTCTCATGTCAGGCACTGCTCCCCTTCTGGTGGGTTGGAGGGGTGGACACGTTCCAATGGGACTGAGGTTCAGTCACAGGCGGTTCCCTCTGTCTCCTCCCCTGACTGTCTTGCTCCTCAGATGCGAGCATTCCATCCTCTTTCCAGCACACTATTTTGTAATTCTTCTTTGTGTCTCTTGCCTGTCTGTGGAATATGGGCAGCTTGAGAACAGCGACGATGTCTTGCTCTGTGCTCTGAGCACAGTGTAGGGCCCGACATGTTGATAGTGAAAGAAAGAAAGTGAAGTCGTTCAGTCGTGTCCGACTCTTTGAGACCCCATGGACTGTAGCCTACCAGGCTCCTCTGTCCATGGAATTTTCCAGGCAAGAGTACTGGAGTGGGTTGCCATATCCTTCTCCAGGGGTTCTTCCCGACCCAGGGATCGAACCCGGGTGTCCCACATTGCAGGCAGACGCTTTACCATCTGTGCCACCAGGGAAGCCATGTTGACAGTGCCTGGTGGTTATTGGATGAATGAATCCCGCTTTGGCCAGGGGTGGGATCAGATAGGAGGAGAGGCCTCAGGTCAGTTCATGGCTGCCTCTCCAGAGAGAAGGCACAAGTCCAGAAGAGAAAATGGAGTAGTCTGGAGTTCTCTCTGCTCCTTGGAACACAGGGTTGACACCAACTCCTTCCTATGGTCATGAATATTATAATAGTATACCTAGGGTCCCCCCGAGGGCAGACTCTTTAGCGAGACCGTGTGAAAATGGCCTTGTGTGGCAGGTGACTGGATCCAGGTGCCAGAGGCAGTGACTTAGAATGACTTCTCCAGGGCCCTCCCTGCTGTGCCTGGCCACCACCTGCTCCTACTCATAGCTTCTTCCTTGATGATTGCCCTGGGTCACCCGGCCTGACCGGAAAGCCAGGAGCGGAGAGGACGGGACTCAGCTTGTGTGTTCCTGAGGAGCACTGGGCTGGAAGAGTGAAGACCCAGGAGGCTAAACCAGGAGAGGTGCTCCATGTGGAGAAGAAAACAGGTGGTTCTGTGAGGGCTTTTCTGCTTGCCAGTGCTGGTGGCTGGGGTCTAATCAGAGTCCCATTACAGGTACTGGGACAAAGCATTAAAGAGAGAAGTGATGTACTTATGTCTAGTCTCAGAGAAGACTTGAAGCTTTCAAAATAGTCTGTAATTATTATATTGTTCTGTAGGAGCAAATACACAAGTATAATCTACTTTAATAGGATCATGCTTTAGCCTAGTCCATCTCAGGATAGTTCTGGAGATTTTCCTCCCTCTCTGGGCACCTTTATTTCCATGTTTATCGATTGGGGCCCATTGGTTTGCTCCATCATACACATGTATGTTTGATTGGTGGCTAGCATCGCTGTGGAGGCTCTCCTATGGGTCACCATGTTCCCCTAACCCCTAGGAAGAACTCTTAATCTGTGTGGGCTACAGTCTGCTGGTTTCCCTTTCTTAATGGTAGAAAAAATTTGAGATGCTAGTTGGAGAGAAATTACCTTTGGTTTGGGTTGGTTCTAATTTTTCTTGGCATCCTTACCATTTAAAATACATTAGTGCTTGAGGCACCCCAAATGCATTATATCAATACTAAATTCATGCACAGAAATATTTTTCTGTGAGCTTGTTCCAGTGAGAATACAGTTTTACCTGGTCCTAATCTGGTGAATCAAAAAGCAGAGCGTACGATAGTTTTTTTCCCTTCTTGGCACTTTGCCTTTTAATTCACACAGGATGCCTTCTGTTGGGTTAGTAGTTTCATTTTAGTATAGAAATCAAGTTTAATTAAAGCTTACTTGCCATTTAAAGTAATAATTTGTTTGACTTAGCATTCTTAATTACCCCAAGTAAATTGCCTATAGAGGCTCACCTAATTCATTTGTTTGCTCAAATTATTACTGTCATTTGCATATTTTGAACGACACCACTTTAATGAAACACCAGGGTGGAGTCAGGGCAGATGATACTTTTTGTGGCAAATGCTAAGGAGATGATCTTTCTGCCCTAGTCTGTTTGTTCAGCTGGAAGGTTTTTATTATCCTACTGAATTTTCACAAAAGATCAAAGTTTTTAAAAGCTTTTGTGTTGGAAAATCATTAGTAATGAAGTGTCTGGGAGGGGGGCAAGTGGCATAATAAATGTGAGTAGCATTCATGTCTAGCCAGGGGCTGCTACTTATGTATCCTCATTTAGCTTCTTACAATGCATGTAGGTATTCATCTCCTTAATCCCAAGATGTATTCTTGCAGATGTGAGGGTACACGTAAAGGAATCATATTTCTAATGTATTTGAGGAACTTACAATAATTTGTTGGAAAGCTTCTCTGCTATTAGTGGAAAAATGTGATGTTGAATCCAGGCAACAGTTTTATTATTCTGTGATTATTATAGCCAGAAATCAATGTTAATAAATAACCACCTCTAGGAGAGGTTTTAGAGAACTTGTCTTGATAAATAGTAAGAAAGATTTCTTACAGCATATCCATTATTTTAGATCTTACATACGGATTTTTATGTATGTAAAAGCCACGAGTGCTCTCATGACTGTTCTTTGGGAGTTTTTCTTTTTTTTTAGTGGAGAGGAATGAGGGGATACCTTTATGGTTCTGGACAGGTTTGCAAGACAATTTGATTAAATCAGTCTCAGATTTATTGATTCTAAGTAATTCCAGAACCTAATTATTGGTTTACCTCTTAAACTTTAGAAACTGACTTATAACTCCCACTATAGAGGGAAAAAAAACAAATATGATAGATCATAGTAGTACACATTGCATTAATTTAAATTTCTCCAGGTTTCCTATTGCCTGACCAAAATGTGGAAAACATTCTAACAAGAGACCTTCATTAGTGTGAGTTATATACTAAAAGCATCTCTGAATGATGTGGCCAGAAAGCACATCTCGAATAGGAAACCTTCCCTCTTCTGTACTAATGGATTACTTGTAGAGAAAGTGTATCTGCATCTTATGGAACACTAGTAATGAGAGTAAGTGAATAACAGAGTCACTTTTTGGTGTTTGCAGTCCAGGTTGAAGGTCTGTGATAAAGGCAGGAAGATGACTCTCTTCCGCTCCTGGTCAAACCTACATCCTAGTATATACTCTGTTTATGAAGGCATAGCCCCTGGTCCAGCACCAATAGGACCTTTTAGACCCTTTCTCCATCATCACAAAAAGGATGCTACCCTGGGGCTCAAAAGCCCTGCTGTGTACACTTAGTAACCCTGCGATCTTGAGCAAGTTTTATCTGTAGACTTCTGTTTCCTTACCTGGAGAGTGGCTGGTTGTCTGTGGATGAATTAAACATTTTCTAAGGTCATTCTGCTTAAAATTCTGTACCTCTTGAGGTGAAGGGTTGTCTCTGATCTGGATTCGTCTCCATGACTCCACGCATGCAGGGGTAGGAGTAGGGGAAACCAGTTCCTGGATTGGTTCAGAAGTCAGAAAGCGTGAGTTAGGGTGAAGTGGACTCGCAGGGGCATCAGGACCTTCGCTGCCTCAGTGCTGTCTATTCTAATGAGCCCACCTGAGAAGACAGACTGGAACTTTGACCTGACCGGGGTTTTTAATTCATCCCCATCAAGTGCGATGCTGGGAGGGATTTTAGGGGCAAAAACATCTGGAATATGCTCTTGATGTCTAAAATAAAACTACCTTTGTTTAAAGAACACAAAGGAAGGGTCCTTTTCATCTTACTTGACTTAGGAAACAAATACTCTAGTGTTGATGCATTTTTTGCTTCTGTAAGGAATTTATTTTTTTAATTACAAAGTAAAAATATCAATATTTTTAAAAATTCAAACTATACCAAAGATATTAAGTAAAAAATTAAAGTCCTTTCTGCTCCCACTATCTAGGGCTCTCTACTACTAATTAACACTTTTATTTGGGTGTTTCCAGAAATTTTTCTATGTACATCGCAATGCAGTTATCATATTTGCATATCTTTTTTGCATTGAAAATTATGTTATAGTGTAAATATACTATTATACAAACTGCCTTTTTTTCACTTCAAGTCTTTCATGGATATTCTGCCAGGAGAGTACTTACATAGGTCACAGCAAGTTATTTGCTCATTAGACACAACTGGATTAGTTTATATAATTTTATACACATAATAGATCACATATAAAATTGTAACTCTGTAGACAGTAACAAACTGTAACAAACAGTCTGACCTCCATAACAAACTTCATCTTCCTATTTTAGGAATGCCAGGACTGATCATTCTCTAGGCCTCCCAAGTATTATTTGCCCTGAACCCTTTCATAACCTTGGAGAAGGAAATGGCAACCCACTCCAGTATTCTTGCCTGGAGAATTCTATGGACGAGGAGCCTGGTGGGCTACAGTCCATGAGGTCGCAAACAGTTGGACACAACTGAGTGACTAACATTTTCATAACCTGGACCACCGACCAAAGATAATCTTATTCCTTAAAGTAGCCTCTCTTTTAGCTATTCTGACAAATAAATCTGTACTTGTTGTTAATAAGCTAATATGTAACACTCCCAGATTTTATATTTAGATGTATTTAAAAATTTTTTTAATGCATATATAGTGCTTACTAGGTGTCAGGCACAGTTCTGAATTTAAAATTTAAATTCATTTGACTCTGATAACAACTTTATGAGATAGGTACTATTCACCAATTTTAGATTTCTTAACGATTTTTCTATGAGGGCTTCCCTGGTGGCTCAGCAGGTAAAGAATCTGCCTGCAGTGCAGGAGATGCAGGAGACTTGGGTTCGATCCCTGGGTCAGGAAGAACCCTGAGTCAGGAAGATCCCCTGAGGAGGAAATAGCAACCCACTCCAGTATTCTTGCCCTGGAAATCCCGTGAACAGAGGAGCCTGATGGGCTACAAAGGGTCACAATCAATCAGACACGACTAGAAACAGTTGTGTTATCTGCAAACAATGGAAGCCTTCGTTGTCTAAGAATTTTTTTGCCTGATACAGACTTCTAGCTTGACAGTTTTTTCCCGTTGGTGCTTTAAAGGTTTCACTATGTTATCTTCTAGCTTCCATTACTTGTGATGAGAAATTAGTATTGTTTTCTCCTGTTCATGGCATTTTTCCCGGGTTGCTTTCAAGATTTTCTCTTTATCTTTGAATTTAAGCAGTTTGAATATGATGTCCCTTGGCATGATTTTTTACTTTGTTTTGTTCTTTATTTATTCTATTTGAAGATTACAAGAATTTTTGAATTTGCAAACTTATGCTGTGTTTTAAACCAAATTTTGGCAAAATTGGATTATTTCTCCCAATTTTTTTTTCTTGCCAATTCTTTCCTCTCCAATTTTTCTGGAATTTCAGTTAGAACATGAGGTTTTTTTTTTCATTTTTAAAGTTTTTTTTCCACTTCAGATTGGATAATCTATATTTTTCTGTCTTCAAGTTCACTGATACTTATTACTTTCCTCTGTTTGTTAGGACTAGCCAGTGAAATTTTTTTCAGATATTGTATCTTTTAGTTATCAAATTTCCAATTGGTTCTTTTTTTTGTAATTTACTTTTCTCTGCTGTGAATTTAAAAATATCCTTTAGCACGGTTATAATAACAGATTTAAACTCTGTTTGCTAATTCTAATATCTTCAACATCTCAGAGTTGGTCTCTATGAATTACCATTTCTTTTGAGGACGAGTTACATTTTTCTGATTCTTTGCATAACTAGTAATTTTGGAATGTACTGTGGATACTATGAGTGGAATGTTATAGAGCTTCTGAATTTGGTTATATACCCATCAAGAATATTAAATTTTTTATTTTAACAGGTAATTAACTTGATGGAACTTGAATTCCAAATTCCAAATATGTCTTCCCTGTGACAGATAGTAGCAGAATCTGGTTGGTTCTTTTCACCTTAGCTGGGCTGCTTGAAATCTGTTCCACATATATCTAGTATTGGCATCAGCTGTAAATTTTATCCGATTTTATATATTGAATTTGGAGCTTCCTTTTCTCTTTGTATTTCCTCCTTCATTTTGTCAGCTTCTGTCTTCTCTCTGAACTCTATCCTCTGATTCTCCAACCAGTAAGATGGCAAGTTCTACCTGAGATATAGCGACTCTGCAGAACTGACCAACTGGGCCCGCCCTTAGTTGTAAAGCAGTCTTTAAAAATGGGTAATTTATGGAGAACTGTTCTTCCAAGTGTCAACCTCCCATGAGTTTCTGCCTGCTCGTGGTCACTCTCCAGTGCCTTCAAATAGTAGTTGTTTTTAATATTTTATTTGGAGTTTATAATTGTTGTAAACTGAGGTGTTACATACATGACCAGAAGCAGAACTCTCATTATCCCACTTTACAGATAAATTTAACACACCCATGCTACAATAAGTTTAAGTATCTTACCTAAGATCATACAGCTGGTAAATGGCAGAGTTGTGAATTGAACACAGTAGTTTGGTTTCAGAGTCTTAGAATTTCTTCCAAGGGGAGGTTTTAATGGTATAAATTATTTGAACAGTGGCGAGAAGAATAGCACATATTGTGGGATTCATGGGCCTTGTGGTGTCAATTCCTAACACACTGGACTATGTCAAGCCTTTGTTAGTGGATGCTTCGTATGTCTTTGGGACTTTACATTATTTTATGTATGAACATACATACAAGTTGCATGAAAGGATCATGTTGCTCTTGGTTAACTGCAAAGTAGATCTTCAGGTTATGAAAAAGACCATATTTTCATGGTTCTGTGTTGTTGGGCTCCTTGGCCATCATATTTAGAAACTGATGAAGTTTATAGTTGTTTTCGTGACGAAAATAAAGAGGACTTTTGAAAGAGAGTAATATCAACAGTAATGTAATGAAAATCTAGGAATTATTTAGGAAGAATCCCATAAGCACAGTCATGGAATAGCTGATTTTAAAAAAAGTAAGTCTAATTTAGCTCATGTGAGCCACAGACCTTGGAAGCCTAAGAATACCAAGCTTGAGCAATACTTATTTTGGAGTTTCTTCTTGTTTCCCCTTTTCTCCTGTAGCCTGTCAGTTTCAGTTAACATTCATCCAATGTTTAATTTCATCTTATTGTTTTTACTCTTGATTTTATCTTCACTTTGCATGTTTGAGTCTGACTTGCTTCATATTGATTTTGTCATAGTTTATAAGCTGACATGTGAACTAATAAGATCTTATTCATGTATGTTACTTTCAAACTAAAAGAAAAGGTCCATATGTTTGCTTTTGGAATTCTCTCAGCATCCCATACTGGTGCTCGGATACCATGCTCAGAGCTGACTGGCCAGTAAAGAGCAAGGGTTCAATACTTGATTGATTGATGGTTCTGAATCCCAGCCAGTCAGTTCTGGGAAGGTGGGCTTATCTTCCGAGTGAAGTAAAACTGAGTCCTTGAAGGCTGTGATAAAGATTTTGGCTTTCATCCTAAGAATAACGGGAAGCTATGCAGAGTTTTAAACAACTGAGTGACAAGCCCAAATTTAAAATTTTAAATAATTACCCTGGATGTTTGTGGAGAATATAAACAAGTTCTAGAGTGTAGAAATTCATATAAATGTGAAAAATTTAACCCAGAGATACAATCTAGAATTGATACTCTGGATAGTCTTCAAGGAACCCTCCTGAGTGTACTGTCTTGACTGCAACTCTGAAAAGAGCTGGGAAGCAGAAAGTTCGAGATTAAAATTTTTTTTGAAGGGATTGGAGGGGACAAAAGGGCCTGGAATGTGAGTATGTTGCGTTTCTGACAACAGATATAGTTTTGATAATGAAAAATCGAAGCAATGCTATTATCAAGGAACTAGAGAATTTAATATTCTAAATCTATGAAAAGTGGCAAGTCTATATTATATGTCTGTGTCATAGTTTATTAATTTTCAAAAGCAAAATTAAAAATGCAGTATACATGTCTAAAATTATTAAAACAATGTTTTAACAAAATACCCAAAAATAAAGATGAAACTTACTATAGTTACCCACAAATGCTGCTGCCTAACAGCTGTTGAAGAAGTTTTGTTGCTTCAAATGTGAAAACAAGCCTGGTAGTATTCCAGTAGTTGTTGGAAACCTGAGTTAAAAGCACTGAGGTGCTGCTGAGATGGCAGCATTTTCAAGAGATCAAAAACTTTCCTATGAAAATTTATTGATATGTCCTCTTCCCAAACATTTGTGGAGCTGGAGAAAATTTTAAATGTATCTTACAGGAACTGACAGCTTGTGAATTAAGTAGAGCATTGTGCTCCTGCTTCAGCTAGTTTGTTGATAGAAAGTTATAACAAGGTTAATAATTTGTTTGATTTTTTTCCTTTCCATTTTTTATAGGACTTTATGCTTCTTGTGTTCAACTTGCTAAATCATAGCACTCATATTCCACATTAAATTGAACGTTGAAGCATGTATAAAATAAACATCAGTGGGGAAAGGAAGAGATTTCTCAGGGGCAAAAAAAGGCACGGAAAGGTGTGCTGCACCCTGGGCAGTAAGTGGGGGATCAAGTTACTCTGTTGTTGTAAATAGTGTCGATTCTGTATTCTAGACTGAAAAACCAGCAAATGACAGCTTTCTCTAGTAAGTCCTGAGGCCATCGGCCCCGTTTTTGAGAATAAGTCATAAGTAAGCCTCTAAACTAAGACAGTCTCGCTGGTCCTCTCCTTCTGCAATTGTCTTCCAGTCTCAATGGGATACTGAAGAGAAGGCTCCATAGAATAAACAGTGGAATCCTTGTCCGGGAATGACTGCCTGGCAGTTGTTTCATGGAAAACAGGGAGGGGTGGGGGACAACAACCCTTTTCTGTTCACTGGCTCTTTAATTTAGATTACCAATGATAAAGCCCGGGCTACGGCTCAAGAAAGGTAGGATGCAGACGCAGGAACATTAGTGCTAATATGCTGCAGAAAGACGAGATAAATCAGCCCAGCTCTCATACATCACTGAGGGAGAAGCTGATTGCAACTTGACCATGTGCCTGAGTAGTCCCCTCAGTGAGAAGAGCAGAGCATGGATTAAAAAAATCTAGAATGTACCTTTAGGGGCTCCTGCTGAGCTGGACCTGGGAGGAGAGTCTGGTGTAAGTTTCAGCTTGTTTTATCCACGTATTTGCCAGTGTGTTCCCACGCAGGGAGCTTGTTTCTCTTTCTCTGTTTTCATGGAAGCCTCAAGCATGTTTATTTACAGTCCTAGACTTCATTTTGTATAAATGGAATACCAACCTAATAAAGTTCTTAACAGAGAACAGTTAAGCCCAGGGTTTATCCAGAAGAGAAATGTGAAAAAGTGATGTGATCATTACTGTCTATAGCAAGCCTGTGGGTGAGTTTTTGGGGTTTTGGTTTTGGTTTTGTGGGGAGGTGAGGGCTAGAGGGATAGATTTTAAACTGAAAACTCAGTTCTTTTGCCATTCATTTGAAAAGACGGGTTGGTAACCCAGCTTTTTACTCCTCCTGTGGTCTTTTGTTTTGAAAAACTGTTTGAATATGTAAACCAGACTGCTTGAAACGCATTATATTTTTATGACTGGGATGTTTGTATTGTTTCATATCTGTTATTAGACAAAATAATCATAAAGGGTGTTTTCTATGGACCTTTTTATATTCCAAAATTAAGTACAGATGGTAATTTCCAGCAGTTTTAAAAATTTGTCAATTATTTAATTTAGCATCACTTAAGCATCTGCACAGGGAGAAAGCTGAGATAGTACAGAAACTGAATAAGCATTGATTGCTCGTCTGAATTGCATCTTTAAAGTTTTTGCTTCAAATCTCTGATTTCACAGTTTATTTTTACCAAATTAGATTATCATATTTCATTATCAAGACTGTGAATGGGTGGAACTCTCTCAGATAGCCTACATTTCCCATTAGAACAGTGCGGAAGGCACTCACTGATTGTTACTCAGAGGGAAATTCTCATGCCGGCTTCACCGAGGAGATTGCTTAAATAATGCATGGGCAAGAGCGAGGCAAGATGGAATTTATGGCCCAGACACTGAGTTCAGGCTTTTGTTCAGAGGAGAGACCACATAAGTGTGAGCTTATAGCATCCACCAAAGCTCCAGGGAAAGGGCGTAATTGAGTGAACTTGGTGGCCACATGGTGCTGTCTACGTTATTTTCAAAACAAGCCTTGAAACAGTCCATTCAAGCCTCCGGTGTGGTTTGAAGGAGGGAGGAAGGGGAAACTGGAAATGTCAGTTGCAAACAGAATCCCCTGCCTGAAAATTCTATGGGACAGACCCAGTGCATGTCATGCAGGGAATGGGGTGGCCCTGGGACTGAGGGGCCGTTTGAGTGATGGGAGACAACATGGCAGTCTTGTTAGGAAAGAATAAACCTTGACCAAACTGCAGCATTCTGTATGCTGTATCTTCCATCTTGTCCTAATTAGAGGAATATGTCTGCTGAATCCTAATCTCTTTAATTGTTGATAGAGCAGGCACGCGATTTGCTATAAATACACACGAGCATTCATTTCTGAAATAATGGCTGTTGCCAAATATATTAGACCAACAGGAGTGCTGGACTAGGGAAGGCTGTGCTGAATAGTTGAGTTTTGGAGGTAATGGACCAGTTGAGAATCATTGCACAGCTGGGCCAGCAGCTGCACCCAGTGCTCTGTCGAGTTCGGCCTCCCATTTCCTTGAACTTGTCCTTGTTTGCCAAAATGTTGAACGTAGCAAGAACTTGTTTCAAAGGAGCCCACCGCAAGTGAAAAAGACCCTTTCCAAGGGGTCTTTGTCGAGGTGTGTAGTCCACAGCAGCAGTGGTCAAATGAGGAATTGGTGAGGCAATGGGAAGTTTGGATAATCATAAAAATAAAAACCAAAGATAAAATTGTAGAGTGAGGTAAGCTGGCAGAAGACCAGAGCACTTTAAAAGGCTGCAATGGGCCGTCACTGTCCTAACTAAATGATATATGGAAAAATCCCATAATAATATCCAGCAATAGTTATCTTGTTGTTAGGGAAAAATAAATAGGTCTGTGGCTGGAAGGCAGCCCAGTAATCTCCACGTCTTTTTTTTTTCCCAACAGTGTATTGTTCTGATATTCTTTGGGACTGGGTTAGGAGGAAGTGCCAGAGCCCTTTATATTAAGAAGCATCCTACGACAAGCCAGAAAGGGACTAGCAAACTCCTTCCATTCCTTGGTCCTGGCTTGAGCAAGCATTTATTTAGCATGTGCTGTATATCCAGCATGTACTAGATGCATACTCTGACCAATTAGATTATAAATTCTTTGAGAGCAGGTTCTGATTTCTACTTGTCTGGTGTAAACCCCCTCTTGACAGTCATTGCCCTTGATGCGGTAATAATTGTACATATGTCTAATTCTTTGACTTTAAAGAGAGTAAATATCAAATCTCCGTTCTGTTAATGCTTTATTTTTCTGTTACGACACAGACAACTCTTCCCTCTTCAAATTTAAGGGCCAGTGACTGGAACACTTACAAGTTGGGTGATTTGGGACAAGCTGCTTAACCTTTGGGCAAGTCAGCTTCCTCATTTATGACATGAGGAAAGTCACATTTATCATGCAGGACTGTGAGAATTAAGAGGTGTGCCTAAATGCATAGGAGATGCTTTCCTGCCCTCACAGGATATTTTAAGCAGGATAATGGACCATATGGACTGAGTGTGTGGCGGGGCATGGGGATGGGTGTGGAGAGGGGAGGAGGGTGCGGGAAAGCTGGCTGGGAGAGTGTAAAAGAACCTTCGATGGCCTGTGGCAGGATAGTGCCAGTGGGAAGTCAGAGAAAAAGATGGACCTAAAATAGATTTTAAAGGGAAAATTGACAGAATGTGGCAGCTGATTATATTAAAGTAGGGTAAAGAGAAAGAAGGAAGATTATAAAGAAGAAATAGTCATGGTGCTGAAGGGGAAAAGATTATGGGTTTGTGATAATGGCAAGGTATCATGTGTGTGTGTTCTCCAAAACTCAAAAAGCTAAAACAATGTAGTCCTTCAGGGACTTAAAAACTAAGAAAACATAAGCAAGAAGAGAAAATTGGAGTGCCTAGTTAACTTATGTAAATGGAAGGGAAAAAAAAATCAATAATACATCAATAATACTGAACTATTGCTGATAATAGAGTGAGAATTCAAAGGAATTGCTTAAAATGGCAAATCTCTGTTTGGAGTTTTTCCCAGACAAGACCCACAATCATCAAATAATAAGGCTCTTCTGCAATCTTGGAACTTATTTAAGTTTTCCTGAGTCAAAAAAAAAAAAAATGCCACTGAGGGGATACAAATAGTGTCAGGGTTGGGAAGAAAAAGAGCATGAGGAATGGAAATTCTCAAAATAGCTTGGTTTTAAAGAGGAGATGGGAGCCAAAAGATGGCTGGTTGATCTTTCAGAATTTAACCATTCATTGTGACTTGTCAGAAAGTTTGGCAACTGTTTTTCCTGAAATAACTTATTGTGATTTTTCAGGAAATTCAAGCAGGAATCAAGACTATGCCAAACCCCAGCAAATAGGTTGTAGTCCAAAAGTTCCTTTTCAAATCCTTCATCAGAACACTACTGTAAACATCTTTGGGCTACTTTTCAAAAGTCGACCCAACTCATCCTGCTGTAGAAATCGTGTACATTTGCAATAAAATATTAATAGCAGAAAGACATGTTAATAATTAAAATATAACCAATAGTCTAAGAATGGAAAATGTGTAAAATGCAAGTACTTGGGAAAATGCAGTTTGATTATAAGAAGGTATGGGCTGTGACTATTTTTAAATGTATCCATTTTCACTGACTGTAAGAGACTTTGACTTCTTTAGTTTTGAAATGTAAGGATTTCCTTGTCTATGTTGCAGACATATCATGAATTTCATCTTTAGCGGTATCTGCTATGGCCAGGATTATTTTCACCAATTGAAAATGGAAAGTGAATGAGGATGAGAGATAAAGGAGAAAGAAGAAACCTATGGTAGCTAGGGCAAAAGTTTATAAACAAAGAGGAACAGCAGGTTTAAAGAATGAATGAGAAAGATATTACATGCAGGGAACTTTTTTTCTTTTTAAATTAGCTTTTATTGGCATATCGTTGCTGTACAGTGTTGTGTTATTCTCTACTGTATTAAGGGAGTTTTGAACATTGAAAAGAGGAATATGTGCAGCCCTCCAGGTTCCTTATCTGCAGATTTGGAAGGCTGACTCTACTTCACCGTTTTATATAAGGTATTTAAAGCATCTGCACATTTTGGAATCTGCAGAAAGTTGGGAGTGTCCTGGAACCAATCCCCCATGGATACTGAGGGATGATAGTATGTAAGGATGTGCTTGTTGCTCTTGGTAAGAACTAAAGGCCAATACTGGGCCTAATAGCTTCTTGGGTCAGCTGCTGGGGGGTGCTTTAAGACTCAAAGTTTCTTGAGTGGTGATACTGCTCATGTGACTGGTAGACCTGAGAAATCTCCTAGGAACCTTTGGTCCCCTTGACTTTTCCCCTTTCAGCCCCCTCTTGTCTCCACTTCCTTCCCTATTAATTGTGGACACCATGGCCTGTTATTTCAACACCTTCTTACCAGTATTTTCAATTTTCCTGTTCATCCAGTCAATAAAGATCTATTGAGCAATTCCTATTTGTCAGGCATTATAGTATTGGATACTTAGACATGAACCTTTCTAGTACTGGGAAGTTAAAATCTTAACACCTACGGCGGGATACCAATGCTTAATCCAGTTGAGTGCTTTCTCCTGCTTCCAACCATACTGCTAAGCACTTTCAGAGAAAAACCACTGTCCAGATGGTTGCTGTGGTAAAGTTTTGACCTTCAGTCTCAACTGGACCCCTCAGTATAGCTCAGTGATTCTTCAAGTGAAGTGAAGTCCCTCAGTCATGTCCGACTCTTTGCCACCCCATGGACTGTAGCCTACAAGGCTTCTCTGTCCATGGAATTTTCCAGGCAAGAGTATTTCCTTCTCCAGGGGATCTTCCCCACCCAGGGATCGAACCCGGGTCTCCCGCATTGCAGGCAGATGCTTTACCGTCTGAGCCACCAGGGAAGCCCTCAAAGTGATTCTTAGGTTTCCCTAAGACACTCCTGCCATTCTCCCCAACACTCATGTGAAAACTTCTCTACTTTCTCCCAATCTTTGACCAAACCACTTCCTTACCTCGCATTCAGCAGACAGTCTCACCTCTTACTATGCAAGATCTAAATTTCCTACCACCAAATCTTATTACCTACATAACCTGGAGTAAAGCCAGTTGCTTTGAGGACAGTTCAACATGGTGAAAGTGCAGCATGACCCAGAAAGCCTTGGAAGACAATGAAGGTCTTTACTGAAAGGTTCTTAAGGAGTTAACCAAGATGAAGAGGAGAACTAATCTCAGAACACATAGCTAGATTTTCTAACAATTGTTTTTACCACTCTTTCCCCCCAGAGTCTGGCCCCTCATGGCAGCTGTCAGTTTTTTCTCTTCCTCTGTTCTCCCCAGCTTCACACGAATTCACCCCATCTTCTTACTCCTCTCTCCTCTCATCCCTTCATAGGTGGAGCAGCTAGTCTCTGTGGTGTGGGTCATCTTCCTCCCACCTCTCACCACAATCAGTACAAATCAGAGTTCAGCAGACCAATTATCCTTTTATCCTTATGTATTCTAATATATATTAATTAAAACTGCCCATTTGTATTCATACATCCTACCTTTCCTCCAGTTAGAAGAGGTTTTCCTCTTCTCTTCCTTCCACATGTGTACAATTTCCTCTATTTCCTATATATCTTCCAGATTTTCATGTCTAGGGGGTCCTTCTTATCAGAGTGTAGAGGGCCAGTCCCATCTTTAAAAAAAAAAAAATAGGACAAAACCTTTATCTTTGCCACATACTCTTTTATCTCTTCTCATCCTTTTCTCCCCCTTTATAGCCAAACGTCTTAAAAAGATTGTCTACATCTTTTGGGTCCGTTTCTTCCCTTTCTTAACACTCCCGAACCCACTGTGATTTAAATTCTACTCCAGCCACTTCATGGAAATCCCTCTAGGTAAAGCCATCCAGAGCCTACTTGTTCTGAATGTGCTGTCCTGTTTCTTGGTCTCTGTGGGCTTATCTTTCTTTATGTGCTATTAAAATATAGGTGGTGTTTGGGATCGCTGTTCCTTTCTGACTTTGGAAGGAATAGCGAGGGGTTTCTATCCATTCATGAGCCTTCTGTTAGTGTTTGCATGCTCTCCCATGCCTCCATTCTTGAGTTACACTAACCCTCAACTCAGGATGCAAGATGGAGATTTGATGCCCCCTCACTCAACTGGGATTTGACCCCATAATGGAGTGGTCAGGGGCTGGGCCTCTTTCTTTCCCTGACCCACACCAATAATTTGCTGAATTGTTCTTCTCTCCCCAAACACCTCCCTCAGACATGCCTTGCCACCACCATCAATTCTGTTGTATTGATCTCCTTTGGGGATGAAACACTAACTCTGAAATCATACATTCTTCCCTACTCTACTGTTTATAGTGTAAACCTCATAGAATTTGTCCTTCAAATTAAACCAAAGTTTGGGAACTCAAAAGCCTTTTCTGTCCCCAAAATGGTTAGTAAAACAAAAACTGCTTTGACTTTCTGTGCTTTGGATTTAAATTTTTTTTTATTTAGACACTCAGTTGGCTTTTTTGTTTCCCTCAGGTCTTCCCGTGTCCTTGGGGAAACACTGACTGATTCTGAGGCAGTTCAGCAGGGGAGGGGGCAGAACGTCAGAGCAGCAATAAGATACACACTCTTTAACATTTAACCTACAACTGGAGTAAAAGTAAAACAAGTTGATTTTACTTGTAGCCCGAGGAATCACCCAAGAGAAAAGACTCTTGAACCTAAACACAGAGGTCCAAGAACATACCCCTTTGCTTTATCTCAACAGATTTCTTACCACCCACATGTACGTATATTACTTTAAAACCAGAAATGATTGGAAAATTCTGACTTTTCAGCACTTTGTGAGTAAAATGGATTTATGACTGAGAATACAGTTATGTGTTGGGTCTTTATAATAAATTGTGGTGAGACAGGGAACTCAATCCATTGTCCTTTTCCGGTTTTGTCTTGATTAAATCGGCACAGACTAATGTCCATCCCTGCCAATCTATAAAGGTGAAGGGGGTAACGTTTAAGAAATTGTATTGAACCTTTTAAGCTCTGACTACATTGGGGAAAGGTTTATGTGACATGGAATAACTTGGCTCAGAAAATTTTTTACATTTTTATTAAATATCTTGAAAGCCGTTTTTGGCTTGAAGAATCTAGAATATATTTGAATTTCATAAGAAGGAAGAAAGTGGAATATGTTTCATAAATTCATATCATGTCATACCTAAGTTAATCCAAATTTTACGTGGCAGTCAGTGACAGAGAAACCGGGGTGGGTGTGCCATGCTCCAGTGGTTGGGCTCTTGTCCTGCAGCTTTGCAATTGCCTTGTGAACACATGAACAGATTATTGGACCACCTAACAAAACAAGCATCCCAGGAATCAATCCCTGAAATAATAAAAGCATGAATTAAATATTCTTTGATCAATATTACTCACAAAACTCATATCCTTAATGATAATAGTTAACTGAAAGAAAGACCTGTGCTTCAAGGTTCATTTGCAATCTACAGAAAACTCTACATTTCTTTTGACATCCCAGTGCTTCTGGAAAATACGAATCTTGTATTTCATTTTGCAAAATTAGAGCAGACTGCCTAATAATATACGCCTACGGAGGGGAAGGAACCTTTGGAGGGGAGTAGGAGTCATGTGTATAATTCTCCCCCATTAACTGTGCTCCTGCCTTCTTTAAAGGTGTGCCACTTATGCAGAGATCCAAACCATGGAGGCAGCTATTAATTTGAAGCTGACCCTTCCTGTTAATTCTGAGGACTAAGTTTATAGTTCCAGTTTCATCTTGACTAAGCGGGGTTCTATAGTTTTCCTGTTCCAGAAGGGGAACATAGGAAGAGCTTTGAATTCTTAAAAACAAAAGCAAAAAATATAAACTTTAAAAATCAATGGTGATAAAAACTGTGAGTGTTGAGCCACATTTGGAGCCCTGCAGAAGGAAAGATTTTCCCAGAATACTAGTGTCAGGACAAATCTATCAGCAGCCTCAGCTCTCTTTGCAGCCAAGTGGTGTGTTGAGCTACAAAGACAGGCAACTCTTCTCCAGTACTTACTGTTTCCAGCTAAATTTAGCAGGGTTGCAAAATGAGTCCTGTGGTCTTCAGACCATCCTATGAATGGGAGTTCTGCCAAAGACTTGAGCAATGCTATAATCATTCACAGGGCTTCCCTGGGGCCCAGTGATAAAGAACCCGCCTACTGATGCAGGAGATAAGAGATATAAGAGACATGATTTTGAGCCCTGGATGGGGAAGATCCTCTGGAGAAGGAAATGGTAGCCCACTCCAGTATGCTTGCATGGGAAATCCCATGGACAGAGGAGCCTGGCAAAAGAGATTTGGACCATGGGGTCACAAAGACATGACTTAACGACTAAACAACAACAAATTATTGTTGTGAATTATTATTATTATTGTGAATAAATTATTCACACGTGTCATTCTGTCTTTAGACCTGTGTTCATCCACAGGAGTTTTTGATATTTGTTCAGAAATCGGATGGTAGCTGATTGGAGAAGCATTTCTCCAAATCCATACAACAGTTGAGAGCTGGTCCTAAGTTTGAATAAGAGAGCGGCCACATTATCAACCACAGTTCATGGCATAAAGCAAAGATCTTTAATTTTCGAGCATAACAAGCACAGCATTCCTCAGCTAGTTAGCATTAGCCAACTAACTTCTTTCAGGTGTGAGGAGAGGCTATGGCATCTTTGTTCTTGGAGATATTCCTCAGTCTTGGAGGGACTGGCCTTGGTTACCCCGTGTCTCTGTAAGCTATTCCTTTGCTTGTTTCCATTCATCCATTAACTCCTGTTTGGCTTATCCTAGACATATCTTTTGGAGAAGGCAATGGCACCCCACTCCAGTACTCTTGCCTGGAAAATCCCATGGACGCAGGAGCCTGGTGGGCTGCAGTCCATGGGGTCGCTAAGAATCAGGCATGACTGAGCGACTTCACTTTCACTTTTCACTTTCATGCATTGGAGAAGGAAATGGTAACCCACTCCAGTGTTCTTGCCTGGAGAATCCCAGGGACGGGGGAGCCTGGTGGGCTGCCGTCTATAGGGTCGCACAGAGTCGGACAAGACTGAAGCGACTTAGCAGCAGCAGGCATATCTTTAGAGCAGTGGGTGAGACAGATTTGTGATGACAGTGAAGTGTCCACCTGGAAAAGCCTCTTCAAAAGGCACTTTTATTAACAAATAACTCTGTATCACCACTTTATATTGTCCTTAGCTTTTGTGGACAAGGAAATTTTTCTTCATCTGAGTCACACAGTGTAGAGGGAACCAGGAGGTTTAACCTTTGTTTAAAAAAGATCCCAGAAATGTTTCTTCAAGTTGAGGCTACACAAGGACACTTAAGTGACACAGCCTAGGTCTCATTCTTGTTTCTCCTTCTTTAATATAAAGAACAATTGAAGGAGCCTACATGGAGAAGAGCTTCTCTCCAGAGACTGTTTTCTAAAAGCTGAGCTATATTCTTTTGACGCAACTGAATATCGTGATTCCTGAGTTTTTGCACACTTAAAGAAAGGCTTGACTTCCTTGTCAAGTGTTTGCCAGAAGATGAACAGTACCACAAGGAAAACCCCCTAATCAAGGGCCTGGCATCTTGTATGTGCTTAATTAGCTGCTTGCACGTCAGAATCTGAAGCCAGTCAGTCTCTATCAGAAGCCAAAGGTTAGGTTGAAAAACAGAACCGGGTTTCCTCCCCTCTAAGCAAGCCTCTAGAACAATTCATTTCCTTTTCGGTAAAGTATGAATGCTAATTCTCACCTCATGATGTTTTTAGAAGCCTAAATAAGATAATGCAGGAAAGTTCTTCAGAAACAGTCATGTTCTCTTCACAGAGAAAGTTTATCATGAAAAAGAAGATGAGCTGGAGGCCTTGATAAATTCTTCTATATTGTGTTCTTGTTGAAAGGTGATGAGTTTAAAAATAAACACTAGTAGGTACTATTCTGAACCCCTCAAAGTCACCATATTGGAAACCTTTTTGTTAAAATTTCTTTCCCTCTGGCTAATTTTATACTTGATTATTTTGAGGAAAATAGTAGAAAGCAAAGGAAGTCCAAACTCTTGAACAAACTTAATGTTGGATTTTGTGTTGAAAATCATGAAAAATTGATTTCTAACTTTTAGGTATCTTCACCCATCTTTACTAGGTGACGCTAGTGGTGGAGAAGCTGCCTGCTGATGCAGGAGACATAAGAGATGCAGGTTCAATCCCTGGGTCAGGAAGATCCCCTGGAGGAGGGCATGGCAACCCACTCCAGTATTCTTGCCTGGAAAACCCCATGGACAGAGGAGCCTGGCAGGCTACAGTCTATGGGGTCGCAAAGAGTCAGACACGACTGAAGCAACTTAGCTCCCATGTTGTTGTGGGTGGAATATGGGGTTAGGGAATGTATTTGAAACAATTTGCCTCAATCTTCAGGTTCTCAGCCCCGTCTCTAAGCTATTTGGCCCCTCCCTGCATTTTGGTGATTTATATCAAGTTAAACCATACAAAATGGCTGATGTTCAACCACTTCTGATTTCCAAACATGGTAATTTCGCATGTCCAGCCTAATATAATTTTATTGCTGTTATTGAATGGGTGCTCACTTGTTTATCCACTCAGTCTGACGTAGGCATCTGGAGGGCAGAGGTTGTATCTGATACCTAAAGGGAAGTCTAAGCTCAGATAGTGTATGATATGAAATGTACAAGTGAGGTGTCTTTACATGTGAGTTGCATATGCCATCACTGACACTGTTCATGGAGAAAATACAGAGGAAATCATAGGTGCTTAATAGTTGGGGATTCCCAAGGGTGAACTCTTCACTCCCGGGAAGGTGTTCAGCTCAAATCAAGAGGAGTCCCAGGAACTGCAGCGCCCTGGCTGTGCTGCATCACCCTCAGGTCACCTCCTTCCTCACTCCACTTCCTTCCCTATGGCCTTGCTTCCCTCTGCTGTTGTTACCACTGTGCAGTAGCTGATGATTTTGCCTGCAGCTTACTTAATTTGCCTGTATATTGTCACCCTGCTTATTTAACTTATATGCAGAGTACATCATGAGAAATGCTGGGCTGGAAGAAGCTCAAGCTGGAATCAAGATTTCCGGGAGAAATATCAATAACCTCAGATATGCAGATGACACCACATTTATGTCAAAAAGTGAAGAGGAACTAAAGAGCCTCTTGATGAAAGTGAAAGAGGAGAGTGGACAAAGCTGGCTTAAAACATTCAAAAAACTAAGATCATGGCATCCTGTCCCATCACTTTATGGCAGATAGATGGGGAAACAATGGAAACAGTGACAGACTTTATTTTCTTGGGCTCCAAAATCACTGCAGATGGTGACTGCAGCCATGAAATTAAACGATACTTGCTTCTTGGAAGGAAAGCTATGACCAACCTAGATGGCATATTAAAAAGCAGAGACATTACTTTGTTGACAAAAGTCCATCTAGTCAAAGCTATGGTTTTTCCAGTAGTCATGTATGGATGTGAGAGTTGGACCATAAAAAAAGCTGAGCACCAAAAAACTGATGCTTTTGAACTGTGGTGTTGGAGAAGACTCTTGAGAGTCCCTTGGACTGCAAGGAGATCAAACCAGTCAATCCTAAAGGAAATCAATCCTTAATATTCATTGGAAGGACTGATGCTGAAGCTCCAATATTTTGGCCACCTGATGCAAAGAACTGACTCATTGGAAAAGACCCTGATGCTGGGAAAGATTGAGGGCAGGAGGAGAAGGGGAAGACAGAGGATGAGATGGTTGCATAGTATTACCAACTTGATGGAGATGAGTTTGAGCAAGCTTCAGGAGCTGGTGATGGATAGGGACCAGAGAAGCCTGGTGTGCTGCAGTCCATGGGGTTGCAAAGAGTTAGACACAACTGAGCCACTAAACTGAGCTACTTAATTAGAGGAATTTAGGGTATTTTCCTGCACTGTTTTTCTAGACTTTTAAAAATCATATTCTATGATATGATAACCCATAACAGGAATGTAGTTCATATCATGACACTGTATGCTATAATCTATTATATATTCTGTATCTATCTATATAGATATATCTGTATCATATACATATACAGCCAAGCCAGTTCCCAGCTTTGAGAAGCTCTCCATCATGTCCTTTTTGAAATGAGGATCCAGCTAAACTTGTGAAGACTTTTGTGCCTCATGGGAGAGAAGAGAAAAAATGCCAGCTCAATCTTTAAGCTTTTTATCCGTCTTAAGCAGCTGTGTGGTCTGTATTGGTTTATGTCAGGATTTGTTTTCTTATTCCTGTTCTGGAATGGCTACAGCCTAGCAAACGAGCCCCAAGATAGGGCTATGGCTTCAGTAACGAAATTCTGAAACCCTATAATTAATTCTAGGTGGTAATGGCTCATTTCAGTTGCTATGGAATGTTTTAGAATAACCACAGATATCACCAGCAATCTGCTGCTGCACGCATGGATATAGCTGGGTGAGGTTATTTCTCTTTATGCCTGTTTCTTATTCCTAAAATGACTTTATGGGTTTTGTCTTCTCTATACGCTGAGATTTAAGTTTATAAAAAATCCTATGGAAAACCATCTAATTGAATGTAGCCTAGGGATTGTACTCGCAGAATCAGCAGCTTGGAAATATTTAGGTTTTGATCAAAACTTTTGAAATGTTTTGAAAAGAGCTATAGCACCATTAACTCAATTTTAAAATTTGGTATAAAACTTGTATATTATTCAAATTAAGAAAAATTCTATTAGAATTAAGGAAAATATATATTACTTGCTGACTTAAGATTCAGGTAACCTACTTATATGTGACTTTACTAGTGGCTTACTGCTTTTAATTCACAGAGAATCACATATTTCCTAGGAGAAAAAAAGAGACAGTTACTGCTCTCTGTAGGGCTTCATCATGTTCAAACCAGCCTGTATGCTATCTGAAAACCTGCTAATCCGAAAGGAATGAGAGACATGAATAAGACTTTCTTACTTGGGTGATTTCTGAATGGATTCAGAATTTTGCTCAAAAGAGAGACCTGTGAATTAGCCTGCCTTCCATTTCCCCTGATTTTTGAGGTGTCAAGGCTGTCAGCAGAGTATTTTGATGGGTATTGGCATCCTGTCTGCTGGGGAGAGAGCTGACTCAAGGGAGATGTGGCAGTCACAGGAAATTTCTTTTCAAAACTTGGAGAAATGCCTCAAAGAGTCTGGAGTAAGGTGGGGTGTAGTGGTGGGCAGGGCAAAACATCTAGGTGATTTATCTCAGCTTCTGACCTGTTTCATACCCTTCACCCAATCATTTAATTCCTCTGGGCCTCTGGTTTCAATTGTAAAATGACAATAATTTTCCCATTTCAAAGACCACAAAAATGGATATTATACATTTTGACAAAAGGAAGAAACTAACTACTTTTGGCACTGAAGGCAATTGTAACAGAGAGCGGCAACAAAATTTTGAAATAACCATATTACTGAAATCAGAAAATGGACATCCAAGGCAAGTATGTATTAAAACTAGGATAAATCCTTCAGATCCAAAAAGCTTTCATTGAGAAACTTCTGTCTTCCAGCCACTTTGCGGTTTACTCTTACACGGTTGCTTAATCCTCCCAATAGTGCTGGATGGCAGCTGGTTATTGTCCTGTTTGTGATTTTTATGAATAAAGAAGCTGAGGCTCAGAGATATGAATCTATTTGTTCTGAGTCACACAACTGGAAAGTAGCAAAACCCAGGTTCAAGTTTTCCAGTGTTGGGTCCAGCATCCTTCTCCTGTACATACCCTGTCTTTGATGAAGTATTAAAAGATGATAGAATTTCTCTATCTAAAATAAATCCCATTTCTGGGAAAACACACAACTGAAGTACCTGTATTTAGTTTCTAAATGGTATCTGCTTCCAAATTTGCTTCGTTCTCTGCTGAAGGCAGCTATTCTTCAATGTGTAGATTATCCTATTGTTTCAACCTTATTGTTTCTATCAAATGCATTTGTTAATTGTTAAGAGTTTTTACTGGCACTTTTAAGCATCTGTTAACAAAACTCTTCAGGGACTTATGTGGACAATATTTTTATTCTTTTTTAAAATATGTGATTGCCTGACTTCTAGTGAGTAATCTTTGTTATGCCTATTTTAATAATTTACAACTTTTAGGTTAAGGAGTGTTTTAGGCCAGCTGGATGGCCTTCTAGTTGCCAAGCCCTGGTTGCATGTACTTACGATATATTATTTAATACTTAATGGGGGTTCTGTTGCAGTTATATTGTCCCCCACAAATTATTATATCACCAAATATGCCCTCCCGTTGTTGTGAGTTAGATGTCACATTTTTGAAATCTTGTTTGAGGGCATGAAGTACTAAGGCTGTTGTTGCTTTTCCTTACAGCTTCACAAGCAGCAGTGATGTAAACCCTCTCACCCAGGCTCTCTTTGTCTAACAACAGTTCAGACTGACTGGAGCACATTTATTGAATGGCCATTACTTGGGTGCATTAGTCAAATGCAATTGATTGTTCTAATACACCACCAGCTCAGGCGAGGTAATTGGGCTCTTTAATTGAAGATGCTACTTTAGAGGACAGGGTGTAAATCATTGAATACAAAGTCCAATAATTTTTTCTCAGTAAATACAATGTGTCTATGATTGAATCCTCAGTGCAGCCAGACAACAGAGAGATAGATGGCTGATATTCATGAGTAGGCTTTGGGAGATTCCTCAGAACTCTAAGAATGATCCTATTTTTCATCTTGCCTTGAAATAGTCTCATGTTTTCTGCTAGAACTTTGAATTCAGAGGGATCTTGCTATGTGTGTGCATACAAGTATATTTAAAATTACATTTAAGATGACAAGTAAAATATGAGAGAATTTATTAGAGGATACTTAGGAAGCCAAGCGGAGAAGGCAATGGCACCCCACTCCAGTACTCTTGCCTGGAAAATCCCATGGACGGAGGAGCCTGGTAGGCTGCAGTCCATGGGTTCGCTAAGGGTCGGACACGACTGAGTGACTTCACTTTTACTTTTCACTTTCCTGCACTGGAGAAGGAAATGGCAACCCACTCCAGTGTTCTTGCCTGGAGAATCCCAGGGACGGGGGAGCCTGGTGGGCTGCTGTCTATGGGGTCGCACAGAGTCGGACATGACTGAAGTGACTTAGCAGCAGTAGCAGCAGGAAGCCAAGACATTTCCACTGTCATCCATTTGTTACAACCTTGGCAGAATTTTGAGACTGTACTTAGTTCTACAATCAGAGTGCCTACAAGTCTTTCCCCTTGGCCCTTGAGCTGCTATCTTCTCTTTCCTAATCCACCCATAACATGCAGTCATTCAGCACGGAGTAAAGATATGTACAGATGCAATGGTTTAAAGTCTTCCTTATCGTCACCATTGAGTTTAAAGAAAAGAATTCAAGACCTGGACTATGAGCTGCTCTTTACTCCAGCTGAGCCTTGCTCTTCCAGGCTTCGTTGTTCACCCTGATGGGCTATAGCAAATCCAGACACAACCTGCTCACCCACCTGGGACGGACCTCTCAGGTCAAAGACTTCTCCCTCTTTCCTGGCTACCTGCCCCCTGGGAAACACCCCGCCAAGCGCTGGTCTGCAGCCTTGTCTTCGTTGCTACTTTTCAGCCCCGGAGAGCATTAGCTCTGAGGGACCTTCCACCTTGATTTGAGAGCAGTGAATCTTTGACCCGTTCCAAAGTTGGTGCTATGTGATTCCAAACATGCTAGAGGTCTGAGATATGAATAGATTCTTGTTATTTATTGTTCTCTCACTCTAAGATGATTACTAAGAATAGAGGCAGATAGACTTGAAGAAACGTTGTCTGTGACCCCTCTGTGACTCAGCCAGCATTACTAATTTGCTGTGGGAGTTAGGCTTTGAATCTGTTAGAACAAATTACTGAAGTTGGTACTCTTTGCATTAGAATCTGCACTTCCGGTGAATTAATTATGCACCACCTCACGTGAAAAGCAAAGTGTAAGGTTAGAGAGGTGGACACACAACTAGAGGCAGAGAAGTGACTGTGGTGATTTTGTCTCCATCATATTTGTCTGGTCCTTTTTGCCCAACCTCTTAGTGCCAGAGTGGTAAAGAATCCTCCTGCCAATGCAGGAGACACAGGAGATGCAGGTTCGATCCTGGGGTCGGGAAGATCCCCTGGAGGAGAAAATGGCAACCCACTCCAGTATTCTTGCCTGGAGAATTCCATGGACAGAGGAGCCTGGCGGGCTTTAGTTGATGGGTTAGCAAAGAGTTGGACAGGACTGAGCACAAGCACAAAGTTTATCAGCAACGTTTTCTCCCCCAATCATTTTCTTTTCCCTGGTCCCACTCACTCACAAAGTGATGCTGAGTGGTGCTGACAGACCCATTCACGTTCTCACCTGTTGCCTTACTTCAGGGCATCTAATGTCCACGTGAGGTTGTATCCAGAAGGATTCTGTGTGTGCTGACTGCAGGGAAGCTATTTTTAGTCTGTTCATTTCTAGGAAGGACTAGAATTACAGCTGGTGTATATGGTAACTTTCCCAATTGCAGTTTGATTATTTCTGTGGTTGACATTCAAGTTTGCATCACCTGGATGAGAAGGCTTACACAATTACATTCCCCTCTAAAATAAAGAAATCAAGTATCTTGTCAGTCAACAAGGAAAGGCCACTAGCTAGAAAAAATAGGTAACCAAAATGTACAGGCAGTTCAAAAAAAAGAAATGTAAATGGCCAATAAATATGTAAAGGGTTTCCCAGATGGCCCAGTAGTAAAAGAATCTACCTGCCATTGCAGGAACCACAGGAGATGTGTGTTCGATCCCTGGGTCAGGAAGATCCCCTGGAGGAGGAAATAGCAACTGACTCTAGTATTCTTGCTTGGAAGATCCCATGGACAGAGCAGCCTGATGGGCTGAGTTCATAAGGTTGCAAAGAGTTGCACATGACTCAGCACACATGTATGCAAATATGTAAATACCGCTAGTAGTCAGGTAGCGCCAGAGGTAAGAACCCGCCTGCCGATGCAGGAGATATATGTCACAGGGGTTTGATCTTTGGGTTGGAAAGATCCCCTGGAGAAGGGAATGGCAACCTGCTCCAGTATTCTTGCCTGGAGAATCCCCAGGGACAGAGAGGCCTGGTGGGCTACAGTCCATGGGGTTGCAAAGAGTCAGACACGACTGAAGCGACTTAGCAGAGCACACAGCAGAGCACAATTAGAAAAACATAAAACAGCAATTAAATATGCTTTCTTTTCCCAACAGATTTGTAAAAAGAAACCGGAAATAACTGATAAATATTGAGGGTTGAGGAGGTTGTGGGAAAGCAGGTATTCTCATACTCTGTTGGCAGGGTTACAAGTATGAATCAAAATTTGTGGCTGAGTTGGCAGTATCTATAAAATTTGAAATAAAACCATTTGGGAGAACTGTTTCCAGGTCTAGATACTTTCCTCCAAAAATACTTTAACATGATGGATACTCAGCCATAAAAAAAAAAAATGAAATTTTGCCATTTACAACAACAGGGATGAACTTGGAGGGTATTATGATTAGTCAAGTAAGTCAGAGAAAGACAAATACTGTATGTTTTCACTTACATGTGGAATCTAAAAATAAAAGATGAATGAATATAACATAACAGAAACAGACCCACAGATACAGAGAACAAACCAGTGGTTACAAGTGAAGAGGTGTGAGACAAAGGTAGGGGATTAAGAAGTTCAAGCTACTAGGTATAAAATAGGATACAAGGATATAATGTACAGCACGGGGAATATAGCCAATATTTTACAGTAACTTTCTATCAAGTGTATAGAAATAAAAATAAAATATTGAATCACTGTGTTCTAAACATGAAGCTAAAATAGTATTGTATGTTAAATATAATTCAGGAAAAGAAAAACAAAAAAACACATATTCACAAAGATATTTATTTGAGTCTTTTTTTCAGTATTGTTTGTAATAGTGCATCACTGGGAAAGCCCTAAGTGTCCAGCAGTGGAGGATTGGTTAACTAAATTAAAATTATCCATAACTTGAAATACTGTGGAGCAGTTTCAGAAGCTAAAGATCTGTATGTAGTGATATAGAAGGGTCTTCAGGCCATATTGTTAATTTAAAAACAGGGAGCTGCAGGACAGTGTGTGCTGATGTGATTCCATGTACTTTAAAAATGAGCCTGAAGTCATGGATTGGTATGGATACTTAGATATGTAAGCAAATGCACAAAGTTCTGGAATGATATATACTAGACTATTAACAGTGGAGCTGACCAGAGGGGTTGGGGTGAGGAGGTAAAGTGATACTATTACTTTTTACTCTGCATACTTCTGATCATTTGATTTTTTAAATAATGAGAATGTATTATTTGTATAACTCATCAAACATACTTAAAAATAGGGAGATTGCAACTAAGTTTTCTGGGAAAAGTACACTGAATTGCTTCCCAAAGAGGCTATTCAGGAAACCAAAGGTGGGTGTAATGGAAGTTTTTCCCTTTTTATTTTGGTAGTGGTTGGTTTATTTATATAATGAAGTGAGAGAGGTTTTTTTTTTCCATATACTTTTTTGGAAAACATACCTGCATAGCCTACAGATGGGGGAAGGGCATTATACACAGCTGGTCAAGGCAGCTACATACCAGTATATTGAAAAGAGTGTGCAAATCTCATATTCCCTTACTGACCAGAACCAGAGACTCCCATCATTAAAGATGGGAAACCTAAGGGTTACTCACGCTGTACTGTCTACCTCCCTGCCTGCCGCCCCCAGAGCTTTGCTGGACTTAGGGCTCAGGGAAGCTTAGGGAGGCTCAGGGGTCAGGGCTATTGTTAGTTTCAATAGTGCTCACACTCTTTAAAAAGTACAGGTCTAGGCTGCTAACTACAGGCATAAAACTGCATCTTCCTTGACACCAGAGTTGCCTTCCATAAGTGCACATTGTGCAGTAATTTACTGTTTATAAGTCTGTCTTCCTCCTCCCCCATTAGCTTCTTTGGTGCAGGAGTTGTGTTTGTTCATCTTTGTGTCCTCAGCACCCTGTACAGTATCTTGACACACAGCTGATGCTCAAGAAATGTTGGTGGAATGAATGATGGAAAGCCTGAATTCCAAATGACTAACTGATAAGTAAACTTTGGAAAAGTGAGGTTTCCTCTGGTTGGCTGTATGAGGCCAACAGTTAGAAACCGGCACAGTGGACTCTTAGCCAAATGGCCCCTTGGCTCCACGTGTTGACTTTGAACTGAACAGCCTATGTTCGAATCCTGAAACCACCCCTAACAAGATGGTGACTTGGGCAAGTTTCTTAAACTCCCATGTCTCAGTTTTCTCATCGGTGAAATCAAGAGACCAAAACAATCTACCTTGTGCTCTGGTTGTTAGGATTCAGTGAGACAATTAATGCAGAACTTCAACAGCAAAGCCTGGGCACACAGACAGATTCATGCATTGTTCATCTGTAGCCATTGATATTGTCCAGAACCTTTGAGACATGAGTCATTCTAGTTGGTCACATTGTCCAAATACCCCTTCTAAACACTCAGGTATTTCTTATGTTACTAATTTTTAAATATATATTTTAAAAGTGGATTCTATTTCCCAAAACACAGTGATGAGCATCTTGATGTTTACCTGGAGAGCGTGATCCTCAGCAGGCATTATTGTCCAGTGTGGAGCACAGAAGTACTGGCAGCTTGTGGACGGGCATGTGGGTGTCATGGCTCCCAGCGGCTCTGCTCTTTGCTTCTGCTTCCTAAAGGGTCAGCTGTCAATTCTTACTACTCGCAATGGCCCACTTTTAGCCTTTTCTCTCACCTTTATAATTTTCTTCTCTAATGTGATGTGTTCTTGGGAATCAGACAACCAAGCATGTTTTAATTGTATAAGAGCAACTCGATGAGGCTTATTGAGCTCTTTAATGACTAAATCGAGTGACTTTTGTAACTTCTGTTATCTGGTTATCTCCTATTTGACATCAATAATCAGTAGATTTAAGACAGATGAAGTCCTTGCCATCCATGAAAACATTTCATTCTCTAGCCTATTCTACAGTTTTAGCTGGAAAGCAGCATAATGCCCTTGCACTGGGCTAGAGCTTGCAGCACTTCTCCAAACAGAAGGAAGCAGCCTGTGCTGCTGGGTTCATGCCCTGAACCAGCCACTCAGTTTCTCCTTTTCTAACAAGGAGCGTAAGACTTGCTCTCAGTTGTCAGTGGGGTTTACATATGATACTATGTGTTAATATAAGTGAAAAGTGAAAGGGAAGTCGCTCAGTCGTGTCCGACTCTTAGCGACCCCATGGACTGCAGCCTTACCAGGCTCCTCCGTCCATGGGATTCTCCAGGCAAGAGTACTGGAGTGGGGTGCCATTGCCTTCTCCCAATATAAGTGAAAGGGCTTTGTTATTCTAAAGTGCTGAAATTTTATAGCTAGCATTGCTATTACTCCAGCACATTTGCAGTTTATTTTTTTTAATTGTACTTCTGTGGATTTGGATTGAGAGAGAATACTGTGTGTGCCTTATCAGAGAAATTCATCAGTGGCCTCTCAATAAAGTACCTTCATTTAAAATATTTTATGAAACTTTGTGAAGCTGCTGTCTAATGGATCACGGAAAACGGTGGGCAAAAGGTAATGAAAATAGCCACCCTGTGGTGGTCAATGAACTGAGAAGAGGGGGAGAGATTCCTTATTCCAGTAGATTTTGCTGATAAGCTCTTTGGTATATACAGATGGGAAAGTGTTAAAAATATGTTTGTGGTGTGTTCATGGGTTTCAATAAGGGGCTGTTGATAATTAAGTAGATCTAGTATTTTTCTTCTAAATGTATATTAAGTTTCTCAAATTAGATTTATTAGATTGATTTCTGCCATGGTGTGCACAGTGTGAAATGCTTAGAGAATATTTAGCTAATATTCTTTTTCCCTCTATTTCAGACTTGTTTTAGCTGACACTTTTCTCCTCTCTTTCATATTTACTTCTTAATCTCTTTCAACCTTTATGGGTATCCACCTGAAATGAATTCCTCTTTGCATTCCTGTGTCCTCTGCATGTATGCTAAGTCACTTCAGTCATGTCCAATGCTTTTCAACCTTATGACCTGTATCCTGCCAGGCTCCTCTGTCCACGGCATTCTCCAGGCCAGAATACTGAAGTGGGTTGCCATGCCCTCCTCCAGGGGATCTTCCCGACCCAGGGATTGAACCTGCATCTCTTATGTCTCCTGAGTTGGCAGGTGTGTTCTTTACCACAGGTGCCACCTGGGACGCCCCCTGTGTCCTCTGGGGCTAGCTAAACCCGTGGATGCCTTGAGTATAGACCCAGTTTTGCCTTCTTTATATAGTTAATGAGCCTGGCTCAGGGCCTCTTTAACTGCTGTTTAATGGCGTGCAGGACTTTGGAGTGATTCTAAGGCTAAAATTCATGTATCTGAAAGACAAAGTTTAATTTCAACCACAAGGAAATTAATAAGTGCACTGCAAGAAGTTGCCAGAGGAGGAGGAAGTAGGAGGCCACGTGATGTGAGGGAAGAATCTAGAATCTCAAGGTCTGCGCTTATATCTTCATCTTCTGGTTTATAACCGTGTGAGTCACTTAACAATGTGCAGGTCCCTTCTTCTCTGAGATGCATTTTTCATCGGCAAAAATAAGGATATCTGTGCTGTTAATAACTGTATTGTAAGGTTGAGTAAAGTTTAAATGAGGTAACGTGTGAAGGTGCTTTACAGATTATAAGGTTCTAGCAAATATTATCCTCATTATCATCACCACTATCACCAGCTCCATCATCGTCATGGTAACTGTTGTTAGGAGCCATAAACTAGATCCAAGAGTTCTGAAGTGCTGCCTACTTGGAGCACCAGACTGTTTTCCTGCCTTTAGTTGTTCTGTGTCAAATTGTTGTACTTACTCATATTATATCATTAAATCTTGACTTTATTAACTGCTAATTATTTGATGACTTGGAAGGATGGAGTTGGGGCAGGGTAGCAGATGACCAAGCACATGGAGGAGGCCAGTTTTAAAAGCAGTGTGTTTAATATATCTAAATAATATGTTCAATATGTATATAAAGAAGTTAACCCAATCTTAAAGATATATTTTCTCTGCCAAGAGGCCCAAAACATTCATATCAGAGATGGATGAAGACTCTTGAAAGACCAGCTCATTGGTCAAACATATAATAGAAGGAAAACAGGACTAGACATTAAGAAAAAAGTCTGCCAAGAAAACAGCAAACTTCTATAAAGCAATTATCCTTCAATTAAAAAATAAATACATTTTTAAAAAAGAAAAAGTCTACCAGGTAAATACCTGGTGAAACTTTTAACCAAAAGATATTTGAATCCTCCTTAAGAAAAGGTGGGGTTGATTGGAAGCCTGCTCCCATTAGCAATGTCTGAATCAACTCACGGTTGGTTCTCAGGACCGTGGAAAATCTAACCCAGCTCTTACTTCAAGTGGTGTGAAATGAGATGCAAAATATGGTGTGGAAGAAGGCAGGAGTATTGAGTGCTTCCTTAATTTGTATTTAGGTTAGTAAAAAAGAACACACCATGTATGAGAGTCATTTTTGAGTCTAGAAGGGGAATGATATATATATAGTCCGTGAAATAATTGGACTCATGGAGTCAGACAGGAGCTGTGGCACCAGACCAATTTTTGTCTTCATCGATTAGGCTTCTTCTAGTAACTAAACTGCCACCACAGCAATTTTGCTTCAACAGTGACCTGTGATCACAGTGTTTAAATTCTCCTCTACCCGTGTAACTCTACCCCAGGACCAGGGAGCCAGCAGTGAGCTGTTAAAATGTATGAGGCCGTTCCTTGCTGGGATGACACTCCAACAGCAGTGTCTCCGAGTTGGAAGCCGTGAAAACGGTTTGAAATATTTTACCTTCAGATACAAGACCTTAATCTCAGGTTGACCTTGGACTGTAATTTGGATAACCAGTACTTTTATTCCCCATTTACAGTGGGGAGGTAGATTGGTTAGAAAACCTGTGTTTGCAGTCAGTAGATCGTGTTCAGATGCAGAATCCACATACCTGTCTGGGGTTCACATGGGCAATGTCAGTGCTCATCAGATACACTTTTTCTTTAAGGAATTCACCCAAGATCACCTCTGACTTCCTCATGCCACTCTGTTGGGCAGCATTTTCTTATTCATACATTTCTTATCCATTATCTAACTGGAGACCCAGAAGCTTTCCCCCTTACATGGAAATTCTGTGCTTGCCTTTGAGCCGTGCCCACTCTGTTCCTACCAACAGAAGCATCTTTAGGAAATGTGGCGGGACTGGTATTCAGCTAGTCCACACCTGTGTGTGTTTTTAAGGTTAAGGTCCGTTCTAAACAGTCAGAGCCTTTGCTCTTCAGTTGTTAAATATTCTGAACGTGGCCCCTGCGTCATGAAGGTAAAATATATATGAAACACATTTCGGTTTAGCATCCTTCAGTTTTTGCTAGAAAGGGAGAGATTTATTTAAGAAATGTTGACAGAATTTGAAAATCATTTGTATTTTTCTTACCTACTCTGATGAAACGGAAAACTTACTTGTAGCAAAGGTAATTGACAGCTCACTCCATATACCCTTGGCCCATTTCTGAGCTCATCTGCAGCTGCAGTGGCCTGTCTCCCCCGCTCCCTAACCCCCCCACCCTCAACCCCCACCCAGACTGTTGAATCTTCACAGCTGAGGAGCCAGCTTAAAAGTGTCAGGGATCTCATGCTCCCAGGGGCAAGTACCGGTGACAAATACCCCAGCTTCTACAGTCTTCCATGGGACAGTGTTGACCTGTGTTCAGCTCACTTTCTCAATGGGCCCCCAGCAGTAATTCACTCACCAGTACACCCACTATTGGCTTTTCTGCCCCACCCCCGTCCCTGGCTCACTTTTCCCACTCTCAGACATGTGCTTCCTGAGATCACCTCCCAAATACATTCCTGGAAGCGAAGACCTTTCTCAGGGTCTGTTTTTGGTGGAAGCCAAACTAAGCCTGACCTAGTGATTTAGGCTCCCAGCTGGTCTCCAGGCGTGGCCTCTTGCCACCAACACCTCTGAATCTGTTAGAAATGCAGACTGTTCAAGTTCTGCCTGAGTTCCAAACCTTTGGTGGTTTCCTCTTGTCTTAGAATAGAATCCAAGATCCCTGACAGCCTGGCTGCTTTTGCACTTCAGCTGCATCTGAGATGTACCTTGTAAAGCATTTTCCAGATGTTCCCACCCCTGACCTGGGGCTTCCCTGTATCAGTTGTTCCCCACTCATCTCTGCTTCCCTGCACTGCTATTCCTCTGTCTGGGTTGTTCTTCCCTACTCTCTTGTTTGGGCTTCCCAGGTGGCGCTAGCAGTAAAGAAACTTCCTGCCAATGCAGGAGACATAACAGACACGAGTTCAATCCCTGGATGGGGAGAAAAGATCTCCTGGAGGAGGAAATGGCAACCCACTCCAGTATTCTTGCCTGGAGAATCCCATGGACAGAGGAGCCTGGTGGGCTACAGTCCACAGGGTCGCAGAGAGTCGGATGCCACTGAAGTGACTTAGCATGCGTTCTCTTGTTTACCCACTCCTCCTCACTGGAGCCTTCTTGGACCTGTCCATCTAACCTGCCCTGTCTAGAGAGCCCTGTGCCTTTCAATGTAGGGCTTTGCATATTTGCAACAATGTAACATGTTTTCAATGACGCCTCTTTTTCTAAAGGAAGGATGTGTAAACAGTTACAGCTTTATTGGAACAGCCACACCCACTTGTTTGCCTGTTATCTGTGGCTTCTTTCCTGGTACAACCATAGAGTTAAGTGTTTGCCACAGAGACCCCAAGGCTCACAGTCTAATACATTTACTATCTCAGTTCAGTTCAGTTCAGTTGCTCAGTCGTGTCCGACTCTTTGCAACCCCATGAATTGCAGCACGCCAGGCCTCCTTGTTCATCACCAACTCCCGGAGTTCACTCAGACTCACGTCCATCGAGTCAGTGATGCCATCCAGCCATCTGTCGTCCCCTTCTCCTCCTGCCCCCAATCCCTCCCAGCATCAGAGTCTTTTCCAATGAGTCAGCTCTTCACATGAGGTGGCCAAAGTACTGGAGTTTCAGCTTCAGCATCATTCCTTCCAAAGAAATCCCAGGGCTGATCTCCTTCAGAATGGACTGGTTGGATCTCCTTGCAGTCCAAGGGACTCTCAAGAGTCTTCTCCAACACCACAGTTCAAAAGCATCAATTCTTTGGCCCTCAGCTTTCTTCACAGTCCAACTCTCACATCCATACATGACCACTGGAAAAACCATAGCCTTGACTAGATGGACTATCTAGACCTTTACCAAACGTTTGCTGACCTCTCTTCTAGACTGTGGACTCTGACAGCAAAGTCTCTCTTTCACTTTTGTGACCTTGGCGCCCAGCAGTCTCTGACAGAAAAAAGCCACAATAATAGATGTGTACTTTTTTTTTAAAACTGTATGACTTGAAACAAAGTTTCTGCAAATGGTGCATTTCTTACTTCCTTATTATTTGCCCTTGTGAATTTGGGGGGAGGGGGGAGGGGCAGTGCTTTGCCCACTAAATGAAACATTTCCTGTGGAGGTATATAGTACCATTTTCCTATAACTCTTTATCAGACAGAAGTCAGATTCTGCTCCACTGTAATGGTTACTAGTTTTATAGGCAATGCTTTTACTAAAGAGGTAAAGCTGTTACTATTTTTTTGGCCAGGTGTTTCAGACCAAGTAGGACATGTGCTATGTAAGTGTTTTCCAGATGCTTACTTGGTTGAAAAGAATCCCATTTCTATATATTCTTGGGAAAGCATGTCCCAGCTAGATTTAGGGCTTCCCTCGTAGCTCAGTCAGTCGAGTCTGCCTGCAATCCAGAGGACCTGGGTTCAATTCCTGGAGTGGGAAGATCCCCTGAAAAAGGAAATGGCAACCCACACCAGTACTCTTGCGTGGAGAATCCCATGGACAGAGGAACCTGGCAGGGCTACAGTCTATGGGGTGGCAAGAGTCAGACACAACTGAGCAACCAAGCACACAACTAGATTTAATTTGAGGATGTCAAAGTATAGTGAAGTAAAGAAAGCTAATAGGTTTTATTTTGATAATATAAGATATGAAAATGTCCATATATGATGATGCTATTATTGTTTTTAGCATACAAATGTTGTCATCTCATTCTTTTACTAAAAATAAAAGTAAAAATGCTATTTCTCAAGCATCTCTGTAATGCCCATTGGAACTTCTTCAGTCTGGTTTCCAACTTGCCTTTGTATTCCTATCTCCTGTTATGCTCTATGATAGGGATTATAAAGCTATGGCCTCTGGGCCAAAGCCATGCTGCTGCCAGTTTTTATAAAGTTTTATTGGAACATAGCCATATTCATTTATTCACATATTGTTTATGGCTGATTTTGTGTTACAATGGTAGAGGAGTAATTGCAAAGGACACTGTATGGGCTGCAGAGCCTAAGATATTTTTTCTCTGTCTCTTCATGGAAAAAAAATTTTTCTGCTGATCTTTGTTCTTGAAAACTCTTATATTAACCATGGCCATCTGCTCTCATCATTTCTTCTGCTTACCAGATTTTGTCACGCCTCTGAGCCTTTGCACATGCCTTTCCCTCTACCTGGGAGACCACTCTCCTCTTTCCTGCTTAGAAAACTCATACAAGCTATTAAGCCCCACCTGGTTTTTAATCTCTTTTGTAAAGCTTCTAAATTTTCCCCCATTTTTTGTTTTTCTGAGCTCCCAGGGCACTTTGTAGAAATATTCCTTAAAGCACTTATTATTGCTATATGTATCATAATTCCTGCTGCTAAGCAGCTAAGTCGCTTCAGTTGTGTCCGACTCTGTGCGACCCCATAGACGGCAGCCCACCAGGCTCCCCCGTCCCTGGGATTCTCCAGACAAGAACACTGGAGTGGGTTGCCATTTCCTTCTCCAATGCATGAAAGTGAAAAGTGAAAGTGAAGTCACTCAGTCATGTCCGACTCTTAGCGACCCCATGGACTGCAGCCTACCAGGCTCCTCCGCCCATGGGATTTTCCAGGCAAGAGCTTCATGTTAATCTCCTACTAGAGTATGAGGTGTAGAGGATGGGATTCTGTATCTTTGTTCAGTGCATCACCCAGGTGCCTGACCCTAAGTAGTTGCTCGAGAAGTGACTGGCTAATATTGAAGTGTTGTGTGTTAAAACACATGCACAGGAAAGGTGTGGGGTTAATCAGAAACATGTTCAGCAGTTGGAAGAATTATAGACTTTTATCTGTAAAGTTGTTCGGTCGCTCAGTTTTGTCCAACTCTTTACGACTGCATGGACTACAGCACGCCAGGTTTCCCTGTCCTTCACTATCTCCTGGAGTTTGCTCAAAGTCATGTCTAGTGAGTCAGTGATGCCATCCAACCATCTCATCTTCTGTCACCCCATTCTCTTCCTGCCCTCAATCTTTCCCAGCATCAGGATTTTTTCCAGTGAGTCAGTTCTTTGCATCAGGTGGCCAAAGTATTGGAGCTTCAGCTTCAGTATCAGTCCATCCAGTGAATATTTAGGGTTGATTTCCTTTAGGATTGACTGGTTTGATCTCCTTGCAGTCCAAGGGACTCTCAAGAGTCTTCTCCAGCACCACAATTCAAAAGCATCAATTCTTTAGTAATAAGCCTTATTTATGGTCCAACTCTCACATCTGTACAACCAGGAATTACTTTGTCCCACTTTTCCCCAGTCATGCCCTTACAAATGGGCAAAAACCTGAGGCTCAAAGAGGGGATGTTTCCAAGTTAACTGAGTTCTCCCACATCTCAGTGCACTGATTCTTCAACTGGGCAGCACCACCTTACAGAGACCCTCCAGGGTAGGCTGACTAGACACCATGTGTAAATTGGAGAGTTAAATGCTTAGTAAAAATCATTAACATTTATTTCCATGGTGAAACAAGGAGGGTGTTTGGTGAACTGGCATCCAGCAGGAGGGAGCAGAATAGAGAATTTTAATATTAGCTCCACCTTTCATTTGCACACAAATAAGTTGATTCTCTCTTCAATTTTTCCTTTTGGAAAATAAGGATAATTCTCAGTCTTTGATGTTGCCTCTATCTTATCTATAAAATGTGAATGTTGTTACAGCTATTCTGAATCCATAATGGCCTTTGCAATATCAATTTAATGATCTGACTTGTTATGATCAGCCTGATATTTTCCCCCTTTTCTACGAAAGAGTGAATTAAAAATGGAAAACAGCCTTTTTCAAGAGTTTCCCATATTTATCTGAGTGATAGTGATTTCATGTTGCTAGAGCAGCTAACTGCTAGCTGCTTCATATTCTCCAGCTGCCTGATAGGGGAAATTTGATCTGGCAAAGAGCCTAGCTGTCCATCTTCCTGGGGCTGGTAACCACTTATGGGGTAATAAGGATGAGCATTCATCCACTTCCTAGATGCCTCCTCACTGAGGGGAAGGAGAGAGGAGGAAAAGAAAGAGTCAGTGCTGATGAGCAGTTTCTGCGATTGATAGGCAATTTGGACCTAGTTTTAAATACCAGGAAAATCATATGTATCATGTCAAAAGTCTATTTGAGAACTCACAAACTAGAATTTCTCCTTTAATATTTATAAAGTTAATGGTTGTGGCACTCATTTTTTTTTTTTTTGCCTTACTACTTAGCTGGAAGAGATCATATAACACTGTCTACTTTCAAGTTAATGGGCTTTTAACATCTTTTGAGCATGTTTTATAACGAAAGAAGTCCATTTGTACTGGACTTCCATTGTTCAGGCTTTGGCAATAATACTTATGCATAGTAATAATGTCAGTAAAGAGGTCTTGTTTGCTTACAAACAGATTTCAATTGTTGAGAGACCAAATTGTGTCCTGTTGCTAGAAACATGGGCAGTATTTGGTCTCTGTTCATCCAGCTACTTTGTAATTAGGATCGCGTCCAAATAACAAGTGCCTCTTCTCCCATGGAGGTCATTTCCACTTGCAATTTCCACTGACAGAACAAGGTTTCACAAGAGGACACATCTAGACACGAGGATGAGCTTTAATCAAATGGACATGAATATACATATATTCAGGCTAACCAGTGTATCTCTGTTTGTATCTGCCTTACTTTTAAATGTTAATCAGCAAGGAAAAATTAAAAAGTATGGATAGACATTTTGTAAGATTCAGAGCCAAGCCATTTATTTAAACTTGTAGATAATGTGTCTTCTCTTAGCAGATTTTGAGAAGGAAAACATCCTACAGTGTGCAAAACCATTTCAGTTGGACTGTGCATCTGCGCAGTTTGGGGGGAATGCCCCCCCAAGGGCACCGGATATTTTTCTTTAGCCCTAGGAGAAAAAAAGGAATGATGTCTTAGTGTTTTACAGCTGTCAAGTTAAAAAGCCACTAGGGTGAACTCCTGAGGACTGAAAGCAAGACTGGAAGATGCATCCTGGTGGCAAACAGTGACTTGAGAACCACGGGAGGAAGGAAGGTCCAGCGTGAACCGACAGTCATTTAGAGAGTTTTTATTTTGGCAGCTGGAGTTCTGACGCCAGACTCCTGGATTTATCCGAGGAAAGCTGGTGGTGACATTTGCAGTGGCTCTATTTAAGGAGAGGAAGTTTGATGACTGATAAGAGTCAAGGCTCAGAGTCAGGAATTGGAAGCCTGGCGACAGCCATTTCCACAGTGGTCCCTGGGGACCAGTGGGAGCTTTGTTGCCTCTTGTGCTTTTTTTTTTTTTTTTTTTTTTAAGAAAAGTAGATTTTTAATCAGGCAGTACTACAGATGACTTTTAAGGCATTTTCCTCAAGGTGAAGTTAGGCTGTAGATGAGTAAATCTCATTTTGAAGGGTAATCATCAGTTATTTGGGGGAGTATTATTTTCCCACTTCTGCCAATAAGGAGGCCAGGGAAGGGGGTTTAGAATCTCACCCAGTTAGAATCTCATTCATTTAGAACTCTGTGCATTGAGACTTCCTGCTCTCAGCACGAATCAACCAGAGTACCAGTTCTCTCCTGCCTCTCTGCACCAATCCACTGGATGTGTGTGACAAGGAACACGGAGGTCTGAAATTCCTCCTGTCTTTAAACCAAGACAGGTTAATGTGGATCCATAAGAAGGGAGGGAGTGCTTTGAGAATGTTCCTGCAAATATTTTCGTGCTGGGCTTTAGCCTACGAAGGAAAGATTTTGAAATCTCACAGTTCCTATTATTTTACTCAGGACTAGATACATAATTTGTGGGGATCCAGTGCAAAGAGAAAATGCGGGGCCTTTGTTTAAAAATTAGGAATTCCAGGATGGAAGCAGCAGAGAATTAAACCAAGGACTTTTCTCAACACTGGGCCCTGTGTGACAGCGCTGGTAGGACTTCCAAGAAATCAGCCCTGATTCTCTGTCCTCTGTTACCTTCTTTACTAAGGTCTTCCATGACCTCAACAAATACTGCCCTGTGACATCTGACAGATATTAAATTTCAGGCATGTGTCCCTGGTCTTTTCTGATTTCTCTCAGTCCTGATTTATATTTTTCTCCTTTTTTTTTTTTTCCTATTTCCTCCCTTCCTCTTTTTTTCTATTTATTTATTTTTGTAAAATAGATTTTTTTTTTTAGAACAGTTTTAGTAACTCTACAGCAAAATTGAACAGAAGGTGCAGAGATTTCCTGTATACCCACTGCCCTCCCCACACGCATGAAAGTTAAAGTTAGCTGCACAGTAGTGTCTGACTCTTTGCAATTCCATGGACTGCAGCCTATCCGGCCTCTCTGTCCATGGAATTCTCCAGGCAAGAGAACTGGAGTGGGTTGCCATTTCCTTCTCCAGGCGATCTTCCTGACCTGAGGATCGAACCCAGGTTCCTGCACTGCAGGCAGATTCTTTACCAACTGAGCCACTAGGAAAGCCCCCACATGCATGGCTTCCCCGTTATCAACATCTACACCAGAGTGTTATGTTTGTTTCAGTTGATGAACCTTCAGGGACATATAATCACTCAGAGTCCATGGCTCAGCACATTATGGTTCTCTCTTGGTGTTGTCCATTCCATAAACTTGGACAAATGTATCAACATGTATACATTATGATAGATAAAGTATTTTGCACTGCCCCAAGCCCTGTCTGTGCTGCTGCTGCTTAGAAGACATTTTCTTTAGAAGCCAGCTTCAATTTCTGGTTTTATATCCCTTTTCCTCATCTCACTGCCATGACATCTGTTTATCTCAAAATTCTGGGCCAGTATTAAGCTAAGAGGCTCATGTTGGAAAAGTGAGACTGATTGCAAGAAACAAAAGGGCCAAATTCATTGACAGTTGTTCCGCGTGGTGGGAGCAGAAGCAGATGGGCTGCATCAGTGGAGGGTGCACGTGCGCTGGGGAGGGCTGGGTGGGTGCCTGACGTCGCCTGCACCAAATAAAGAAACAGTGTGCTCAGAGGTTCAGGTAAAAAAGAACAAAGGCACTGCAGTTGGTCTGTCCTTTTTCTAACTGGCATAGAAAATTCTGATAACGGTGCCTACAAGGAGCTTTATCAGACATACTCGCAGAAAGCTAAGCAGTATGCATTTACTGTCTTTTGCACATAGAAGGCAGCGTATAAGGTAGATGGGAATTCTTTCTAATCAATTATCAGAGCCCAAGAGAGGAAAGGGGAAGCGATCTTTTAAATGATTGAATTTAGTCCGATCAGCAAGCCCCTCCTCCTCTCTCCTTTGCTGCTACCTTCACTGCAAGGAGGTCCAACCAGTCCCTTCTGAAGGAGATCAGCCCTGGGATTTCTTTGGAAGGAATGATGCTAAAGCTGAAACTCCAGTACTTTGGCCACCTCATGCGTAGAGTTGACTCATTGGAAAAGACTCTGATGCTGGGAGGGATTGAGGGCAAGAGGAGAAGGGGATGACAGAGGATGAGATGGCATCACTGACTGGATGGATGTGAGTCTGAGTGAACTCCGGGAGTTGGTGATGGACAGGGAGGCCTGGCGTGCTGCGATTCATGGGGTCGCAAAGAGTCGGACACAACTGAGCGACTGATCTGATCTGATCTGATCACTTATTTTTATAAAATAGTCATGGAGACCAATTTACAAGGTGAAAAGAAGTCACAATGAGTGATAGGAATGTTGGGCAATTCTCAGCCCTTGGCCCCGTGAATGACTGGGGATGAAAAGAAATGTGGAGCGTAAGAGTCAGGGCTGGTTGGGGTGGGGGGAGATTAGAAATCTTGGATATTACTAAGCATCAGCTGGAAGATTATCAGTTTTCCTGGGAACTCTGTCCCCAAGGCCCAGCTGGGACATCTTCATAACCTCATTAAGCATTTTATTTTTATCAGTTAAAGTTGCTCAGTTGTGTCCGACTCTTTGCACCCCCATGGACTGTATGTAGCCCACCAGGCTCCTCTGTCCATGGAATTCTCCAGGCCAGAATACAGGAGTGGGTAGCCATCCATTCTCCAGGTGATCTTCCCAATCCAGAGATTGAACCCAGTTCTCTCACATTGCTGGAGGATTCTTTACCAGCTGAGCCACCAGATAGTTAATGAATTGTATTTTGGAATCAAGTTTTTAATTTAGCTTCATCATCCAGAAATACATGATATAAGACCCTAACTATTTACTTAGGCTGCCCTTCCCCTAGCCATGGTTAACTGTGAGCTGTGGCCCACCTTCCATGTCAGCTGCAGCTGGATGGACAGTTCCTGTGCACATCCGTGTCCCACCTCAACTATGCCCTGCCTCACCGCTCCTTTCTAAACCACAAGAGTTTGTACAACCTAACCTCTGGATAGTTTGGAAGTTTGGGGGCACAGAGTGCCTCTGGAAGTAGCCTTCAATTAATGGGGATGGGAATCTGCAGATAAATTCCCCAGACCGGTCTTTTGGAGGCAGAATTCTGAGATGCATTCTACATGGGTCCCCAGGGGGCTAACCAACCCAGTTACACAGCCTGTATTGTCTTTTCCTCCTTCCTGGTCTGTTTTCCTGCTCTTTCCTCCTGCTTCCTGGGATCACTTCCCAAATGAGCGGCATCCAAGTCCTCATTTCAGGCTCTGCTTTCAAAGGAATACAAATTAAAGAGGTGCATAGAATGAATGAGTAGGATGTGGTGTTGGCCAGGCTAGCATGCATGTATGCCAACATTCCATATGGCTTGGTTCAGCTGTGGCATTCTTTGGAGTACAACTGTGAACTGATAACTAAAAGAGAAAATTGGGAAATTAAAAATATTCTCATGATGAACATTTTCCCATGTATGGATGGCAATTCATTATAGATTCATCTATGCAATTGGTGACTCAGATGGTAAAGATCTGCCTGCGATGTAAGAGATCCCTGGAGGAAGATTCGATCCCTGGTTCAGGAAGATTCCCTGGAGAAGGGAATGGCAACCCATTCCAGTACTCTTGCCTGGAAAACCCCCTGGACAAAGGAACCTGGTTGGTTACAGTCCATGGGGTCACAAAGAGTCGGACAGGACTGAGCTGACTAACACTTCACGTGATCAGCTTTACTGAGGTCCCAGCTTTTGTCAGTTACCATGCTGCAGGGTGGTGTCAGAGAAATAAGGCACTTTGCTGCTTAATGGGAATGTATGACCTCTCAGAGATGATGCTAGAAATCTGCCCAGAGTATAATAGGACCCAATGGTAATGGTTGATCACACTTCTGTGATTAGAAGCTGTGATGGATAAATGGGTGAGACCCAGCAGGAGAGACCAAGCAAGGGCATGGCCCAGCAGGAGAAAGCCAGAGCACAGACACCATCAGCTCAGCCCTAGGGGAGAACGGCAAGGGTTTTTTTCCTGTGGTCATGTATGGATGTGAGAGTTGGACTGTGAAGAAGGCTGAGCGCCAAAGAATTGATGCTTTGGAACTGTGGTGTTGGAGAAGACTCTTGAGAGTCCCTTGGACTGCAAGGAGATCCAACCAGTCCATTCTGAAGGAGATCAGCCCTGGGTGTTCTTTGGAAGGACTGATGCTAAGGCTGAAACTCCAGTACTTTGGCCACCTCATGCGAAGAGTTGACTCATTGGAAAAGACTCTGATGCTGGGAGGGATTGGGGGCAGGAGGAGAAGGGGACGACAGAGGATGAGATGGCTGGATGGCATCACTGACTCGATGGACGTGAGTCTGAGTGAACTCCGGGAGTTGGTGATGGACAGGGAGGCCTGGTGTGCTGCAATTCATGGGGTCGCAAAGAGTCGGACATGACTGAGCGACTGATCTGATCTGATCTGATCTGATCTGATCAGAAGATGAGAGCACTTCCCTGATGCCCCTTTTAAAGACAGTGGAAGCTGGTGGGGGACTAAGAAAACATTCCTGAAACCTTGTAACAAGAGCACCTGCATTCCTGCTGTCCTCTGCATCTTACAAAGCAGACCCACAGATTGCTGCCCCAAACCATGGGAGGTGAGCACAAGACTGTTGACTCAAGATTCTAGACTCTTTTTCTTTTTAATGTTAAGACAACTTTATTTCTATTTTTTTTAATGTCTTTTTATTTAGCTAGTGTCTCAGGGCCATATTAGCCACTGTCATATTCAGTATAATGCATTTCTTTGGGGCAAATCTTAACATCCTTGTCTTCTTCAGAAGAAAGTGTTCCAAGAGTGCCTCAAAGACTTGAAGAAATATGCCTCTAAAGTACCTTTATTGAAACCTGATTCCTTTCATCATGGCCAGATTCCCTGCTACCACCAGTATGGTTTTCACTTCCAAGTGCACCTCCAACCTTCACCTTCCTCATTGGCACATTGCATTCACAATGCTACAGTCCGATCCTTGAGGTCCAAGGCAGAGAAAATTTTGCTCAAATGCTTGGTAACAGTGCTGCTTATCTGTGCATCCATAGGACACATCATGGATAAGACTCATCACAATTGTCAGTTGTACATCGTTTCTAGGGTGGTCCATAGCCTTGTCCCCATAAACGACTATGCTACCTTCTTGCTGCTGCTTCCACCGTTCAGGGAACATGCTTACTGCCTGTTTGGTGTAGAGTGATCTACAGAGAACATTAGAGTCTGATGAATTCTATATATGGGTCTGTGGAGAGACCTTTTAAGTTCATTCATAACTTCCTCATGGATGAAAAATAGACACTTGACAATAGTACACCTCCAATCAGAGATTTTAGGCATTTTGCACTATGTAATATTGCTTTCCTATTAAACTGACTTCCAGATTCTTTATGTAATTGTGATATAATTGACATACAACCATATGTATACAAGTGTGCACACTCACACCACATTTTCATTATCCATTCACTCATTGATGGACGCATTGTTTCCATGACTTGGCTAATGTAAATAATGCTGCAATGGACATGGGCATGCAGGTAACTTTTTGAGTTAGAATTTTTATCTCTTTTGGATAAATACAAAAAGTAGAATTGCTGGATCATACCATAATTCTACCTTTAAATTTTTTGAGGAAACTCTGTGCTGTTTTCCATAGTGACTGCCTCAACTTAACATTCCCACCAAGAGTGGGAGTGCACAGGGGTTCCCTTTCCCCCACATCCTCAGTGATGTTGAGCACTTTTCCATGTACCTGTTGGCATCCAGATGTCTTCTTTGGAAAAATGTCCAAACCCTCTGCCCATGATTTAATTGAGTTGTTTGGTTGTTTTGTATTGAGTTGCATGAGTTCTTTATAAATTTTGGGCGTTAACTCCTTATCAGATATAGTATTTGTGGATATTTTCTCCCAGTCTGTAGGTTGCCTTTTCATTTTGCTGATTATTTCCTTTCCTGTGCAGAAGCTTTTCAGTTTGCTGTAGTACCATGTGTTGATTTTTGCTTTGCCTTTGCTTTGACTTTTGCTTTTGATATTAATTCCAAAAATTATCACCATGACCAGTGTCAAGGAGCCTACTGCTTGTATTTTCTTCTAAGAGTCCTATGGTTTCATGTCTTACATTCAAGTCTTTAATCCATTTTGAGTTAATTTTTGTGAATGGTATAAGATAGTGATATAGTTTCATTCTTTTGCATGAGGCTGCCCAATTTTCCTAACACCATTTTTCTGAGAAGATTATCCTTTCTCCATTGTATAGTCTTGGTTCCTGTGTCATAAATTAATTGACCATATACATGTGGGTTTATTTCTAGGTTCTCTGTTTTGTTCCATTGATCATTGTGTCTGTTTTTATGCCAATACCATACTGTTTAAATTACCATAGCTTTTTAATATAGTTTTAGGGAGTATGATACCTACAGCTTTGTTCTTTCACAAGATTGCTTTGGCTATTCAGAGTCTCTATGGTTTCAGATGTATTTTAGGTTTGTTCTATTTCTGTGAAAAATGCCATTGTAATTTTGGTAGGGATTGCATTGAATCTGTATATTACTTAGAGTAGTATGAACATTTTAACAATATTAATTCTTCTAATCCATGAGCTTGGACTGTCTTTCCATTTATTTGTGTCTTCTTCAATTTCTTTCATTATTTTCTGGTAGTTTTCAATATACAGATATTTCAACTCTTTGGTTAAATTTATTCCTAGGTATTTTAGCTGCAATTGTAAATATGATTGTTTTCTTAGTTTTTCTTTCTGATACTTCATTATTAGTGTATAGAAATGCCACAAATTTCTGTGTATTGATTTTGTATCCTGCAACTTTACTGAATGTGTTTATTCTAACAGTTTTTTGGTGGCATCTTTAAGGTTATCAGTTCAGTTCAGTTCAGTCGCTCAGTCGTGTCTGACTCTTTGCAACCCCATGAATCGCAGCACGCCAGGCCTCCCTGTCCATCACCAACTCCCAGAGTTCACTCAAACTCACGTCCATCGAGTCGGTGATGCCATCCAGCCATCTCATCCTCTGTTGTCCCCTTCTCCTCCTGCCCCAATCCCTCCCAGCATCAGAGTCTTTTCCAATGAGTCAACTCTTCGCATGAGGTAGCCAAAGTACTGGCGTTTCAGCTTTAGCATCATTCCTTCCAAAGAACACCCAGGGCTGATCTCCTTTAGAATGGACTGGTTGGATCTCCTTGCAGTCCAAGGGACTCTCAAGAGTCTCCTCCAACACCACAGTTCAAAAGCATCAATTCTTCAGTGCTCAGCTTTCACAGTCCAACTCTCACATCCATACATGACCACTGGAAAAACCATAGCCTTGACTAGACGGACCTTTGTTGGCAAAGTAATGTCTCTGCTTTTCAATATGTTATCTAGGTTGGTCATAACTTTTTTTCTGAGGAGTAAGTGTCTTTTAATTTCATGACTGAAGTAACCATCTGCAGTGATTTTGGAGCCCAAAAATATAAAGTCTGACACTGTTTCCACTGTTTCCCCATCTATTTCCCATGAAGTGATGGGACCAGATGCCATGATCTTCGTTTTCTGAATGTTGAGCTTTAAGCCAAGTTTTTCACTCTCCTCTTTCACTTTCATCAAGAGGCTTTTTAGTTCCTCTTCACTTTCTGCCATAAGGGTGGTGTCATCTGCATATCTGAGGTTATTGATATTTCTCCCAGCAATCTTGATTCCAGCCTGTGCTTCTTCCAGCCCAGCGTTTCTCATGATGTACTCTGCATAGAAGTTAAATAAGCAGGGTGACAATATACAGCCTTGATGTCCTCCTTTTCCTATTTGGAACCAGTCTGTTGTTCCATGTCCAGTTCTAACTGTTGCTTCCTGACCTGAATATAGGTTTCTCAAGAGGCAGGTCAGATGGTCTGGTATTCCCATCTCTTTCAGAATTTTCCACAGTTTATTGTGATCCACCCAGTCAAAGGCTTTGGCATAGTCAATAAAGCAGAAGTAGGTGTTTTTCTGCAACTCTCTCACTTTTTCAATGATCCAGCATTATATATCTGTATAAATGTATATCGTATGTAAATAATAACAGTTTTACTTCTCTTTTAGGGTATGAATGCTTCTTTTATTTTTTTTCTTGCATAATTGCTTTGACTAGGACTTCCAATACCATGTTTAATAAAAGTGGTGAGAATGGGCATTCTGATCATAGAGGAAAAGATTTCAGCTTTTTATGTTGAATATGATATTAGCTGTGGGCTTGTTGTGTATGGCCTTTATATTGAGGTGTGTTCCCTCTATACCCACTTTGTTGAGAGATTTTATTTTGAAAGGATGATGAGTTTTGTCAAATGCTCTTTCTATATTTGTTGAGATGATAATATGATTTTTACCCTTCATTTTGTTAATGTAGTGTATTACATCAATTAACTTGCTAGTATTGAATCTGAATTTTAAACTACCTTTTACTGTAAGGCTTACAGCAGAAAATCAGGGCTAAACTTTATCCTGGTTATAATTCTGGTTTTTATGTTTTTCTTCCTTGCCTTCCTTTCCTTCCTCACCCCCTCCCACTTCCCTTCCTTCTAGGGAAAAGGATTCAGTGAGACAGAGTAGAAGAGTCACTTTGTAAAAAGCCAAAGATTTATTTTGGAAGTGCATATAAGTGACTCTGGAAAAGTAGGGGAAAAAATGATTCATTCATTTCAGTCTGAATAGGAATTTAGTTTGCCATGAGCTTTGAGACTGACTGCAAGAATAAAATTTTAATGAGAAGAGAAAGCTCATCTGTGACATTGTGAGAGGTGGGTGCTGAAATCTTTGCTCCAAGGGGGCATTTCAGAGAAGCCCAAAATAATGGCATATATGTCTTGCCATCTGTTTTCTTATACCAGTGTGTGACAACCTTTTGAAAAAAGCTCCTACTTACTTAGGCATTTGCACACACTATTTTGGCCTCTAAAGTGGGCAATGAACATTATATAATAATTATCACAAAATTGGACTTGAACTGTCTTAAACTTTCTATGTGTTAATTGACTGATTGATGCTTTGTCCTCTGAGCATCTTCAAAGTATACCAAACAGAAGAAGTGTGTTCTGAATTTTCTTTTGAGCTCTCCCTATGGCTTCTGGTATGTGAGGGAAGGTGGCAGAGAGGGGAGCGATTTGTTGTTACTTTCAGCGTCTGTTTTAAATGCTCCCTTGGCAGCATCCCTGCGACCATTTTGCTTTAATGTTTTCAATTCTTCTTTGTTTTTAATCTTTTTGAGACAACAGCTGGATTCTGCTTTTAGCACTTACTCTTGATTCCCTGTCCTGTTGTGAGCCACTCTGATTTTTTTTTTTAAGGGATGTGGCATCCTACTTTTCCACAGTATTTAATTAAAACTTCGGCTCTTTGGAACTTGTCACAGGCAACTGCTAGAAAACAGAGCCAGGGAATATTTTTTAAGGCATCTAAGACCCTTTTTCCACCTTTGCAGCCTCCCCTACCCAAGAGTTGAGTGTTCACTTACTCCTTGCTTTTGGTGAAACTTTACAATGCCTGCTGTACCTGAGATTAAACTGTATATATTGATTTGTGACCTATATGAACTTGCCAAAAAAGGTGTATTTCCTGAGTTCCATTCATAATTTTCTGTGATTTTAATTATCACTAAAATGGTTTAATTCTCTAAATAGCAAACCTACGTCTGACTCTGTTCTCTGAGACTGCCAATTCTGAACTTTATGCTGACGTAATTTGTCCCCAAGATATATATGCTTAGGTTACCAAGGGCATTCAGAGATGAATATCTTGTTTTGTATAGGGAAGGAGGGAATTAGAAAGGCAAAGGATAAAAATAACACTTTCTCAAAAAAAAAAAAAAAAAAAAAACAGAATTTGCCCCAAAGCCATTTAGAATGATTGACTTGTCCAGATTTTGAATTTATAGAATGAGCTGTATATTTATGACAATTAAAAAAAATTAAGCCACTGTTGATCAGATATCTCATGCTCCCCAAGGTCGTGGTATTCCCTTCTATCATAGCTCTGTTTAGAAAAAATTATAGTGAAATGGAGCCCTTTCTGGGAAATATCCCAGTAGTGAGGAATAGATACCATTAAAACATTTTTTGAATAGCCAAGTTCTAAACTTTTTTTTTAAAGCCTCCATTTCATGCCAGATTATATGAACTGCTGAACTTCACACAGAATTTAACATACAATAAGAAAACAGCCTATTGAAGCCGTCAAGATTTATTAACCTTCCGTCTGAGGTCTTTGATTTGAAATGTCCTTATTGAGGCAGGACAGAATGAAATTACCCAGGGAATGAAGTGTTTTAGGATTTGTGAGAAAAGTTATCTTAATCAGGTTTTTAATCTTTCTTTTTGAGATAACATAATTTTCAGGATAAATTATTACGGCACACTGAATTATAATCTACAAATTAGAATATAATTGTGCAATTTGGGTATCATTCTCTTGCTCACATTTTATATTAGGCTTATTTCTTTGCAGACTTACAGTATTGTGAGTTTTTCATAAACAGCTATTTAAAGCCATTCACATAATCAAAATAATATTTATAGATATTCAGAAAATGATTAATCTTAAAACTGTGGCAAAGCAGAAAACCTCACTGTGTGGGTTTGCCACCTCCCTCAACAAAAATGCAAGTTTTGGTTAAGTTCCCTGAATGAGTGTAGTGAAAATTAGTTTCTTTTGGAACGATCATACAATTGAAAGACTAATTTAAATTAGGAGGGCACACCGGGCTTGGCAGAGGGCATTGTGTGAAAGCAAAGCATAATTTTCCTCTAAACAAAGACAAGCTTGTTGGAGAGCATGCTTTATTGCCTGGAAATTCTATATATATGCAAAGTTGCTCATCAATTCACTGTTGGGTTTTATGTGCTTGGTTTCTCCTTTTGTTTGGAAAAATCAAATGCTGAAAAAAGTGGGCGTAGCTCTGCATGCTATAGACATCAAGAAACCTACACATGCCAATCCTCTTGGTGTGCAGTGTTCCTGCGTGGGGAGCTGCCTGCAGGAGGGATGGTCAGCCTGGGGCTTCATGCAGGTAAAATCAGGGTATATGCTTCAGCAGAGCCCACCCAGGATTTCTGGAAAATGACATCTTTGTCTGATCCCTCCCTCCGACAGCCAGGTGGAAATAGTGGGTAAGTTAGGATCACATCCTGTAGACCATTTAGGGTTTTCTTTCTTTTAAGCAGCATTAATGTGACACAATACACAGACATACCATTTGTCCACTTACAGTGTGCGATTCAATAGCTTTTAGTATGTTGTAGTACCATTACCACAGTCCATTTTAGAACATTTTTGTCACCCCCAAAAGACAAACCACACCAGTTAGTGTTTTCTGCAGACTCAGCTTTGGGTAAACTAATGAAATGAAGGTGGACATTCTCTAGGATGCTTTTAAATAGAAATTCTCATCTTTGGAGTTGCCTTCTCCAGTTTGTATCTTAGCTTCATGGCAGAGCAACTGTATTTAATCTGCATGGTACTTTACAGTATGCAGAGAACTCTCTTGTCAACTGCAGCTGAGAAGCATAAACGGCAGCGTGACAAGTTTGGGGCTGAGATGTTAGGAGGAACCATGTTATTTGGCAGCATCAGAGGGGTGGGCCTGCAGGCTGGAAGGTGGGCATTGGAGCAACCTGAGCCCAACTATGTGGAGTCTGGTTTGGGATGGGCATAGCAGGAGAACCAGTGGCCAGAAGTGGATCCAAGCTGAGAATAGGGATGTAGGTACCAAGAGGATTTCCATATAGGAGATTGGGGGTTTAGAGGTCAAACATCCGGATGGAAGATTGTCAAAACAAGATCACGACAACAATCTGAAAGGGAGGTGGAGATCACCATAGATAACCAGATGGCAAGGAGGGCCACACTTGAGAAGGGAGAAGCTGGGATCAGCGTAGGAAAGCCAGGAAGTCCAGCATGGTTGCTGAGTCCTGTACCTCTAAGTGCACCCCACCAGCCACCCAGCACCCCCACACACACACTCCACATCACCTGGCTTTGAGTCACTCTGTTGGTGCTTTCTTCTCTCCACCCTCCCCCACAACTCCATACCTTTCTCCAGGCCCCCATTGCTCTGTGGGCGCATTTGGACAGGCCCCCTCCAGTCAGCATTTTCTTTTAGATTAATTTCCTTACCTTTGACCAGCTCCCTACACCCATATGGGCAATGAAGAGGCACTTGGGCAGGAGTCCCAGCTCTTTGGGATGTAGACAGGCTGGACTGACCCATCTCTGCTTGGAGGAAAGATCAAAGATGAACCAGATTGTCGTCATTTGGTAGGAGGTTGACGGTGGGCAGAGAAGGTTCAGACAAGACTCTTTACAGGTCCCAGGGTCCAGATTCAGGGTCCCTCACTTGAGTGCCCTCCTCATGGGTGTCCCCACATCTCTCCTTAAGGGTGCCATTTTCAGCTTGACATTTTCACTACAGGAAGAATCCTTTTTTGTCCACATCAGCTGTGTGCTGTGTGGAAATGTAGTTGGCGATATCTCCTCTCCCAGTGAGGCTTATGCTGCTGCCGCCACTGCTGCTAAGTCGCTTCAGTCGTGTCCGACTCTGTGCAACCCCATAGATGGCAGCCCACCAGGCTCCCCCGTCCCTGGGATTCTCCAGGCAAGAACACTGGAGTAGGTTGCCATTACCTTCTCCAAGGCATGAAAGTGAAAAGTGAAAGTGAAGTTGCTCAGTCGTGTCTGACTCTTAGCAACTCCATGGACTGCAGCCTACCAGGCTCCTCCGTCCATGGGATTTTCCAGGCAAGAGTACTGGAGTGGGGTGCCATTGCCTTCTCTAGTGAAGCTTATAAGGAGTATTTAATAAGGTGCCCCTCCACCCCCTGAAGTTTTCTTTCCAAATTGTTCTAAATCTCTGATGCAATGTGTTTTAGTTTTTTTCTCCCAGCCTAAATATACCTCAGTGTATTCAATGAAAGTAGTGTGAAAGTATTAGTTAGTCATGTCTGACTCTTTGTAGCCCCATGGACTTTAGCCTGCCAGCCTCCTCTGTGCATGGAATTCTCCAGGCAAGAATACTGGAGTGGGTAGACATTCCCTTCTCCAAGAGATCTGCCTGACCCAGGAATCAGACCCGGGGTTTCCTGCATTGCATGCAGAGTCTTTACTGTCTGAGCCAAAAACCATGTCCATATGTGCTGTGCTTAGTGATTTAGTCGTGCCTGATTCTTTGAGACCCCATGGACTGTAGCCCACCAGGCTCCTCTGTCCATGGGGATTCTCCAAGCAAGAATACTGGAGTGGATTGCCTTGCTCCCCTCCAGGTTATCTTCCTGACCCAGGGATCAAACCCAGGTCTCCCGCATTGCAGGCAGATTCTTTACTTATCTGATGAGCCACCAGGGAAACCCCATATAGATTGGGGCAAAATGTGATATTTTTAAATCATCAAGAATTTTATTTAAACCTGTAATAAAATCAAGAATATTTACATATTACAAGTGTTGGAAAACACAAATTCATGTTTTATACTTTGGGTTTTCATAAGCACAGCACACTTGTATCATTGTTTAGATTTTGTGTTGATTGGTGGAAAGGTTGTTTCTTTCCTTGTAGTGCTAGAGAAAGAATTTATAGGAAAGCCCAGTGTAGCTATTTTCTGAGAGTTGACATTTGAAGTTGAGTTTCTAGATTGCAGCAGAAATCAGCCTGTGTTTGTGTGTGATCAGAGGTTACTCTGTGTAGGACAGTTGGACTCCTCAGCTCTGCCTGCACTGGAGATGGAACAGCTGGTGTCCTCAGGCCTCAAGAGAGCCCAGAGTGGAGAATACAAGGAAAACAGAAGGCACTTCCTGGAAAACCTGGGCACAGAAGCTGTAAGGCTGACCCCTGAGGGCTGTGGCCAGCAATCAAAGTGACTACTAGAAGAGCCCAGAAAAGTCCCACTTGATCCAGGATGGCATTGAGACCAAGAGGGTCCTCTGGTCTGGTGGCTGGGGCCTAGAGAAAAGTTTGCCAGCAGAGGAAGAACAAACGAAAACTGGGCCAAGTGATTGCATTGCAGTTTGGAGTCGTCAGTCAAGGTTGGGCAGTATTCCAGCCTAGAATTAGAGATACAAGGGACAAGAAATTCCTTCCAGGGAAGGGACCGACGAGGACAAGCAGGCTGTGGACTTCACTGAGAGTCGGACTTGGACAGCAAAGGAATGGACACATACGAAGTCAGGGTCAAAGCCCAGCAATGGGACCAAGCACACCGGGTGGGATCTGGGCGACGCTGTGACTCTGTAGCCCTTTCCACCCCCGCACCCCTCCGACCCACAGGCTAGACACCTAGACACCCAGGGGCCACTCTGGATCTTCCCAGCTGGTAGGGACAGGGCTTCCGCTTCGGTAACCATCCGCGGGAGAGGCAGAGGCCGCTGGACCTACAAACTGGGGGCGGAGCCTGTAAGTGAGCTGAGTTGGGGGAGGCTGATGTTGACAGAATAAGGGCACCAAGTGTGTCCGCTCGGGCGTGTCTGACTCTGTGGCCCCAGGGACTGTAGCCCGCCAGATTGGCCTTCTCCAGACAAGAACAGTGGAGTAGGTAACCATTCCCTGCTCCAGGGGAATCTTCCAGACCCAGGGATCGAATCCAAGTCTCCCGCATTGCAGGCAGATTCTTTACCATCTGAGTCACCAGGGAAGCCCCCAAATGCCCTGAGAGTAATCATCTAGAGTTTCAACTCTGGTTTCTTGTCATTTCTTGGAAACTTTTAATTTTATTATTATTTTAAATATACTCAGACTAATATGAAGTATTCCCCTAAGCCTTTTGTTTCAATTCTGCCAATTATTTACATTTTGCCCCATTTGCTTTATCATTCTTTGTCTCTTTTTAATTTTTTTCTGAATCATTTGTTGAGACATTGTATTCCCTGTATTCCTAAATATTAAATATTTCAGGGTATGTTCCAGTAGAACAAGGACATTTTCTTATATAACCCATAACACTGTTATCAAAATCAGTAAATCTGGTTCCTTTTAACACTAACAATATTCAGCCACCATCCATAATGTCTTATAATTTCTGTTCTATTATTTTAAACTGTCAGAGATTGAAATTTAATTAAATTTCTTTTTCTCTTCTGACAGTCTTGGGGGAGAGAGCACAGGCAATGTTTTTTCTTCAAATGTATGACATGGGAAGCCTTTGCCAAGTTTACAAAAAAATGCAGTTGGCAGTCAATGGAGTTACAACATAATGACACCAATTAGATAAAGCCATCAGAAAGATCAAAGACATTTTCTGAGTGATATGCTTGCATATTTGTTGGCCTTGGAATTAAATTTTTACAGTTCTATCTCATTGTCAAGAATACAACTGAAATCACCATGTGATAAGATCTGTGTATATGATCTTTATCTTTTTGCCTGAAACTCAGAGAAGATCTATTGCCAGTGCAGACTGAATATATTTTCCAGATTTCCCCCAATTGGGCTAAATGGGAGTGTAGCCCAAAAAAATGACGTGTCTAACAAGAAAGCAATAATAGTAAAATGTGTTCTGATAGCAAAAGCTATCCAAAATATATTATTGGAGAGGGAAAAAAAGGACGAACTGTAATGTACCATATGATCCACAGAAGAAGTGAGTGTCAGCAGTGGTTAACTCAGCAGTAGCGGGGTAGGTCGGAGAAGGCAATGGCACCCCATTCCGGTACTCTTGCCTGGAAAGTCACATGGACGGAGGAGCCTGATAGGCTGCAGTCCATGGGGTCGCTCAGAGTGGGACACGACTGAGCGACTTCACTTTCACTTCTCACTTTCATGCATTGGAGAAGGAAATGGCAACCCACTCCAGTGTTGTTGCCTGGAGAATCCCAGGGACGGGGGAGCCTGGTGGGCTGCCGTCTATGGGGTCGCACAGAGTCGGGCACGACTGAAGCGACTTAGCAGCAGCAGCAGCTGGGTAGGTCTGTAGGTGGAGGGGAGTGAAAGGGGAGAATCATTTCTTTCATTTTACAAACTATGTAGTTTAAATTTTTTAGAACGGGCTTCCCTGGTGGCTCAGAGGTTAAAGCGTCTGCCCAAAATGTGGGAGACCTGGGTTTGATCCCTGGGTCGGGAAGATCCCCTGGAGAAGGAAATGGCAACCCACTCCAGTGTTCTTGCCTGGAGACTCCCGTGGACGGAGGAGCCTGATGGGCTACAGTCCATGGTGTCGTAAAGAGTCGGACACGACTGAGCGACTTCACTTCACTTTGTAAATTTTATAGTAATAAAAATAAAAAACAATTTTTATACTAGAGAGGAAGAGTGGGAGATAGAGATGGTAGTTAGAACAAAATCAAAAGGCAAACTTATTTAAAAATGTGGCTTAGAAAGCAACAGCAATAGGCAGAAATATGAAAAAAATAAGTTGGATATATAAAATGAATCATTTTCTACCATCAGCTATTTATATATGGCTGCCAATTTTTTCCAGCTAGATTCATACATGGGTCTCTTAAAACTAAATTTTCACTAACGAGTGCATTTTGGTGCTAATTCTGGTAGAGCAGACCGGCTGCTCTATCCCACTGTACGTTCTTTTAAATAACAAAATTGATTAGTATTTAGAGATTTTTGATGAGTTGAGTTTAGGTCTTGTTTTATCAGCATCAACTGATCTTCATGCTTCTCCTGTCCCTTCTTTAAAAGCAAAAAGTTCAGGATGATCTAACATGGAGAGATGACAGGAACCAGGAACCACTCAAGGGATTCAAGGGGTACAGTATTCCATAAGAGACAGAAGTTTCCAGAACCACCAGGGCTGTATTACCATGATTCTCCAGATATAGGCAGTCAGTGTGTATTGGATTGACAAGGATGTCTCAAGGTTGTTTACCACAACTTGGAGCAGAATAGAAATGTTACCTGTGAAAGGAGACGGAGAAAGTAAGGCACCATGTGTGTGAGCAGAACCCTGCAGGAGTTAGGAGTAAGTTCAAGTACAAAGGCTCCAAAGGTCTAGCATATGTGAAGCTGGAAAGTGGCCGACTCCAGGCTGTGGAGCTCTGTCAACATCCGAAGGAGGAAAAAGGCCCTGCTGTTGTCCATTCATGAATGCGGCAAAAGCTGGAATCCTGTATGCCCCCTGGGCTTTCAGGGTAGGGTTGGGATTAAGGAGATAGGACAGCTGGGAAGCTGGTGGATGCTTCTAGAGGAAATAAGCACAGAAATGCATAGTGCTTGTGACCCAGTGGTTTCAAGTTTTGAGGGACAAAGTCAAAAACTAAAGAAGTGCCTCTCAATTGGGAAGTTAGGTATCTGTTTGGGCCAGGAAAAGTCCTCCTACCCCACTGTCTTAGTCTGTTCGGGCTGCAATAGCAAAATCGCACAGATGGGGTGGCTTTTAAACAACAGAAAATTATTCTTCCCAGTTGTGGAGGTGGGCAGTCTGAGGTCAGGGTTCCAGTCCTCTGCTGAGGGTCCTCTCGGGATGCAATGCACACTTCTCGTTGTGTCCCCACCTGGCAGGAAGGGCTAGGGCACTCTTAGAAGAGCGCTGATCCTTCATTCTCACACTTAAACACCTCCCCCAGGTCCTACCTCCTAACAACATTACGTTGGGTGTTAGAATTTCAACATATGAATTTGAGGGGATGCATCCAGACCATAGCACCTCCCGAATCACTCCTTACCATCCGCCTCCTGCTCTGCCTGCTGCCCTTTATAAAGTATATTGTAGAGCAAGAAAACAAAACCAAAATGTTGGTAGCTTCTTCTGTGTTCTTATGACAGTTTCAGGCTATTACTTTCTGTGAAATGATCCTTTATTTTAGGTTTTTAAATGACTGATGCATCCTAATTCTGTGTCAACATTTAAACACTTACTTGAAATTTGCCTGTTCCCATGATATGTTTTACAATATTCTTGTTAGTTTCATAAGCACTGGGCTTGATCATTTTAATCGAGAATGACTATATATCCATCACTTTGAAGACAAATATAGTTACATAAAATGTCAATCAGTAGGTTTTTCTATAAACAAGGAGGCAGCAGCTATGTAGAGACAGTGCTCATAATCTCATTTATACATTAGATGGACTGTGGTAAGTTTGGGCTTAGCAAAAAGAGAGGTGAGGAGGATTTCCTGTGCAGTAACAGCTCCAGAGCCATTATTTTATGACTAAATTAAGTAGCGTTGACCTACTGTGTGTCTGCCTCTCAATCTGAATGTTTCTAAGAGAAGCTCATGGCTAACTCAGTCAAAGTTGAGTGGCTAACTGAATCACATGGCTAACTAAATCATACTCAAAGATGCAGGGTGTGCACTAACTTAGAATTATTAACATAATCATTCCAGTGAGTCCCCTGAAATCCCCCAACCTTTTAGTCATATTAAAAGTGCACGTGTGTTGAGCATGCTTCAACAAGAAATCTGAGTCTTTATTATCAGTAAGTCTAAGTGGTTGGAGATTGTTTGGCCTTGAGGAACAAAGGGTCTTTACCACCCTCTGTCCACATTCCTCTCTCTTCCTTCTCCCCTAGACTCAGGCCCCTTTGAGGGGCCACATCCAGGCCTGTCCTCCCTTTAAGGGCTTCATGCCTTTCTTGTTTTCCCATCAAAACCATTCTCTACACAGCAGCCAGAATGATCTTTTAAAAACACATATCTGCCCTTGTCACTTCTCCACTTTAACTGCTTCCAGTTGTACGAGGATAATGTTCCAAACCTCCATCATGGCCTCCCAGCCTTGCCATTTGGCCCGAGCACTGCTCTATCCACAGTGACTTCCCCTCTCTTGCCAGACACACTTCTTTGTCTCCACACCACCCCTGTTCCCTCTACCTGGAAGGCCCCCTGGTTCTTACCTCCAAGCCTCCTCAGTCTCATATTCCATGTCCTTGCCCGGAGCCCCATATCTGAACTTGCCCCACGCTCCACCACCCAGCCACATTTTCAGTGTATTTTTTTCCTTCTAGCTCCTGCACTGAGATGACTGTATGATCAGATGAGAATGGCTCTCCCCTCACTAGATGCAAAGCCCATGAGGACCCCTCTGTGGGGACCCCACTGTGCCTCTCTTGTCCCCTTGACCAAGTGAATGCATTTTTCCCTTCCTTTCCTTCAGGGCTAATCTGACTTCATCTCTGTGATCGAGCGAGGGCTGCCTAACTGTATTCTTTGCAGCCCTGATCTCACCTGAGAGTACTCGAGGGTCCCTCCACCTTTTGGTTGGGATCTCTGCACCTTCGCAGGCCAGTAGGAGAGAGAATTTCAAACAGATTTTGGAGGGAGACTGTATTTGCTCACTTGCAGTATCATCTTACTCAGGCTTTACTCGAGGATTCCTAAGTGATTCAGGTTTGGAAAACTTCCTCCATTAGAGTTATTGTTGTCTTTATCACCCTCCAAACTATGGCTCTTGCAGGTTGCTCATGAATTTAAAATGGCCATGAGTTGGCAAGCCGAGTTTTGCCTACATTTAGAAATAGCTGTACTAGAGCCAAAGGATGAATTAAACATCACTGAAGAAGAGGCGATGAAAGTTCTTTGTGCCCTGTGAGGTCAATGCCATAGAAATCAAGAAACAAGGAAACAAAAGAAGTTGGCATAAGAGGTGAACTGGTCCAGCCAGTGACCTGCTGTGAGAGCAGCAGTCCATACGGCTCTAAAAGGGTAAACAGGGAAATTCTCCTGGGAGATTTCCCTTTACAACCGCTTTGTGTTTCTCCTCTCTCATCTATGCTTCACATATTTAAAAATTCTCCAGATCTCTGGGACTTTAGAGCAGTGTGCTATGTCCGTTTCCCCACCATACCTTACATAACATATGGAAGTTGTAAAGAAGCAACTATTGCCAAGAAACAGACAAAAAGGGGGGAGCCTAAATTTTATATCCCTGTTCCAAGTTATTCTACCACATACTCAGGATGTTTTCAGAGAAAGTCCAGGTGACCTGTTTGTCATTACATTTCATGAACCCAGCTTTAATACTTGGGGGGAACCTACAGATGTAATGACTGGTGCATGATGGCAGGACATATCCCCACACCACCGATGCAGTGCCCTCTATTCTTCCCCAACCCTGGACACTGCCCACCACGGGCTGTCAGGAGCGTGTCCCTGTTCTGAGCACACATGCATCCCTCCTACCCTCAGGTGTTTACAGCCAGGCCTGTCCATAGTCCTCATGACTTCCTGTTTGTCATGTTTTTCTAGTGCTGATATCCCAACCTAAGGATGGTATTTATGCTTTTCCTACAACTTGATGATCTCCTAGGTAGATGGAGTTGGTGGTGAAAGGGGACAGTTGCTGGGAAGACCTGTATTGGAAGCCGAGGTCTCTGGCTGCTGGGAAAGTGGTGACCGTGGCACGCCTGCAGCCTAGATGCCTTGGCAGCGGGCAGCAGCTCAGAGAACATCTAGGAAAGGCCTCAGTGTGTTAGGAAGGTCTCGACCTCCAGGGTGGAGAGTTCTGCTCTACAGGGACCCCTTCTCTCGTCACAGAGGATTCAGCCAGGGTTCAAGCTGCCTGCCTTCCTTTATTCTCTGTGAGTCTGGTTTGGCAAATTTTTAAGTTTGTTTTTTTTTTAACGTGAACCATTTTTAAAGGCTTTATAGAATTTGTGACAATATTGCTTCTGTTTTATGTTTTTGTTCTTTTGGCCACGAGGCCTGTAGGATCTTAACTCCCTGACCTGGGTTGCAACCTGCACCCCTTGCATTGGAAGGTGAAGTCTTAGCCACTGATCTCCAGGGAGGTCCCCTGCTTGGCAAATTGAGACTGGCCTTTAGAATGTGACATTCTCGACTATGCCTGATCCTCCAGCTCATGCCGCCCGACTTTTGTATCTGGCGGCTGGGCTACAGCTGGGCCATGTGGAGCCACTGTGTGGAGAAGTGTTCCCTGCTCTGGGACGGAGCGGCCCAGGCTGGGGCTCCAGACTCTGGAGCAGAGTTGGGTTACCCCTCTTGGCCTGGTGGCTGCTCTATCAGCCTTCCAGCCAGCGTTGCTCAGTAGCCTTGACGGGGTAGTGAAGGAGCTGAGAGATGGACCAGGTTTTAACTTTCCTAAGACTGTCATACTTTGTCTTTTCTCAGCTTTCTCAGAAAACATTAAGATAGCCAGTGGCACATCTCTCCCCTCCATCTAGGACAGCCTTCTAGCCTCTCTAGCCTGAGGACTTCTTCCATGCACTGACTTTGCCTTATAAACTGGCCAATTGTAATTTAGAGAATTTTTTAAAAGATTTGGTAAACCAAAACCTGTTCTGATGGCTACAAGGTTTCACTGATTTTTGTTCAGTTATTTCTGGGTTTACTCTCTTGTGCTCTTCCTTTCTCCTTGGACTATTTTACCATGTGGGTATGAAAATAGGCTGCTGCTGTTGCCAAGTCGCTTCAGTCGTGTCCGACTCTGTGTGACCCCATAGATGGCAGCCCATTAGGCTCCTCTGTCCCTGGGATTCTCCAGGCAAGAACACTGGAGTGGGTTGCCATTTCCTTCTCCAATGCATGAAAGTGAAAAGTGAAAGTAAAGTCGCTCAGTCGTGTCTGACTCTTAGCGACCCCATGGACTGCAGCCTACCAGGCTCCTCCGTCCATGGGATTTTCCAGGCAAGAGTACTGGAGTGGGGTGCCATTGCCTTCTCCGATGAAAATAGGCAGTATATTGTAAAACAACTTAAGAACATCTACTCTTTAAGATGTTGTTTTTACAACTCCTTTTAGTAGACAGGTCAGTGGATGTATTGTGGGTCTTTATGTTGTGTGTGTATCAGCAGCCTCAGTAATAAGAAGTCACCTACAGAGTATTTTTCCCTAAAGCTGCTGACTCTGTCCGGGATATATCATCAAATATATTGGGATTTGTTTGATCAATTCTTGATTGTTGTTTCTTCTCCTCCTCCTCATTATTATTATTAGCATTATTATTTTTATTATCATCAGCAATCATTTAGTAAGTCCCTAATATATGCTGGGCACTTCTTTAGAGTTTATTTCTCATCCCCTCACTGGCCCTGAAAGATAGATGATATTATCCCAAGTTCCTTACCCAGGAAACTGAGGTAACTTACTTAAGTTCACATAGGTAGCATGTGGCAGAATCAGAATTGCCTCCATTCTTGTGTGATTCCAGCATCTGCATGCTTTCCATTACATTAGAGGCACTTGAGTTTTTCCACTGAAGTTCTCTGAATGCAGAGGAAATCAATACATAATGCCTGGGGTCTAGACCCTTTGTAGCTAGAAGCAGCCAGCAGCAAGCTCAAATTTCTTTGAAGTTGCATGCTTTAATCTTTAAAATGTATGCAAATTTAGTTTTCTGCTCCATAATATAAAAGTATAAAAGTAGTCCTTTCAACTGCTTGACATAGAATAAAATTTAAGCTCTAGGGAGAGCTTCTGTTAACCCCTGTCACACCTCCTCTCGTCCTGCTGGGTGCTACACTGGGGGTCTGTACACCTCACCTGGAGAAGGTCAGCATTGCACTATGATGCATCTTAGTTAAATTCTTAGTTCTTCCGATTCTGTTGGTAACTTGTCATTTGGCCAGTCTACAACCATAGATGTCGAACCCTTTTTTTTTCTTTTTTTAAATTTGGAGTATAGTTGATTTACAATGTTGTATTAGTTTATGCTGTGCAGAAAAGTGAATCCATTATACATATACATATATCCACTCTTTTAAAAATTCTTATCCCATATAGGCCATTACAGAGTATTGAGTAGCATTCCCTGTGCTCTGCAATAAGTCCTTATTAGTGATCTATTTTATATATAGTGGTACGTATGTGTCAGTCCCAAATCTCCCAATTTATTCCTCTCCCCCTCCCCAGCACTTCATAGGCAAATCCTAATTTGGTCTTTGCTGATTTCTTCATGGAAGAAGAAATGCCTTCTCTGAATAGCATCTTTCTAGCTGGGAGTTTAAAGATTATTTACTCTTGTTGTTTGTAGACTTTTAGTTTTCATGAAGCAAAAGTCATCTTTCAAATGAAATTACTCTTGGAACTCTAAATTCTATATCAGCTAAAAGTGAAGACACTCAAGTTGCCATAGGAGCTGAAGGCTCTGCTTATGTGTTACCTTGCCTGAGGGTCCTCTAGGAGCTCCGGGTTCTGCAGAAATAGGTTTTAAACCCCATTTCACCTATGCTTCACCCTCCACCTCTGGCAGTCACCAGTCTATTCTCTGTATCTATGAGTTTGCATTTTTTATATTCATTTATTTTGGATATTAACCCCTTTCAGATATATGATTTGTAAACATTTTCTGCCATTTAATACCTTGCCTTTTCATTTGTTGATTGTTTCCTTTGCTATGAAAATACTTTTCAGTTTGATGTAGTCACACTTACTGATTTTTGCTCTGGTTGCCTTTGCATTTGGTGTTAAATCAAAAAAAAACAAAACAAAACACGTTGCCAAGACCAATGTCAAGGAGCTTACAGCCTATGATTTCTTCCAGGAGTTTTATGGTTTCAGGTCTTTGAGACTTTCATCCACTTTGAGTTAATTTTTGTGTAAGATTGTGGTCCAGTTGATGAAAGTAAAAGAAAAGAGTGAAAAAGTTGGCTTAAAGCTCAACATTCAGAAAACTAAGATTATGGCATCTGGTCCCATCACTTCATGACAAATAGATGGGGAAACAGTGGAAACAGTAGCTGACTTTATTTTTCTGGGCTCCAAAATCACTGCAGATGGTGACTGCAGACATGAAATTAAAAGATACTTACTCCTTGGAATGAAAGTTATGACCAACCTAGACAGCATACTGAAAAGCAGAGACATTACTTTGTCAACAAAGGTCCTTCTAGACAAGGCAACGGTTATTCCACTGGTCATGTATGGATGTGAGAGTTGGACTATAAAGAAAGCTGAGTGCTGAAGAATTGATGCTTTTGAACTGTGGTGTTGGAGAAGACTCTTGAGAGTCCCTTGGACTGCAAGGAGATCCGACCAGTCCATCCTAAAGGAGATCAGTCCTGAATATTCATTGGTAGAACTGATGCTGAAGCTGAAACTTCAATACTTTGGCCACCTGATGCGAAGAGCTGACTCATTTGAAAAAACCCTGATGCTGGGAAAGGTTGAAGGCAGGAGGAGAAGGGGACGACAGAGGATAAGATGATTGGATGGCATCACCAACTCAATGGAGATAGGTTTGGGTGGACTCCAGGAGTTGGTGATGGACAGGGAGGCCTGGCGTGCTGCTGTTCATGGGGTCGCAAAGAGTTGGACACGACTGAACATTCTTTGGCAAGTGGCGTCCAGTTTGCCCAACACCTCACATTTATTGAGGAGTCTGTCCTTTCCCCACTGTATATTCTTGGCTCCTTTGTTGTAAATTAAGTGGCCATGTATGTAGGCCTGGGTTTATTTTGGGGCAGTCTTTTCTGTTCCATTCATCTATGTATGTAATAAGTTATTTATAAATTCAATTCAGCAGTGACATATATAAAGCAATTAGACATTTGAACCTGACTGAATATTATGGAGATGTTACATTTCTTAGTTGAGATAATGGTATTATGGTTTTGTTTTTGGGGAAAAAAAGAATCCTTACCTTTTAGAGATTCCTATTGAAATATATGTGGATTAAATGATATGATATCTGGAATTGCTTCAAAATAACTCTGGAAGGGGCAAGTGGATAGGATTGTAGATGAAATAACATTAGTCATGAGTTAACAGTTATTGAGGCTGTATGTTAAGTATGTGGTGTGATATTCTATTTTTATATATGTATGAAAATTTCCATTCACATTCCAAAAGCCAACAGATATATATTAATTTTCTATTATGTGCAAGATAGAGTACCCTGTACTGAGTACAACAGTACTGCTGTCCTTAGGAGAGTGATGCTTTCTAAGTGCAAAGGGCCCTGCCCATTCTCTGCAGGGAGCCCAGTGTCTAGGGCACAGTGAGGGCACAGTGGGTGCTCAGTGCATCTACATGCTGAAACGCAGCCCGCACTCTGCTCCCTGAATGGCTGCTCTGTCTTCCCTTCCGAGGAGTGACTGACTGCTCTGGTATCACGCTCCACGAGCAAACCCTAGACCCCATGCTATGGAGCTGAAGGGAGGCAAAGTCCTGTTCACTTAGGAGTCAGGAAGGTGCTTCCATGGAGTTCATGGAAATTGATTTCGAGGCGCCCAAGACAAATGCATTCGCTGCATCCAAAACAACATTTCTAAGCAAAGCAAAATTGCTCCTTTAATTTAACATGAATTATTTCTTTCAGGAGCCTATTAATGGAGTTGCTAACAGTGAGAGGAATACCTCAAAAGATTGTGCGGGGTCATAGAACCTTCTTAGAACATAACCTAGCCCCCATCTGCTCCCTCGGAGCCTGTTTTTTCAGAGTCCAGCATAACATTATGCACAGAAGCGTGCTTTGCCTGGTGCTTTCTCATGAGGAAGAAGAGTAGATAGTATCCTAAGAAAAAGGAAAAGCAGAACGAGGAAATTATCCAAGGGAAATGTCAGGAATTCAGGGTGATGGATTGGTCCCATGGGTATGTTTGAGTGATTAGTTAACTCAGAGGCAGAGAGAAATCATGATTTTGAATGTCTGCATGCAGGTGTTAGTATAGTTGCCTCAGAAGGAGAAGAAAAAAGGATTAAAAAAAAAAGCTAGTCACATCTTGACTAGAAGAAGGCTCTTTTGAGAGCTCATCAATGTTACATTACAAACACCATTCAAATCTACCAAATGGGCCAGATGGCTGCTCAAATACTGCATGCTGCCAGCTGCCCATTGCTACAGATGAAGTCTTTTCTGCTGACGTTTGTGTAACCCACAAGCACATTATGAAGTGTTGATTCTTTTGATGCTGTTTAACATTTATGTGCCATCATAATTATAAACCATAAATATACATGACACCACGCAACAAATAAAATTGCCCAGCTTTCATTCTGCAAGGGGAGGAGGCTGTATTTATTACCTGGAAAGAGAGAATGTCTCACACTCATATTCCATTCTTCATAAATGTCACTTCTCTCTCACTGGGAGCTTGATCTGCTTGCTGTATGCTCACCAAGCCTTATTCCTTCAAAACAGCACAGACTCCCGGCGCTAATATGTATCACTGAGCCTCAGGTTTAAAGCACGTCTGGACCAAAAGTCAGAGGGAGAAAATTCAGAAGGATCTAAATAGTTCTAAATGAAGCCAAACTATTCTATTTGACAACATCCCACAGGTTCTTTGGAGGTCACATAACGGGCAGGTGTACAGTGTAAAAGGAAGCTGGCAAATAGTAGTGAATCAGCTTCTTTCACATCAGACACTTTCTAGAGATGCATTTCTTTTTGCTTTGAAAGACGGCCGATTGAGTGCCATTCACCTGTTAGGAAGTGGCACTTTTATTTGTATCTGCATCTATAAAAACCAAATGTCTTTTTCCTCCACAAAAACCTGAGCATGTGTTTGAGAGAATGAGAAGCCAGGCAGGAGGTGGAGGGGAGGGCAAAAGCCCACACTGTTTGGTTAATCAATCACAAACCGTGAAGGAGTGGGCTGCAGTAGAAACCCCTCCCGAGGCAGGGGCACTTTCAGTCTCATCCGGGAAGACCTCTTTAGAACACAGCATTTTTATTTTAGGCCATAGAGCCCAGACAGCACGCTTCATGGCTCTATAAATACAAGACTCAGATGCTTACTGACATCCAGCTTTTCTTCTTTTTAACATGTAAACACATGAATGCTCCAAGTGAGTAAATATCTGTGCACTGAGTTTACAATCTTGTCTTTCAGAAATATCGACAGTACATGGCAGGACTTCTGGCTCCTCCTTATGGTGTTATGGAAACGGGCTCTAACAATGACAGTAAGTGAAAAATGTGAACACTTGTATCTAAAAATTTGTCGTGCGGTATGTGTTTTCATGTGACAAAAAAAAATCTGTCCAACACCAGCTTGACAGAATAAGTCTCCAGACTCTTTTGTGGATAAACAGACCCTCCAGCCCATTCTTGGGTTATTTTAAAAAATTGTTCCTACAATATAATTATGTGGCCTTAGCTGATAGAGGGAGGTATGCTCTGGTGCTAGTTGGAACTTCAGCATGCTTTCTCAAAGGACCTTCATCTTAAAGTATGGTTTGAGGGTTCTTTTAAAATGGGATTCATGAACTGTGCTTATCTCAGTCACATGTAGACACCTGAGTGCTCCACCTCTTGCTTATTTTGATGCTCTTAAGGAAAGAAGCAGCATGAATCATTCTTTATTCTTCTTAAATCGTGCTCTCTTCAAATTCCGAGCCTTTTGTAGGAGACCGGTCTCTGGCTGCTCATAAAAGAAAGAAAGTTTTTCTCTGTGATACTCTTTCCTAATGGGTGCCCACTAGGCTCAAAGTAATTTTGTGTCCCGAGTCTGTCTGTTCACGCATGTTGGAAACATCTTTTTAGCACTCAGTACTATCCCTGAGAGTTGCTTGTTGAGGCTCTGGGTCCCTTGACTTGGCTCTTGTCCGTGTATGTGTGAAAACGCAGCAAGCCCTGGGGTTTCTGATGCTGTAGCACTTCAACGCTGACACACTGATGGATCAAGCAGCGCTTCCACTCCAAGCATCTCAGAGCGAGTCGCCCTCATGCCTTCTTGAATACCTCCTTGAATTCCCACTCTCGCTCATACAGATCACTCTCTACAGGTGACCCTTCTCGCTTGATCAGGATCTGAAGTGAGCTCCCTTTCCCTCTGTTTCATGTTTCTGGGCAGCCTGTGCATTCTCCTTCTCAGTTTCTTTTCTGTCCTTGGAGAGGTGGATGTTGGAGGACAGATCTTTCTTTTCGTTTCTTCTCCTGTTCTTGATTTTTCTCTTCTGGCTGATCTAGGGATGATCAGTAACCAAGTTGGAAATCCCAGTTGTGCTGTTTCCTAGCTGTGTGGCTTCTGGCCAAGGCACTTAATGTCTCTGCGCCTCAGTTTCCTCATAGGATTGTTTTGGAGACTGAAAGAAGCGCACGTGTCGAATGTTTAGAAGGGTGCATGTGTGTGTGCTCAGTCACCTCCAAGTCTTTGCAACCCCATGGTTTGTAGCCCACCGGGCTCCGCTATCCGTGGGATTTTCCCAGCAAGAATACAGGAGTGGGTTGCTCTTTCCTCCTCCTGGGGATCTTCCTGACCCAGGGACCAAATCCACATCTCCTGTTTCAGCAGGCAGATTTTTAACACCGTCCCACCTCGGAATCTCCATTTAGAAGGGCACTGGGCGTATAATAAGAACCAAAATGATGTGAACTACTATTTTCTCAACACCGGTGAATCTTTAACCCTTCAAAGTCTGACTTCCAACTCGAACCATCTAAATTCTCCAGTGACCAACCAATAACCAGACTCAGTCATTACTATTCCCCATTCTCTGTGACTGAGTAAGAGTTTCCATGTTCAGTCTCCATTCTCCCTTGGGTCCCATGCTTCACTGAATTATCCTGGTTTTCTCATGGCCACTTGTATTCTTGTCTCTTTCATGGGTACTTCTTCCCCTCATCTGGAAATTCAGTCACTACTCAAGTCCAGCCTTGGCTGTTTTTCTTTTTTTTCTCTATACTCTCCCCTCGATCGTTGCATCCTTTCTTGCAACTGATACAGATCCTTCCTGAAACCAGTACCTCCAGTTGAGTCTTACAAAAGGCAGCCTAACTTTCCAAATGACTGCTGGTTTTCTTTCCACCAGGTCGTCCTGCTGATCTCATTCACTCACAGTGTCGATAATGGAGCACATGGTGATTCCCACAAACCGTCCTTCTGCTGAAAGCCTATTTCCATTAATAACTTCACTGTCCTCCCATATGAGGTGCTAGGCCTCCACTGTTTGGAGCCCTCTCTTCTCTCACCTCCACCCACTGAGGTTAATCACTGGTCTGTCCCTTGCTCCTTCCTCTCTACTGCTCATACTCTTTCCTTTCTCTCCCTGCTGCAACCCCCTGGCTGAGGGCCTCATCACCCTTGACCTGAGAGCAAAGATGGCTCAATGGCTGTGAATCTTCATTATTTCACCCTTGGTTTAACCTACACCTGACTTACACAGAACTTTTTCAATTTACTTTTTATTATGACAAATTTGAAACATACAGGATGATATAGTTAACACCTGTATTTTCATCACTTTGATTTAATTAATATTAAACTTTAATACTTGAATGTGATTATTATTAACTTGATAGGTATTTTCATATAATCATTTTGCCATATTTTCTTCTTCTAGTCATATATATACATTTCAGCAGACTTTTTGAAAATGTAGACTTTTCCATGCAAAAACCACACCATTATCACACCCAATTGCTGGTATGATTTTCCTTAATAACAGCCCCCACTGAATCCAAGTCCAAATTTCCCCAACTGAATGTCTTTGGACTTCAATCAAGGACCCATGTCATTGTCTCCGATTTCTATATCTTAAATGTCTTTTAATTTTGAAAAGTCCCTTCCTTTCTTTTTCTTGTTCATATCACTCTGTTGCTCTGAACCTTTAATGATGATCCACTGCCAGTCATAGAAAGTGAAATTCCAAGACTGCTAATGCCTTAGCCCAACTTTCAAGTTCCTATATGTCCTGAGATCACCTTTTCAATATTATTTCTCTACAGATACCCTAATTTCTATCCACTCCAATATGATGATTTATACAACTGCATTTGTCTTATTAAACCTCCTAGAAAGTAAGCTTCTGTTACAACCTCACTCTGTTACAACCTGTATCTCCTCATTCTGTCAAATCTAGTCTTTTCAAGTGGTTGTTGGATGGGTGGAGGGATAAATGGCTAGATGGATTCAAGATGAATTTCTGAGTGCTGACATTGGGATACCCTTACTCTTTCTGAGAGATCTGGGAAGTGATGGCAAACATGTTCATTAATACTCTCTGCTTGAGAGAACCACCCTCTCCATCCCCTTGTTTTCTGTCAGAGCTTTAATGTCCTGATACTATGGGGGTCAAAGTTTAATTAGGGTATGTTTCCTAGTAATCTATTCCTTTCTTCCCTCTCCTGCTTACTGCTGCCTATTAGGATGGGCACTTGGTGCTTTTAATGCCAATATTTTAAGTCCTGTGTGGCTCCTTATTAAAAACATTGAGTGACTGAGTGTTAGTTGCTCAGTTCTGTCCAACTCTTTGTGACCCCATGGACTGTAGCCCGCCAGGCTCTTCTGTCCATGGAATTCTCCAGGCCAGAATACTGGAATGGGTAGCTGTTCCCTTCTGCAGGGGATCTTCCCAACCCAGCGATTGAACCCAGGTCTCCCACCTTGCAGACAGATTCTTTACGGTCTGAGCCAATGTTTGTAAATGAGTGAATGGATGAATGATTAACTTATTTGCTAAGAAGACTGAGACATCCCTGGAAACAGCCATTGCTGTGCTCACACCTGACTTAAAAGAAGCAAGAGTTGGCTGTGCCCAAGATAAAAATTGTGTGCTGGTAGTTTTTATGTGCAACTTGCCCCCAAGTTCAGATCCCTGAATGGTGTGAGGTGGTTTGCCTTGTAAAAATATAGCAATTGAAACTTAAGAGTTTGGTTTGTTTTTCTAAAATTCTGAGTGTTCTGGTTCTCAAGACAGAGGAATTAGTTGCTCACATGGTATAAAATAAGCAGGGATGAATTTTTACCTCTAGGAGAGTAAAGCATATGGTAGAAAAGCAAAATAAGCATGATATTTTGTTGTCTGGCACATAGCCCTGCTCTGATTCATTGATTTGTTTATGTTACAGATTTTTGTAGGTGCTGCTATTTTTCCAAGCAGCATTATGTACATTTTTATGGAAAGACAAATTGAAAACATCAAATTTTTACTTGGTTTGATTCAGCAAGGGATTTAATTTCCATTTTCCAAGCTGATCTTATAACTCATGCTCTTTCTCTCTTTCCTCTTCTAGGGATTCCTGACAAGGAGAACGTGAGTAACTACTCTCTCTCTCTGCCTAATTTCTAAAAACTGTCATAAGGTAAAAAAAATAATTGTGGTTACACTATCAACAAAGAGAGCTCTTTATCCATATTCAACAGAGTCATAAATATTTTTCTAATCTTATTCTGGCATCTTTGGGTGAGTCACTGTGAAATATGAAGGGGAGAAGGCCAATGGCTTTGACATGGTCATCACATGTCCTTGATATTAACTAGTACGAAGAAAGGTTATCCTAGAGGCAAACGTTGCTAAGTATTTCTTTCTCCCCTGATGCATACATGGCAGTAGAGCAAATCATTAGTTTAATGGCACATAGAAAATAAACTGTTTTTCCTTAATAGGAATATAAAATATGAAATTTGAGGCCAGTTGATTTTATAAATGCACCCAAATACATTAATGTTTCTCTTTGGAAGTTGAAAATAATGAATTATCTAATTGGTTAGGGCAAACAGGTAAGAGCCTAGGTGGTTTAGGATAAACCTTTTACCAAGAACCATTGTCAAGTACTCCTTCTAAGGCTGGTAGTGGTATAGTGGCATTGTCTTTGCATGCAAATAATAACATTAATAATATTAACTGGGATCTAAATTGAGACAACAACATGGGAGGGTTAATGTGGAAGTGTGTAAGGATTAACCTGAAGTGGTGCTTGGCAGTTCCAGGATGTATCAACTTACTGTGTACCTCAGTTGCTCTACCCAGTGGCAGTTATCACCCTTTTCTATTTTTTCCCCTGCTTTTGGTCCTGTGTCTGTGGTAATTTCAGACTATTTCTGTACTGCTTTTCAAAGGTCTGATTCTAGCTTTCTTTAGGTCTTCCTGTTTTCATAATGCTGGTTTTAAAGGCCTGGTGGGGAATTCTGACCCACTGCTGTACCACCACAAACTTGGGTTCAAGACCTACTAACAATATCACTTCAAATGTCACATCAAATCCTCATTGGTTGGGTTCAGCAGAGAACTGAAGTCCCTAGTTGTGGGGCTTTGTGCAAGCCTCTTGACTTCTATAAATATCCTTGCCTTGTCTTTAAAATGTGGATGTTGGTTGTAACTATCTTAAGAGGCCATCATGAATATTAAATATGATCTGTAGCAAGTATAGAGATTCATACAGTAGAGCTCAGTAAATGTGAAGACTGTTATAATAATTATTTTATCAAGTCTTATATCATTTACTACCTATTTTTCCTCCTCTGAAAAATATCCTACCCTTTATAAAGTAATTATCCTTTTACATCTTATGGCTGTCCTTAACCTTGAAAGACATTTGGTCCTGTTGAAAGCATCCATGGAGACATTTGGTCCATGCCAAAAAGACTTTGTTATTTGTCCTTTCCAAAATCACTTGTCATGGACCACATATGCTTATGTGCTTTTTTGGATATAACCAAATTTCAAGGACCTTTTGATGTGGACCAAGTGTCCAAAGGACATTTTTGACATAAACAAATGTCTCCTGCTGCTGCTAAGTCGCTTCAGTCATGTCCGACTCTGTGCAACCCCATAGACAGCAGCCCACCAGGCTCCCCTACCCCTTCTTAAAATACCTTTGTTCAGTCAACCTTTGTAATGGTATTTTGGTATTAAAAATATATCTTTGTGTGTTGAGTAAAGCTCTAGGTTCATGGAGAGTCTAAAAAATAGCCTTTAGACTCTAAAGTAATCGAACTTGGCATCATTTTGGACATGGATATTCCAAAGCACACTGTGACAAATAATATGTGGATCATGAGCTAAATAAAGATGCTAAAAGGGCCTGGTGCCTCCCCATCAAGGAACGTTCAGTGGTGTGGAGAGCACACCAGAATGGCCAGCCCCTAGGAGGTCTCAAATATTCTAAACTTCAAAGGGAAGCTCGGTCTCTCTTAGACACCCGGCGACCTTTAGGTTGGACCTCCCTGCAGTGGATCAACAGACACAGCGTTCTAAGTAGAGAGCCTACCAGCTGTCACGTATCTCACTTCATGACAAAAGAAGAATTTGAAGTTCACAGAAAGTCGGATACAAGGACTTTAACAGCATCTTGCCCGCAAAGATTTAAGGGGCTGGCCAGGCTATCTGCCCAGTAACTAGTCATCATACATGCTTATTTGTATTTGTTTGGGTCATTCTATGTCAAATTCTCTAGTAAAAGGAAGCATACTTTTCTCTATCAGTAAGTAGAGTGGATAGAATGTCACTGCTTGTTATTCAGAAAGCTCTCCAATGCCATCAGTCAAAATAAAGCAAATAAGATGAAAAACATTCATGAGTAGGGTTGAAGCTCTAGAAAGATAAAAGGAAGCCTAAGAGCCTTAAAGTGGTGTTAATTGAATTACTTCCTTTAAAAGAGACAAGTTGTGTTCGGATGATTTCTTTTATCCTTTACCTTCTTTACATGTGGGGCAATATTATAGACCCTTTATGTTTCTCTAATAGCAATAATATGCCTGTGGACTGAAACAAAAGCACTTAGGCTATTGTTGCAGGGTCCAAACAGACTCTTTGTATAAAGAATATATTCTCTTTTCTAGCTCCTACTCTTGATTTTGTTAATCACCATGTTTAACTTTTAATCCAATATCAGACATCAGTAAGTGGTGTTTTTAGCTGCCTTGCCAGCTGTATTTTATTTTCAGACCCAGGCTTACCTTTCATAAAAAGAACTTTCTTATCACAAGTTGCACTTTTCATAGAAACAAATAGGCTGACAGCTAACTTGCTGGATTCCTTTGCTTACTGCTTACTATAATTAGTAGGAACATCATTCAGCTTTAGATCACACCAGATACTGGAACCTGTAAAATAATTGATAACAGTATTAGAAAAATGACCATTGAACTAATAAAGCAAGGAAGCTATTTTGGCGTGGTTGTAGTTGTTTGAGGCCTTTGGTTTTATAGATTCTTCTCTTTGATCTGTTTAAGTTTTATTTTTGTCTGTCGCCTGTAAGTGCCATACCTGGCTGACGATGTTTAACACAGAAGATAAAAATAACCACAATGAAAAGAAAGCTTTCTAGTTGAATGTTAGGGTTGCCCTTTGAAGAAATGAGCTTGTCTATAATATTTTCTGCTTAGATAGACTTTGTTGCTTATTGTGCTCCATTCTTTTGAGAGGCAACTGCTAAGGAGTTTTGTAGTTTTAGAAAGTTATACATTTCTTCCTCAGTATGGAAGGAACCAGAAAATAGACTCAGGAGGATATTAAGAAAAAATCCCATTTTCTGATTTACAAACATCTTGTTTCTAAAAGGATCATTTGAGATCTTCATGTTTTAGGCACTGACAGTGTGATTAGCAAGCTTCTTGTGAAGTATGCAAGGATACTTTCCCAATACAAACCACTATCAACTCAGAGCTCAAGGATTTCCCAAGGCCTGGAAGAAATGATGCCAGCAGTTAATAACAAGCAAGCCTGGGGGTCTTGCAAAACTATTTGGTAGGTCTCTTTTTAAGTAGATTACTTAAGCTTCCCAAACTTAAAAAAAAATCATGGGTTATTTATATGAAGAATACTTTTGGAAATTATTATAAAGATGTAAGCTTTTAAATGGCAAATGGTAAGGACATAGTTTACATGCTTTGTGAAAATTCTCATTAAGGAGAGGGCAGTAGAAGAATAAATAGCAAGTAACTATTAGGGTCAATAGGTTAGCAAGTTTAGGAATTTTTAGGAACTATAATAACATCTCTACTGTTGCTTTTCTTCAAGGTTAGAGAAAGCAAATCAGAGTGTTTTCCACCAATTAAATGACAGCATTTTATTTTAGCATTATAGATTGGCTGTGATTCTAGGCCAGATGAAGAGAAAGGAAATTGTGTATTCTTATACAAACTTAAAACATATTTAAAAAAAAAAAAATTTAAACTCCATAGAGAATTCCCTGGTGGTCCAGTGGTTAAGACTTCATGTTCCAATGCAGGGGTATAGGTTAGGTCCCTGTTCAGGGAACTAAGATCCCACATGCCTTACAGCCAAAAATCAAAACATAAAATGAACAATATTGTAACAAATTCAATAAAGACTTTTAAAATGGTTCACATTTTTAAAAAAATCTTTAAAAAATAAAAAAGATCCCATGTTGTTGTTATTCAGTTGCTAAGTCATGTCTGACTCTCTGTGAACCCATGGACTGCAGCATGCCAGGCTTCCCTGCCCTTCACCATCTCCCAGAGCTTGCTCAAACTCATGTCCATTGAGTCGGTGATGCTATCCAACCGTCTCATCTTCAGTCCCCTTCTCCTCCTGCCTTCAGTCTTTCCCAGCATCAGCGTCTTTTCCAATGAGTCAGTTCTTCACATCAGGGGACCAAAGTATTGGAGTTTCAGCTTCAGCACCAGTCCTTCCAATGAATATTCAGGGTAGATTTTTTTTTAGGATGGACTGGTTTGATCTCCTTGTTGTCCAAGACCTTCCAACTCCAGCTTTCAAACTGAATTCAAACCAATGGTATATGGTGGAACACAGTTTTAAAATCCTACTTTAAAACATGACTAGTAGGCTTTGGTTTTTCCAGTGGTCATGTATGGATGTGAGAGTTGGACTGTGAAGAAAGCTGAGTGCTGAAGAATTGATGCTTTTGAACTGTGGTGTTGGAGAAGACTCTTGAGTCCTTGGACTGCAAGGAGATCCAACCAGTCCATTTTGAAGGAGATCAGCCCTGGGTTTTCTTTGGAAGGAATGATGCTAAAGCTGAAACTCCAGCACTTTGGCCACCTCATGCAAAGAGTTGACTCATTGGAAAAGACTCTGATGCTGGGAGGGACTGGGGACAGGAGGAGAAGGGGATGACAGAGGATGAGATGGCTGGATGGCATCACCGACTCGATGGACGTGAGTTTGAGTGAACTCCGGGAGTTGGTGATGGACAGGGAGGCCTGGCGTGCTGCGATTCATGGGGTCGCAAAGAGTCGGACACGACTGAGCGACTGAACTGAACTGAACTGAGTACGCATCCAGAACTTATCAGGACACCTTGGCCAGAGCTCACAGCTTTGCCCTAGGAGCCATGTCTCTCTGTTCTAGGGTGAGAATGGTTTAACCAGCACTGGCGCACACTGAAGCAGTACACACATGACTAGCTGAGGCTGCGACGCCCTACGCAGGAGAGCAAACCAACCAAATGCTGAAAACAGGAAATCCCAAGCGCTCGTTTTCATTCTGAAGGACAAGTTGCTTATCACCAAAGTGAAAACTAGATTTAGCAGTATCGCTGGCCCCAAACTATGTATTGTGCAGTGTGTAAATACTCATTCCTTAGCTAGCCTATTAGAAAGCAGAGCTCAGTGAGCAAAGACTGACTTTGCACCACCTCCGGGGAAAAACAGCCTCTTAATGTCCAAGGTGCCAAGGACAACTTCAGTTCTTGGTCTCTGAAGAAATGTTTGTGTTTGTGAGTTATGTATTTTATGGGGCAGGAGGCCATTGCTCAATTTCTTTCTGCCGCTTATTCCATCTCTTCCTCTCCTCACACAAAAGCTGGTCCATGCTTTTCTCTTTCTCCCTGTCTAGCTTCTGCAGTGGTATCCTGATTGAATTTTTTTTTTCTCTTTTTAAATTTTATTGGAATAGAGTTGATTTACAATGCTGTGTTAGTTTCACGTGTGCATCAGAGTGATTCAGTTATACATCTATTCCTTCTTCTCAGATTCTTTTCTGTTAGAGGTTATCACAGAATATAGAGTTCCCTATATACAGGGAATGATGCAGTGTGCAGTAGAGTAGGTCCTTGTTGGTTACCTGTCTTATTTCCAGTAGCTGTGTGTGTGTTCATGCCTAGCTCCTGGTTTATCCCTCCCCCACCATGTTTGTCTCCCTATGGGTAAACATAAGTTTGTTTTTGATATCTATAAGTCTGTTTCTATTTCTGATTGAGTTTTTAAGATGATGTATTGTTGTCCTTCCTCTGCAGAGTAAATAGTTAATGCAGGGAACTCTCTGAGGATCTGATCTTCTGCTGTCAGTTAAGCCATGTGTTTGTAACCTCTGAATGTTCTCCCCAGTGCTCACAGGACTGGCTTGCTGTGAGTTTGCTTGATAAAAGGGTATCTTTTAGGATGTATTGAGGTGATGGTTCCTTATATATTTTAAACTTACTTTTGTAATATTATGAATGATATTTGGTGACTGATTCAGTGCTCTCATGTTAGTGTGTCTACATTTTTATGGAGCAGAGCTTTTGAATGCTGCAGTCATGCTAATGGTTTCCTAGGGCTGCCACTGAGTTACACCATGTAACCCTGCTTTGAATATGTTCTCAGTCTTTTCTGTAATCAGAATTTGACTTGAGCAAGATATCACAGAGAACCTGAGATGTGTTTAATGGTTGAAAGTAATAATCATTAAAGAATAAATAAATATCATAAAAGAAATGATATTTGCCAGTCTCTCCAGCCACCAGCCCCTGCCTGCTCTCCCTTCAACAAATGGCACGGCCTTGAGGGGAGGCTGCTCGGCGTGGGCTGTGCTGCTGAGAATTAGTTCCACTCTCTGCTGGGCAAGGAACATGATGTCATGTTGATAGTTAAGACACTACACTGCTGATTCCAGAGTTATGGGTGAGTACATCGCTGTCTTCAGAAATATCTTATCTTGTGCTGCAGGCAATTATATTCATCACCAGTGAAGTGAAGTGAAATCCATCAGTCGTATCCAACTCTTTGTGACCGCATGGACTGTAGCCTACCAGGCTCCTCTGTCCATGGGATTTTCCAGGCAAGAGTACTGGAGTGGGCTGCCATTTCCTTCTCCAGGGGATCTTCCTGACCCAGGGATCGAACCCGGGTCCCCCACACTGTAGGCAGACACTTTACCCTAGTAACTGGGTGCTAATAGCATGTTATCTCAATTGACTGTGAGACTAAAATATATATATAGTATCATTTGTTTGGTGTACTTGAATTGTTATTATCCTTGTTTTGACAAACTGAAATCAAATTATTTGCAAAATATGTCTTAGGTTTAGGAGAGAAAATTGTAGTATTATCAGATTGGATAAACTAATCTAATGATTACCGATCATTTAGAATTTGGATTCTTTTCTAATAGTTATTGGGTGTCAAACATGTTCCCCTGAGTTGATAATATTAAAATACTCTATAGTTCTCTTTCAGTTACTTTACTTCAGTCACTCAGTCATGTCTGACTCTTTGCGACCCCATGGACTGCAGCATGCCAGGCTTCCTTGTCCATCACAAATTCCCAGAGCTTACTCAGACTTATGTCCATCGAGTTGGTGATGCCATCCTCTGTTATTCCCTTCTCCTCCTGCCCTCAATCTTTCCCAGCATCAGGGTATTTTCAAATGAGTCAGTTTTTCGCATCAGGTGGCCAAAGTATTGGAGTTTCAGCATCAGCGTCAGTCCTTCCAATGAATATTCAGGACTGATTTCCTTTAGCATGGACTGGTTGGATCTCCTTGCAGTCCAAGGGACTCTCAAGAGCCTTCTCCAGCACTACAATTCAAAAGCATCAATTCTTTTTTTTTTTTTAATTTAATTTTATTTTTAAACTTTACATAATTGTATTAGTTTTGCCAAATATCAAAATGAATCCGCCACAGGTATACATGTGTTCCCCATCCTGAACCCTCCTCCCTCCTCCCTCCCCATTCCATCCCTCTGGGTCGTCCCAGTGCACCAGCCCCAAGCATCCAGTATAGTGCATCGAGCCTGGACTGGCAACTCGTTTCATACATGATATTTTACATGTTTCAATGCCATTCTCCCAAATCTTCCCACCCTCTCCCTCTCTCACAGAGTCCATAAGACTGTTCTATACATCAGTGTCTCTTTTGCTGTCTCGTACACAGGGTTATTGTTACCATCTTTCTAAATTCCATATATATGCGTTAGTATACTGTATTGGTGTTTTTCTTTCTGGCTTACTTCACTCTGTATAATAGGCTCCAGTTTCATCCACCTCATTAGAACTGATTCAAATGTATTCTTTTTAATGGCTGAGTAATACTCCATTGTGTATATGTACCATAGCTTTCTTATCCATTCGTCTGCTGATGGACATCTAGGTTGCTTCCATGTCCTGGCTATTATAAACAGTGCTGCGATGAACATTGGGGTACACGTGTCTCTTTCCCTTCTGGTTTCCTCAGTGTGTATGCCCGGCAGTGGGATTGCTGGATCATAAGGCAGTTCTATTTCCAGTTTTTTAAGGAATCTCCACACTGTTCTCCATAGTGGCTGTACTAGTTTGCATTCCCACCAACAGTGTAAGAGGGTTCCCTTTTCTCCACACCCTCTCCAGCATTTATTGCTTGTAGACTTTTGGATCGCAGCCATTCTGACTGGTGTGAAATGGTACCTCATAGTGGTTTTGATTTGCATTTCTCTGATAATGAGTGATGTTGAGCATCTTTTCATGTGTTTGTGAGCCATCTGTATGTCTTCTTTGGAGAAATGTCTATTTAGTTCTTTGGCCCATTTTTTGATTGGGTCATTTATTTTTCTGGAGTTGAGCTGTAGGAGTTGCTTATATATTCTTGAGATTAGTTGTTTGTCAGTTGCTTCATTTGCTATTATCTTCTCCCATTCTGAAGGCTGTCTTTTCACCTTGCTAATAGTTTCCTTTGATGTGCAGAAGCTTTTAAGGTTAATTAGGTCCCATTTGTTTATTTTTGCTTTTATTTCCAATATTCTGGGAGGTGGGTCATAGAGGATCCTGCTGTGATGTATGTCAGAGAATGTTTTGCCTATGTTCTCCTCTAGGAGTTTTATAGTTTCTGGTCTTACGTTTAGATCTTTAATCCATTTTGAGTTTATTTTTGTGTATGGTGTTAGAAAGTGTTCTAGTTTCATTCTTTTACAAGTGGTTGACCAGAGTTCCCAGCACCACTTGTTAAAGAGATTGTCTTTAATCCATTGTATATTCTTGCCTCCTTTGTCAAAGATAAGGTGTCCATATGTGCGTGGATTTATCTCTGGGCTTTCTATTTTGTTCCATTGATCTATATTTCTGTCCTTGTGCCAGTACCATACTGTCTTGATAACTGTGGCTTTGTAGTAGAGCCTGAAGTCAGGTAGGTTGATTCCTCCAGTTCCCTTCTTCTTTCTCAAGATCGCTTTGGCTATTCGAGGTTTTTTGTTTTTCCATACAAATTGTGAAATTATTTGTTCTAGCTCTGTGAAGAATGCTGTTGGTAGCTTGATAGGGATTGCATTGAATCTATAGATTGCTTTGGGTAGTATGCTCATTTTCACTATATTGATTCTTCCAGCCCATGAACATGGTATATTTCTCCATCTGTTAGTGTCCTCTTTAATTTCTTTCACCAGTGTTTTATAGTTTTCTATATATAGGTCTTTAGTTTCTTTAGGTAGATATATTCCTAAGTATTTTATTCTTTCCATTGCAATGGTGAATGGAATTGTTTCCCAAAAGCGTCAGTTCTTTGGCGCTCAGCTCTCTTCGCAGTCCAACTCTCACATCCATACATGATCACTGGAAAAACCATAGCCTTGACTAGACGGACCTTTCTTGGCAAAGTAGTGTTTCTGCTTTTTAATATGCTATCTAGGTTGGTCATAACTTTTCTTCCAAGGGGTAATTTCATGGCTGCAGTCACCATCTGCAGTGATTTTGGAGTCCAAGAAAATAAAGTCTGTTACTGTTTCCATTGTTTCTCCATCTATTTGCCTTGGAGTGATGGGGCCGGATGCCATGATCTTAGTTTTTTGAATGTTGAGTTTTAAGCCAACTTTTTCATTCTCCTCTTTCACTTTCATCAAGAGGCTCTTTAGTTCTTCTTTGCTTTCTGGCATAAGGGTGGTGTCATCTGCATATCTGAGATTATTGATATTTCTCCTGGCAATCTTGATTCCAGTTTGTGCTTCATCCAGCCCAGCATTTCTCATGATGTACTCTGCATATAAGTTAAATAAACAGGGTGACAATATACAGCCTTGATGTACTCCTTTCCCAATTTGGAACCAGTCTGTTGTTCCATGTCCAGTTCTAACTGTTGTTTCTTGACCTGCATACAGATTTCTCAAGAGGCAGGTCAGGTGGTCTGGTATTCCCATCTCTTTCAGAATTTTCCACAGTTTATTGTGATCCACACAATCAAAGGCTTTGGCATAGTCAATAAAGCAGAAGTAGGTGTTTTTCTGGAAGTCTCTTGCTTTTTCCATGATCCAGCGGATGTTGGCAATTTGATCTCGGGTTCCTCTGCCTTTTCTAAATCCAGCTTGAACATCTGGAAGTTCACGGTTCATGTACTGTTGAAGCCTGGATTGGAGAATTTTGAGCATTACTTTGCTGTCATGTGAGATGAGTGCAATCGTGTGGTAGTTTGAACATTCTTTGGCATTGCCTTTCTTTGGGATTGGAATGAAAACTGACCTTTTCCAGTCCTGTGGCCACTGCTGAGTTTTCCAGGTTCACTGGCATATTGAGTGCAGCACTTTCACAGCATCACCTTTTAGGATTTGAAATAGCTCAACTGGAATTCCATCACCTCCACTAGCTTTGTTCGTAGTAATGCTTCCTAGACCCCACTTGACTTCACATTCCAGGATGTCTGGCTCTAGGTGAGTGATCACACCATCATGGTTATCTGGGTCATGAAGATCTTTTTTGTATAGTTCTTTTGTGTATTCTTGCCACCTCTTCTAAATATCTTCTGCTTCTGTTTGATCCATACCGTTTCTGTCCTTTATTGTGCCCATCTTTGCATGAAATGTTCCCTTGGTATCTCTAATTTTCTTCAAGAGATCTCTAGTCTTTCCCATTGTGTTGTTTTCCTCTATTTCTTTGATTTCCCAACAATCCTTTTGCTCTGGGTATCTGGGAATCACCATTTTATCCATGAGGAAACTGAGGGTCATAGTTCTCCTTACCTTTAGATAAAATTACACTATAGATAGATGTACATATATACACATGTGTACATTTACAGACATGTACAGCGGTATTATAAACTTATGTTTAATAATTTGCATTCTTTAGAATTCCTTGAAAAGAAAATTGTAACACCACTTTTAGTAATATGATCTGGCTTTGTTCAGAATTCTGATTTCCAGTTTCTATAAATGCGTAGATTCTCTTCAACTTTGTTTTATTTTCTGTTTTCCTTCAGTCAAAGAATGATTCAGAAATTCCCACAGAATGCCATCTAATTTTTTGAAAACCTTTCATTGAATGCATATGGATTGATCCATCCCAAGCCCCATGTGGGGCTCAGAAAATAAAGTGTGGCACCTCAGTAAGGTGCAGATGGATGGAGGCGGCATGTGAACACAGCAAGCACAGGGCCGTGCTGTGGGCACACGTGGTTGGGCGGGTGTGGCGTGAGGGCATGGCCTCAGAGGCTTGAGTCAAGTCCAGCTCTGCTGCTTGCTAATCAAGTGAAGGTGGCTATGTCAGTTCATAAGCTTTTACTCCTCGGTTTCCCCATTTACAGAGTGGGAGTTATAGCAATGTAGGAGTAGTAGGTGGAAGGCAGGGGGGCTTCCTGGAAGACTAGCGAAATGACACAAGCGAAGCACTCCGCCAGTAAGTTCTCTCAGGAGACATGAGGGGTCAGTGGGGTTCCCAGAAGGGGAGGGCTCAGGGCAGGCCTCCTGGAGGAGGAGGAAAAGCCTTCATGCCCTCTTGATGGAAAGTAGATGTTGCCCCCATAGAAGGGAAAGAAGAACATTGCATGAACAAAGGAAGAGAGTACCAGAACTTTTCAGAATCTTTTAAAATAAAAAACTTTTCATTATCTTAGACTCTCATTTGCTAGGAGACCTTGCCAAGTTGTCAGTATCTGGCTTCTAAGCTTCAGGCATTTCAGGGTTCCAACAAAGCACCATATTTTTTCCCATAAAGGTTGATCTCTTTTAAATGTAGTTAGGGAATCAGCTTGAATTCCCCCCTATTTGTCCTTCCCAATATCATGCCTTCCTTTTAAAAATGACAGATCTAGAGCTGATGCTTTTGAAGCCCATTGTTCACTCTGATCTCCAGCTCCGTTTTTGCTATAATTGCCCAGTCAGTGCTCTCTGATTTCTGTGGTTCTCCTTTGTTTTTTTTTCCCCCCTCTTCTCTTGAATGAATCACTCTACAAAGCTTTCTATTGAATTTTGACCTCTTTTTCCTTTTCCGGTTGTCAAGGTCACTTTAAATTTCATTCCAGTTCTCCTAAGTGCCAGCCACCCCCACCCAATTGGGTATCATTGTCAAGTTTAATAAGAATGCTTTTGATTCCATATTCAAGGCATTAATCAACATGTTAAATCTAGCAGCATTCAGCAGAGGACCTAACCTTGTGAAATTTAATTTGGTTTCTGCTAATTTATTTGCATACATTATAAAATTACCCCATCCAAACATGAAAAAGAAACTTAGGAAAGCATACCATGAAAATAACTAATAAAACAGGTGCAAAGTCATTAAATTTGCTTGCGTCTTGCTTTCTACTTACTTGTAGTTTGACAGAAAAGGAAGGGGAGAATTTTATTTGTCTCAGAAGACACTAGTATGACTGGATTCAATACTTGTTCATAGTTATAATCTGTGCCCTCAGAGGTATACTGACTTCTGTCCCTGACACTTAATAACCAGCAACACTCAACAAGTCTTAGGTCCATGACCCTCAGTTTCCTCATCGATAAAATGGTGATTCCCTGACACCCACAGCAAAAGGATTGTTGGGAGATCAAAAAAGATAACTCAGGGGGAGAATTCACAAACTTGACCACTGCCTGCAAATATAAAACATTACATCAAGCTTTCCTGAAACTTCATTCTAAACAAGATGAGACCCTTGTTCGTAACCTCAGCCTTGGGACATTATCCTAGTGTGGGGATCACTGAGGTTGTCTAGTGGGTTCTAGTTTGGGAGGAGACTGGGTCTGAGAAGCCTTATGAAGATGCTCTTGCATCCTGGTAGGACTTGGTCCAGTGCTTATTTCTGGGAAGACAGCAGGATGCCAAATGAAAAGTCATTCATCTTAATGTCCGTGTAACTTGGCTCAGCCAGGAGAAGGAACAATTCCCAAGTCACACCAAGCACTGATTTAGTGCTGCAATTTGATAGCCCAATCCCAAACAAAGTGAGGAAACCACACCCGAAGTTGACTGCAAAGATGAATAGGGTAGAGAGTAAGCGCTATAAGAGAGTAGAGAGTAAGATGATAAGCTGAAGAAGGCGCCTGGATTGTTTTGGGGCCCAGAGAGAATTATGGATGTCATCATGGCAGACTACCCAGCACCTTCCAGTTTTAGGGTATGTGAGCTTTTTAATATTATGTTTAGCCAATTCTTCTGTTTAAATTGTCAAAAGATAACAATGTACAACCACCTAGAAAAAGAATTTCTAACATATTGCAAAAATGGCACTATCATTCAACAAGATATTCTTTTTACTGAAACAGGTAATGATCCCTCCCCTGATATGCACCTGTCCCCGCTCCCCCAGGTTCATATTTTGTGTGTTTTCTGTCTTTTTCTCTGTGCTCTCTGGTACATTCAGAAAAACACTTGGGCTCCCTCTGGTGGCCATTCCAATGTTTCTACATGTTTAACTTGACAGCTGAAGTTTTAGTTAACATGGCACAGAATGTGTGGATGAAAGTGGAAATATTAACAGTAAATGTTATTTTCTTTTGTAAGATGACTTGGAACTTGGGAACCTCCAATTAGCCAAAATATCCAACTCATTCATTCATCCATTCATTCACACATGTCTTCCAGTCTAATATGTTGTGGATAGTTTCACTTTTCTAAATGAAGGGGTATCTGGTCTGCAAGTCCTTAGAAAGACATTGAGTTCCAATTCTGTAAGTCAAACAGAGTTTCCCAAGAAGTGATTGTATTGAATAGCATGTTTTTATAGAATGATGGCTCTCTTTTAACTCAGAGTGAGAAAGATTTTGTTGCTTACTTTAAAAATATATGAATAAACTCTTCTTTAACAGTTGTCAATGTCGTACTCTTTCTTTTTCTCCTTTCAATCATATACCCGTTCTATTTACCCCATCGAATTTTATCCTATTGTAATGAATCTTTGTCCAGGCCTGTTTACTTTTTAATTATGCCAATATATTCGTCAATAAACAGATTTAGCTACACTAACAAAGACCCAAACATAAGTAAGTGAAGTGAGTGAAGTCGCTCAGTCGTGTCCGACTCTTTGCGACCCCATGGACTGTAGCCTACCAGGCTCCTCAGTCCATGGGACCCAAACATAACAGTGTCTAAAATAGAAGATAATTTTCCTTCTTAAGTGTCAAAATGTGAGCTGTCCAGGATTCATGTTGCACCTGTATGTTGTAATGTACTTTTGTGACTGAAAGTCTCTGTTGATCGTCCTCTATACTTTGATGTATCAAAAATAAGTATATAAGTTTAAATCTTGGTGTTTTAAAATTTCTAATGCCCGTACGTCTCCTTTAAAATTTTTTTTTCAATTTAGTAATAATCGTAGTAGACAATTGCTAAAACAAAATAAATATTTTATATATTTTTAGAAATCATTATTAAATATTAAAGTAAATTATAACTGGAAATGCATTAATGAATGATGGGTGCTTCCTAAAAATGAATTTGTTATCTATAGGCAGCAAGGGGTCAACATCAATTGTACTCCACTTCTTGGTTTTTAGATATGTAAACATAAATAAGCAGAGGGAATGGAAATAGTTTTAAATAGCAATGTCACTAAATTCTTTGACTCCTAGGCAGCTAGCGTGGTACCTCATGGAGAGAGAGAGATTGTGGTTACACTGGAGGCTGTGGCAAGTGTGGCAATTCTGGGTAGATTTTGAAAACGGAGTCAGATTTTCTAATGAGTTAAAAGTGAAGTGAGAGAGGAGGGGAGAAGTCAGGGATGACTTCAGGGTTCTTGGCCCCACCTCGCAGAAGGATGCAGCTCAAACAACTAAGAAAGGAAAGACTGAAGATGAAGTGAATTTGGAGACCTAGTTTGAAGGTCATTATATTAGACAGTATGCAGGAATGAGGTGTGATTAGGCTTTTGTACTATACCCCTATCCAGTCAACAGTTAATGATAATAAATATTAGAGAGTGATAATCAGATTTGATTTGGGGTATATTTATACTGAGTAGCATATGCCTAGGGCATGAATAAAGTTAGAATGTATCTGAAGAATGAAAAATAAGACAAAAATAAGCAAGAATTGTATTAGGGTTGGCTCTCCCCACCCCTGTTGTATTTTGTAGATTTTTAAGAGAATTTGTGTTTGTAAGCAAATTTTGTATATAACTGCAGGTATTACCTTTCAAACAGAAGGTTAATAACAGATTGATTTATGGAATATTGTCAAGTAGAAATAGTAAATGAATCAAGCTAACAAAGTGTGACTTAATTGACATCCTCAGGGACCCACTTTAATGAATAGGTAGAGGGATATTATTTGTAACTTAGCCCACAAATTATTTCTATATGATTTAAATGGCTGTGACCTGCTTGAAACAATTTGTTAATTAGTTTAATCATTCTCTTTATAGTTTCTTATATTACTAAATGGGTTAACAGCCCCCTTTTTCTTAACTAAATTAATTTTTCTAGCCTAGCCACAAATTTCCAATTAAGTTTGAGGGAATGAAGTAATTCCATAATAGGGGCAAAATGATCATATTGAATTCTTTTAAAATCAACACTTATTAAGTGCCTACTATGTGCCACGCAGATACATACTTTGATTCTGGAGATAAAGTCCAATAAAACCAATTCTTGACCTCAAAAAGCAAACAGCCTAACAGTTTAAACTGCCTAGGACACAGATGAGTAAAGGAATAATTATATCAGAATGTAGTACTGAGAGAGATTGGAGTTAAGTGCCAAAATAATGCGCAGGTTGTAAGAACCGTGTCACTTGAACCCAAAGGATTTCTGTGAAAGTGTCATTATTTACCACTGTGAATGTTTTCCTTCCTAATAGAATACAGTTACTAAGTTACTGTATAACTTGAGACTGTGGAGGATACAGGCAGTAGGAACCCATTTTAAGCCACTTTAAAAGTAAAGTCCACAGGAATAGCAGGTGTGGCACTGACCTCAGGATAACAGAAGCCAGAGACTGCTTCCACTTCTCCAGCCTGGAAACATGGCCACCAAGAATTCCTGGGGTTTCCCCAGCCGTTGCTGTTAGAAAACCTTGGGGAAGGACACGGGCATGTGATCCCTCTACCCCAACATTGAGTCAGTAAGGGTGAGATACCACTGTGGGCTCAGCTCTGACCATGGGGATGTCTGTGTGTGGAAGAACGGGGGACAGGAAATAGTAGCTGTTCACTATCCCGCCCAAGTGAGCACATTCAGCTGACTGCTAGAAAAAAATCAGCCCCCTTCCTCTGGTGTACTCAGATAACATCATAATGCAATCAATACCTCATTTGAGGGTTAGTCTTCATTCCTTGTTTATGAAGAAATAGGACAGAAGCTGTTATGAGAATAATGTTGACATTACATTTTGCAATAGCTTTGATTGCAGGAAGCATTGTGCTTTAGAAATTCCATGCATTCCATTCAGTCAGAGTCGTAATTTCTTTTTCACTGTCTTCTTAACATGTATGATGTGGAAATTAACAGGATTTGATCTTGTTAAGTCTTTTGAGATACTTCGGTGTGGGTTCTGAGCCAGTAGATGATAGCGGCAATCCTATTTGTCCTAGGATATTACAGGAATTCTTCTTTTTTATCTATTTCATTCCAAGTCTTTAGAGTCTGTGAGCCAAATTTACATTCAGATGAGTCATTGAAGCTTATATTGTGTGCCTAAAAGGAAATGTTTATGCCAAGAGTCTAAGATGAAGTCTAGCAAGACAGTGAATTTTTAAAATCATGGTTATCTTTCCCTGATCCTGAATGTAATAGTGCTTATTTTGAATATTTGGAAACATAAAACTGGTTTTTAAAATCTCCTATAAATGCCACCACCCAGAGCTCCAAGTGTTTCTATATTTAATACATAGAAACAAAATTTTGTTTACACTGTATATATAGTTTCATGTCTTTTTTCAGTGAAGTTTTTTAAAGGACTTTAATATTGTCTCAACAATATTACAGAATGAATTTCCTCTGAAATATTGTTTTTTCAAAGAGCTATCTATATCTTGTAAAAGTTAGTATTCACGTCATCCCCTTCCCATTTTTTGGAATTATTTTTGGTTACATTGCTGTTCTTCATTTCTGATGTTCTAAGTTTCTGACTGGTATCATTTCCTTTCTGACTAAAGAACTTCCTCTAGAAATTCTTGTAAGACACATCTGCTGGCTACAAATCTGCTAACATTTTTCTTCATTTGAAATGTCTTTCCATTACCTTCATTCCTAAAGGATATTTTAAAGGATAGAGAATTATGACTTGACAGCTTCTTTTAGCATTTTTTATGAACCAGTATTCATTCATTCACAAAAGAGTCCGAAATGCAGTACTTGGATGCAATCTCAAAAACGACAGAATGACCTCTGTTCGTTTCCAAGGCAAACCATTCAATATCACAGTAATCCAAGTCTATGCCCCAACCAGTAACGCTGAAGAAGCTGAAGTTGAACCGTTCTATGAAGACCTACAAGACCTTTTAGAACTAACACCCCAAAAAGATGTCCTTTTCATTATAGGGGACTGGAATGCAAAGGTGGGAAGTCAAGAAACACCTGGAATAACAGGCAAATTTGGCCTTGGAATATGGAATGAAGCAGGGCAAAGGCTAATAAGAGTTTTCCCAAGAGAACGCACTGGTCATAGCAAACACCCTCTTCCAACAACACAAGATTCTACACATGGACATTACCAGATGGTCAACACCGGAATCAGATTGATTATATTCTTCGCAGCCAAAGATGAAGAAACTCTATACAATCAGCAAAAACAAGACCGGGAGCTGACTGTGGCTCAGATCGTGAACTCCTTATTGCCAAATTCAGACTGAAATTGAAGAAAGTAGGGAAAACCACTAGACCATTCAGGTATGACCTAAATCAAATCCCTTATGATTATACAGTGGAAGTGAGAAATAGATTTAAGGGACTAGATCTGATAGAGTGCCTGATGAACTATGGACAGACGTTCATGACATTGTACAGGAGACAGGGATCAAGACCATCCCCATGGAAAAGAAATGCAAAAAAGCAAAATGGCTGTCGGGGAGGCCTTACAAATAGCTGTGAAAAGAAGAGAAGCGAAAAGCAAAGGAGAAAAGGAAAGATATAAGCATCTGAATGCAGAGTTCCAAAGAATAGCAAGAAGAAATAAGAAAGCCTTCTTCAGCGATCAATGCAAAGAAATAGAGGAAAACAATAAAAAGGGAAAGACTAGAGATCTCTTCAAGAAAATTAGAGATACCAAGGTATCTCTAGAGATACCAAGATACCAACATATCATGCAAAGATGGGCTCGATAAAGGACAGAAATGGTATGGACCTAACAGAAGCAGAAGATATTAAGAAAAGGTGGCAAGAATACACAGAAGAACTGTACAAAAATGATCTTCACGACCAAGATAATCACGATGGTGTGATCACTGACCTAGAGCCAGACATCCTGGAATGTGAAGTCAAGTGGGCCTTCGAAAGCATCACTATGAACAAAGCTAGTGGAGGTGATGGAATTCCAGTTGAGCTCTTTCAAATCCTGAAAGATGATGCTGTGAAAGTGCTGCACTCAATATGCCAGCAAATTTGGAAAACTCAGCAGTGGCCACAGGACTGGAAAAGGTCAGTTTTCATTCCAATCCCAAAAAAAGGCAATGGCAAAGAATGCTCAAACTACTACACAATTGGACTCATCTCACACACTAGTAAAGTAATGCTCAAAATTCTCCAAGCCAGGCTTCAGCAATATGTGAACTGTGAACTTCCAGATGTTCAAGGTGGTTTTAGAAAGGGCAGAGGAACCAGAGATCAAATTGCCAACATCCGCTGGATCATCAAAAAAGCAAGAGAGTTCCAGAAAAACATCTATTTCTGCTTTATTGACTATGCCAAAGCCTTTGTGTGGATCACAATAAACTGTGGAAAATTCTTCAAAAGATGGGAATACCAGCCCACCTGACCTGCCTCTTGAGAAACCTATATGCAGGTCAGGAAGCAACAGTTAGAACTGGACATGGAACAGACTGGTTCAAAATAGGGAAAGGAGTACTGTCTTTCTGTATACTGTCAAGGCTGTATACTGTCACCCTGCTTATTTAACTTATATGCACAGTACATCATGAGAAACGCTGGTCTAGAAGAAGCACAAGCTGGAATCAAGATTGCTGGGAGAAAAATCAATAACCTCAGATATGCAGATGACACCACCCTTAAAGTGAAGAGGAACTAAAAAGCCTCTTGATGAAAGTGAAAGAGGAGAGTGAAAAAAGTTGGCTTAAAGCTCAACATTCAGAAAACAAAGATCATGGCATCTGGTCCCATCACTTCATGGGAAGTAGATGGAGAAACAGTGGAAACAGTGTCAGACTTTATTTTTGGGGGCTCTAATATATCTGCAGATGATGATTACAGCCCTGAAATTAAAAGACGCTTACTCCTTGGAAGAAAAGTTCTGACCAACCTAGATAGCATATTCAAAAGCAGAGATATTACTTTGCCAACAAAGGTCCGTCTAGTCAAGGCTGTGGTTTTTCCAATGGTCACGTATGGGTGCGAGAGTTGGACTGTGAACAAAGCTGAGCACCGAAGAATTGATGCTTTTCAACTGTGGTGTTGGAGAAGACTCTTGGGAGTCCCATGGACTGCAAGGAGGTCCAACCAGTCCATTTTAAAGGAGATCAGTCCTGGCTGTTCATTGGAAGGAATGATGCTGAAGCTGAAACTCCAGTACTTTGGCCACCTCATGTGAAGAGTTGACTCATTGGAAAAGACTCTGATCCTGGGAGGGATTGGGGGCAGGAGGAAAAGGGGACAACAGAGGATGAGATGGCTGGATGGCATCACCGACTCAATGGACGTGAGTTTGAGTGAACTCCGGGAGTTGGCGATGGACAGGGAGGCCTGGCGTGCTGCAATTATGGGGTCACAAAGAGTCGGACACGACTGAGCAACTGAACTGAACTGATGGATTCATTATCATTAATGAAAGTCCATTGTTTATTCAAACTCCCTTTGTTTTTACATAGTACCCTTTTCTGTTCCTACATCCATCCCTTCTAGGATATCACTTCATGTTTAGTGGTCCTGCTTCCTTAGGCTCCTTGGCTGTTCCAGTTTCTCAGAAAAGTTGTTGAAGTGCTGGCAGGTTTAAAGCATACTGGTCATTTATTTAGACGGATATTCCTCAGTTGTGATTTGTCTGATTATTTTTTTCAAAATCAATCTCAGATTATAGGTTTTCAGGGAAAAAACCAGAGATAGATCATTTTTATCACACCGTATCAAGAATACATACTATTAAGGCAATTTACCATTGTTAATGTTGACTTTGATTACCTGGTTAAGGTAGAATTTTCCACATTTCTCCACTATAAAGTCATCCCTTTTCCATACTGAACTCTTTGGGAGAAAGTCACTATGCACAGACCACACTTGAGAAGGGAGTTATGCTCTACCTCCTTGATAGCAGGTATCAACATACATCATTTGGAATTTTTCCATATGAAGTATTCTCTCTTCTACTACATTTATTTATTTATTCAATTATTTTTCATATCAGCATGAACTCATGGGTATTTATATTTTGGGTTATAACCCAGTATCACTATATTTATTTTATTGGTCACATTGTTCCAGCATTGACCACTAGTAGCTCTTTAAGTTGGCTCCTGTGTTTCTTTGACATATTCTATCATTGTATTTTGTTTTATGTTTTTGGACACTTTCTGACACAACTAGATGCTTTTATATTCCCTGTCCCCATCTTAGCAAGAGCTGTTTTGCCAAGGATTCTTGGTTCCTTTTATTGAAGACTAGTATTAGAAACCAAGATTTGGGTGGTAGATGTCCTTGTTACTACTGGGATTATCGGGATGTGACTGTTTCTAAGGCGGGCTTCCCAAGTGACACAGTGGTAAAGAATCCGCCTGCCAGTGCATGAGACTCAAGAGACTAAGGTTTGATCCTTGGATCAGGAAGATCTCCTGGAGGAGGAAATGGCAACCCACTCCAATGTTCTTGCCTGGAAGATTCCATGGACAGAGGAACCTGGTAGGCTACAGTCCATGGGGTCACAAAGAGTTGGACACAGCTGAGCTCCTGAGCACACACACATTTCTTCTAAGCCTTCCCAGCTGAAAGAGCAAGGAAATATATGTGAGTGTACCAGCCATGCATAATCTATATCTATAAATATACATATATATATACACACACACCCCTATCTGTATCTATACTTAGCTAAGTATGAATTCATACTGATTTATCTAATTGTTAATCCATTACTAAATGGGTCATTTTAGCCTTTTCTCCTTACTTTTCTGAAAGATCCCACTCCAATAGTGATAAATTTGACTTGTACCATCTGAAAGTGAAAATCGTTCAGTTATGTCCAACTATAGGCTTCAGCAATATGTGAACCGTGAACTTCCTGATGTTCAAGCTGGTTTTAGAAAAGGCAGAGGAACCAGAGATCAAATTGCCAACATCCGCTGGATCATGGAAAAAGCACGAGAGTTCCAGAAAAACATCTATTTCTGCTTTATTGACTATCCCAAAGCCTTTGACTGTGTGGATCACAGTCAGGAGACATAAGAGATGTGGATTTGATCTCTGGGTTGGGAAGATGCCCTGGAGAAGGAAATGGCAATCCACTCCAGTATTCTTGCCTGAAGAATCCCATGGACAGAGGAGCCTGGTGGGCTACTGTGCATGGCGTCACAAAGAGTCTGAAACCCTCATCTGCATCCTGCAGGGAACCCCGTTGTGTAAAAAGAATAAAACTTTTGGTTCTTAAAATCTCTTTCAGATTTTAAACTGTAAGACACTAGCATATTAAAGTTTACTCTATTTGGAAAGGTGATTTACTTTAAAATGCAGCTTATCGTTTCTTTAGTTTTTAAGCTGCACGAGACAGAGGTTTGTAGCGTTTCCAATGCCAGGTAGATGTAGAGACAAGAAAAGAGGGAAGCAGTGGAGTTTGTCTTGGGTGGGTGCCCAAAGCAGTCTGTGTCACCACTAAATCAGGTCGTGACTACCTGCCCACCCTTAGGTAATTCCACTATATCAGGTCGTGACTACCTGCCCACCCTTAGGCTATTTCATGGCTGCAAACCCAACCCTTCTGGAATCTGGAACCTCATGTAATTGAAGCAGATGGGAACAAGATACTTGGTGCTTTCTCTAAAAACAGCCAGTTAATCACTAAATCTTATAATGATTAACCCCAGTCCAGCTGAAAGCTTTAATCAAGGGGCTGTTGGAGCTTTGTGATACACAGCCAAACATTTCTGCTTTCTTGAAGAGATATTGTGAAAATCTGTCCTGAGGGTGAGCAGTAATCCTCATCTTATACCTCCCCCCAAAAAATTATGTCCACAGTTTAAGTTTCTAGTCAATAAAAGAACACAATAACATTTGATTCCTTCTCCTTGTATTTGCAGATGTTTCAAGTATTTCTAAAGCCTTTCAAATTACTTTGAATAAAAAACCATAACCCTGAGGTAGAAATGCCAGGTTTCTAAAGTATGCTTAAGCCTCCATCGGCTTATTATACCTCCAGTAATAGTAAGGTTTTAAAATTTGAGTGTTTTTTTTTTCTCTTCTTATGCACACTCTAGAAAATTAGAAAAATACAGAGAGAGGAAGAAAGAAAAATGTAAGTGCAATCAAATTTTTTAAAGTTTAATATATCACGCTATTTATTTCTTTGACCTTTTAAGATACACAGTTTGCATATCTAATTAAAAACATCATCTGCATTAGAGCAACTTGATTTTAAAAAAAGGCTGTGTTTGGGGAACCTGGTTTATGAGCCAGATGTGAAACGAGCTGGGTATCTTATATAGTATGTTACTTTTCTGCCTGGTTTTCATATTTTATATGATATGCCTTTTAGGCCTTTGATTATTTTTGTTTTGATGAACTTTGTAAAGGCTTAACAGGCTTGTTGAAAACATTAATAGGTGTTTGCTGTTATAGGAGTTTTGCATAACAAAGACTAACTATATTGCCACTCTATGCTCTTGCCATGTACTGGTACTAAGATTGTGTATTTTGTGGCTTTAGTGTACTAGGTTGTTTGAGGTTTAAAAAAAAAAAAAAACTTTTAAAATTTCCAATCAATATAGATAAATACACCTACACACAGAAGACTGTATAAAAGTCAATTGAGTGCACAATTTCCATTTCAAGGAGTAGGACAAAGAACTCTTTTTCTCAAGGTAATTATCTTACCTTTCCCAACTGGGAGTTGCTATGTTATTAAAATAATGGCTTAAGGCATTTTGCAAAGCATGTATTTTGAACCTGGCTAAATGTATTTGTGTTTTCCTGTTGGAAATTCTTTGTCTTAACTGATTAATTTGTTCTACATTAATATTTATTAGTCTTAAGACAGAAGCCAATGGCTACATTCAAGAGGCCAAAGATAGGTCATTTTTCTAAAGTTTATCCAGAAGAAATGTCCTATCCAAAGTTACCTTCAACGCAGGCTTCATAATTTATCAGTTTGTGGCAGGAACCAGAATCTGTGACCTAGGTATTCTACTTCTGGGAGTTGATTCTGAGAAAATAAATATGAGCAAGGGGAAGTTTTTACCTAAATTCATAGCATATTTATATTAGAATCTTACTAAAAACAATATAAAGATGAAATGACAGGAGAACCATTAAATTATGCTATATACATTTAAAGGAATGTTTCCATAATAGTTACAAAGAGTTTGCAGTAAGACGTGAAGTTGTTTACGGTTTAATATTATGTTAGAAGATATAGAATTTTATCTAGAGTATGGTCGCACTTGAGTTAAAAATAAAAGCAAACCCACACTTAAACAAAAGAGATTAATATGAATATTCTAAAATGCTACTCATAGTTATCTTTGAGTAGTGGTTTGTATGATTAACATTTTTATATAGTCCAGTGAACTTGTATTTTTTTGCAATTTAAAAAAAATGAAAAAGGTAAAAACCATTAACTCGGTGTATGATTTTACTGCAGTTGATAATCTGACATTTCCATGTCTTTACCTAAGTCTATAGTATCTTCACATGTAGCATCTTGCTGCACTTTCTTCCAACTTCTCCAACTCCAGTTTTCTGCTGCAGCCTGGTTAGGGCACTCAAGCGTTCAAGAATACCTTGAATTCTGCTCTATGATTTTTGGCTTCAGCCTACAGTGCCATTCTGCTCCCTGTCCATCCATCAAATCCTCCTAAAAACTTCATTCAAATCCTGCTGCCTTTGAAGAGGCTTCCCTGAGTCACCCAGGGCATCTGTGGCCCTCTGTCTCTATAAAATGCCTATGCAAATGGGGTTCAGCTAACTCTGACTTTCATCCATTTGTGCCCCTTGAGGATTGCACCAGGCATGCCTCTGACTTTGTGAATCCCACCTGCTCATTTCTTAGTGCTGACACTGGCCGGTGACACGTGCGTAAGGATGACCTGGAAAAGTATATGCGTTTCCTGACTGTTAACTTAAGGAAAATCCATTGTACAAATGGGACCTAGTTAAACTTAGAAGCTTTTGCACAGCAAAGCTTTCCTTGACAAAACGAAAAGACAACCTACTGAATGGGAGAAAATATGATATGACCAATAATGGGTTAATATCCAGTATGTATGGATAACTCATATAACTCAATATCAAAAAGGAAACAACGCAATTAAAAAATGAGCAGAAGACCTGAATAGATGTTTTTTTGCAAAGAAGACATGCAGATGGTCAAGTTCAGTTCAGTTAGTTCAGTTCAGTCACTCAGTTGTGTCCGACTTTTTGTGACCCCATGGACTGCAGCACGCCAGGTTTCCCTGTCTATCACCAACTCCCAGAGCTTACTCAAACTCATGTCGATCAAGTCGGTGATGCCATCCAACCATCTCATCTTCTGTCGTCCCCTTCTTCCACCTTCAATCTTTCCCAGCATCAGGGTCTTTTCCAGTGAGTCCATTCTTCGCATCAGGTGCCAAAGGATTGGAGTTTCAGCTTCAACATCAGTCCTTCCAATGAATATTCAGGACTGATTTCCTTTAGCATGGACTGGTTGGATCTCCTTGCAGTCCAAGGGATTCTCAAGAGTCTTCTCCAACACCACAGTTCAAAAGCATCAGTTCTTCAACACTCAAGCTTTCTTTATGGTCCAACTGTCACACCCATACATGACTACTGGAAAAATCGTAGCTTTTACTAGACAACCTTTGTTGGCAACGTAATGTCTTTGCTTTTTAATATGCTGTCTAGGTTGGTCATAACTTTTCCTTCCAAGGAGCAAGCATCTTTTAATTTCATGGCTACAGTCACCATCTGCAGTGATTTTGGTGTCCCCCAAAATAAAGTCAGCCACTATTTCCATTGTTTCCCCATCGATTTGCCATGAAGTGATGGGACCGGATGCCATCATCTTAGTCTTCTGAATGTTGAGCTTTAAGCCAACTTTTTCATTCTCCTCTTTCACTTTCATCAAGAGACTCTTTAGTTCCTCTTCGCTTTCTGCCATAAGGGTGGTGTCATCTGCATATCTGAGGTTATTGATATTTCTCCCAGCAATCTTGATTCCAGCTTGTGCTTTATCCAGCCTGGCATTTCTCATGATGTACTCTGCATATAAGTTAAATAAACGGGGTGACAATATACAGCCTTGATGTACTCCTTTCCCTATTTGGAGCCAGTCTGTTGTTCCATGTCCAGTTCTAACTGTTGCTTCTTGACCCATGTACAGGTTTCTCAGATACAGATGGCCAGGAGGCACATTGAAAAGATACTCAACATCACTAACCATCCAAAAAATGCAAATCAAAACCACTATGAAATATAAGCTCACACCTGTCAAAATGGCTATCATCAAAAAGAACACAAATAACATGTTGGTAAGGGTGTAGAGAAAAGGGAAGCCTTGTGTACACGGCTGGTAGGAATGTAAATCAGTGTGACAACTGTGGAAAACACTATGGAGGCGTCTCAAAAAGCGAAAAAGAGAACCGCCGTATGGCCCAGCAATGCCATTCCTGCGTATATATCCAAAAAACAAAATACTAATTCCAAAAGATGCATGTATGCTTATGTTCATAGCACCATTATTTACAATTACCAAGATATGGAAGGCAACCTAAGTGTCCATCAACAGATGAATGGATAAAAGAAGGTGTGGTATATGTATACAATGGAATACTACTTAACCATAAAAAGAATGCAGTTTTGCCATTTGCAACTACGGGATGGACTTGGAAGGCATTATGCTAAGTGACATAGGTCAGAGAGAAAGACTAACTTTGTATGATATCAGTTATATGCGGAATCTAAAGAATACAGCTAACTAGTGACTATAATATTCGGAGAAGGCAACGGCACCCCACTCCAGTACTCTTGCCTGGAAAATCCCATGGATGGAGGAGCCTGGTAGGCTGCAGTCCATGGGGTCGCTAAGAGTCGGACACGACTGAGCTACTTCACTTTCCCTTTTCACTTTCATGCATTGGAGAAGGAAATGGCAACCCACTCCAGTGTTCTTGCCTGGAGAATCCCAGCGACGGGGGAGCCTGGTGGGCTGCCGTCTATGGGGTTGCACAGAGTCACACGACTGAAGCGATTTGGAGGAGGAGGAGGAGGAGTGACTATAATAACAACAAAAACAGACTCACTTAAATAGAGACCAAACTGGTGGTTACCAATGGAGAAAGGGAAAGTGGGAGGGGCTACGTAGGGGAGGGGATTTGGAGGTACAAACTACTATGTATAAAATAAGCTACAAGGATGTATTGCATGACACCAGGAATATACCCAATATTTTTAACTATAAATGGAATACAAAAATGGAATATAACCTTTAAAAATTGTGAATCACTATATTGTACATCTGTAACTTATATTGTATATCACCTACACTTCAATTAAAAAAAACTAGAAAAAAATACATCGTTGTTTCTACAACATGTAACATTAAATGTGTGTCACTTTGAATTTAATACATTACCTCGAAAAATTTGTGAGAGTTTTTCTGAGACTTTTGACAGAATCAACTGATACTTTCAGAAACCTATAGTTGGTTATCAATAACCACTTGTCATTCTCTCAAGAGTCTCCTTGTTGGACATCTTAAGTGTCCTAACTGAGAAGAATGAGATCATTTTGTGTTTATTATTGAATATATGAATAAATAAAACACTAATATTTTATTACTACTTAGAGTGATCTCCCAGAAAAAGGTATGCTTTGCCTGATATAGCTAGTATTTAAATAAAATAGCTGTGAAAACATTAATTTTATGCTGACTTGCTGTAATACTCTTTGTTTTGATTTTTCATGCATTTATATACCTTTGAGGCAATAATGGTGTCTTAAGTGGTGGAGACTTGACATTTGCAGTCAGTATTCCAGACTGTTCCAGAATCACTAAATGAACGAATCTGTCTAAAGGTGCTAGGTGGTCTAGGCTCACTCTTTAGCCAAGTGTCTTGAAGGCCGCCCTCGCTAGAGGTTGCTGGTGCTAACATTTTTGCCAGGTGCTTTCCATGCATACAAACATATTATGCATTCTCTTTTTTCCTTTGAGTCAGCCTTACAGGAGATTTAAGGGTTACAGACTGCTCTGTGTCAGGATCATAAAGGACTAGATGCCACTGAAATGCTGTTTCAGAATTCCAAGGTCTCCTTTACTTCTTTTCTATGTATAATGGAAGGTTGGTGAATATTTTCCTGATTTTTTTTATAACTTTATTTTTATGTATCTTTTGGCTGTGCTGGGTTTCTGTTGCTGTGCGGGCTTTTCTCCAGCTGTGATGAGCAGGGGCTCTTCTCTGGTTGTGGTGTGCGGGCTTCTCCCTGTGGTGGCTTCTCCTGTTGCGGACCATGGGCTCTAGAGTGAGTGGGATTCAGTAGCTGCGGTCTATGGACACTGCAGCACAGGTTCAATAGTTGTGGCACGTGGGCTCAGTTGCCCCACAGCATGTGGGGTCTTCCCGGACTGTGGATGGAACCTGTGTCTTCTATATTGGCAGGTGGATTCTTTACCAGTGAGCCACCAGAGAAGCCCCTATTTTTTTTTTTAATGAAATTAAGTTATTTTCTTACTCTAAAACAGGTGTTTTCTTCTAACTTTTTTTTGAAAGTTAGCATATACATTTTTAAAAAATGCATGTCATTTAATTCAATACATTTTTACAAATGCACCCAGGTAAGCAGTACTCAAATCAAGAAACAGAACATCACCACCACCCCAGAAGGAAGCTCCTGTTTCCTTCTAGCCACTCCTCCAACTAAAGATAATCTGTCTTTATACTTTTAAGTAGATGAAATCACCTGGTAATACCTTCCATATCCAGCTTCTTTCATTTAATATTGTGTTTGTGAGGTTTGTCCACCTGCAGTGCTGGAGACCCGGGTTCAGTCCCTGCATTGGGAAGATCCCCTGGAGGAGGAAGTGACAACCCACTCCAGTACTCTTGCCTGGAAAATCCCATGGATGGAGGAGCCTGGCAGGCTACAGTCCATGGGGTTGCAAAGAGTCAGACACAACTGAGCGACTCCACTTTCTTTTCTTTGTGACGTTTATACACATTATTGTATGCAGTTGTAAATTGTTTCTTTTCATTCCATTATGGGAATGTGCCACAATCTATTGTCTATTCTGTGGTTGGTAAGCTATTGTGAACGGCTGTGCTCTGAACATTTAGTGTATGCCTCTTGGTGGTTATATGTACATATTTCTTTTGGGCTTTTGTCTCGCTGTGGATTTCTGGCGTATTAGGAATACACATTTTTATATTTAGGATATGTGAGTGGACTTCTGAAAGTCTGTTAACTATATGTAGAATTTTGGATGTATGTATGTGGATCTTGGAGGTTCCATCACTTGTATGAAATTTTCATAAGTGCCTAAAAACATTCAGAAATAATTAACAATACAGGGAAAACTCAAAACTGATCTTGCGTCTATCAAGAGAAAAATGAGGAAGCCAAGATGACAAAGAAGGATGGTTTCATGTATCTAGGACAATCTGCTTTCAAGAACTTCCTTGATCTAAAGGAAATACAAACATGTCAACTTTAAATTAATGTTTCTCCCTTCCAATCTTAAAATACAGTTTTACAGATATGAACTGAAAAGAATTGCTATTCTTGGGAAGGAAGAAGAAAAAGTAAAATAGTCCACAAATTATCAGCTAACATCCAATAAACTTAGCCTTTCTGTATCTAACCATGAAGAGTAAAACTGAAATTTCAGAAATGAAAAGGGGAAAATTCTTCCCATTCTTTTCATATCACAGCCAAGTAAAAGCACCTCAGAGATTTCTCCACATAATAAATAAATATGTAATGCATAATCTCTGTGAACAAAGCACTATGAGGATTCTGAGATAACAACACAATTTTTTATTTTAAGGAGCTTGTCTTGCACTTGGGGAAAAATAATGTAAATGACTGTGGTACAGCCACTGAAAAATTTGCAATAATGGGAATTTAGGAGATGCAGAGGGGCCCAAAGGTCAACTCAGAACATAATTATTGTCTGTAGGGAGTGTGATCCATAGATCTCTCAAATCAAGAAATTCAGAAATACCCTTACCTGATCACTGATCTTCCCAAATGGTTCTTTTTTACTTATTTATTTTGGCTGTACTGGGTCTTCATTGCTGCTCGCAGTCTAGTTGTGGGGAATGGGGAAGGGGGGCTTCTCTTGTTGCAGAGCACGGGCTCAGTATTTGTAGCACACAAGCTTAGTTACTCCATGGCATGTGGAATCTTCCCAGATCAGGGGTTGAACCCATGTCACCTGCATTGGAAGGCAGATTCTTATCCACTGTACAACCAGGAAAGTGCCCTAATGGTTCTTTAAATCATTTAATTTAATGTTCTGATTATGAATCTTTAAAGCACCAAGATGAGAAAAATCACCTGTAGTGGACTGATTCAACTAGTCTTTATAACTTCCCAGATTGTATCAGAGGGTGTCTCTCTAATTGGGTCAATCTCATTTTTAAACATTTTGTAGCCCAAACCTAACACACTTATCCACACTGAGCATCATTTAGCAGACTAATCCCCTTTGAATTCTAATGAATCAGCTTAGCACAGCACAGAGGACATTCTCAAATGTCTGTGGAATAAGTCTATATTTACTCATGTTTTTATTCAAACTAGAATTATATAACATGATAGTTCATTATATTATAGGTTGCTGTGTTTATGTATGTTATTATAAGTGTATGATTATGTTACATAATTTTGAGGATTAATCTCTACCAAATGGGCTTGCAAAGAGTTATTTTTTAAAATACTTCCAAATTTTAAGAGATGGGAACTTTGCCTTTCTTCCAGAATATATAAGATAGCTGTAATCTTGATTATATGTTACATAAGTGTGCGTGTTTATATTTACAAGTCTCTTCCCTACACTTAGATTTTAACAACCCTGGTTGGTAGCCATTTCTCCCTTTTTTGGGGTAGGGTGGGAATGTGAACTTCAGGGTTTTTCACAGTCTGGTTTTTAGAAGTCCAGTCCTACAATTAAAACCCAAGTATGTGACCCACACTGCCACTCTTTGCAGAATCCATTTTTGGTGAGGGTAGTAGGGGAGAGGCTGGGTTTCGGGGTGAGCAGTGGCAGAGTTTCTGGCATCCACCCTGTGTACTTTGTGAGCAGCAGTGATGCACCGTGGCAGAGGCCCTGAGGCTTGGCTTGAGGGAACCTGCAGTGTGGTTTGAGCCTTGTCCCCAGCTGAGTCATCCCTTCCCCTGTCTCTATGGCTCTTCCAGAGATTTTTCTTTATTAAGAAATCCCTATTCTGCCTCCACTAGCTAGAATAAGAATGCAGATTGAGATACCCAGCAAATTCTGAAAATACTTTATGCTACTGATATTCAGATTCTCATTTTAAACACTCCTTCATTTTCGAATACTAATTTCATAAATATTGAATGTGACTTTTTCACCTTATTCCCTGCGGAAAGTAATAAAAGGATTATGTTGTGTTATACCTATGCTTGAGAGGCTTTATTAAATATTTATATAATGAATTTGGTTGAGATAAGTTATTTGTAATTTAGAAATTGTGAAGTATGTTATTTGTGAATATTAAGTATAGCATTCAAATAACTCTTACAGGCCAAATTAATTTTCTTTAATAAATCATAAATATTTCATTTTCCTGTGAAATACTTGAGTATTCAGAAAATAAAAATAAAAGTGGTTGGAAAATGATTCATTTAACCAGAAAACATACTGGTTTATTTGGGTAATATTTACCTTGTTAGGTGATGACCTTATCATTGTATCAACTAGACTCAATTTTTAGGAAACACTGACATTTTTCTTTCACTTTTCTTCCATTAGGAAGGAAAGAGTTATGAAATTACCAATCCAAAGGATGCTACTCATAGTTATCTAATTCCATGATGCTTAAAGTGTGGTTCACAGACCAGCAGCATCAACATTACTAGACAGGAATGGAGAATCTCAGGTCACACTCTAGACCAATGGAGAAAGAATCTGCATTTTAATGACATTCCCATGTCATTCATACAGATATTAAAATTTGAGAAGCACTTATTATATTCCTCATTTTATCAAACACAAACACCAGTCCTTTTTTTAAAAGAAGGCAGGAAGCGAGTCACTATTTAATGGTCCTCTCTCTTAAAAAGCTTATACTCAGTTGCAAGCCCTTGAAATCATTTCTTCATGGCAGTGGAAACCAGCAGTCATTTCCTTCTCAATATCCTTCATATTAGTTATCCCTCACCAGCTCTCATAGAGAGTTTTCTCTTCACTCAAACACTGATGGCCTGCTAGAGCAAATGAACCCATGAAGAAATTCCTTCATTCATTCAGTAAACACTTGAGTAGCAGCTGCATGTCATGAGAGGGGGTAGAATAGTGAGTAAAACCAAGTTCTTGCCTTCATAGAGCTAACATTTCAGTGGAGAAAACAGATAAGAAACAAATACGTAAAATGTCAAGTATGATAAGCACTAGAGGAAGAGGGATAGAGAATGCCAGATTTGGGGCAGTGATCTCTATACTCCAGGATGGGCAGAACAGGCCTCCCTAAGAAGGTGTAGAGACCTGGAGGAGGTGAGAGTGTGAGCCATGGGGGTACAGGGAAGAACGTATCCAAGCAGGAAGTAGAGTGGGGAGTGCACTGAGCAGAGGAAGAGAGTGGCGTAACATCAGAGAGGTGACAAAAAGCCAAACTGACTGTATATTGTATGGAATTTAGCTTTCACTCTGAGTGGGAGGAGAAGCCATTGCAGGGGTTTAGGCAGAGTGACATCTGATCCATATTAGGTGTAGGGTCATACTGGACCATGAAATTGAGAATGGTAGGGATGGAAGCTTATAGACCTCTTAGGACACTCTCATGGCCCTAGACAGGAGCAGACCATGGCTGAGACAAGGCATGTATGCTGTTAAGTACTTGAAACATCACTAATGAGACTGAGAAATAAATATTTTTTATTTTAATTAATTGAAATGGAAGTGACTGCATGTGACTAGTGACTAATATATTGGACAGCACAGGCAGAGAAATAATAGATAATACAGTCGTGTCTTTTATTTCTACAGCAAAATTAGTGCTGTGTTGGACAGATCAGTTCAGTTCAGTTGCTCAGTCATGTCCTGCTCTTTGCAACCCCATGAATTGCAGCACGCCAGGCCTCCCTGTCCATCACCGACCCCCAGAGTTCACCCAAACTCATGTCCATCTAGTTGGTGATGCCATCCAGCCATCTCATCCTCTGTCATCCCCTTCTCCTCCTGCCCCCAATCCCTCCCAGCATCAGGGTCTTTTCCAATGAGTCAACTCTCCTCATGAGGTGGCCAAAGTATTGGAGTTTCAACTTTAGCATCATTCCTTCCAAAGAACACCCAGGGCTGATCTCCTTTAGAATGCACTGGTTGGATCTCCTTGCAGTCCATGGGACTCTCAAGAGTCTTCTCCAACACCACAGTTCAAAAGCATCAATTCTTCAGCGCTCAGCTTTCTTCACAGTCCAACTCTCACATCCATACATGACCACTGGAAAAACCATAGCCTTGACTAAACGGACCTTTGTTGGCAAAGTAATGTTTCTGCTTTTGAATATGCTATCTAAGTTGGTCATAACTTTCCTTCCGAGGAGTAAACGTCTTTTAATTTCATGGCTGCAATCACCATCTGCAGTGATTCTGGACCCCCCCCCAAAAAAGTCTGACACTGTTTCCACTGTTTCCCCATCTATTTCCCATGAAGTGATGGGACCAGATGCCATGATCTTCGTTTTCTGAATGTTGAGCTTTAAGCCAACTTTTTCACTCTCCACTTTCACTTTCATCAAGAGGCTTTTTAGTTCCTCTTCACTTTCTGCCATAAGGGTGGTGTCATCTGCATATCTGAGGTTATTGATATTTCTCCCGGCAATCTTGATTCCAGCTTATGCTTCTTCCAGCCCAGTGTTTCTCATGATGTACTCTGCATAGAAATTAAATAAGCAGGGTGACAATATACAGCCTTGACGTACTCCTTTTCCTATTTGGAACCAGTCTGTTGTTCCATGTCCAGTTCTAACTGTTGCTTCCTGACCTGCATATAGGTTTCTCAAGAGGCAGGTCAGATGGGCTGGTATTCCCATCTCTTTCAGAATTTTCCACAGTTTATTGTGATCCACACAGTCAAAGGCTTTGGCATAGTCAATAAAGCAGAAATAAATGTTTTTCTGGAACTCTCTTGCTTTTTTGATGATCCAGCAGATGTTGGGAATTTGGTCTCTGGTTCCTCTGCCTTTTCTAAAACCAGCTTGAGCATCTGGGAGTTCACGGTTCACATATTGCTGAAGCCTGGCTTGGAGAATTTTGAGCATTACTTTACTAGCATGTGAGATGAGTGCAATTGTGCGGTAGTTTCAGCATTCTTTGGCATTGCCTTTCTTTGGGTTTGGAATGAAAACTGACCTTTTCCAGTCCTGTGGCCACTGCTGAGTTTTCCAAATTTGCTGGCATATTGAGTGCAGCACTTTCACAGCATCATCTTTCAGGATTTAAAATATCTCATCTGGAATTCCATCACCTCCACTAGCTTTGTTCGTAGTGATGCTTTCTAAGGCCCACTTGACTTCACATTCCAGGATGTCTGGCTCTAGGTGAGTGATCACACCATCATGATTATCTTGGTTGTGAAGATCTTTTTTGTACAGTTGGACAGATAGACAGTGCTTAATAGGTGGATTAATGATGAGATCATTTCTCTGCTCTTTTTGCCTTAAAATATCTATGATTCTGTGTACCCAAGGTAGCTTTGGGTCATTTTTGACATAATGCTTGTAATTTTTGATAGCTTTCTTCCTAGTTTTCATGACAAGATAGTCCAGGCTCATGTTATACATTTCTTATCCCTGGAATCAGCCATTTCTCTTAAGAAGACTTGATTTCAAAATTCAAGATATTCATTGCTACTGGTTGGTCATTATTTCAAAGCCATGTCTTTTTTTCTTCCACAATGAGCATCCTGGGTTTTTAAGAACACAGAGATCATAGAAATAGGGTATCCCATAATTTCTCATCTGGGCTTCCCAGGTGGTGCTAGTGGTAAATAACCCCCCTCCAATGTAGGTAGATGTAAGAGACACGGGTTCCATCCTTGGGTTGGGACGATCCCCTGGAGGAGGAAATGGCAACCTACTCCAGTATTTTTGCCTGGAGAATCCCATGGACAGAGATGCTGGGCGGGCTACAGTCCATGGGGTCACAAAGCGTCAGACATGAGTGAAGACTTCGCATGCACACACATACAGTAGACTCATGTACTGTACTACATATTTATCAATAAATTATTATGAAGCAAATTACAGCATAACCATACAATAGCATACCGTGCAGTTACACAAAAGTGCATGTAGCAACAAAAAAAAGGATGAGGTAGTTTTTTATGTTCTAATATGAAAAGCTCTCTAAGAGATATTAAGTAAGAGAAGCATCGTCAAGCCAATGTACGTACATACCATTTTGAAGGAGGGAGGAGTAAGGGACAGAATATGTGTTGATATTGGCTTGTATATGCCAATTAGCATCTTCAGTACAAAAGCTTTTTTGGAAGCACGTTATGTAAACCACTTATCTGCCTTTGGAGTGGACCCAGCAGGAGCCCTGTTCCCTGGCTTCCAGGAAAGTGGAGTTTCAACCATAGCTTTTCTGTATTCATCCTATTTTTAAGTATTAAATAAATGTTATCTTCCAGAATCCACCATGCCCACATTGAAATTGGAGATTCTAAAAGGAAATGTGATGGTTTTTATTAGATTTGTATATTAATAAGCGCCAATTCACTAAAGTTTCAAGACCTGAACCATGTCTCTGAATCTTGTATTCACTGTTTCCCAAAAGTGCTCAACACACTGTTCTCAAATTTGGAATGGGCAAAGAGGCAGTGCTTAATTCTGGACTTTGCTTTTTTATTCAAGTATGGTTGATTTACAATGGTGTGCCAATCTCTGCTGCACGGCAGAGTGACTCAGTTTTACACATATATGAGTGAGTGAGTGAAGTTGCTCAGTTGTCTCCGACTCTTTGCGACCCCGTGGACTGTAGCCTACCAGGCTTCTCTGTCCACGGGATTCTCCAGGCATGAATACTGGAGTGGGTTACCATTTCCTTCTCCAGGGGATCTTCCCGACCCAGGGATCGAGCCCAGGTCTCCTGCATTGGAGGCAGAAGCTTTAATTTCTGAGCCACCAGGGAAGCCCTCTTTTTTGATATTCTTTTCCAATATGGTTTATCCCAGGAGATTGGATATTGTTCCCTGTGCCATACAGTAGGACCTTACTGTTTATCCATTCTAAATGTAATAACTTGCATCTATCAACCCCAAATTCCCAGTCCATCCCTCACCCTACCCCCTGGCAACCACAAATCTGATCTCTGTTTCTGTTCAGATAGGTTCATTTGTGCCATATTTTAAATTCCACATATAAGTTACATATTTGTCTTTCTCTTTCTGACTTACTTCACTTAGTATGATAATCTCGCTTGATCATGTTGCTGCAAATGGCATTATTTTGTTCTTTTCTGTGGCTGAGAAGTATTCCATTGTGTGTATGTGTGTATGCACATATGCACATATACACAACACCTTCTTCATCCATTCATCTATCTATGCCCATCCATTCATCTGTGGGCATGTAGGTTGCTTCCGTGTTTTGGCTATTATGAACAGTGCTGCTATGGACATACAGGTGCGTGTATCTTTTTAAATTATGGTTTCATCAGGTATATTCCCAGGAGTAGGATTTCTGGATCATATGGTAATTCTATTTTTAGTTTTTTGAGGAACCACTATACTGTTTTCCATAGTGACTGCATCAACTTACCTTCTCACCAGCAGTGTAGGAGGGCTTCCTTTTCTCTATACCCTCACCAACATTTGTTATTTGTCGACTTTTTAATGATGGCCATTCTGACTGGTATGAGGTGATACCTCAATGTAGTTTTAATTTGCATTTCTCTAGTAATTAGTGATGTTGGGCATCCTTTCATGTGCTTACCAGCCATCTGTATATCTTCTTTGAAGAATGTCTATATAGAACTTCTGCTCATTTTTCGATTGGGTTGGGATTTTTTTGGTGTTGAGTTATATGAGCTGTTGGTCCAACTCTGGACTTTGTGGACAGAATTTTTTGTAATGGAAGAAGGGATGAATGATAAGGCCAAGGCTTAGATTTGTAAGCCAAGGAGGGAAAGGGGGCTTACTAATCTATCACACAGTTTATATTTCCATGAAAATTATGGTTGGTGAGGGTAGATATACCACAGTGGACAGTGGCCTCTGTGGAATAATATGGTTGGCTTATTTTGCATCTCTTAGCTCCTATAACTGAAATGAAAGTTTAATAGTAATATGTTGGTATGACCATGAAGAGAAAATCTGTGCCTAATCAGGCCAATTTATAAGGAAAAAATGAACCACTTTGTGTAAGAACTTAAAGAGAATACTCCAACTGTTAAGAATGGGTGCCTCTCCAAAAAATTAACGTTTTAGTTTTTGCCACCAAATATCTGGCTTAGGCATGTCTAGTAGATATGTAGACATGCCTCCTAGGAAGTGAACGCTCAGAAGATCTCATATATTAAAAGAAAGATTAGTATCTAACAGAGGATTTTACCCACCACCAGATGAAATCAGAAGCAATCTTTACTATAGAATAAAGCTTGCTCATCCTACAAACATACCATCTTCCAGCATCGCATTAGGAAGTGCTGGGGAGGAACTTGAACCATTTGCTAGCACCTGCTAGAGAATAGTCCTCCCAGCCCACTCAGCAGAAGCATCTGGGCAGCACTTTTCTTGTCGTGACCTCTTTGTTCCAGTTTTATGGACTCCCCAAGCAGCCTTTAGTACACTTAAGTTTCTTCTGCTCTGTAAGCCTGGCCAAATAGTCAGACTCAGAGACTAAACTATCGTGAGACTAAACTATAGACTTCAGTTCAGTTCAGTCACTCAGTCGTGTTCAACTCTTTGCGACCCCATGAATTGCAGCACGCCAGGCCTCCCTGTCCATCACCAACTCCCGGAGTTCACCCAAACTCATGTCCATCGAGTTGGTGATGCCATCCAGCCATCTCATCCTCTGTCATCCCCTTCTCCTCCTGCCCCCAATCTCTCCCAGCATCAGGGTTTTTTCCAATTAGTCAACTCTCCGCATGAGGTGGCCAAAGTATTGGAGTTTCAGCTTTAGCATCAGTCCTTCCAAAGAACCCCCAGGACTGATCTACTTTATAATGGACTGGTTGGATCTCCTTGCAGTCCAAGGGGCTCTCAAGAGACTTCAGTTACCACAATTAAAAAAAAAATATGAACGTGTTTATTTATTTGGCTGGATTGAGGAGTCTCAACTCAGTGATATATACACATGAAAATTATAGTTGAAATAATCCCGTCTCCTAAGTAATCACTCTTAACTGTGTTGAGTTGAATATGTTCTTTCCCACTGGTACTTAGCAACCATAACAACATTCAGTCTTAATCCATAATTTTTTTGTCACTTTAGGCCCTAAAAAATATTACTTCAGTTATTAAGGATTAGTCATGTCCATTTTTAAATTAAGGCTTTTTTTTAGAGAGAAGCTTGAGATTCACAGCAAAATTGAGGGGAAGGCACAGAGGTGTCCCTATACCCTCTGCCCCTGCACATGCATATCATCCCCTATTAGCATTTCCCACCAGAGGACACTTTTGTTACAACTGATGAACCTACACTGACACATCATTATCACCCAAAGCCCATAGCTTACATTAATGTTCACCCTGGCTTTGGACGAATGTATAATGACATACATTCATCACTGTGACATCATACGGAATATTTTCACTGCTCTAAATATCCTCTGTGCTCTGCCTGTTCATCCATGCACCCAACCCCTAACAGCTACTCATCTTTTCATTGCTTCCTTAGTTTTGCCTAAGTTTTTCCTTAGTTTTGCCCAATCTAATGGACTCATATAGTTTGTAGCCTTTTCAGATTGACCTCTTTCACTTAGAAATATGCATTCCCCCTGTCTTTTCATGGCTGGATAACTTATTTCCTTTTGTGTTAAATAAAGATATGCCACAGTTTACTGATACATTCACCTATTGAAGGACATCTTGGTTGTTTCTAAGTTTTGGCAGTTATGAATAAAACTGCTGTACATACTGCATGCAGGGTTTTATGTGGACATACACTTTCAACTTATTTAGGTGAATACCAAGGAGTTTGATAGCTAAATCGTATGTGATAAGAGCATATTTAGTTTTGTAAGGAACTGCCAATCTGTCTTCCAAAGTGGCTACAGAATTTTCATTCCCATCAACAATGAATGAGGGTCCCTGTTGCTGTACAAACTTGTCAGCATTTGGGCTTGTCAGTGTTCCGGATTTTGGCCATTCTAATAGGTGTGTGGTGGTTTTTTTTTGTTTTAATTTGCATTTCCCTGGTAACATGTGATGGGGAGCATCTTTTCATTTGCTCATTTGCCATCTGTATACCTTCTTTTGGAGAAGGCAATGGCAACCCACTCCAGTACTCTTGCCTGGAAAATCCCATGGACAGAGGAGCCTGGTAGGCTACAGTCCATGGGGTCGCCAAGAGTCAGACACGACTGAATGACTTCACTTTGACTTTTCACTTTCACGCATTGGAGAAGGAAATGGCAACCCACTCCAGTGTTCTTGCCTGGAGAACCCCAGGGACGGCGGAGCCTGGTGGGCTGCTGTCTATGGGGTCGCACAGAGTCGGACACAACTGAAGCGACTTAGCAGCAGCAGCAGCAGCAGCAGCAGCAGCAGCATCATACCTTCTTTGGTGAGGTGTGTGTTAAGGTCTCTGGTCCACTTTTTTAAACAGCTTGTTTTCTTTTTCAGTGTTGAGAGTTCTTTATATAATTTGGGTGACAGTCTTTTATTATAGGTGTTTTTGGCAAATATTTTCTCCCAGTCTGTGGCTTGTTTTCTCATTCTCTTGACATTGTCTTTCACAGAGCAGATTTTTGTTTTAATGAAAGTTCAGTTTATCAGTTATTTCTTTCATGGCTTATGTGCGTTTGGTATTGTATCTTAAAAAGTTATTGCCAGACTTCCAGGTTAGTGAACACATAGAGATTCCAGGACAGTGGTGCACCCGGAGAGGGTATGGAAACTCTTCACCACTTCCCTCATACCTTGCTCTATGTATCTTTCTTGCCTGGCTATTCCTGAGGTATCTCCTTTCATAATAAACTGGTAACCTAGAGATCCCAGGGCATGGTGGGAAGGCAGGCGCTCTGAGACCAAACAGTCTTGGGCTTCAATCCTGTCCCCCTGTTCACAGCACTGAGGCTGTGGGCACCCTCCTACTCTCTCACTTTCCTCCGTTGTAGGATCCTTGGGTGATCTGTCTAGTATATAAAAATAATCAATAGATGATAGGCACTCTAGATTGGCTGACCCAACCTCAAAAAAAAAGGGTCATTGCCATATCCAAGGCCATGTAGGTATTCTCCTATATTACCTTCTAGGAGTTTTATTTTAGCTTTGTATTTTATGTTAATTTATGTTTATTTTGAGTTAATTTTTGTGAAAAATATAATATCTGTGTCTAGATTCATTTTTTTTTACATGTGGACATCCGTTGTCCTGGCACCATTATTGAAAAGACTATCTTTGCTCCATTGTTTTGTCTTTGCTCCTTTGTCAAAGATCAATTGACTGTATTTATGTAGGTGTATTTCTAGGCTTTCTGTTCTGTTGATCTATAGGGTTGGCAAAAAAGTTTGGGTTTTTCCATGACATTGTACAGAAAAACCTGAATGAACTTTTTGGCCAACTCGACATTTGCCTTCTGCTAATACCACAGTGTGGTTCCAGTAGCTTTATAGTAAGTCTTACAGTGGAGTAGCATCAGTTCAACTTTGTTCCTCTCCTTCAAAAATGTGTTGGCTATTCCGAGTGTTTTGCTTGTCTATATAAACTGTAGAATAAGTTTGTTAATCTCCACGGTACCTTGCTAGGCCCATTTTTTTGAACTCTTAGCTTTTGGTGGGGTTGACTCTCTGAAGAGGCTGGACTGGTGGCTCCAGCACTGTTAAGGGGTATGGCCTGCCTTTTCCAATTCCCATCCGCCTTCTGCTCTTCCTTCTCTGAGGTTGGTCTATGGAGGAAGGAGAAGGAAGGAAGATGTCTCTTTAAGTTTTTCTTTCTCTGCTTATGTTACACAATGTATTTTTGCATATTGCCTACTTTTTATTAGTATTATTAATGGAATACTTTAACATAGTAATCACAGTTCATTTGAATTTCCCATCTTACAATCCCAGAATTTGTGTCACATCTGAGCCTGGCTCTGATGCTTATTTTGTCTCTTCAGACTCTGTTTTTCCTTGACTTCTAGCATGCTTTGTAATTTTTGGTTGAAAGCCAGGCATGATGTATTGGGTAATAGAAACTGAAATAAATAAGCCTTCAGAGTGAGGCTTTATGTTAATCTGGCTAGGAGTTGGGCTGTGTTTAATATTTGCTATAGCTATATAGATTCCAGAATCTTCTGATTCCTTTTTGTCTTCTCTGCTGTGTTAGGGCTTCCCTAAGATCTCCTCCTTAGATAGAGTCTGAATAGAAATGTCTGTCAGCTGTAATCCACTATGTTTATATTGGCATGGTGAGGGGCATTTGTGGGAAGGGCAGTCCTATAATCTTATGGTTAAATCTCAGTCATTTGGTAGGCCTGTGTCCCTGCAATGGGACTTTCACAACTGTTTCTTAGCCACTTTTTCTTCTCTTAGGTGAGACAGGAAGGCTGGAGGAGGCTAGAGACAAAGAAATGCCCTTCCCCCAGGTAGGATAAAACTCTCAAAGTCCTTGGAGAGTAGGCTTGGCTATGTTATATTTATTTGGATATTTCTCATAATGCTCACCCTTCTCCTCCCCCTGCAGAGCCATGAGAATTGTCACCATAAGACTTGTGGCGTTCCTGGGGGTAAAACCCACAAACTTGTGGGGCCCACCTAAGATCACCCCCCAGAAGTTTCTCAGTCTCAAACTACTCCACATTCAACTCCAGCAAGTTTCATTAAAATTACCATAATTAAAAGATAAACTGAGGCATAATAAAAATGTTGAGTTTATTTGAGCAAAAATTGATTCAAATCTGGCATCACCAAACTGGAAGTGGTTAGGAGCACTCCAGCAGTGGGAGCTTGAGGAGTAATTTTATAGAGAAAAGGAAGGCAAAATTAGGAAATTACTGATCGGCCATAGTGTAAAGCCTGCTTGGCTATGGTTGAGTTTCAACTTTAGAACCCGGAGGCAGTTACAGGCTGAGATTTTGGTTTGCTTACACAGGCCTCTAGGCATTAGAACCACCTCAATCTAGTAGCCTCCTGGTTTAGTTTAACACTGTTTAAGTATTCCTACCTATACGTGGCTCCCAATCCAGGCAGACAAATGTCAGCCATGACTGGATTCTCCTATTTTGCCAGATTTCAGGGTGACAGTTTTCTTGACATAGTCAGTTCTCTGATGAGCCTGAGAGAAGTTGTTATTTTCACTTGTTCAGCTTTTTCTTGTATAACAGCAGAAGTGACAGTTTTTACAAGTTGAAGTTGGAAATCTACAAGTCAATTTTGAATTAGGAAAAACTTAAAAACAACAACAACCAAAAAACAACAAAACCTATTGATAGACGCCAAAGAGGTCTATAGATGAATTTTCTGTTGTTTAACAAATGGGAAACTTACAGAGTTATTTCAGAGTGATGACATTGGTATGAGTCTGATTTAGTTCTTTTATTTGTTTTTTAAATTAAATTTATTTATTTTAATTAGAGGCTAATTACTTTACAATATTGTATTGGTTTTGCCATACATCAACATGAATCCGCCACGGGTGTACACGTGTTCCCAATCCTGATTTAGTTCTTTTAATTTCATCTGCTCAACCAAAAAATGGTACTCATCATAATTATTGTGAGACATACATTTCTTTTTTATTTATTTTTAATTGGTCAAAAATTGCTTTACAATTTTGTGTTGGTTTCTGCCGTACGACAATTATATTTAGTCATAATTATATATATATCCCTTCCTTCCTGAGCCTCCCTCTCCTCCCCACATCCCCCAGCTCTAGGCTCTAGGTCATCAGAGAGCACCAGGCTAGGCTGCTATGTTATTTAGCAACTTCCCACTAACTATTTCACACATGTGAAAGTGTTCATTGCTCAGTTGTACCCAACTCTTTGTGACCCCATAGACTGTAGCCTGCATGGCTCCTTTGTCCATGGGATTCTCCAGGCAAGAATACTGGAGTGGGTAGCTCTTCCCTTCTCCAGGGGATCTTCTTCACCCAGGGATCAAACTCAGATCTCCTGCATTGCAGGCAGACTCTTTACCATCTGAGCCACCAGGGAAGCCTGATTTTACACATGAGAGTGTATACGTGTCAGCGCAGCTTTCTCAGTCTGTCCCATCCTCACCTTCCCCTACTCTGTCTACAAGTCCATTCTTTACTGCGCTCATGAGTACTGCTTTTCTAGATTCCATATATATGCATTAATATATGATACTTGTTTTTCTTTTTCTGACTTACTTTACTCTGTACAAGAGGCTGTAGGTTCATCTGCCTCACTACAACTGACTCAAATTTGTTCCTTTTTATGCCTGAGTAATATTCCATTGTATTAAATGTACCACAATTTTTCTATCCATTCATCTGTCAATGGATATCTAGGTTGCTTCCATGTCTTGGCCATTGTAAATATTACTGCAATGAATATTATGGTACATGTCCCTTTTAGAGTTGTGATTTTCTCAGGGTATATGCCCAGTAATGGGATTGCTGGCTCATGTGATATATTTATTCCTAGGTTTGTAAGGAATCTCCATACTGTTTTCCATAATGGCTATTACCATTTACATTCCCACCAGAGCAGGAGGGTTTCTTTTTCTCTATGTCCCCTCCAGCTTTTATTATTGTGTGTAGATTTTTTGATGATGGTCGTTCTGATTGGTGTGAGGTGATACCTCATTGTAGTTTTGATTTCCATTTCTCTAATAGTGAACGTGCTGAGCATCTTTTCATATGTTTATTGGCCATCTGTATGTTTTCTTTGAAGAAAAGTCTGTTTAGGTCTTCTGCCTATTTTTTGATTAGATTGTTTTTCTGATATGAGCTTCTTATATATTTTGGAGATTAACCCTTTGTCAGTTGCTTCGTTTGCAATTATTTTCTCCCATTCTGAGGGTTGTCTTTTCATCTTGTTTATAATTTCCTTTGCTGTGGAAAAACTTTTAAGTTTTATTAGGTCCCACTTGTTTATTTTTGTTTTTATTTCCATTAATCTAGGAAGTGGGTCATAGAGTATCTTGCTGCGATTTAGAGATATAAATTTCTAAGACTTCAGTTGTATTTTTCCACAATGCCAAAATAAAGGAATGTAACTCCTAAAAAGCATATCATTTTCACTAAAAAAAATTAAATGTTTCTTCTTACTTCCTAAAGATTTTCTCACCTGAACTGAGAAAAGATGAATTTAAAATCCATTTATTCATTGACTCAGATTCTCAATAATTGTTTAACTCATAAAAAGTTCTACTTTCCCCCAAAGATCTAGGGCACATTTAGGCCAGGTACTTTATCAGAGTCTGTCCTTTAGCCGAGCACATTGCTCTGCACACAATATGCCTTCATTAAATACGTGAATTGGATGTGGGCTTATATGACTTTTTATTACGCTGGGTTGCCAGAGTTCTGCCATGAGCTTTGTGTCCTAATCTACCTTGTTATTCTTATCTCTTGGCTTAAAATGCTGTGCCTTGCAAAAGGCTTCTATGAGCAAATACTGGAGTAAAAAGAATTACACCCTTTGAAAAGGGCCTGAATATGGTTTTTCATGAGGCCTATTACAGTGCCTTATACCTCATTATGATCTACTGGGGAGTTATTGTGCATCTTGTAATAGAGGCTAAATTCGTATTTTCATCACCTGATTAGTATTTCTGAATTGGCTCTGGTGCCAAAAGGAATATTTTCCCTTACTGCCTCTCCTTTTCAGTAGTAATATAAACATAATAAAAAGCACTAGAATGCATCTCCTCTCCAGAAACAAACAAAAACCAATTACGGTCACTCCTGAGGGAAGTCTTCAGGGGAGAAAGCCAAGAAAAGCAGAGAGAAAGCTGAATACCTCTGCCTTTATCTGTCCTCTCTGCCTAGCTTTTGAGGATCATGTTTTCACAGCCCAATTCAGATTCTTTCATACCCAGGTAGGGAGGAAGAATTTTTGTCCTCAGAACATGATTGATGTATTAAAACGTATGACATTTAATGGGAGAGGGGGTCTTTTTCTTCTAGGGTTCATTTGTGATATACATTTTCTGGCTTTAAATCAAGCTATAGAGCAGTCCTGGGAACCAGCCCAGGAAGCATCAGTGAAGGTCCACTCTGTGCCGCCCACTGTCCACCTTCCTTGCCTGGGCCCAACAGGAAGTGTGGCAGGGAAGACATGGAAGAAGAGAGGGTGAGAGAGCTGGAGTGGAACAGGGGGCGGCCCTATGCCCACTCTGTGGTCACAGCAAACACCCTCTGTGGGGGTCCTGGGCTGTTTGTCCTCTAAGCAATACTTTGCCCTCTCTGTGCTCCATTGTGCATCACAAGGAGTCTGAACTCCGCGGGTCCTTGGTTTTGCTTTTAGAGTTGGTTTTCTAGCTTTTATCATCTCAACAGGCTCCTTCTGTCTTCTGTTTAATCATTTATAAAATGAAATTTTCCTCTTATTTCTCTGGTTTATGGTTAAAGGGAGATTGAATGTGGGACAGTCTTGCACTCGTGTGCCTGGTCCTCTAGGAAGGGATGACCCTCGGAGATCCAGCTCCCACCAGACACCTGATTTTGGCTCTAGTAATGCTTCCTCCTCCTCCTGTCCCCAGTCCTGAGGGCTACCTGCTTGGCTAGCATCCAGGTGACTTCCTCATTGTCTCTTTAGCTTCTTAGCTCTTCCACCACGTGTGAAGCTAGTTCCTAGGGTTAAATTACCTCCACAGGAATAGACTGCTCTCCGTTTACCTGCTTGGACTTTGACTGCTACCTGTGTTCCTTATATATTTGTCTCAGCCCTAGAAGGGCAGTTCCTAGATGCCAAATGTTTCATTTTCACAAAATTGCTTTTTAAAAAGTCAGTTCAGACCAAGCATGGTACATGGTGCTAACATGTCATCTCAGTAGGACACTGTGAACACTTATTTCTGGAAATACATAAGATTGAGTCTGGTTCCTGACAACCAAGAAGGGCGTAGAAGCATTTTTCTCAGTGAACTTTAATTCAGCAGAATATTATCTCTCCCACAGTGTGAGCCATGATGTCTGTAGGAGGAAAGAGCAGGTGGCATGGGTTCCTGCAGCGTAGACACTGCAATAAAACTGACATGGATTCACCTCCCAGCTCTTCCAGGTGTTAGCTGTGTGAGCTCAGGTCCATTATGTTGCTGGCCTTCACTCTGTCAATAAAACATGGGTGTAATAAGAAGATAACCCGTGTAAAAGGCTGACACAGGAAATCCTTGATCTTGCTTTTGTGGCTGCTTTTCTTGTTTGGATTCTCACTAATCTCCACATTCCTGCTTCTTTCCCTCTCCTGTTGTCCTTCATCATTTATAAACTGAAATTCCTGTCCTCATTTTGCTAAAGCTCAGCTAAAGTGAGGCCTTCCCAGTGCTATAGAACCTGCCTGCCAATTCAAGTAGATGTAAGAGATTCCAGGTTCCATCCCTGGGTTGGGAATATCCCCTGGAGGAGGGCATGGCAGCCCACTCCAGTATTCATGCCTGGAATATCCCATGGACAGAGGAGCCTGGCAGGCTACAGTCCACAGGGTCACAAAGTCGGACACGACTGAAGAGACTGAGCATGAACACAAAAGTGAAATTCTCAAAAATAAAAACTTTACTTGAAAGTGAAGGGAAACTAACAAGGAAACAAGTAAGCAGATACAAAAGCAGAAAAGTCACAGTCACTGTGTAAGGGGCCTCTGAACAGGCATTGGCAGTGACTTTGTGCCCCAGGGACCCAGCCTACCTGTCACAAATGCCCCCTACCTCACAGCACACAGCTGCTAGGCACCAACACAGCTCTTAGGACCTAGAGGCTTGCCTAACTGAATACAGAGTCCCTTTCAAAAATGAGTTTTTATCTCCCTCCACCACCCAAATAAAACTTTCTCTGCTTTCATGCTGCATTTGTTCCTTGGAGGCTTCATTCAAATAAAGAGACTGTTCCCCTTCTCAAAGCACCTATTCATTATGTTGCCCTCCAAACCTGAAAACTCTGAGCCAGGGAAGGTTTTGAGAATGCTGCCTTTCAACAGATTAAACAGCCTCTTGGTCCTGGAACTGGCACTAAGATTAGCTTGCTAAAAGGAAATCTTGTGTATATTTTGCCCCGTTAGAAGTTGCAAATCAAAGGAACAATATTGGTTGAAGTCCGATGTTTCCTCAGCTTTGGTAGTAGTTTCTTTTCAGAGTTCCAGGAAAGCAAAAAGGGAACTGTCCAGCCAAATAGATTACCTAGGGACTACTTGCTAGCATTTTAAGTGTAGTTATTGCTATAGAAACAAAAAGATGCAGTCTTCAAATAATGTTTCATAGTGCCTACCAAAGAATAAACACTCATCATTAACTCTCGAGCATGGGCATCTTCTTGACCTCTGGCTCAGCCAGCCTCTCAAAGACCACTGTGAAGGAAAAATAGATATTTTTTCCCCCATAGAAAAGAAGCTTATCCTATTCCTGTCTACTCTAGACCACATATACCTGCACTTCTCTTTCAAGACAGGAAGAAGAAGTGGGTTTCTGCTATTATTTTCAAGAAAAACCAGAGGCTTCTACAGTTTGGGTTTATAACCAGGCACATATAACCTAGACAGAAGCCAACCTATGTAATGTAAAGAGACAAGATACACGAATACTGGAAACTCACGGCTCAGAAATAATCAAGAGTTTTGATTGCACACATTTCCAGGGCCCTCATACATGCTGGTCTCCCACTTTTGAACATGTTTCCAGGTGATTTGGCATCACAGAATTCTCTCCTGTCTTTTTTGATGAGGTGGTACAGACACGGGACTCAGAGCTCATGGTCCCTTTCCTATGAAAGGTCTTCCATAAAAGACTGTGAGCTATGTCAGAACAAAGTCGGGCTCTGTTCAAAGCTGCTGTTGAATTGGACCAGATTGACATTCCTTGGTCTATGCTGGTTGCAAACAGAATGCTGCTAAAATACTATAACATTGTTTGACATTTGTGCTCTAGTGATTTCAAGAGGGAAACAGTGTCTACTAGATGCCAGCAAGGTGATGAAAATGTTTAAATTCAGTGCAATTTCATTCTAAACAAATCTTTCTCATCTATGGTTTTCTTAAAACATAGGATTCTTTTCCCTTTTTTTCTTAATTCTATTATAATATTAAAAGCAGCAACTCATCTGAAATTTACTGTTGATAAAAAGGTGTATGTTTATACTTGCATGACGTGAATACATTTATGTACATATTTAAAATTAATATTGATTTTTATTTTCCCCATTGATTATATTTTTTTAATTGGGACAAAGGAAAAAACTACTAATTTATTTTCAGTGTAATGGCTTCTATTTGCAAAAGTAAGGGTTATTAGTGTAAAGTATAATAATCTATTATTTTTCTGTGGCTGCTGTAACAAATTGCCACAAGCTTAAAAAAACAGAAATGAATAACGTTATGGTGCTATAGTTTAGAAGTCTGAAATTAGTCTCTGGGCTAAAATCAGGCCCATTCCTTCTGAAGCCTCCAGAGGAGGCTCATGATTACATGTTGTTTTGCCTTTTCCATGTTCCAGAGGCTGCCCTCGTTCCTTGGCCCTTGTCCACCTCCACCATCAGAGCCAGCAAAATCAGGCTGAGTCTACTCCCACTGTTAGCTCTCTGGTTCTAACTTTTCTGCCTCCCTTGTCCATCTTTTAAGGACCTTACAATTACATTGAACCTACCTAGAAACATCAGGATAGTCTTCTTATTTTGAGCCTTAACTTAATCACATCCACAGAGTCCCTTTTGCCATGTAATCTCATATATTCATAGGTTCTGAGGATAAGGACATGAACATCTTTGAGGGCTATTATTCTGCCCACAACAATCTTGTTTGTAAATCTGCTGTCTTCTCTTACCTTTTGGAAATAGCATAAACAGCATTGTATTGATGGTTCTACCAGTCTTGGATGGAATGTGTCTTTCTCCTCTGTTTGGAAACGCCATTACCAGATATTTCAGAAAAACAGAGCAAGGAAGATTAAGTAGGACTAGGGGACTCAGCTGTGTAGCTGTATAGCAAGTCATTTCCCTGGAATTTCAATTCAGCACCTTCATCTGAAGAATGGATAATTATAAGAGCTTTCTCTAAATCCTAGAGCAGTTCTGACAGTCACAGGACCTGAAAACTTTGTATACCACTTTGTAAATGGAAGAGAGGGTAGCCTAGCTGCCCCAGTGGGTTCAAGGAATATGAGTGTGTTAAACCATCAAGAAGCATCATTTAAAAAATTAAAACTTGCTAAAAATACAGATTTTAGGAAAAGAATCTTAATTACATGAGAGAGGATGAAATCACCCATTTCCATTCTTAAACAATCCTTTCTCTCTATCCTCTGAGATAGATCATTTTAATCTCTTTTCATGTTTATCTTGTTTTGCTTTTTCTTCTGCCCTGATGTTTGTTATGCTTTGAGTAGATATTGATTCCCTTCTCATTAAGCCTACAAACATCTAATCATTCCTGTTTGGTTTTTTCATTTTTAATAATTTATATTTAAATTTTGGCAAATAGAGTGGTCTAACCTTGCCCTTTGAATGCCTGTGCATTCAAGTTCTTTAGGCAGATTTTATCTCTTGTTTTTTTAATTCTATTTTGAGTTTTATGAAAATAGATGTTTCTTATTATCCCCAACCCATAATTTTCTTTAGTGAACTTTTGTTTAATTTTCTTTTGCTTTAACATTTTATTTTTCAGACACCTCTCATTGAACCTCACGTTCCTCTTCGTCCTGCTAACACCATTACCAAGGTAATGGGATGTAGGTGGGTTGATGAGCCATCAGAGCTGGTTTCTTAAGTAACTATGAGAAGTGGTCCATATGTAAGAGCAGCACATCAGGAAACTGCAAATACACTTTCTAGAAACAATACATATCAGTGTGTCTCGGTTCTCAGTATAAAACAGTGACATGTCACACAAGGGAGCAATGCATATGTATGAATGAACTGTATTTTTCAAGCACAGAGTCAGATTGAAAAGTGATTTAAAGATTTATCTGGTTTGTTTTCCATCTATAATCTCTCCTTCTTTCTTTCCCCCTCCTCTCACTTGATGAAAATTCAGGTTCCTTCAGAGAAGATCCTCAGGGCTGGAAAAATTTTACGAAACGCCATTCTCTCTCGAGCACCTCACATGATAAGAGATAGAAAATACCACCTAAAGACATACAGGTATGTGTGATATAAATAGTGAAATTACAACAAACTTGTGTTTCCCTGTTTTCCATCTACAGGCAGCGTGTTTTATAATCCTCCAGGGTCTAGAATTTCTGAGATTGCCTTGGATCCTCACTTAACTCTAATTAGCCTTAATATTCCCAGGAATTACTTCTGAACTAATTTGCTTAGACATTGGTTTAAGTGTGATGAACAAAGAAATGAAAACCTTTATTTCTGTTTGCCAGTATATTTTAGGAAAACTACTAGATTTAGATGAAATTCAACTAACATTTACTGAGTGTTCATTTATACTTGAAGCTCTGAACAAGAAAGACCACTCTCCATACATTATCTCATTTCATCCTCATCACAACCTATAGGGTAGATACAGGGCCACTTTTCAGATGATAAATCTGAGACTCAGAGAGATTAAATAGTTTTCCTTGATCAAGTCACAAATCTAGTGAGTGGCAGAGCCAGGATTTAAAGCAAGGTTGATTGACTTCTAAGTTTCTTTCATTCATTCTACACATTTGTTAAGTACCTACTGGGCATCAAGCATTATTGTGTTTCAAACCCTAAGGATACAGGAGGGAAAAAAATATAAAATGCCCTTTATGTAATTTGCTTTCTAATGTAGGATTTCATTGTAGTATGAATATAGTAAGATATTCAACTCTTTCACACCTCTAATCGTACGGAATAAAGACTCATTACGGCTGCCACTGGAGTTAAGAAATAATAAAGACTGGGGCCATGTGATTTAGTTGACCTTCTGAGATGATTGAACCATAGTGGGTCAATGAAGGATTCATGTCTCACCTTTAACTTTTGATTTTATCAATTCAAAAAGGATTCAGGAACTAGAATGGCCTGTTTATGGCACATAAACTTTCACTCTCTCTCCCTGCACCTATGATTCAGACTCATAGTCCTCTTTCCTCAATTGTAGGGCCCTCTTTCTCATTTAGCCTAGACATGATCTCAGAACCCATTAGACTTAGCATGAGTCAAAACCTATTTGATTCACATGAACCAAATTCATAAGACAGTGAAAAGCTAGAATACAAATTTTAAAGTTACCACAAAGGATATATATCTTTCTAGCGATTGTCAACCATGATAGAACCTATAAAATTATTCCTGACTCATCCTACAATGAATGTTTGCGTATATTGCCTCAAAATCCAGTCTCTTCCCAAGGAAAGCTGGAAATGCATGGCAAATTCTTCCTCTTAGGATCACTTTTTCTGCTTTCCATGCAAACTAACACTCTTCTGCTTGCATTTGTCAGGAATATGTTTATAAGACCAAAATGATTTGTTTCATTTATTTTTTTTTTTTAATTTGTTGGCCGTGCTGCAGGGCATGTAGCATCTTAGTTCCCCGACCAGGGATTGAACCCACGCCCACTGCATTGGAAGCACAGAGTCTTCCCCACTGGACCACTATGGAAAGCCCTATTTGTTACATTTAGAATGGCCTCTTCTTAATAGAATTCTGGAATTCTATTTGATGGGATTTGAGAAACATTTTAATCAGTAGCATGTTCTTCTTGGGACATGTTCCATCTCTAAGGACATGTTCCGTCTCTAAGGACAGATTGCTCCTCTTGCCCTTATAATATGACTATTTACCAGCTACCATTTTGGATGATTACATTTGGAAGCGTTTTCCTTCAACTCTGGAAGTTTATCCTTTTTATTTTTTAAGTCTATAGTTCCTACACACTGCTATAATTTGGAGGGAAGTAGAGGTTAAAACACCTGTCTATGGCCTCAGGGAGGGAGCTCAACCTCTTTAACTAATCAAGTGACTCTCAAAGTCTCATACAGCTGAAAGACCTTTTACTTTTTAATTTCTTTTCCTTAATTTAAAATGTGATTATGCTTTCCCAAGTGTTGACTTGCGCTAGGGAAATTCCATTAAAGATGTCATCTTTGGTGACAAATATTGGAAACTAGAAGTCAGAAACCATAATCTCTATCTTGCTCCATAGCAGTAAGATTTTAACCCCCTGAAACATAGGTGTTAAGTCTATTCCACACCCTATGACACAAATTAATGATCTGTTGATAATGACCCATGAGGCGTGGTTTCCTTTTCCTGCAGGGCATTTTGAGTGCCTGGCCCCAGATCTTGGTTCCCATTTCATCCCCTCCCCAAGCACTGCTTCTCCCCACTTCTATCATGACAGCAGCATTAGGGGTCAAAGTCTGCCCAGATGCAGTGTCATCCCCAGTGATCACCACACCAGAGGTCAGCTGTGAATCTTAAAATAACTAAATGTCTTTAATCGAGAGGAAACCCATGATTCCATCAGCTACAAGTCGCACCACCATGTGTCTTTGTTCTGAATACAAGATCCTTATTCCCTGTCCCAGGGCCCCAAAGCCCTGGGATCATCTCAATTCCATGTGCTTTTTTTTAGTAAAAGTAATCATTGACTTAAAAGCCACATTAAATTGATTTTTTATACTTTTACATGACTTTTCCCATTAATAAATTCTCAAATCAGAAGAGGAACACGACAGATCATACATTTGGTTCAGGACGAAGAGTAAATAGGTGCCTCTTTGCCCATTAGGCTCTAATGTGTAATAGTCTGTAATCAGAGCAGTCCTGGAAATCTAATAGCCTTCTCAGGACATCTTCCTTGTGTGGTGGGTCAGACCCAAATTAGAACATCCCAGGATCTCTGATAGATTTCAGAGTTCCTAGAATCTTAGAAGCAGACATGGCCTTCAAGGCTATCTTTCCCTCCTCTCTTCTTTTATAGATAAAAAAAAAAAAAATTATGGACCAGAAATTTGAAACAATATAGACAGAGTCATGCAGGTAATACGTAGCAGACCTGGTGCTGGAGCTCATGACTCCTCCCGGGCTACGCTCTTCCTAGAATGGACAAGCACCAGGAATCCCCTCCAGTTCAACTAGAGAGGAACTCCCCGGGCTGGAACCAGCCTCAGTGCCTCAAAGATGGTGGCATCCTCAGCACAGGAGGTGAGGCCACCAGTGACCTAGACCCAGCTGTAGGCAGCCAGCTGCTTGTAACTCTCTGCTTGTTCCTCTGTCCCTTAGGGTTCCTCCCTCAGACTACATCATCCCATTTCCTCAACTGAATAGTCATGCCACAAACACTTCTCTCCCCACAGAAGCTTTCCTAACATATGTGTATGTGTGTGGTTCTGTGCTTCCTAACTAATGCACATATTAATAGTTTGCCCATCCTGACCATCTTACCTCCAAGGGGCATCATAGTGATGAGTATATGCCTATACAGAAAGCATTTGGAGCTCTTCAGATGACAGGCTCTGTCGAAGTGCTGACGTTCATTACATCGAACTTTTTTTCAAAGAGATTTGCATCACTAATTGCTTGTTTCTCCCAACACCCCTCTGAGGAAGCTCAGTAGTATTACTTGAAAATAGAAAGTGGTATATAATTTTGCACTTATCCAGAGCCTGTCACAGAGCACCTCCTAGGGCCTCACAAACCTTAACTCATTCCTCACAAAGCTCAGGGGAAAGAAGTCAGAATTATGCTTTGCTTTCACTTGACTTCCCTGGTAGCTCAGATGGTAAAGAATCTGCCCACAATGCAATAGACCCAAGTTCAATCCCTGGGTCGGGCTATCCCCTGAAGGAGGGAATGACTACCCACTCCAGTATTCTTCTCTGGAGAATTCCATCCTCCGAGGAGGCTGGCAAGGTACAGCTCATAGGGTCAAAATGAGTTAGACACAACAGAGAGACTAACACTTCATTTGACCCTGAAATTTTCTGGGACCAGCTTTAGAGTTTCTGACCCTGGGATTCACTTGCCAGATGATGTTTCTTGCCTAGCAACCCTTCTGTCTCCCCTGGGGCTGCAACTTATGATGCTCTTTCGAAGTTTGGCCAGCCTTGCCTAGAAGGTTGCCTGTGACTTGAGTGGTCTTATTGGTTGTACAACAGTTTGAGAACCTGTGGCCATATCATGTGGTGCTTTGTTTGCCAAAGGGTAGAGGGGCACCAAGCCCTTCAGGAGGGGCTCCTCTCAGAAGCCATCTCCCATCCTTCATCTGCAAGTGGGTGACCTCCCCTCCTTTGTGTCCCACCACTCTTCAGACAGTGCTGTGTGGGGACCGAGCTGGTGGACTGGATGCTGCAGCAGACTCCATGTGTTCACTCCCGAACGCAAGCTGTGGGCATGTGGCAAGTCCTGGTAGAAGACAGCGTTCTCAACCACGGTAAGATGACACGCGGTCCCTGGAAAGCCCTCAAGAAATGCTAAGCATGTTTCCCTGGGTTGGTTGTGGCTGAACTCCCACACGGGCCAGAAAGAATTATGATCTCTTTAGGGACCCGCAGAGCTGGCGTCTTCATTTAGCAATACAAATGCAGCGAATGGATGCTGTTGATTGCAGTGTTCCACCATTGTACCTTCCTAACTTGGGAGAACGTATGAAGGGTAAATGAAATTGCAACCCGAGTGCATCAGTTCCAATTATGTTTATTAGTTTGCATTCACGGTTCATTGATAGCGTGATTATACTCTGAGCATCGCACAGCAATCCTGATGCAGCGGCCAAATGAGAGCAATGAAGTGTGTGGCCAGGCTGATGACATGAAAGAGTAATGAATTCAGAACCTGCGTTTTCTAGGAGAGCCAATTTGTGTACCCACGCAATGACCGTATGTAAAATCATGCGTGCTGTATGGTTGTAGCCCCTGATATCTAAGCAGAGTAACAATTCAGTACAGGAGTGGGACTGTGGTTTAACTCTTCATGCCATTTGTTTAAGGATCCCTTTTCCAAACAGACAAACTACTAAAATCTTTCCTTTTATACCTGGGAATGTAATGATGGTCTTGCCAGTGTTTCACAGACTTTACTGTGTATCCAGAACACCTGGAACTCTTGTTAAAATGCAGACTCTCATTCAGAGAGTCTGCATTTCCAACAAGCTCCCAGATGATGCTGATTCATATTTTTGAGCAGCAAGGATCTATCACTCCTTATCTTTGGACGGTGTTGATGCTCCCTCCTGAAAAAGAGCTTAAAACTTTAAGACACATAGATGACAGATTATAAACCAAGTTCATGACTTTGTCTTTCAGAGATCTAAATCTTCTGGTTTAAAGGTAATATGATTAAAAAAAAAAAACCTCTTTAAAACTTGAACTAGAAGGAAATTATTATAAGATACTAGGGGTACATGACCTAGATGGTTGGTCTTGTCAGCTTTGCTCAGACAATTTTATTTTAATTTTTAAAGTGCAGACAGACATGGTTATAAACAGTAGATATAAAAAAAATCAATTCTGATGCTGATAAAGTCAGGTTTTTTAAATCTGTACTTGGACAAAACCACTATAGAGCATGATCTGGCTGTTGGTCATTTTCCTCTTTGGGATGTGTAACCCACGCACTAGAAAATGTCATCAAGGCAATTTCACTGGTCAGAGGGCTCATCTCAGGGAAGTTGGCCGGTTCTCATAGGAGAGTCCTAGGGCAGCTCAGGAGATGGGTGGGTCAGAGAGAGCTGTGAGGTGCATGACTGCAATCCAGAGGTCCCGTCTTCCAGCTGCAGGGCCCTGGGCGAGGCCACGGGAAAAGGGTGAGGAGTCCCACCGCCTTGCTGCCACTTGGCTGTCTTGCCCAACACCATCATTCGTTTCTGGCAAACGGGCTGTGAGGCAGAGGTGCCCACGGCTGACGCTTGCCCCCATGTTTCCCGTAGTGGATCAGGAGCATCACTTCCAAGACAAATATTTATTTTATCGGTTTCTGGATGATGAGCATGAGGACGCCCCTTTGCCTACGGAGGAGGAAAAAAAGGAGTGTGATGAGGAGCTGCAGGACACCATGCTGCTGCTGTCGCAGATGGGCCCGGACGCCCACATGAGGATGGTCCTTCGCAAACCGTGAGTGAGAGCCCTTAGCTGGTTGCTGGGGCCACCCTGTGCGAGGCTTGCCCCTGCGCGGAGGGAAACGTGGCTGACTTCAAAAGTCCTGGCCTGACTTCACCCAGGGCCAAAGGAGAGGCTGCAAAGGGGCAATGCAGCAGTGTTTACCTCCTGTTATGTTCTTCTATGTTTGAGCCAGATAGTTCCATTTCCCTTATTGCATGAGTTAAAACTCTGGAGACTGTTAGCAGTCGGCTCAGGATGTCAAAACGGAGTCCACGTATTAAACAACCTTTGGTCCATGACAAACAGAAACTGGTCCAGAGCAGAAACTGCTCTGCTTCTGTGCCAGCCTAGGGCAGCCCCCTTCTTTCTAATGCAGCAGGACAGAGGATGTCAGGACTGTGGACTTCATGCCGGTTCTCCTATGCCACATTCATTCATTCAGCACATTCTTTTGCCCCATGCAGAGCCTTCTCTCCTTAGCTTGAAGACACATTCTTTTTAAAAAAATTGAAGTACAGTTGATTTACAATATTGTGTTAGTTTCCGGCACACAACAAAGTGATTCAGTTCCATATATTTTTTCAGATTATTTTCATTATAGGTTATTGCAAGATACTGGCTACAGTTCCCTGTGCTATATAGTTAATTCTGTTGTTTATCTATTGTATGTATAGCAGTTTCCATCTATTAATCCCAAACTCCTAATTTATCCTCCCCCCTCCCTTTCCCCTTTGGTAATCATAAATTTGCTTTCTATGTCTGTGAGTCTTTCTGTTCTATATATAGATTCATTTGTATTACTTTTTAGATTCAACATATAAGTGACACCATATAACATTTGTCTTTGCCTGCATTACTTCACTTAGTATGAAAATCTCTAGGTCCATCTATGTTGCTGCAAAGGGCATTATTTCATTCTTTTTATGGCTGAGTAATAGTCTATTGTATCAATATATATGTACCACCTCTATCCATTTATCTGTTGATGGGCATTTAGGTTGCTTGCGTGTCTTGGCTATTGTAAATAGTGCTGTGATGCACATAGGGGTATACGTATCTTTTAGAATCAGGGCTTTCATCTTAAAGACACAAGAGGACACCACTGCTCTGTTAACTCTTCAGGGCCTCCATTCGTCCAATGAGGTGCTCCCTCCCATCCAGCTCAGTGGAAACCTACCTGAGCATCAGTAGCAACCTGCTCGCTAAAGTTGAGGACCCTCAAGTGTTTAATCAGATCAATGCAGAAAGACTCTGTTGCTCCCTTCCTCTGTTTCAGTCAGTCAGGTCAGTTGCTCAGTCGTGTCTGACTGTTTGTGACCCTACGGGCTGTAGCACACCAAGCTTCCCTGTCCGTCACCAACTCCTGGAGCTTGCTCAATCTTGGGTCCATCGAGTCAGTGATGCCATCCAACCATCTCATCCTCTGTCATCCCCTTTTCCTCCTGCCTTCAATCAATGCTTTCCCAGCATCAGGGTCTTTTCCAATGAGTCAATTCTTCGTATCAGGTGGCCAAAGTATTGGAGCTTCAGCATCAGTCCTTCCAATGAATATTCAGGACTGATTTCCTTTAGGATGGACTGGTTGGATCTCCTTGCAGGGCAAGGGACTCTCAAGAGTCTTCTCCAGCACCGCAGTTCAAAAGTATCAGCTCTTCGAGGCTCAGCTGTTTAGGACACTCCACGACCCCCGTGGGGCACACAAAGAAGCAAGTGCCTCAGGGAAACCTTCTCACTAAAGGCTGACTTGGCACACGGTCCTGCAACCACTGCACACAGGGCTTATGTTTTTCTGCTGGAAATGAAATCCCACTCCACCCGGCAACTGGTGCCAGCCAGCTGTGGGTGTCGACTCTGAGTCACTGGCTTGGCCAACCTCCATTTATCAGTGGCTCTCGACAGAAGCATTGCACTTTAACACATCTCCCGTGTCCCTCAGACCAGCTTCCTGGTGTGGGTCCCACCTCCCAGCAGCCTCTCACTGCACCCTCCTTCCCTTTCCCCAGGATTCTTCCCTTTCCCTTGCCCTTACTCTGAGCTGCAAGGAGGCTCTTCAGCATAGCTCATTTTTGGTCACAACTTTCTCTTAATTGCACACCATGTGTTTCAGAGGCCTTCCCTCTACCCAATCAGCATCATCATCCTTAACTCCATAACCATGATTCTCAGTTCCTTTAGCTTCAACACCCTCTCTTCAAACAAAAATTTTGCGGGAAAGTCCAAAATTACCAAACAGAAAAGCCAGAGCTTCACTGATCTCATCATGAGTTGTACTCAAGAAACCTGCCCAGCAATTGATGTTCTCTGAGCCCTGAAGGACCATGAGGTGGGGCAGTGGGGGCGGTGGGTGGAGAGACGGGAGAATCCCCTGGATTTGGGGAACTCAGATGACGGCCCTCACACTACACTTGCCCTTAGACGGCTTCTCTTCGCTCTTCCCTGTGGTCCGTGTCTCACTCTCCCTTGTTTACCTCCGCTTCATGTCCTGGCTCCATCCCTTCGTGCTGCCACCTTCATTCAAGCCCATATCACACTGGTTCTGAAACAGCTGCAGGCCAGCCCCGAGGGGCAGGCATCAGAAATTGTGGGTTTTGGTTGCCACACTGCTGGCATTTGCTGGGCCGTGGCAGGACCTAGGGATGCTGAACACACTCCACTACCTCAGTTCAGTTCAGTTCAGTCACTCAGTCGTGTCCGACTCTTTGCGACCCCATGAACCACAGCACGCCAGGCCTCCCTGTCCATCACCATCTCCCGGAGTTCACCCAGACTCACGTCTATCGACTCAGTGATACCATCCAGCCATCTCATCCTCTGTCGTCCCCTTCTCCTCCTGCCCCCAATCCCTCCCAGCATCAGAGTCTTTTCCAATGAGTCAACTCTTCGCATGAGGTGGCCAAAGTACTGGAGTTTCAGCTTTAGCATCATTCCTTCCAAAGAAATCCCAAGCTGATCTCCTTCAGAATGGACTGGTTGGATCTCCTTGCAGTCCAAGGGACTCTCAAGAGTCTTCTCCAACACCACAGTTCAAAAGCATCAGTTCTTCAGTGCTCAGCTTTCTTCCTAGAACCCTACAAAATAAGAAACTGCCCTGAACAGAAAGCCTCTGTTGAGAAACATTATTGTAAACTGAGTTTCTTAAAGGCGAAGGCATAGCTCATTTTATTTCATTCATTTAGTCATTTAACCAATATTTATTGAACATTTATTTTGTCCTAGATACTATGTTAGTTGCAAAGGCTGCAGCATTAAACTAGAGGGTCACACCCCCAGCCTGAAGCTTTCTGTCTAGGGCAAGAGCCAGACCATTAACAACTAGTTATGCAAATAATCATTTAATAACAGCTGCATTGCATGCTACAAAGGAAAATGTAGTATATATCGATAGAACATGATCTGAAGAGGGAAACTGAACTTGATGTGGAAATTAGAAATGGGCATATCCCAAGCTCTGTGCCTTATGCCAAGCAGGCTATCAGCAAACCTTTGCTGAGTGCTTGAATGAACAAATGAACATAAAGCCCCAGCTCTGATGTCCCTCAGCCCTCAGTTGCTTCATGGGAGACAGAAATGCCATTCAATTCACATTTTTTTTTTTTTTTTTGAGCATCTGCCAAAGAGGTTTTTTGAAAGTAGTGAAATAGTTCCTGCCTTTGGAGAGTTTGTAATCCAGTGGAATGTGCGTGCTAACAGCATGTTAAGTCACTTCAGTTGTGTCTGATTCTGCAACCCCATGGACTGTAGCCCCCCAGGCTCCTCTATCCATGGGATTCTCCAGACAAGAATACTGGAGTAGGTTGCCATACACTTCTCCAAGGGATCTTCCTGACCTAGGGATGGAACCCATGTTTATTCTGTCTCCAGTATTCGCAGACAGGGCGGGGTGAGGGGCGGGGTTGGGGGGGAGTGGTCTTTGCCACTAGCGCCACCTGGTGGGGATTCAGTTCAGTTCAGTCGCTCAGTCGTGTCCGACTCTTTGCGACCCCATGAATCGCAGCACGCCAGGCCTCCCTGTCCATCACCATCTCAAACTCACATCCATCGAGTAGGTGATGCCATCCAGCCATCCCATCCTCTGTCGTCCCCTTCTCCTCCTGCCCCCAATCCCTCCCAGCATCAGAGTCTTTTCCAATGAGTCAACTCTTCGCATGAGGTGGCCAAAGTACTGGAGTTTCAGCTTTAGCATCCTTCCTTCCAAAGGACACCCAGGGCTGATCTCCTTTAGAATGGACTGGTTGGATCTCCTTGCAGTCTAAGGGACTCTCAAGAGTCTTCTCCAACACCACAGTTCAAAAGCATCAATTCTTCGGTGTTCAGCTTTCTTCACAGTCCAACTCTCACATCCATACATGACCTCTGGAAAAACCATAGCCTTGACTAGACGGACCTTTGTTGGCAAAGTAATGTCTCTGCTTTTCAATATGCTATCTAGGTTGGTCATAACTTTTCTTCCAAGGGGTAATTTCATGGCTGCAGTCACCATCTGCAGTGATTTTGGAGCCTAAAAAGATAAAGTCTGACACTGTTTCCACTCTTTCCCCATCTATTTCCCATGAAGTGATGGGACCAGATGCCATGATCTTCATTTTCTGAATGTTGAGCTTTAAGCCAACTTTTTCACTCTCTACTTTCACTTTCATCAAGAGGCTTTTTAGTTCCTCTTCACTTTCTGCCATAAGGGTGGTGTCATCTGCATATCTGAGTTTATTGATATTTCTCCTGGCAATCTTGATTCCAGCTTGTGCTTCTTCCAGCCCAGCGTTTCTCATGATGTACTCTGCATTGAAGTTAAATAAGCAGGGTGACAATATACAGCCTTGACGTACTCCTTTTCCTATTTCAAACCAGTCTGTTGTTCCATGTCCAGTTCTAACTGTTGCTTCCTGACCTGCATACAGGTTTCTCAAGAGGCATGTCAGGATGATCACACCATCGTGATTATCTTGGTCATGAAGATCTTTTTTGTACAGTTGGTGGGGATTAGGCACTCCCAAATTAGATTTGGATGCCACAAACATATTGAGCGTTGGCTGTGTGGAAGGAAGACAGCATGCTAGGGATATTCATGCTAATTGTTTGATTCACCCTTGCAAGAGCCTGAGAGCTGATGTCATGAGTCTCCCTTAGAAAGAGTAGCCTGGATTTCTTTTCTTTCCATACAGCACTAACTCAGAGATCCTTCAGAGAAAGTTACATTACAAAGTTTGGACTTTTCCAGCCCATCTCTGGCTGTAGAGTACAGGTTTCATGAGTATCCCAAGATACATCATCTTGGATGCCCTTAGGATTGTCCCATCTTTTCAGGCTTTATGAAACTTCAAACATTGGAATTAAACTGCTAGTTCTTCTTGTGACTCAGTACGTTTAGCTTTTATTTCTATGTGAATGACCATCCCTAATAGATGGAAAAGTGAAAAAGAAGGAATCTAATTTTATGAGACAGACTTCCTACTCTACACACACACACACCCCATTTTTTATCAGATAATAACCTTTGAAACTTCTACTGTACTTTAAGTGGAAAGAAAATGAGCTGAGTTCATCAAGAATTACTGGTGTCTCTGCTGTCCTTGCAGAGAACAGCTGAGCCCTTTGCTCCTGGGGACTTGATGGTATATTCACTGGTCCTGGAAATGTTGACTTTTGACTGCCCAAACTGCCAAGTCACTAGGAAATGTGGAGGCATGAGCTGCATTGGTTCCATATTGACCGGGGCAGGACCCCCCAATATTGTAACTCAGCACAGCTGCATTTTATAATAGTCACCACTGCCAGGGAGGTTGCAGAACTCTGATAATTACTGGGAAAGAAATAACACAATATTCTTTGATGAGAAGATTACTTTGAGAATTTGATTGTATAATGAAGATGTTGCTTTGAAAGGTACTTCCTATTGTTCTGAATCTGAGACTCGCTAGCAAAAAAAAAAAAGTGTCACTTGTTTTGACAGGCTACTTAGAAAAATTCTCTGTTTATTACATTAACTGCGGCATTTTAACTGTCAAACTATGAAAGAATGTTCTGTAGTTTAAAAAACAGAATAGAGCTTCAGGGGAAATTTTTTGGCACACTCTTGTTGCTATTGGTATTGAAAAAAAAAAAACATACATTCTGAATGTGAAATTAGCTTTTTATGTGGTGGCAGGCAGAGTGGCTCACAATGCCCACCCGGCCTCACAGGTGCGGACCTGGGTGGCTTTTGGGGGTAAGTGCTGTACAGCAGTGAGAGTTTGATGGCGCTGTTGTTGCAGCTTCCAGACAGGGCCAACAAACCCAAAATGAGCTTCTGCAGCTTATTGTTTTGATTTTGCTTTGTTTATGAGTCTAAAAACAAGAGGGTACCCTACAGCAAATAGATACAGTAGAGACCCTTACCAGCAGAAACGTACATTCTGGCTGCCTTTGAGCAAGTACTTCGGAGAGGGACTGTGGACAAAGAGATGTGGAGTGAGCAGGTAAACAGAATGTTATAAGCTTGAGGCCGGCTGGACAAAAAGAGGCTTCAAGGAGACAAAGAAGGCTCTTGCCATACAAGGCTCCCAACTTCCTCTACCGAGTAAAGTGAGACCTAGCTCTCCACTGTTTAGAAGCTGTCGATCAGAAAACAGCCTACAGGCAGGAGGGGAATGAAGTGGATGCCATTTCCCGAATCTAATTCTGGTCTGTCTGAAATTTTGAAACTCCCTAAAAGCCTAGAAGCTTGTCAATTGGGCCTGAGCAGAAGGGGGGAAAATGAAATTATATATATGTATATATATTTGAGTTTTATATGTATTTTATAAATTATATGTAAATTTATGTGTAGTCAGTCACTTCAGTCATGTCCAACTCTTTGCGATCCTAGGGACTGTGGCCCGCCAGGCTCCTCTGTCCACGGGATTCTCCAGGCAAGGATACTGCAGTGGGTTGCCATGCCCTCCTCCAGGGGATCTTCCTGACCCAGGGATCAAACCTGTGTCTCTTAAGTCTCCTGCATTGCCAGGCAGATTCTTTACTGCTGAGCCACTAGAGAAGCCCACATAAATTCATATTTGTTGTTGTTGTTCAGTCACTCAGTTGTGTCTGACTCTTTGCAATCCCATTGACTGCAGCACACCAGGCTTCCCTGTCCTTCACCATCTCCTGGAGCTCGCCCAAACCCATGTTCTTTGAGTCAGTGATGCCATATCGTCTTGTCCTCTGTCATCTCCATCTCCTCCTACCTTAAATCTTTCCCAGCATTGGGGTCTTTTCTAATGAGTTGGCTCTTCATATCAGGTGACCAAAGTATTGGAGCTTCAGCTTCAACATCAGTCCTTCCAGTGAATATTCAGGATTTATTTCCTTTATGATTGACTGGTTTGATCTCCTTGCAGTCCAAGGGACTCTCAAGAGTCTTCTCCAACACCACAGTTCAAAAACATCAGTTCTTCGGCCCTCTCCCTTCTTTATGATCCAACTCTCACATCCATACACAACTACTGGGAAAACTGTAGCTTTGTCTATATGGACCTTTGTTGGCAGAGTAATGTCTCTGCTTTATAATACGCCATCTAGGTTTGTCATAACTTTTCTTCCAAAAAACATCAGTTCTTCAGCATTCAGCCTTCTTTATGATCCAACTCTCACATCCATTCATGACTACTGGGAAAACTGTAGCTTTGTCTATATGGACCTTTGTTGGCAGAGTAATGTCTCTGCTTTATAACCTGCTGTCTAGGTTTGTCATATCTTTTCTTCCAAGGAGCAAGCATCTTTTAATTTCATGGCTGCAATCACCAGGAAATATATACAAATATATATATTTATATAAATTACATATGTATATTTGAATTGCTGGCAGGTTCAGGTCTACCAAATGGTCAGAAACTCATAATCTTAAATTCATTTATTTCATGTGCTTGAGTAATATTTTCTAACATATACTGTGGGACATAAGATTGAAAGGAAACAATTTAAGATAATCAAGTGATACTAGAAAATACCAGAAGGAAGAGTTGTTTAGACAGCCACCACCTGCTGTTCCACACATGTGCTCTAGAGGGCACGTGAGAGGTTGTGTGTTTTCTCTTCATTAGCAGAGCCTGTTTTTAATAGTCTTTACCTGCCCAAGCTATTTTTGGAGGGTGTGATATTTGAAATCCTGATAGTTATAGGAAAATTTGTTTCTTCAGTGGAACCCAGATTAGCAAGCCTAAAACCATTAGTGCTTGGGCTTGTGATTTCTGCTGGGGTATGCCAAGAGAATGTTCAGAGTGAAAAAAAGTCCATCCTTAGATGCAAATCAAATGAAAACAGAAGCATGACTAAAAGAGTTGATCTTGAGGAAATAAAAAAAATTCACTATGGAGTCTTTTACTTCACCACATGATGAACTTTGCCTTTGTTTTTCCTGAAAAGACAGCTGTGCCCTAAGTGTAAGTTTCTGGAATTTACCAGAAGAAATGACTGCATTAAGTGGGCTGTTTCTAGAGTTTAGATTTGCCTTCCCCCTATGAAAGCAGTTTACTCCTTGTTCCTCATATTTATATGCCCAAGAACCAACCTATGGATTGATGCTCTTAGGACCCAGATTTGGGAGAGAAAAAGATGGATAGAGCTGCTGTTTACAGTTTCAGTTCAGTTCAGTTCAGTTCAGTCGCTCAGTCGTGTCTGACTCTTTGCAACCCCATGAATCGCAGCACGCCAGGCCTCCCTGTCCATCACCAACTCCCAGAGTTCACTCAGACTCACGTCCATTGAGTCAGTGATGCCATCCAGCCATCTCATCCTCTGTCGTCCCCTTCTCCTCCTGCCCCCAATCCCTCCCAGCATCAGAGTCTTTTCCAATGAGTCAACTCTTCGCATGAGGTGGCCAAAGTACTGGAGTTTCAGCCTTAGCATGAGTCCTTCCAAAGTACATCCAGGGCTGATCTCCTTCAGAATGGACTGGTTGGATCTCCTTGCAGTCTAAGGGACTCTCAAGAGTCTTCTCCAACACCGCAGTTTACAGTTTAGGCATCATTATTAGATTGCCTCAAGATTGTTATGCCTTTTTAATGTTCAAGTTGATCTGTTCATTGCATAGAAAATTTAGAAAGTACTAAAAAGAGTCAAAGAAGAATAAATAACACCTGCCAATCACATCTTCCAGAGATTATTATCATTAACATTTTGGTATCTATCCCTTGATTATTCTTCAGTTCCTAACTTTTTACAGTTAATAATATAGCATGGCATTCTCCCTTAACCATAAATATTTTTTAAAGGTGGGACTTTTAATAGGTGCATAGTAGTCTATCCTTTGAAAACTCCTTAGTGCGATCAGTTTGTCACCATTGGGTGTTTAGGTTGATTCTCAAACCCTTTCTTTTTAACCACAGAAGAAAATAAGAAGTGCACTTCTTCCTAGAATGAAGAAAGAATTCCTAGCCTAGCGGGAAGCAGGGGTGTGGGGGGCCAGAAAAATGTCAAGAAAGTTCCAGTAAGGAGCCAAAGGAGTGCCCCCAGAGCAGGCATGTGGGTAAATGTGGCTGGAGTGTTAGGCTGAGGTCAGGTTGAAGGGGGTCTGCTTCTCTGTGTGTCTGTGTATTATTTTATAGCCATTTGGAGCACCGTTGACTAGTTTAAAGGGAGGTGTGGCATGGCCAGCTTTGCAGTAGGTAGGTTTCTCTGCTATCTGTAGAGAATGGATTGGAGGGCCCGACACTAAAGATAGAATGCCGGATACTGAGTTTTTTGAGAGGAGAATTAATAGTATTTTGAGAATTTAATGACAGCTTTTGAGATACATGTGTTTGACCTAAGAGTCTGCTAAATAAAGTGAAAGTTACACTAAGCACAAAAGTCCTGGATTCTGGTCTTAGCAAGTTACCAGTAAGTCCCCAAACATCTTCAGATTACAAGTCTCTTGAACTATAACATGAGTTTAATACCCGCTTACTCTCATCCCCTGGAGAAGGAAATGGCAACCCACTCCAGTATTCTTGCCTGGAGAATCCCATGGACAGAGGAGCCTGGCAGACTACAGTTTGTGAGATCATAAGAGTTGGACACGACTTAGCGCTATCTTCGGAGAAGGCAATGGCACCCCATTCCAGTACTCCTGCCTGGAAAATCCCATGGATGGAGGAGCCTAGAAGGCTGCAGTCCATGGGGTCGCTAAGAGTCAGACACGACTGAGCGACTTCACTTTCACTTTTCACTTTCATGCATTGGAGAAGGAAATGGCAACCCACTCCAGTGTTCTTGCCTGGAGAATCCCAGGGACGGGGGAGCCTGGTGGGCTGCTGTCTATGGGGTCACACAGAGTCGGACACGACTGAAGTGACTTAGCAGCAGCAGCAGCAGCGCTATCTTTCTTACTCTCTCCCAGTTTCACAAGGGATTGTAAACAGAAAAACAAATACAATAGTATTTAATTACAGCCAATGTTTATTGAGCACACATGTGCTAGGCACTGTGCTCAACAATTGTCTAATTCTATTCTTTCAACAGATCTTTGAGGTAGTTATTAATATTATCCCCATCTTATGAATAAGGAAAATGAGGCTTATGTTAAATCACTTGTTGTTTATCCTGAAAGAGGGGGACTCAGGATTTGGTCCAGGTCTTTCTGACTCGAGCCTGTGTTCTGTTCTGCGGTCTACCTCCTGTCCCAGGCCAAAAAGGCTTCAGAACGGCCTCTTGGCTTTGTTCTTTGAGCATTGTTGAGGAAACATGTCATGGAAATGTGATTTTAAAATAGTTACTACAGACTAGTCTCAGTTCATTAAATGATGACTATATTGACCTATGCTGTGCTGTGCTCAGTTGCTCAGCCCAATTCTTTGTGAACCCATGGACTGTAATCCACCAGGCTCCTCTGTCCATGGGTTTCTCCAGGCCAGAATACTGGAGTGGGTTGCCACGCCCTCCTCCAGGGAATCTTCCCAACCCAGGGATCGAACCCAGGTCTCTTGCACTGCAGGCGGATTCTTTACCATCTAAGCCACCAGGGAAGCCCATATAGACCTGAATGAAGTTCAAATATATCATCTACTGTAGAAAAAATTCATATAGACACACAAGTCAGGATCACAGACAAAATGTAGTAATTAAATATGCTTTGCAGTATACCTTTTATATATAGTGACCTCATTTACATCCCCTCTTTGAACCTCAGACTAACTGTGTGAACAGAATAGTGCTAATGTTATTACCCACAATTTACAGATGGAGAAACTGAGCTTAGTGGATTCTGAGTGCCTTCTTCATCACGCAGTAGTATATGTAGCTGAACCAGGGACAGAGCCCAGGTCTGCTTACTCCAAATCCAATTTCATTCTTTTTTTTTCATGAATAATAATATTTCATCTCTAACAGATAGCCTCAAGTTCTTCTCTGGTGGATTTACTGAACAAGCAGTGGAATGCAAAGAAATATCTTTCTGTCCCTGATTCATGAAGAATTAATTTTTATAAAGGAAAAATAATGCACCCACATAGCATCTCCTCAAAAAATGTTTGCCTTTTCTATCTGATGTATATGTCTCATACACAAATGCAAGTAGCTATAACTATCTGCTTCCATCCAAATTTGTTTTTCTCAACTTGCTGTTTAGGTATTTTAAAGGAAAACATTTGTGCCTGTAACTTTGAAAAGGTTTAATGGTACACTTCTATTGTGCTCTGATAGTAAACACTTTTGCTGCGAGAATTTCTGGCATATTTAGCTTCTGAACTTGAAAAACCTCAAATCACAATGTCCCCAAACACTTAGGCCTCAGAGGCACTGAATTATGGAATCTTTACCCCATGTCCTGATGGGGATGACCTCATTTCTCCCAAATATTCTCGAGGCTTTTACCCTTAATAGCAATTCTAAACTGCATTCATTTCTGACTTCACAAAGAAGGGAAGAATCCCCATGTACACAGGGTTTGCAGTCAGAACTAGACAATGTCTAATTGTATCTGATAAGCTTAAAAGGGAAAAACAAGATGGCAGAGGAGCAGGTGGATGTGGAGTACGTCTCTTTCCATGGATATGTCAGCAATACACCTTCAGATACAGAAATGCTTGCAGAACTCCAGCTGAGAACAGACCAGAGTACCTGACCACTGGAAAAGAATATATAGAACCACGCAAAACTCGAGATCAAGCCCTGAGCCTTTGGAGTGGGAGCACTGACTCCAAGACCCTAGACTACCAGAGAACTAACACTAGGGAGTATCAAATAGTAAGAACTTCCATGAAGGAAACCACTTGAATACAAGACCAGGCATCACCCAACCACCAGAAGCACTCTGTGCAGGATGCCTCATCCAAACAACAAACAACACAGAAATACAAACTCAGTCATCAGCAGACAGGATGATCACCTCACTTAGTCCTGCCCATCAGAGGGGGAAAAAAAAACTCAGCACAAATCTCACCCTATATGAAACTTACACAAACCACTGGACCAAACTTAGGAGGGCAGAAACCAAAAGGAAGAAAGAATTCAGCCTTGAAACCTGGGAAGAGGAAACCTCAAACACAATAAGTTTAAAAAAAAAATAATGAAAAGGCAGAGAAATACTGCACAAATGAAGGCACAGACTAGAAACACAGAAGTCCAAATAAATGAAGAAGAAATAGGCAAACTACCTGAAAAAGAATTCAGAATAATGATAGTAAAGATGATCAAAACCTTGAAAACAGAATGGAGAAAATGTATCTGATAAGCTTAAAATGTCCTTTTCTGGGTTGAGGGTAAGGTGAGAGGGTTGTGGTGTGGCAGGGAAATGAGCCGACAGAGTCGGGGAGGATGCCTTAAATGGCCCATCACCAGGCTCTGGGAATGTCTCAAATACTTAAGAGCTAACTCTTAAGAAGCAAGTGTCCTGGGAGGTGAAGAAAATAAGCAAACACATTGTGCTGGTTTGTTAGACAAGGGGGTGGGAAACCACACCAAACTTGCCTTTAAGGGAAGTGGAAGAGTTGAATCTAAAAAAATCTTTTAAGAGCACTGGAAAGTGACCCATGCTTGAGAAATGACTTGAAAGCAGGAGAATCAGGTGGACTGAGGTGGAGTGCTACCACCAAAATAAAGCATTCCAGCCCCAAGAAAAATATAGTAAAGCATTTCCTTTATTTTGGTGCTTGACCAGGTCTTACATATTTATAACACTGACTTTTCTGGGTATTTTTCCCATGCACCAGGGAATAGGTCTACTGGGTGACAAGTCTAGAAGAACTGGGTTATTTGTCTTTCACCTGCCCAGGTTACCACTGGCCATGCCAGCGTGCCTGCTTGGTGCCTGGGCGAATCCCTCATTTTATCCACGTTCCAATAACCAAAGAGCTGTGTCTCTGACCTTGATAAATTCCTTGATAAAACAGTATTTACCAGCAGCTTCCAATATCACCTGAGCCCTTCCATCCTTTAATGTAGAAAATGCCTCTCCCTCCATCCCCGTTTATTATCTTGTCTGTAACTAGACATTGCCGCCAGAATGCGTCCCCTGCAGAAACTAGGCCTTTCCCCAGCAGGATCCTACAAATCCCCATCAATGTGGCACCATGCAGGTTTGTAAAGAAGCAGGGATGCCTAATGCCTCTCCCTGTGACATCTGGAGAAGGACAAGTAAAGACCAGGTACATTCACGTGCTGCCACTCAGAGCAGCCAGAGAGCCGATTCACTTCCCTGGCCTCGCAGGTCCTCTGTGAAGGTAACATGTGAGGTCCCTCCTCCTGCTCAATCGGGGCACAGTGTTCCCTTGGCTCTTGAAAGCCAGATTGCCTTCAGCCCTGGGGACCCTTTCATGACTCTTTGAACAGGCTGGGAGCTGATTTGTGGGATCCCTTTTCCATTTTTCTTTCCTGTCTGCCCCTACAAAAACCAAAGCATGAGAGGTACTCAATGCCACTGTCTGCCACAAGAAACCTGCTTGTAAAACGCGACTTTGTTCAGTGGTGATGGTGGGGAAGTAGGTGGCGCACACGGAGGGGAGAAGCTTCGTCTGAGGCCAGAGCAGAGAGGTCTTTTCTGAGACACCAGATGGCACAGCAGCTCTGAGCCGGCATCCCGGCCAAGGCTCGGCCTGTTCTGTTGCTGCAGCCACAAGCTCTAGGGCCGCTGGGCTGGGGGAGGGGCTCCCATCTGACTCCCACTCATGGACACAGGATGCTCACACCGACCTTGGCTCCATCTGGCCTCCTCCCCGGGACCTCCCTCAACCTTCAACCCTAACAACATGTTGAAGGAAACCCCTCACGGCACACCTCCAATGAATGCTTTTGTTGCTTTGTCAGCTGTAAAGGTATTCATTTTCTAAAACCAGTCTCTGCTCACCTTGCCGTCCTGACTTCTCTCACCTCGTTAAAACATGTGCTGTAAACAGGACCAAAAGGACGGTTGCTGTCTGGGTGGATCACCCAGCGACAGTGGCCTGCCCTGTGGTGACACTGACCACTGTTGACCACAGGCTTGTTGTTGTTGTTCTTTTTTTCCCCCCTTTCATTCAGAATGGTCTTTAGGGCTCAGAGACTAAACTATTTCTAGGCTTTGTTCCATTTGGTTTCACATGGCTGTCATGGGTTTCTCTGGGGCATCCAGCAAGCCCCATGGAAGTCTTTATTTCTTGGTTTTGTTACTGATGAATGGAGGACCAGGGGTAGAATGAGTTCCACGTGGGTCTCTGCAGATTGGCCAACAGCACCCCAACCCCTGAAGGCAGCGGGGGCTGTGCTTCGGGACAGCCTTGCTTTCTATGAGAGGCACATGGGGAGCAGGCAGGCTGAACCCCTCCCTCCCATCCTCCCACCAGCTGCCAAACTCAGGAGGCTCTCCCAGGAATGGAGCCCTTCCCAGGAAGTCCCTCCTGGGAGAGCTCCTACTTCTCCCTCTCCTCTGTGTCTGGCAGGAGGGCCCAGGGCTCCGCTTCCTTCTCAGGCCCTTCCTGGACATTTGTCTTGGCAGGTCTCAAGTTGGAGCCTGGGCAGCCTGCTGCTCGCAAGCCCCTGCCCTGCACGGGGCAGTGATGCGATGAACCCCTGGGACCTTCTCCTGCCCTTGTCTTATCAGCAACACTGTCTTCCTCCTGTGTGGGTTTCCTTCTGTGAGTGCAGAGCTGTGTCTGCCTCCAGGCCTCTCTCAGCCATTCTGTCCCCATCTGCTTCCCATCACCCAAGAATTCCCGAAACACTCCGATCTTGCTGATAGCACTATTTTATGGTTTGTCATGGTGGTGTGACTTATTTTCAGTGCTGTTTTGGATTTTAAAACATCTTTCCTGTTATATGTTTAGCATGGCAGACAAAATTCTGACCAAAACAAGGATCCAGTCCAACAGGTGCTGCTTGGTTTTTGACGGTCATCTCTGTTTAGGCCCCCATTGAACTTGTCTTAGACGGGGTAGCTTTAGCTGATAATTTCTTAAAACTGGATGAGTACATTGGTGGGAATGCAAACTAGTACAGCCACTATGGAGAACAGTGTGGAGATTCCTTAAAAAACTGGAAATAGAACTGCCTTATGACCCAGCAATCCCACTGCTGGGCATACACACTGAGGAAACCAGAAGGGAAAGAGACACATGTACCCCAATGTTCATCGCAGCACTGTTTATAATAGCCAGGACATGGAAGCAACCTAGATGTCCATCAGCAGATGAATGGATAAGAAAGCTGTGGTACATATACACAATGGAGTATTACTCAGCCATTAAAAAGAATACATTTGAATCAGTTCTAATGAGGTGGATGAAACTGGAGCCTATTATACAGAGTGACGTAAGCCAGAAAGAAAAACACCAATACAGTATACTAATGCATATATATGGAATTTAGAAAGATGGTAACACTAACCCTGTGTACGAGACAGCAAAAGAGACACAGATGTATAGAACAGTCTTTTGGACTCAGTGGGAGAGGGAGAGGGTGGGATGATTTGGGAGAATGGCATTGAAACATGTATAATATCATATATGAAACGAGTCGCCAGTCCAAGTTCGATGCACGATACTGGATGCTTGGGGCTGGTACACTGGGATGACCCAGAGGGATGGTATGGGGAGGGAGGAGGGAGGAGGGTTCAGGATGGGGAACACATGTATACCTGTGGCAGATTCATTTTGATATTTGGCAAAACCAATACAATATTGTAAAGTTAAAAAATAAAATTAAATTAAAAAAAAACTGGATGAGTAAATTTATAATCCTACCAAAAAAATTTTAAAAATTTCTATCTTTGAATGGGATTTGGAGTAAGAGGTCAGGTCCAACATTTTCATCCTGTCTCCTCCCTCCATTAATAATTAACTGCTTACCATGTCACATATGTGTACTATAATCAAAGAGAATGGAGTCATGGGCATCTTGTCTTACTGGGCCTTCAATGGGGAGGATAACAGAGCATAAGGCCTTCAGGATACAGAACAAGAACTGGTCCTTGGTACTGCTGCCACCTCCCCAGGGCAAACCCTGAGTTCAGCAGAAATCGCGAGAACCTGTGCATTCATCCAATGAGACGTATTAAACACCTCCCACTTTATCATGTCATCCTGCATGGGCACCATATTTCCAGTGTATCAGTGCTTTGTGTATATTAGCTCATTTGATCTTTACAACAATCCTATTTATTATCCCTATTTTTACAGATGTAGGAACCAAGCATTAGACCAATTGGGTACCTAGGAAGTTCCTATTTTAGATCTCAAATCCTGTTTCTGATATTAACACAGTGCCCTTTGCACTACCAGATGCTGCTTCTCTTGAGAAGAGCAGTGTAGAGTCATGGATTTCTAAGCAAATAACATTCTGCGTAGTATGTTTCATTTGCGACAGCAGTTTGACCATGTGCCTTGGAAGAATAAATTTTGGAGAACCAGCTTTTCCTCAGAGAGGGGACATCTGAGCTGGGCTTGTAGCAGAAAACACAGATCCCAGGCAAAGAGAAGAATATGTGAAGAGTCTTAGAGGTGTGAAAGAGCACTGCATGTTTTAGAACTGGAGACATGTCCGATTATGCCTCAAGCACAGAGCACATTAGCCAGGAGGAAAGGTGTGAAGAGAGGAGAGATGAGTCTAGAAAGGTCCACTGGGACCAGCTTTAAAAGTTTTGTGTGATGATGAGGGAGCACTTCTGGACAGACTGAGTTTGTGGGTTGTCTGGGAATTGATGGTCAGGAAGCTATTGGAGCTCAAGAAAGAAATCTGGAGATTAAAATTTAGGTCTCGGCATCACATAGATGAAAGCTGGGGACTTTTCCCAGGGAGTCAAGGTAGAAGGAAGTGAGAACAGAGCTGATGACAGCCTTGGGGCACAGCACAATTCATGAGGTGAACAGAGAAACAACAGACCATGAAAGACATGAGGAGAGATGCCTGGCAGACAGGAAGAGAGCCAGCAGGGCACATTGTTCATCATCATATTTTAACTCTTGGATGAAATTCAGTGATTTTTTAACATAATGGGATTTGTAGATCTTAAAGGCAGCACTTAATTTTTTAATCTGTAAGACTTGATCAGTGTGGATTTCATGTTGATACTATGTGAACCCTCTTCCTAAACTTGTAGACATCTGCTCCCCAAATTTCAACTCTGAATCTAAATTCAGATGTAGATTTTAGAGATACATTCTGACCTTTCTTTTCCCAGATAGGTTTTTCTTCTCCCTCCATAATAGCCCCCCACTCCCGCCCCCCATGGAGGTGAGAATGAGACTTGGTGACTGTTTTCTCCTTTAGCCAAGCTTCTAGGAGGGTCCATGCTATTTGCAGCTGATGTCAAGAAGCAGGAACAGCAGGGCTGCTCCTCATGCTGAAGAGCCATAATCCTATTACGCCCACCTTGAGGCTTTCATGTTAGCTGCCTCTACAGCAGTAGATGAACTGAGGTGACTTAATTGACTTTTAAATCTCCAAGGGTCCCAGTTTCAAAATCCCCATGTCTAAGTCAAGTAGTAGATTAGGCCCCTTACTAAGAAGGCCTGGCTCCTTCAGAATCCCTGTGGCCGTAGTTTTTCCTTCGGTGTCTATGGGTCCCTTACTTTCTGCGTTCCACATGTGTCCTTAAGTGATAATCCTTCGCAGGAGGTGAACTTGGCTGGCATCTCCCTGGTTCATGGAATTAGTACCTGTCTTTGTACAGGCAGGATTAGTAAATATAGAAACAGTCCTCTTTGTTTCTGTAAGAGAAGGCTATCATATTCTTTGGTTCATGTTAAAGCTGTCCTTGAGAAGGTAATGCCCAAGGTATACAAAGAGTTTTCTTCCAATTAGCCCCCTTTTGATCTGCAATATGGTTACAAATTATCTAACGCAACTATTTTAGAATATTTATAATTCAGTTTCAATAGCTCAAAGTACTTATCTAACAATTGACTAAGTTCTAGATATAATTTGTTGAACCAAATGTCATACTTAATTTTTAAGTTCATTTTTCTTATGCAAGGGCTTGAGTTTTGGATATCACGCTGCTGCTTTTTTTTCACTTACACAAGTGAATATGCAGATACCTTCCTATTTGCTGCTTCCTTTAGCTCTCACATTACTCTCACAAAGACATTGTCCCCAGTTTACAGAAGAAACTGAGTCTCTGACGTCACGTGACTGGTCAGGGGTTGCATGAGGGTTAAAACCTGATCTTCAGACTCTAAATTCAGTGCTCTCAAAGACAGAAATATAGATCAATGGAACAAAATAGAAAGCCCAGAGATAAATCTACACACATATGGACACCTTATCTTTGACAAAGGAGGCAAGAACATACAATGGATTAAAGACAATATCTTTAACAAGTGGTGCTGGGAAAACTGGTCAACCACTTGTAAAAGAATGAAACTAGAACACTTTCTAACACCATACACAAAAATAAACTCAAAATGGATTAAAGATCTCAACGTAAGACCAGAAACTATAAAACTCCTAGAGGAGAACATAGGCAAAACACTCTCCAACATACATCACAGCAGGATCCTCTATGACCCACCTCCCAGAATATTGGAAATAAAAGCAAAACTAAACAAATGGGACCTAATTAAACTTAAAAGCTTCTGCACAACAAAGGAAACTATTAGCAAGGTGAAAAGGCAGCCTTCAGAATGGGAGAAAATAATAGCAAATGAAGCAACTGACAAACAACTAATCTCAAAAATATACAAGCAACTCCTACAGCTCAACTCCTGAAAAACAAATGACCCAATCAAAAAATGGGCCAAAGAACTAAATAGACATTTCTCCAAAGAAGACATACAGATGGCTAACAAACACATGAAAAGATGCTCAACATCACTCATTATCAGAGAAATGCAATCAAAACCACTATGAGGTACCATTTCACACCAGTCAGAATGGCTGCGATCCAAAAGTCTACAAGCAATAAATGCTGGAGAGGGTGTGGAGAAAAGGGAACCCCCTTACACTGTTGGTGGGAATGCAAACTAGTACAGCCACTATGGAGAACAGTGTGGAGATTCCTTAAAAAACTGGAAATAGAACTGCCTTATGACCCAGCAATCCCACTGCTGGGCATACACACTGAGGAAACCAGAAGGGAAAGAGACACATGTACCCCAATGTTCATCGCAGCACTGTTTATAATAGCCAGGACATGGAAGCAACCTGGATGTCCATCAGCAGATGAATGGATAAGAAAGCTGTGGTACGTATACACAATGGAGTATTACTCAGCCATTAAAAAGAATACATTTGAATCAGTTCTAATGAGGTGGATGAAACTGGAACCTATTATACAGAGTGAAATAAGCCAGAAAGTAAAACACCAATACAGTATACTAACGCATATATATGGAATTTAGAAAGATGGTAACAATAACCCTGTGTACGAGACAGCAAAAGAGACACTGATGTATAGATCAGTCTTATGGACTCTGTGGGAGAGGGAGAGGGTGGGGAGATTTAGGAGAATGGCATTGAAACATGTATAATATCATATATGAAACGAGTTGCCAGTACAGGTTCGATGCACGATACTGGATGCTTGGGGCTGGTGTGCTGGGACGACCCAGAGGGAGGGTATGGGGAGGGAGGAGGGTTCAGGATGGACAGCACGGGTATACCTGTGGCAGATTCATTTCAATGTTTGGCAAAACTAATACAATATTGTAAAGTTTAAAAATAAAATAAATAAATAAATAAAAATTTAAAAAAATAAATAAATTCAGTGCTCTGCTCAGTACAGCAGCAAGACTTTCTGAATTTACTTGATCAAGGAAAGATTTACTCTTTTTTTTTTTTAATTGCCATGCCACACAGCTTGTAGATCTTAGTTACCTGACCTGGAACTAAGCCCAGGCCACGTCAGTGAAAGGAAAGCATGGAGTCCCAACCACTGGACTACCAGGGAATTCCCAAAGAACATTCTTTATAGTACAGTGTAAGGATGGAACACCACTGGTAGCTCAATGAGGTTTAAAAGTTTTGTATATTGTAACACTGAATAAGACCATAGGTTACTGAAATTTTAGGACAGTGTATAACACAGGTGATGATTATGTAATAAGTAACACTCATGACTACAATAGTCAGCTGAGAGTAAATGCCACCTGACCACCAATGTGGAGAGTGACTTCCTGGAGCTCTCAGAATTAATAACACATTTGTTTGGTTGTTTTTTTAGTTTCAAAAACATTAGGGTTCCTTATATTGCAGAGAGCAATAGAAGATCCAAATTACTGACCAATCATCCCTTTTCCCATTGATGTAAAATTAAACATGAGTCATGATTTCAGACAAAGATCCGTCTAGTCAAGGCTATGGTTTTTCCTGTGGTCATGTATGGATGTGAGAGTTGGACTATAAAGAAAGCTGAGCGCCAAGGAATTGATGCTTTTAAACTGTGGTGTTGGAGAAGACTCTTGCAAGTCCCTTGGACTGCAAGGAGATCCAACCAGTTCATCCTAAAGGAGATCAGTCCTGGGTGTTCATTGGAAGGTCTGATGTTGAAGCTGAAACTCCAATACTTTGGCCACCTGATGTGAAGAGCTGACTCATTTGAAAAGACTCTGAAGCTGGGAAAGATTGAGGGCAGGAGGAGGAGGGGACGACAGAGGATGAGATGGTTGGATGGCATCACTGACTCAATGGACATGGGTTTGGGTGAACTCCAGGAGTTGGTGATGGACAGGGAGGCCTGGCGTGCTGTGGTTCATGGGATCGCAAAGAGTCAGACACGACGGAGCGACTGAAATGAACTGATTTCAGAATAACTACTGACATGAAAGATGATCAGAAATCCTCTCAGTCCTCCCATGCCAAGATGTCCATAATGTGTCCAAACCTCATTCTTAAAGGCAAGGTATACGATAGTAGTTTTAGAATAAATTATAGGAAAAAAAAACTGTGCCTAGTATACTGATTAGCACCTCATGGAAGAGTGGTAGACCATGGTACAGAGTTTGGGGAATGTGATGTATTCTTCCCTACTTTCCCTTTCTTAATAATTCCACACACTCCTATTTGCCTTCTGCTCATCTCATGTCCTCATGTCCAGAGGGAGGTGAGAAAACATTGTTTATATAAATCCTTTAAGTCCTGTGATAGAAGCATATTACACAACCCAGAACAATAACGATAGCAGCATTATTCTTCTAAGCTAAGATACCACATAAGATCCTAAGAAATTTGTGTCAGTCATCAAGTTGATTGAACGAGCAGTTCCTGGTGATGTTAAAAGATAAGTTTGTTGATCTTGATTAAGGTGGTAATGAAAGGTAATTTTGCAGAATCATCATCCACAAAGTAAGAGATCTAAGTTAGCCAACTACGATGTGAGCAGAGATATTCCTCCCTCTGAGGTTGGGAGGGAAGGGGATTAGGTGCAGTTTTGATTTCTTCCGTGTCCTTCCATCAAGGAACAGGTTCATGTCAAAATTCCCTTTAGGAATTATCATAGCATCATCTCTCCTCCTGCCAGGGTCTTTTTATCAGGATTTCTCCTAAGAACTCCCTGAACATGTTTTACTGACCCCTGAAGCCCCTTCTGTATTTCAAACTCTAGTAATGACTTTTAGCTCATTATTTCCTTGTTACTTTTTTCTTTGTAGACCTGGACAGAGGACCATGGATGACTTAGAAATTATCTATGAAGAACTCCTTCACATTAAAGCCTTATCCCATCTTTCTACCACAGTAAGTTGTCTCTTAGCTGAACATGGTTGGGGACACTTTGAATTAAATGCATGGTTAGGACTGGGGGAGAGGACTATAGTCTGAGGGAGGAACAGGATGCCTAAATTCTACCTCATAAATCACCCCTTCTCACTCTCCTGAGATGCTAAGGAAGTTATACCTACATACAATCACCAAAGAAGGATCAAGTATTACCATGTTATTAGGAGTTGCCCTAAACATTAGAGCAGCCTGATGTGGGTGGAATTGGAGCATATACTTCAAACTTCCTGAGCCTTGGAACCTGCCATAATTCAGCACAGAGCCAGGCCTTAAGATAGGTTTTCAGTCCCTTCCATGAAATAAAGAGCCATATGGGGCAGCAGCGAGAGAAATCAAGATGACCTGGCCTGGCCCAGGGGGCCAGCTCCACCCAGATTTGCTGCCAAATTGAGAAAAGAAGCAGAAGGTGCCAAAGCGCATTGGTTCAGATATTTTAGGGCATAAGAGCAACACTTGCTGGTGGAAAATGGCCCGATGCCTGCATCTGACTCTGAACATTTACATGATTAGGATATTATAGAAAAGCAGTGGACAGAAATGCCTCCTGCCATAGGAGGAACACAGAAACATGAGTTCCAGGCAATGTACGTCTCCTATATGGTAATAATTAATAATAATGAGGAGGATGATAATAAAAAGAAGTTGTTTCAACATCCACAGATTATATGCCATGTTTGCAAATGACATGCCAGTCTCCTCAGCGGTGTCTGCCTGCCTCGCTGGTCTTTCATTCCCAGCTTACGAGGTGATACCATGCTGTGAGGGTCACTCGGTGGCAGCATCTGCAGTCCCCGCTGTGGGCTGTAAAGCCTGGGCCTCTGCTGAGAGCAGTGAGGCATTCGCCACAACCCCAAGGGGAGTGCTGCAGACATTCCCCTTTAACCCAGCCAGGGCTGCCTTCACATGCTCCCCCTGCCTGCATTCCTCGGGAAGCTTGCTCACCTACATGGAGTATCCAAGGGTCTGGTCCAGCCCACCCTCCCACCACCACCCTGTCACCATCACTCCCTCCGTGGTGGGATACGTCCAGCATCCAGGGGCCTCACCCAGGGAGCTCCCGCATCTGTAGGGGAAGCAGCGGGGGCCCCGCAAGCTCATGCTGGAGAGGGGAGTGCAGGACACCCCTGTGCCCTACCTGCTGTCTGGGTCTCCACCCTGCATGTGTTCTGACTTCTGCCGCCTTGGAAGAACCATGGGTAGTAGAGAGGAGGGGGAGGCTTCTACCTCAAACTCCAGGTCCCCAGGCACTGTGGAAGTTCTCAGGTTATTTGGTTCTTAGGGAGACAGAGCCATAATTTGGAATTTAAAAAGAAACAGCTATCAAAATCTCCACACAGGGACTTCCCTCTTGGTGTCTAAGACTCCTTGCTCCCAACGCAGGGGGCATGCGTTCGACTCCTGGTCAGGCAACTAAATCTCATAGGCCACAACTGAAGATGCCATGTGCCACAACTAAGACCCAGCAGAGCCAGATAAATAAATAAATATTTTTTAACAAATCTCTTCCCACATTTAAGCTTAATCATTCAACTTCAAGACACTGAGTTTTCCAACATGTTTGCACTTATGCATGATGTGTGATGCAAGGAAGAACCTCCAGGAGCAAGAGTTATATGATACTGTGGATACTCACACCCTCTCACCAAGACAAAGATAGGCAGAGAAGCTGCCTAGGTCTCATGCACATGCGACCATGTTGTAAACAGTCTCTGGGAAGCTGAGCTTGTATGAATGAGCATATAAAATAGCTTTTGTAAAAATGTCAAGAATCTAGTGGCACAAGACACAGAAGCAGCCAAACTGTTCATCGACAAGTGTATGACTAAAGAAGATGTGGTATACATATGGGATGGAATACTGCTCAGCCACAAAAAAGAACAAAATCTTGCCATTTGCAGCAACATGGATGAACCTAGAGATTATCATGCCAAGTGAAGTAAGTCAGACAGAGAAAGGCAAATGTATCATATGTTACTTATATGAGAAACCTAAAAGAAGTGATACAGAGGAACTCACTTATAAAGCAGACACACAGATGTAGGAAATAAACTTATGGTTACAAATGGGGAAGGGAAGGAGGGATATGTTTGGAATTTGAGATTAACAGATACAGTCGTGTCCGACTCTTTGCGACCCCATGGACTGTAGCCTATCAGGCTCCTCCATCCATGGGATTTTCCAGGCAAGAGTGCTGGAGTGGATTGCCACTTCTCCCGGGGATCTTCCCAACCCAGGAATCAAACCCAGGTCTCCTGCATTGCAGGCAGACGCTTTACTGTCTGAGCCACCAGGGAAGCCCAACAGATGCAACTACTACCTATAAAATAGATAAATAACAAGGTCCTACTGTATAGAATGGGGAATTGTATTCAATATTTTATAATAAAATGGAAAATCAGAGGAAGAATAGATATGTGTATAACTGAATCACTTTGCTGAAATATTGTAAATCAACTATACTTCAGTTAAAAAAAAAAATCTCGTGGCCCACGTAGTGGAAGTGGTTCTAGGTGGGAGGAGCAGCCAGGCAGAGTGGGAGGCGGCTGGGTGGAAGTCAGCACTGTTCAGAAAGAGAGCAAGTCCCTTCCCCACACCCCTAAATCTGGCTTTTCCCCGCACTCTTTCTCTTTTTCTTCTAGGTGAAACGGGAGTTGGCAGCGGTTCTCATTTTTGAGTCTCATGCCAAAGGAGGGACTGTGTGTAAGTGAAGGCTGTAATGGTGTGCGGCGCCTGGCTTGCCCCCTCCCGAGCATGTGCCCCTGCAGCCTGACTGTAAATGCTCCCCTTTCTTAGGCCTGAGACAGACTTGTCAGGATGTCACGTGGCACGTTTGTTTTTCTGGACCCGTGATTACTGCCAGCATGGCTGTGGCTCTGCAGCCTGGTGGGTGTCAGGTACCAGCCTGGGAGTGCTTACCAGCCAGCATCCCCACTTGCCCCCTCCCCTGCTGGCCCAAGGTCGTGTTTAAAAAGGGAGGGATGAGGTCACGCTGTCTTCAGGGGAGAGTGCAAGCGAACCTTCACACAGTGACCTCACTTCAGTCTTGGGGCTTGGGAAGACCTAACCTGTCTCTTGAGAGGCTAGTTAGAATAGCGTACTCTCCTGCTTGCTTCTCACGCTTCCACTATCAGCTCCAAGCCTGAGAGAATTTCTTTGCCCAGATATGTATGCAGTACTACTATGTAGTGGAGAAGGAAAATGGCAACCCACTCCAGTACTCTTGCCTGGAAAATTCCATGGACTGAGTGAGGAGCCTGGTAGGCTACAGTCCATGGGGTCACAAAGAGTCGGACACGACTGAGCGACTTCACTTCACTCTCACTATGTAGTATCTCTCCAGTAAGTATGTCATAGTTTAGTTCTATGACCATATATGGGAGCAAGACATTCAAAGTGGAAGTGTTAAGTCATTCAGTTGTGTCTGACTCCTTGGGACATGGACTGTAGCCCGCCAAGCTCCTCTGTCCATGGGATGCTCCATGCAAGAATACTGGAGTGGGTTGCCATTTCCTTCTCCAGGGGATCTTCCTGACCCAGGAATCGAACCCAGGTCTCCCACATTGCAGGTGGATTCTTTACTGTGTGAGCCCACCGGGGAAGCCAGAAGGCCTCTTAAGAAATTGAAATTTCATATTAATAAATGTGAGCAGAATTATTTCGACTAGCATTTCCCATTCATCCTACAAAACCATTCTTGGAAAACATGGTGAGTGGGGTATTCAGGACACGAAATGCCTCCTCTAATTTCTCTTGGAGAATTGTAAGACACACCAGCATGCTCTGTTTCTCAGGAGTTATACAATAAGGAAAAATTTCACACCACTTAAACTGATCCTGCCTTAACCTAATGAAACATAGAAAACATTTTTAATGGATCCCTGTTAACTTTTCAAGAGACCATCTTTGGAAAATCTTGCTCTTTCTTTAGACTGAGTTGTGTTAGTGAAATAAACAGAGACCATGAATGGAAAAAGCAAAAAGAGTTAACATCGATGTTTCAAATATTTTACTTTTAGTCCTCAAAAGTGTATATCTAATATCGATAGTTACTTTAATAAGAATGTTTTTTCTTTACTTTTTAAAGGTTCACATTAACATTTAAAAAATGTTTATATTACTGGTGACTTAACAACTTCTTTTGTGCTTTTCCTTCAATCTTTCTGACAGTTTTCATTTTATTATGAAATATTTAAGTATTTCAGACAAATCGCTAGAGATTGTTACAAACCTCTTTTTAAAAAAACATTTTTATCAAGTACTAACCTGACACTCTATTTTTTAATATTTTCATTTTTTATATTTTCTAAAAAATGAAATCCTACGTTTGAAGAGTCTCTGTTTCCTTTTTTATCTCATTCTTCTCTTTTCCTCTCCAAGGTAACTCCTACCCTATATCATGTGGTTATCATTCCAACCCATTTTTTAAAAATATATGTAGATATGTATCCATCAACAATATGTATTGCTGATTTGCATGTTTTCAGACTTCACATTGGGCTTCCTGGTGGCTCAGTGGTAAAGAATCCGCCTGCTGATACAGGAGATGTGGGTTTGACACCTGGGTCAGGAAGATCCCCTGGAGAAGGAAATGGCAACCCACTCTAGTATTCTTGCCTGGAAAATTCCATGGACAGAGGAGCCTGGCGGGCTACAGTCCATGGGGTCAGAAAAGAACTGTACACGACTGAGCAACTAAACGACAAACAAACTTCATGTTATTGGTCAGATTACTTTTAAAAACTATGTTCTATAGCTTAGTAAGTTTTGATGAGTTGTGGGGGGAAGTGGATTGCTTTAAGGAATGGGTTGCTGGAGAATTAATAGTAAATATATATCTGTAGGACATAGCAAGGAGTGCAGTGTTCCTGTTTCTTTCATGTCCTAAAGAAAAGGAAGTAATATTCCACCTGAATAAGTTAGCATTTGCTAGTTGTTTTTTTTTTCCCCTCCTGGAATTAAATGCATAATTCTGAGGCCTTTAAAATGATGATTTGATAAGCTGTAATTTATATTGATGTGCTTCTAGTCTTGTCATAAGTCTTTTTTTCTTGTTGTATCTAGTATTTAACCAAGGGGAAGAAGGCACCTCCTGGTACATTATTCTAAAAGGATCAGTGAATGTAGTCATTTATGGCAAGGTATATATTTTTTTTCTTTTGAAACTTTATTATGCTGCATTTACTACTGGCTCTAAGTATTAACAATGTAATGCTACAGTTAAACTTGCTACAATATTGGTACTCAATGTAGAAAAGACATTATAGCCTCTCTAATCATATACTATCTAAATTTTTATACTCAGAGTAGCACTGAACTTTCTAGGACTCATGGATTATAATGTATGTATGTAAGTTAGGTCCTAGCACACGTTACTCAATGAAAGAAAAATGAAACACTATAATGTAATTCTGTGGTCCCCTCCCCTGTGACATCTCTGGGTACAGCCTGTTGATATATATTCAGTGTTTTCGGGGCAAGGGGGCTTGTGGTGTGAGGCGGGTGGGTGTGTGCCCCGTTCCAGGCATCACCTTCATCTGCATGATTTGTTTTCTCCAGGGCGTGGTCTGTACCCTGCATGAGGGCGATGACTTTGGCAAGTTAGCCCTGGTGAATGATGCCCCGAGAGCTGCCTCCATCGTCTTGAGAGAAGATAACTGCCATTTCTTAAGAGTAGACAAGGAGGATTTCAACCGGATCCTGAGGGTGAGTCTGAGGTGCAGTGTGGCTGAGGGGCTCCCTGTTTCCACTTTTGCCTGATAAGTGAAGGGTTGATGGTAGTGTTATTCGAGCAGCGCAGTGATTAATGAATGCTCTAGGGCCAAAGAGCCTTGCTTACAGACCTGGTATGTTCAGTGGTGTGGGTTCTGGGGTTCAGAGGTGATAGTCTAGTAAAGCTGTAAATATGTCACACTGTTCTGGACCAAATAACCCTGCACACCCCTGAACCAGTTCATGAGCATTAAAACACAGAGATGCCTTGGCAAATTACCACAATCTGAGACATTTCTCTTTGCTATCCTAGGCTCCCCTTTCTGCGTCTGTCCTCTCCTCCTTCTCCATATGTTTCTCTATCCTAAACCTCCTATCTCTTCCCAGATCTGAACCTTATATCCTCTCCCACCCTCTGGATTTATTTAGTGACTACATGTTAGCGGCAATTAATATCCACCATGGTTATTCCACCAAGCGTTTTCCTTTCAAGTGAATCAAATTGATTCACCCTCAAGGAATTTCAGACTTCAACAAGTAGATGAAGAACAGTTCTGTGGTAGATGGAAGCTTGAAACAGTATTAGTAAGAGCGGGTGACATTTAGAATAGATGGTCCCTGGGTTCTCGCTATCAGCCAGCTCCTGGTCCCTTGGGAGGGCCAATCCGACTTAAGTGGTGGAGGCCTGACTGTGGCTTGCTGGGCATCTGACAGGGTGCCAGCGGTCCTGGCCTTTCAGGCGGCCTGTGGTCTCTCCCCGTCACCCAGAGAGACTGTTCCCTCCAGGATCACTTTGCTCTCATCCCTGCCAGCTCACAGAGCAGGCTTTCTCCTCTGCCCCTCCCAGCCTGAGCATCCTTCTGTATCCTCCACTAAAATCCTCAATGCACCTTCTATGCTTTCTGGTACCTTTGGTGTCATTTAATGATGATTTATAATCTCATTCCCATTCTTTATGTGTGGACACCTATCCCTACTCTTTCATGGCAAGATTCCTGACAACAAAATTTGTCTTAGGAATGTATTCTCTTAATGTGAACAAAATTAAGTTAAAAATTAAATAATATAGGAAAAAAAACCCACCATATGGAATTTGACTTGGTTGTTATCCTGTCTCTTCAAATACCCAAAGGATGAGAAAAAGCATACTAAATTTTTTTAAGAAATTATTTTAAATGAATTTGAAATTTGAACTTTACACTTTTGAAAGTTTACACACATGGAATTTACACTCAGCCACAAAATTCTTTGAAAGAATCAGATTATGACCATTATCATGGATGTACTTGAAAAATATTTTTAACAAGCTTCAAACTGGTATTTTTAAGTCTTTTGATATTTAAAAACATGCCACTCCTAAGAAAACTATATGCCCTCAGAAGATAATCAGAATGCAAGAACTCTGTGGAGTGGAGGGCTATTTGCCACATAGCTTTATAGAGACTAAGCGGCTTGGCTCCTCTCTTTTTGCTGTACTGCCCTCTCCCAGAGGTTCCTCTGAGCACAGCCACTCCTCTCTCCTTGGCTGATTTTCTGAATCGTGGGTAAAAGTAGCATTTTAAAACCACGTGCCTCCAACCTCATCTGGTCCTCTCTGACCGTTCCAGCCCTTGACTTTGAAAATGACTTAATTTGTAGACGCAACAATTAGCATCACAAGCAGAAAATGAGTTTCTGAAGCATTTGAAATTTTTGTCATTGTCTGAGAAAACGGCAGCATCTGTATGTGGTGTAATTTGTATTTGCAGGACGTTGAGGCGAATACAGTCAGACTTAAAGAACATGACCAAGATGTCTTGGTGCTGGAGAAGGTCCCAGCAGGGAACAGGGCTTCTAATCAAGGAAACTCACAGCCTCAGCAAAAGTAGGTTTGCCTCCAACACTGCAATTGCCAGACTATGATTAACCTTTTCACATGGTATCATCATCTCTACAATAGCACGTTCTCCTTTTTTTGTGGAAGACGGCAGCCTGTGTGACTGTTTTTTTCTCTCCATTGACTAATCACACATCTTGTGGAGGATAATGTATCCGTTTCTGGCACTGCGTCGAGCTTGGTGCTGCCTAGAGTAATTCCGGAGAGACTATTCCCCTACTCTAAGAATGCTTTCTCTATACTATGTTCAACTGTGGTAGCTTTGGAGCCGAAGGCATCGGTAAGAACAATAGGAACAGGAATGCCAGGCAGCTTGAGGGATACACAGGCCCCTGGGTGTGGAGAACCTTTGGCATTTGAATTTCATATGTAGGATTTCTCAAGAAGTGTTTTCATCTTGTTATCTGCATAACCATCTTTGATGGAAACCCAGACTTCAGATATAAAACAGTCTGTTGACTGTGGCCTGGAACCATACATTAGACCTCATCCGTAGTTATTCCTGCAAATTTCAGAAGGGTATTTGCTTCCTATTTAACATCAGATCACCCATTTAACTGATTCTTTTTCAGTATATGTGTACTCAGTTCCATCTTTTGCTGCAGCTTCTTTTTTTTTTTTTTTTTTGCTACAACTTCTTACATGAGATTTAATCAAATGTATCAACATTTGAATAGTAAGACAGAGGAATTAGGAAATGTGGCTCTAAGAAATGGAAGAAAATTACAGAATCTCATTTTAAAAATAAAGATTAATTTTTAATCTTAGAGTAATAAAAACACCAATTCTGTAGCTAAAGACATGTGGCCAAAGACTGTGTTGGAAAAGAATGCATCCCAAGTATTTTTCTTTGTTTGCCAAGTAAATGCACTGTTCCCATTAATCAGCCCACTCACCATAAATGATGAGATTTTATTGTTTAGACTGAAAGCCTAAGGCTCAGACATTTCATCTGGATGAGTCAACATATCTGCAAAGAAGAGAGGAAGGAACAGAATGTTATTGAAGAGCCATAGTGTATCTTGCATATTTTATCTAATCCTTATTACAACCCCTTTTAATGAATGGTGGAAAATGTTAGGCTCAGAGAAGTAAGTTACTTGCCCAGGATTACACACTGGTAATGGTAGAGCTTGCATTCAAGTCCAGCTTGACCCGCTTCTGAGTCTGTGCTCCTTGAGCCTCACCAATTACTCTAACAAAATATACTATTAATATATAAATATATCTTTAACACTGTCTAGTAAATGTTGCAAAGCAGTATATTTCAAAAGGGCTGACATAAAATAGACTATATTACAAACTTTTCACTTACAAACCTATAAAATTACTGTCCAGAATTCTTTATTTTTCTACTTTTCACTAACTATGAATTCTTGAAAAATGTTCTTGCGCAAATGTTTTTCAACAATTGTCCTTCCAGCTGACAAAGGAGGATAAGAATGAAAACATTTTTTTTTTTTTTTATGTGAAGGCTGGGACTACCCCCAGTGATTTTCTTTGTTGCTCTTAAATATAACTAGACCGTTTTATGTGATCATCTACATTCTTTGATAATGCCTCAGATGTCTCAGGAAAATTTTGTTACCTGCAAAAGTAAGCCTTGAAAATTCCCTGTAACCTTAAAGATGTCCTTGGAAGGCCCCCCTCCCTCACCTCTTCATGGTGTGGGGGGCGTGGGGCCAGTGATCAAAAGGGTTTGCAAGTTACAACAGCACTATATTCAGAGTGCTCTCCAAATGTAGATTTTTTTATTAACTCAAACTCAAAGGAAAAAGAGAGCCCACATATATTGATTTTATTTTAGGCCTGGATCTGATTTCTATTATAATTGGATTGAAATCCAAAATTTCATTCGGATTTTAAACCCAAATGAACTTTTTGGTCAATCGAATGCCTCCTTATTTGTGTCTGGTAGACCAATTTGTATACATTTCTTATATAATTCAAAGACATGTGCATATTCACAGTACACCGTTTTGGAAATATCAGGCATACAAAACAGTGCACCATGCCAGTCCAGAACAGTAAAAAGCCTCTCTTTCAAGGGGTCATTTTCCAGGTTGAATTTTCCCAAGCCAAACCAGAGTTGAAAAGTGGGGGCCACATAAATGAATTTTGACTGATGTTCTGGACAACTTGGAAAACATGGGAACAACCATGTCTATGGGTGGACTTAAAGTTTATCCTCAGAAGTTAACTTTTTTCAGCTCAAAGAGGGTCACCATGTTGGTGCTGATAACATTATTTTTCTGATTCACTTTTACCCTGAGAAATCCAGAGCAGTTTATGCATACAGTTGGCCCTCTGTATCTTTGGTTTCCACATCCACAGATTCAACCAAGCGCAGATGGAAAATATTGGGGGAAAAAATTTCCTAAAAGTTCCCCAAAGCAAGACTTGAATTTGTCATATGCTGGCAACTGTTTCAATAGCACTTATATTGTATCTACTACTATTTACATAGCATTTACATTGTATTAGGTCTAAAAGCAATATAGAGATGATTTAAAGTATGCGAGAATATGTATAGATTATATGCAAATACTACCCCATTTTATATAGGGAGCTTGAGCATCCATGGATTTTGGTATCTGTGGAGGTCCTGGAACCCACTCCCTGCATTTTAAACTTTGAAAGCCATCTGACTCTCCTCAAACCACTCAACTCTGAGTGTGATATTAAAATGTCAATAGCGAGACAATACTTCTCATGATAGATAAACTATATGAAGCCCTCAAACATTACCATTTTGGATATCTTCCACTGTGTGGTTATGTGGTTGTAATAAGAGGGAATTTGAAATGACTACTCCTGTTTCAGTTAACATGTTACATTTTCCTTAGACTATCAACCACCCAGACATTCAGCTCCATCCTATTTGCAGAAAGACGGCCTCTTTCAGGCACCCTCCTCCACTTCTTTTTTTGTTCTAGGCGCAGGCAGAAGTGTCCGCATTTCCAGACTTGGTGTCAGAATTTTATGTCACAGGTTTAAAACCTCACAGCTTGGATAGCCTAACCAGTCAGGGTTCTCTCTAACTTGTACTAGAGTAACTTCTTCATGCAGTAAACTGAAAAGAGCTGTACCATCTGGTCTTCAAGTCCTCCATTTAAACAAAGGTCAAGCAATAGGCATCTGGCAGCATCCAGCCTGAAACAAAGCAGTAACATGTTTTAGCTAAGCCCGGACCTGCCAGATCACAAGCCAGAAGCTCCCTGCCCCCTTCCCAACGTCAGAGTCCCCTGCTCTGAGAGAATGTCAGCCCCTTCTGTGGAGCTGCAGAGAGGGAAAGGATAAGATCAGGCAGCTGTACCACTAGAGAGAGCCTTTGGCAGAAATAGATGGATGCCCTAATGTCTCTGACTGACAGCTGGGCAGAGTAGAGACACCATTTTTCTCTCACTAGTGGGATGATAGCATGAAGGACTGCCACCCAGGTAAACTTTTATTCTTTTTGACCAGACAATACACTCTAGCTAAGGGATGTCCTAACCAAGAATACCAGGATGGGAAGCCAACCTTCTATCAGAGTTAAACTTTTGACAAGGGAACCAATTTCAAGCTGATCTGTGAGTCACATGGCCAGCTATAGAGCTGGAAGCTTAGTAGCAACAGCTGCCCAAAGCCATGTGGAATAGAAAGTAACTGGTTTATGTAATGTAGCCCTTGAAGTATTGAAAGTCATTTGTAGATATGCCCTCTCCTTCCCTCAAATGAAAGTGAAAGTGTTAGTTGCTCAGTCATGTCCCACTCTTTGCAACCCCACGGACTATAGCCCCCAGTCTCCTCTGTCCATGGGCTTCTCTAGGCGAGAATACTGGAGTGGCTAGCCATTCTCTTTTCCAGGGGATCTTCCTGACCCAGGGATTGAACCCAGGTCTCCTGCATTGCAGGCAGATTCTTTACAGTCTGAGCCGCCAAGGAAGCCCTCAAATAGTCATTGCCTATAAGAGGAAAAAACCTTTGTCTTCTACCCTGTTTACTTTGAGAAAAGGGTCAGCCGTTTGAAGTAGACTTTTTTATTCCCGGCTCCTCCCGTAGGCTGCAAAGCCAGATTCTTTTCAAAGACTGAACTCTTCGGCTTCCTTTTGGCCCTGAGTGCAGGCACACATACATGTGGGCACACACAACACATGTGCATGCACATACTAAATAAGTGTAAGTAACAGTTACCTCCCAGATGGGGCTTCCCTGGTAGCTCAGACGGTAAAGCATCATGCAGGAGACCCGGGTTCGATCCCTGGGTCGGGAAGATCCCCTGGAGAAGGAAATGGCAACCCGCTCCAGTATTCTTGCCTGGAAAATCCCATGGACTGAGGAGCCTGGTAGGCTGCAGTCCATGGGGTCACACGACTGAGCGACTTCACTTTTCACTTTACCTCCCAGATAGACTGAGTTTGCTACCTCATTCAAAACCAGGGTGGTTTCACTCACGGCACGTTCATATGCACAGGGTCGTTCTGTTGGATTGCCTCTTCTTCCCTTCCTCAGGCAGGAGGATAAGACCCTGAGATTTCATACATTAGAAGAATTCTTGGGATCTCAACACCCTTCCTCCAGGGTCTCAAGCAGGCAGGGAAGGGATATTGGTGAGGAGAAGAAAATGGAGTTCTCCTGGAACTGAATCCCACCACTGCTTTCTAAACATGAGAGAATTTTATTTTCAGTGTTGTTCTCCTTTCTTGTCATTTTCCTGTAAGTGTAAATGCCGAGCAGAGAAGCAAAGTCTGAACTTTGGAACAGGACCACCCAGATCACCTCAAAGTATTTTGCCTATGACCGTCTTGAATATGACTTTGAAATAACCCACACTCAGTTAAAAAAATACATCCTCCCTTGTTGATTAAAAGGTTTCATGGCTGGATCTCCTGATATAATGCCTAATACCTCCCACCCTGCCAAATAATTTATCTTTGACATTGAAACTATATGGATGTTCTACTGCTGATTTATTTCCTGTTCAGATGTTATGGGAGGTTGTTGTTGGTGTTTTAGGGGTTTGTTTTCTCTTATTTTTAGCTGCATTTCCAAAGTACATTCCAGTGTACAGTTGGGAGATATGCAGCATTCCAGAAATAGGCAGGGGAATCCAGTACCGGGCTGAAATTTTGCAACAAGTAACCCATATATGGATAACCTGGTTCATTGTCGCTTCCCCTTGCCCTGAGCTGCCCTGGGATTTCCATGTTCCCGTTCATTCCCCGTGGAGCAAGGCTGACATTCCCAGCCTGCTGGAGCCACTCTCCAAGAAGTTTAGTCTCATGTATGGAAAAAAGAAGAATGTTTTAGTAACTACTTCAATTGTGATTTTTCTGTTGCCTTCCTGTGTGATTTTGATGAGGTACATGATCTTGTGTTTTTACCATATGGGTCATGATCTCTGGGATCTCAAAAAATCTTTAGACATGTAAAAAGTTGTATATCAATGATTTGCCCACTTTTGAAAAATTGAAATTAAATTAAAAATTGAAATTAATTGAAAAATTAATGATGGTTTTGTTTCTCGTCCAGGTATACTGTGATGTCAGGAACACCTGAAAAAATTTTAGAGCATTTTCTAGAAACGATACGCCTTGAGCCAGCTTTAAATGAAGCAACAGGTAAACACGTAGAAGAGTTATGGCCATTAAATCTGGGCAGAGCACTGTGGAAAAAAAAAACATTCTGAATTCATTCTCAGTGGTGTATCAACAGCAGTTTTAGAAATGGGTCATGTGTGAGATCATTAGAAGAGCATCCTGCCAACCCTACTTTGCCTGCTTATCCTGGCTGTGCTTTGTAGATGGCCCAGTCTCATTCATTCATGTTAGGAGTAGCCTTCCAATGGCATTTCTTAAGTTATCATTTAAATCCCATCTTCCATAGGTAACTATTTGGTTATAGTTTAAATTCTGTCTACTCCCGCGAAGGATTAGAAGCTGCCTTCATAAAAGTCACAACCTTGCTCCAACTGGGAGTAAAGTGGTTTTTCCTGAGATTCTTGGACTGCCACAGAGTGGACCTGTACACATGTTAGTTTCCTAGGACCGCTGTGACAAAGTAACACCATCTGGGGTGGCTTGAATGCCTCTCAGTCCAAGAGGCTAAAAGTCTAAGATCAGGTGCCGGCAGTGTTGGTTCCTTCCACGGGCTGTGGGGGAGAGTCTGAGATCTCTCGCCTGACTTCTGGTTGAGGGGTGGGTTGATGGCACTCTTTGGCATCCCTGGGCTTGTAGAGGCATCGCTCATCTTCATCTTCACACGGTATTTTCCCTGTGTCACTTCACATCATCTTCTCTCCATGCATTTGTCTCTCTGTCCTTCCTCTTTTTATAAGGACACCAATCATATTGGATTAGGTTCCATATTCATTATCTTAACCAATTACAAATAAGGTCACATTCTGAGATTCTGGGGATTTGGACTTCAGCATATCTTATGGGGAGGGAAAAAAAATCAACTAATAATACCACTGTTCAATGAACTAGCCATGTTAACTATTACACAGAGATTTGATGGTGAATGAGATAAATCTCACCAGTGAACTGATATCCTTCTCTACTTTGGTCACCATCTTATGTGTGACTTTGGAACAGCCCACATTCAGCTCTTTTTAAAAACAATAATTTGCTACTGTCCTGTCTCTCAGAATAATAGGCTAATATTTTAAGTGCATTGAGCTCCATAGAAGATTTCTCACTAAAAGAAGTTCAAATATTTGTCCAAAAATCTTAGTGGTGGTTCAAAATCTGTTTCTGTCATCTTTGCACTATATTCAAGGTAAAGTTAGCATTATTGTTGTTGTTATTATTATTCCTTCTAAAAGTATTTTACCACTGGCTACCTTCTTATTTTATCTTTTCATTCTAGTTTCTTATTTTGTGTAAATAGACTATCTGAAGTTTTTAATGTAGTGAATTAATTGGGGAGTAGTAGAAAAGTCAGGATCTGTTTCCAGAGCACTTGTTTTCAGTTCAATATTTGTTGAGGATCTTCTTGTGCTGGCGCTAAGCTGGATGCTATGGACAAAGCAGTGTGAATAAGAAACCACCCTCCTGTCCTCAGAAAGCTTATAACCTCCTGGAGGACAAAAAGGAATATGCAAACAACTCGATCAAAAGTCTGAGAGGACCAGGCAGAGTGTCACAGAGGAAATAGCTTTGAAATGTCCCTGAAGGAAGGCTGGTAATCAGTGACTACAGACTGGAGATGGAAGCCTTCATCCTAAGGGGTAACATGAGTGCTGACCCAGAAACAGACAAGAAGGACTGGATGCTCTGGCTTTGCTAGACTGTCATATACACCAAACTGTCAGAGAGAAGATGGGGCCTAGGAATTAGGGTCCAGATCTTCAAGTATGTTAGATGTGAAGCTAAGCATGAGGAAGTGGTTGAAGATGTCTGAGCAAAAAGAATGTGGTAAGATCTTTTCTTCAAAAAGGAAATCCTTAAGGGATCAGTTACAAGGGGATAGCTTGCTTCCAAGAAGCAAACATAACCTCAAATAAATCATATTTCTAGGACCCGAGGTCAGGAAAAATACGGCAGATTTTTCCCCTCTGATTAACTGTTGCCCAGAATGTGTGATTGCATAATACAAAAAACCAGCATCTTCTCTAAAGTGATTTTGACCAAAAAGGAACATTCTAGTACATTAGAGATGATGGTATCTAAGAAAAGATCTGTAAGACTTTTACTACCCATGAAGAACAAACGTATTCTTCCTTTTAAAGTCACTTCTGAAAGAGGAGGGGACTAGATAATTGCTTCTTAAAAACCTGAAGCCCAGAAATCAGTGCATGGTATGGCTGTCACATAGGCTGTGACTCCTGACCATTCCAGTTTTGATATTAGAACTAAGTTCTCATCATATTTTTTTTATTTTTAAACTTTACAAAATTGTATTAGTTTTGCCAAATATCAAAATGAATCCGCCACAGGTATACATGTGTTCCCCACCCTGAACCCTCCTCCCTCCTCCCTCCCCATACCATCCCTCTGGGTCGTCCCAGTGCACTAGCCCCAAGCATCCAGTATCGTGCATCGAACCTGGACTGGCAACTCGTTTCATACATGATATTTTACATGTTTCAATGCCATTCTCCCAAATCTTCCCACCCTCTCCCTCTCCCACAGAGTCCATAAGACTGTTCTATACATCAGTGTCTCTTTTGCTGTCTCTAATACTGAACTTCATTTCCTGTAGTTTTTTCTCATTTTGTTTTTAAGTATAATGGTATTGTGTGGCATGACAGAGATATTAACTAAAGCTAAGGTGGTAATCAGATTGCAATATATATGTGTATCAAATCAATACATTGTATACTTTAAGCTTACATAATGTTGTATGACAATTATCAGTTTTTTTAATGAGTGTAATGATTAAACCTTTAGTCACTGATTCCAACTTTGATAATATTTGTTAATTTAAAACACAGACATTGGAAATTCAGTATATATAGTTAAAATTTTTGCATTTCTCACCATTTTCTATTTGAAAACTTATGTGAGTTTCACAGATCTCAGCCATGGTGGTTCATTTTTTAATTGAAAACCCCCGTAGCATCTTGGATTCCAAAACTTTAACACGTGTACTCGTAAGGCTTTTAGATCTGCCTTTACATGCTTTCCCCTTAAGGCTGCTTGAATAATATTGTCTTTGAAATGAAGAACCAGCATCAGATTCAAAATGAAGCATATCTGGGGGGACTTGCCTTATTTCTTTTGCCATCTCCCTGCTTACCTATCTACAAAATGGCTTCAAATATAAGACATATACCACTTTAATCTACCAGAGAGCTTTTGTTTTGCTTCAGTTATTGCTCACAGTTTTTCTTTTCTTTTCAGCTGCTTTTGTTTCCCTCACCAGTTCTCTGCTCTTATCATGTCCTTTTTCCATAATCCTATCACCCTTTCGTCTTTTATTGCTCCTTCTAGAAATAGAAAGTAGAAAAGAAATAAAGAAAATAGACATTGACAAAAGACAGATGGTGTAAAATAGACAAAGAAATGACCATATCTTAATTCTGCATACATGGTACTGCCCATGTGTGGTTTTTTAATTATATATATATATATATTTTTTTTTTTTCATTTATTGTAGCTAAGGTGATCAGCACCATTATTACAAGTCTGTCTCTTTTTAAACTTACTGTACTTCTTGTCCACTGTCCTAAGGAAATTGAGTTTTGATCTCAAGCTCTGTTAATCTTTTTATTTTCATATGCCATGCTTCTTCATATAGTAAAACCGCAATACCCCAAGCCAACATATAACCATTGGCCAAGAACAAACGAATAGATACTCTTGCTTTCCTCAACATTTCTACAAGAATGTAATTTCTTTTTCTGCTTTGTTTTCCTCCCCTGCAGATTCTGTTTTAAATGACTTTGTTATGATGCACTGTGTTTTTATGCCAAATACCCAGCTTTGCCCAGCTCTGGTGGCCCAATATCCTTTTGTTGTGAAAACTCTATTCCCTTGACGACACCCCCCATGTCTAAGGCCATTATTTCATCCCATGCTCTCAAGGTAAGTCATGACTGGGGCAGAATTATGCTTTCTGCCCTTGTCAAACTCTGAAACATCAGCAGTTTCCCTGCCTAACCACCCCCTACACACATAGATTTCTGATCTCTCCTTGGCATGGTTTTCATGTGTCGTGTTTTAAGGATTTTCTCCTTATTACCTGTGTAGAGAAACATGAGCCAATTTACCTAAGGAAGGTGATGCTGATGAGAAATATACATGCCTGGGAGGTAGACTACAGAAGGTGATGGCGGAAAATATTATTAGGGAGTATTATTAGGGATCACGTCCTAGGCTTGGAGACAGACTTTGCACCTCTGTCAGGATGCCTGGCAGGATGGACCGTGATCTGTTCATGTCCCTCTAAGCTGTAGTTTAATCAGACCACGGACCTGCTGAGATATATACAGGGTATCATTGTGGGGCCACTTTTCTTTCACATTCATCCTATCAACCCTATCCTCTAGATACTGATATTTATCCCTTTGTAGCTGTTTTTATTATTATCCCATTAACTTATGTCAAGGACACAAAACTTGAAATTCTAATGGCGTTTCCTCTAGGTAACTTGACCCTGAGCTTATTTGGGGGGCAGCGTTTCAGTGGTATCTTGAGTTGACCAGCTGGTACACAGGGTCTGGCAGAGGGAACATTCAGAAGACAGAAGCTGAATAAAAGAAGTGAATATCGTTAATGAGTGGAACCCTCAACTTTGGGGGAAGGTGAAAGTGTATTTTCCAATTCTGCTTTATTTTTAAAGCAGCAAAAATGCAGGCCCCCAAACACTTTGGCCTTTTTGAGCAGCTAAATATATGGAAGGAGAATAACTTTCTTTTTTTTCTAAGCAATCCAATCAATGTTGGCATGTTTTCCTTTTTCAGAATTATAATTGCCCTACCTGATTCTCATTTCCTTGTTCATAATTCTCTTTGAAGTCAACAGAAGGTGTGAGAATAGGAGATTGGAGTTGAATATGCTATTCAGAGAATGCTGCAAGAGTGAGATTTGGGTGTTTATTTGCCTGGAAACTATCTTTCCAAGTAATGACAGTTTAATGAGACTTAAATATATTATATATTCTTTCTGGCTCATATTCAGTTTTTCTCAAGTAAAATTAACACATTCAGGATCTCTCTGTGCTCTTTTAGCTCCATACATGGTAATCATTATTAGACCTTTGAGATTTTTGGAAGGAAAAATGAAAACCACCATTGAGTGTAGACTTTTTTCTCCCCAACAGTTAGCATGTTGATAAGCTTAAGGCAAATGAAACCAAATGAAGGGTGAGCGAAGGTAATGGGCCAAGTTATATCATCTTGACAGCTCAGAGCCCCAAATACTAAGCTGATAGTCTTTTTGCAGATTTTTATTTCTTCACTTGTTAGTTTGTTCTCCTTCAGAATTGATTGAGAACATTCACAGCGTTGACCTCTGTGCTGAAAGTAGAAGATCCCAGAGGGAAAGTCTGCGCCATGCCTCGGTGTAGAGGTGGGGGGTAACGAAGTGGAGGGGAGATGAAGGCAGGAGAAGTGGACAGTAGGGTCAAGGGAGGCCTGTGGTGTCCAGTCCTAACTTTTCTCAGAGATGAAGGGAGTCAGGATGGCTGGGCACCATCCGCACTACCTAAGTCCTCAGACCACCCCCTTCACACCCTGCCCCATGAGAACTCAGATTCTCTTAACTGTTCTGTTTTGAAACAACCCTTTACATGCCAGGCACCACTGACCCATATTATACCTCTTTATCCTTATAGAAGTTTATTGGGTTAGTGTCAGTTTTATTTAAAAGTGAGAATTCTGAGCCTCAAAAACAAACATGTCCAAGGCAAGTGGCAGAACTAGGATTTATCCAGGTGTTAGGATTCCAAGCCTGGGGTGTGGCACTTTTTTCCTTCACAACTTACTCTTTCAAAAGCTTATCCTTTAGAGTTTCAAAACATTTCTTGGAAATTTATTGCATGATACATGTTTATTTGTGCTTCAGTTGGCTAAAATAAAAGTGGGCCTAATTTGTTGAAACCAAATAAAGTGTCTGATAGAACTTTTTTTTTATAGCGATGGATATGTTCTGTATCTGTGCAGCCCAGTAGCCACTAGCCTTGAAATTGGGTTCTATGACTGAGGAACTGTATTGTTAATTTTATTTAATTTCAGTTAATTTAAATGTAAATAGCCACATGTAACTAGTGGCAGCTATATAGGACAGCTTAAGTCCGGTCCTTCAATTCAGTTCAGTTCAGTTGCTCAGTCGTGTCCGACTCTTCGCGACCCCATGAATCACAGCACACCAGGCCTCCCTGTCCATCACCAACTCCCAGAGTTCACTCAGACTCACGTCCATTGAGTCAGTGATGTCATCCAGCCATCTCATCCTCTGTCATCCCCTTCTCCTCCTGCCCCCAATCCCTCCCAGCATCAGAGTCTTTTCCAATGAGTCAACTCTTCGCATGAGGTGGCCAAAGTACTGGAGTTTCAGCTTATAGATACTGGGAATAAAACAAGAATTACTGTCCTGTAATGCCTGCGAGGCCAGAAAGACATCCTGCTGCAGACAAGCAAATGGAAAGGGCTGTATCTTTGAAGGTCATGTGTGTGTAAGTGTGTTTAAACCATGCTAAGGATTCAATTTCTAGTGTGTTTGGCTCCAGAGAGATGCTATATAGCTTCCTTACATAAGCTTCTTTTTGAATCATAAGTAATATAAACAAACTGTAACTGACTTAAGCAATAAGGGAATTCATCAAAAGGATGGGGTAACTCAGAGAATGGAAGGACTCCTTAGAGCCCAGGCCTTAGAAAGGAACCTTGGGGGCAGCAACGAAGGAACAGCTGCTAGACTAAAGTGAAAGGGAAAGTTGCTCAGTCAAGTCCGACTCTTTGCGACCCCATGGACAGAGGAATCTGGTGGGCTAAAGTCCGTGGAATTCTCCAGGCAAGAATACTGAAGTGGGTAGCTGTTCTCTCCTCTGGGGGATCTTCCCAACCCAGGGATTGAACCCAGGTCTCACACATTGCAGGTGGATGCTTTACCAGCTGAGCTACCAGGGAAACCCAACAATACTGGAGCAAGTAACCTATCCCCTTCTCTAGGGGATCTTCCCGACCCAGGAGTCAAACAGGGTCTCCTGCACTGCAGGTGGATTCTTACCAGCTGAGCATCCTGGGCCCTTGCCTCATTCCCACATCCCCGGGAGTAGCCCGGGTGACTGGTGACATCTTGGTCAAAGGAAGGCAAAGCACTTTACTGAATAGTTTTTCAGAGACTGCCTATAAAGAAAAATGGAGAAAGTGGAGAAATAGAAGATGAACAGTCAGGAAAAAAAAAAAAAAAAACCACTTATAAACTGTTTAGCATCATGTCCTCATGTGACAGGGAGCTAGAATGTAAAACTGAACAAGTGGGCTAATACCCATGTTGTTATGGGATTTAGGGATAGTAAAATACTTAACTGCGTTCCATTAAAGCACTTAAATTAAGCGCGTTGATTTGGCTGTGTGTTTTTAAAGTACTTATTAATATATGTGACTTTTCATAGCAGCCCTATGAAGAAGTCAGTGTTTTCACTGCTCTTTTTCCAAATCAATAAACTAGGATAATGAAAAATTATGATTTGCTCAGAGAAAGGTAATTACTAGTACAGAAAAGACTTGAGCTCTGAGCCACTGGCGTCTGTTCTGTCCTTAATCCACATTGTGCGTCTCCTCCAATTTTGCTTTTAGCATAGGAGACGATGGTAGAACTCTGTTTAACATTAATATTTCAGGCCTTTTATGTGCTAATGAGAGAGACTCTATTCATTAGATATGCTTGGGACATGATTTGGCCTGATGAATACAAGTGCTTTATAATGAGTTTCTTAAATTATATTTGTTCAATTTCTGTACTTTTCATCTCTAGTTTCTTTAATCTTTTAAAAATCTGCACTTAAAATACAGTTCAATTTTCTGTTCATCTTTAAAAAGAAAATTAACCCCCTGCCCCTTATAACCTTACCAGGTATTACTGTGGTTAACATTTTGATATGTAGCCTTTCAGTCTTTTTCCTATACATTTAGATATATGCTTTGAAACATAAGGATGGGTCATACTCTAAATAATTATGTATGTTTTGTTACTAAACAAACAGAGCCATTTTTCTGCCATTAATTTTTTCATATAATTTCTCTAAATATAGATGGCTTGGTCATCGTTAAAAATAGAACATTCTCACTGTGAAAAATTCAATTTACAGAAAAAGAGAACAAAGTTCACCTGATATCTCACCATTGAATTATGAAAAATCTTTCAGAAATTATATACACGTATAATCTTATGTATGTGAGATCATGTTATACATGCTTTGTAAAAATATGTGTTCTTTCATCTACCAGTATATGCTGTAGATCTCTTGAAATCAATATATGCAAATAAAACACCATCATTTTGTTCCGATAATTCCACAAATGCTTACTGAACACTAAGTTTTAGCTAAAACTGCCTTATACGGAGTAAATACAATAGGTTTCCTTATTGAAAAGGCAGGGTATCCATCTCTTATTTCTTTGTGAATATGATCTGGGGATGTTCTCTTTATAAGCTGACTTGGATTCTCTAAGAGGAACACTAACCAAAATTAGTAAACCAAGATTTATGAAAGGGTATCAGATTCTTAAAGCCATGTTTTTAGGGATATTCTTTGCATTTCTAAGGAAAATTGTCAGCTTAAATTCTGTTGAAGCCAAATTTTATCATTCTAGTCCCTTACTTGGTTTCTGAAAAAAATGTTTGATCTCTGTGTCATCATGAGAGCAATTTAGTCCTGCAGATATACAATTTGAGAATTTATTTCAAATAAGAAGGCTTAGTTTGATGATGCTATGAACGTAGTATCCTCTTTCAAAGAAAATGACTATATTATCAGATGTTCTACAAAATATTTTATATGTATCTTTCTCAGCCTCATATTAACACTGGGAGATGTGTACTCTTTTTGCATTAATGAAGTGAGACTGAGCAGATAAATAATGTGCTCCAAGTTACCTACTAGTAAGGGTTGTAGATCATGACAAACTGCAAAACTCTCAGAGAGATGGGAATACCAGACCATCTTACCCATCTCCTGAGAAACCTGTGTGTGTGTCAAGAAGCAACGGTTAGAACCCTGTATGGAACAACTGATTGGTTCATGGTCAGGAAGGAAGTACAACAGGGCTCTCTGCTGTTACCCTTTTGGTTTAAAGTGTATGCTGAGCACATCATGAGAAATGACGGGCTGGATGAAGTATAAGCCAGAATCAAGATTGGCAGGAGAAACATCAACAACCTCAGATATGTGGATGACACCACTCTAATGACAGAAAGTGTAGAGGAACTACAGAGCCTCTTGATGAGGGTGAAGGAGGAGAGTGAAAGAGCCAGCTTAAGACTAAAAGAAAAAAAAAAAAAAAACCTAAGATCATGGCATCCAGCCCTATTACTGCATGGCAAATAGAAGGGGTAAGGTGGAAGCAGTGGTAGATTTCCTCTTCTCAGGCTCCAAAATCACTGCGAATGGTGACTGCAACCATGAAATCAGAAGACAATTGCTTCTTGGCAAGAAAGCAATGACAAATCTAGACAGTGTGTTGAAAGGCAGAGACATCACTCTGCCGGCAAAGGTCCATATAGTCAAGGCTATGGTCTTCCCAGTGGTTGCTTACGATTGTGAGTGCTGGACCATAAAGAAGGCAGAACACCAAAGAATTCATGCCTTTGAATTGTGGTGCTGGAGAAGACTCCTGAAAGTCCCTAAAACAGCAAGGAGATCAAACCAGTCAATCTTAAGGGGAATCAACCCTGAATACTCACTGGAAGGACTGATGCTGAAGTTGAAACTCCAGTATTTTGGTCATCTGACGTAAACAGATGACTCAACGGAAAGGTCCCTGTTGCTGGAAAAGATGGAGGGCAGAAGGAGAAGAGGGCGTCAGAGGATGAGAGGGCTGGACAGCATCACCGATGCAATGAACATGAACTTCGGCAAACTCCAGGAGATGATGAGGGACAGGGAGGCCTGGCGTGCTGCAGTCCATGGGGTTGCAAAGAGTAGGATACGACTGGGCGACTGAACACCAACAAAAACAAGGGTTGGGACAGTATTTGAACCTAAGCAATGTGTTGCGTTAGACCAAGTCCTAGCTGCTCTGCTATGAGTACAAGCCCCTGCCTAAAATTAAAAATAGCCAAGAACTAAAGACTTCTAAAAACAGAGAATTCTGAAAATCAGTGAGAAAAAAAAAAAATTCTAAGCAAGAAAATAAGAAGTAGGAAGAGCTTCTGTGAGCTCCAAGTTAACAGGTACACACAAACAGAGATCAACCCAGGAATGCCAGGTCTTGTGAAGAATTCCAAAACCATCCATTTCCAGATTCTGAATTATTTCCAGAGGTAGAGCAGTAATAATATTGATGATCAGTAACCTTTAACTGAGCAGCTGGTATGTCTGAGATATGTTCTACATGGTTCACCAGTATTGCCTCATCTCCTCCTCAACAGCTATCCTAGGAAGTTTACTGATGGAGAGACTGGTCTCACAGAAAAGTGGGGAAGCCGCAAGATGAACCCAGGTGGTCTAATTCCAGAACTTGACTTCCCAAGCACACGTCGCATCAAGGAAGGAACAGACTTAGTGCTCAAGATAGGGGAGGCGAGGTGCTTCAAAAGGCGAGCTGGGTAGTAACGAGGCCCATAATACAGTGGGAAGAACAAGAGCTCTGAAATCAGGAGACCTGTGTTTAAAACCTACATCCTTTAAGCTATATGACTTGCAATTATCTTTAACCTCTCTGAACCCTGCCTGTATAATAGGGGTAATTACACCTGCCCTACCCTCCTCACCAGGTTGTTGTGAAGATCAAATAAGGCTATGTGTGTGAAAGTACATTATAAACCTTAAAGCCCCTTATAAATATTGCCCCTCTAAAAACAAACGATTGTACACCACGAGATGGACATAGCATAAGGTAAAGAATATAGCAAAGCTTTGTTGAGTCAGTGGGCAGATGACCCCCAAAGTTTGTTTTCAGCTTCAAGCAGAGATCTTGCATGCAAAGCAGGGTTTTAAAAAACAACAACATTGAAGAGTATCAGTTTGAATGTTGATAAGTGTTTTATAAATAGCTGCATAATTAGCATGTACTTACTGCAAAAAGTATACATAATATTTTATTCCCTGTTGTAGGCTGTAATGAATCTGCTGCCTCTACATCCTAGGAGGTTTTCACTTACTTTCCCCATGATAATTTTAATACATGGAACCATTATTAGCTGAATTAAGAATAAGTAAATGAGCAGTAAAAAAAAAAATACAGAAAAATTACAGGTGCCTGTGGTGAGTAAGATAATAACTAGGTAAAAATATATGAAATAATTATAGTGTTTGAACAGCAGAGCCGGCATGAGGAAAATGACTCAATGGAATATTAAACCTGCTGTTGGCGGGGTAGAAAGGCTCTGTGGCCTTCACCTCTTCTGAGTCCCAGCCCAAATACCTCGTTGAAAACAGATCCAGTTTGTCCTCATCCATGATTTTGTGATGTCAAAGGAGTTGGTCTGATTCAATGAAGATTTAGTCATTCTAAAAGCCTGTGGGCCTGCAGACTAAGTACCCAATAACTGAAATATTCTATTTAAAAAATATACCAGAAGTTGGTATTTGTTGTAGACTTAACCTGGTGATATTGAATATGAAGTTATTTAGAATATATCTATGATTTGTATTTAATATCTCAACAAAATGGAATTAAAGGTAATTTAGATAGTTTTAAAGAGCTTCCCTTTAAAGAGCTTCCCCTTTGGCTCAGCTGGTAAAGAACCTGCCTGCAGTGCAGGATACCTGGGTTCAATTCCTGGGTTGGGAAGATCCCCTGGAGAAGAGAAAGGTACCCACTCCAGTATTCTGGCCTGGAGAATTCCATGAACTGTATAGTCCATGGGGTCGCAAGGAATCAGACACAACTGAGTGACTTTCACTTTAAAGAGCTGTGGATTGGGGTTAGGGGGGAGAAGTATAAGAAAATACTATTATATGTAGCACTCCAAACAGTGTCATTGAATAGTTTAAGGTAAACATTCGAGGCTTTTTATGTTTCATGTGCCCAATCCTTTATTAGGAAATGCAGAGATTCACGATGAGTTTAAGACATGGTTCCTGCTCTTAAGGATTCTGTTTTTTGTATTTTTCATTTTTTTCTTCTTGAAGAATAGTTAATTTAAGTATTGTTTTAGTTTCAAGTGTAGAGCAAAGTGATTCATATTTATATATAGGCTTCCCTGGTGGTTCAGCTGGTAATGAATCTGCCTGCAGTACAAGAGACTGCTACTCAATTCCTGGGTCAGGAAGATCCCCTGGAGAAGGGATAGGCTACCCACTCCATTATTCTTGGGCTTCCCTGGTGGCTCAGATGGTAAAGAATACGGGTTCAATGTGGCATGGCAGAACTCCATGGGCAGAGGAGCCTGATGGGCTACAGTCCATAGAATCACAGAGTCAGACATGACTGAAGTGACTAAGCACAGCATGTTTTATATATATATATATATATATATTCTTTTTCATATACTTTTCCATTATAGGTTGTTAATAGATGTTGAATATGCTTCCCTGTGTTATATGCTGCTGCTGCTGCTGCTAAGTCGTTTCAGTTGTGTCTGACTCTGTTCGACCCCATAGACGGCAGCCCACCAGGCTCCCCCGTCCCTGGGATTCTCCAGGCAAGAACACTGGAGTGGGTTGCCATTTCCTTCTCCAATGCATGAAAGTGAAAAGTGAAAGTGAAGTCGCTCAGTCATGTCCAACTCCTAGCGACGCCATGGACTGCAGCCCACCAGGCTCCTCTGTCCATGGGATTTTTCAGGCAAGAGTGCTGGAGTGGGGTGCCATTGCCTTCTCCACTGTGCTACATAGTAGGTCTTATTTATTTTATATATATATATATATGTTGGGCTTTACCATCTGAGCCACCAGGGAATATGTTGGGCTTCCCTGGTGGCTCAGATGGTAAAGAATCTGTCTGCAATGTGGGAGACCGGGGTTTGATCCCTGGGTCAGGAAGGTCCCCTGGAGAAGGAATGGCAACCCACTCCAGTATTCTTGCCTGGAGAATTCCATGGACAGAGGAGCCTGGTGAACTACAGTCCATGGGGTCACAGAGAGTCGGACACGACTCAGCAACCAAAACACACACACACACACACACACACACACACATATTAATCCCAAACTCCTAATTTCTCTCTCCCCATTCCTCTATCCCCTTTGGTAACCATAAGATTGTTTGCTATTTCTGTGGGTCTATTTCAATTTTGTATGTAAATCATTTGTATCGTTTATTTTTTTAGATTCCACATGTAAGTGATATATTTGTCTTCCTCTGTCTGACTTACTTCACTTAATATAATAATCTGTAGGTCCATCCGTGTTGCTGAAGGATTCTGATTTAATGCTCTTGGAGGTGAAAGGTCTTATTACCATAATGAGAAACCTCAAGTTAGGATCTGAATCATCAGTAATTTTAACACTGCTTTCTAAAGCAACAGGCATTGGACAAGAGAAGTGGTTAAAACTATAGCAGAGAGGGTCTAGTTCAGACCCTCGGGATCCTGCCTTCCTGGCTCTCAGATCGCAAAGGCTGCAACCATTAAATCTTAATCTTCTATATGTGCTTTGTCTTCTTTGAGGGCTTTGGGGGATAGGTTCTATATCTCAGATGGGTTTTTCCATTATCCAACAAAATGCTAAGTCACCTAATTCTGCTGCATAATGTATGTTTGGATAAAGAAAGAATAATATTAGACACACAATAACATAGAGAAGTCAACAGAGTACTGGAAAGGGAGGTAAGAGAACTGAGTTTTAGTTCTAAGAATTCCATTGATAAATTTCAGAAAAATCACTTCACATCACTCTACATGTTTCTTTGCCTCTAAAATGGTGGAGTTGCAACATCACTCATTATCCAAGAAATGCAAATCAAAACCACTATGAGGTACCATTTCACGCCAGTCAGAATGGCTGCGATCCAAAAGTCTACAAGCAATAAATGCTGGAGAGGGTGTGGAGAAAAGGGAACCCTCTTACACTGTTGGTGGGAATGCAAACTAGTACAGCCACTATGGAGAACAGTGTGGAGATTCCTTAAAAAACTGGAAATAGAACTGCCTTATGACCCAGCAATCCCACTGCCGGGCATACACACTGAGGAAACCAGAAGGGAAAGAGACACGTGTACCCCAATGTTCATCGCAGCACTGTTTATAATAGCCAGGACATGGAAGCAACCTAGATGTCCATCAGCAGATGAATGGATAAGAAAGCTGTGGTACATATACACAATGGAGTATTACTCAGCCATTAAAAAGAATACATTTGAATCAGTTCTAATGAGGTGGATGAAACTGGAGCCTATTATACAGAGTGAAGTAAGCCAGAAAGAAAAGCACCAATACAGTATACTAATGCATATATATGGAATTTAGAAAGATGGAAATGATAACCCTGTATGCGAGACAGCAAAAGAGACACAGATGTGTAGAACAGTTTTTTGGACTCTGTGGAAGAGGCAAGGGTGGGATGATTTGGGAGAATGGCATTGAAACATGTATAATATCATATGTGAAATGAATCACCAGTCCAGGTTCGATGCATGATACAGGATGCTCGGGGCTGGTGCACTGGGATGACCCAGAGGGATGGTATAGGGAGGGAGGAGGGAGGGGGGTTCAGGATGGGGAACACATGTACACCCATGGCTGATTCATGTTGATGTATGGAAAAACCAATACAATATTGTAAAGTAATTAGCCTCCAATTAAAATAAATTTATATTTTAAAAAAATAAAATAATAGAGTTAAAGGAGACAAAAATCAAAGGACTTTTACAACTCAGATTCTATGAGTCTGTGAATCGTCTGAAATCACCTTAGTATATGAGGTGGCCACTTTGACTATTCTGGCTTTTTCTTAATTGTGTTGAAAATAACAATTCAAGGAATAATTCCAGAATCTCTTACAGACTTTAACCTAGCACTTTATGAGGTACAAGAATCAGATACTAGAACTATATTATCTTTCTGTGATTCTTTTCCCCATGAATTCGAGTAGCCATATTGCTTCTTAGCAGAATCCAGCTGTCATGATATTATGAGCCATGACCTTATTCTTATTCTATACATGTATTTCTTGATAATAAATCATTAGATTATCATATATTTTATATTCTTTACTAATCCACTGTTAGCATCACTATGAACAAAGCTAGTGGAGGTGATGGAATTCAAGTTGAGATATTTCAAATCCTGAAAGATGATGCTGTGAAAGTGCTGCACTCAATATGCCAGCAAATTTGGAAAACCCAGCAGTGGCCACAGGACTGGAAAAGGTCAGTTTTCATTCCAATCCCAAAGAAAGGCAATGCCAAAGAATGCTCAAACTACTGCACAATTGTACTCATCTCACATGCTAGGAAAGCAATGCTCAAAGTTCTCCAAGCCAGGCTTCAGCAATATGTGAACTGTGAACTTCCTGATGTTCAAGCTGGTTTTAGAAAAGGCAGAGGAACAGAGATCAAATTGCCAACATCTGCTGGATCATGGAAAAAGCAAGAGAGTTCCAGAAAAACATCTATTTCTGTTTTATTGACCATGCCAAAGCCTTTGACTGTGTGGATCACAATAAACTGTGGAAAATTCTGAAAGAGATGGGAATACCAGCCCACCTGACCTGCCTCTTGAGAAATTTGTATGCAGGTCAGGAAGCAACAGTTAGAACTGGACATGGAACAACAGACTGGTTCCAAATAGGAAAAGGAGTACGTCAAGGCTGTATATTGTCACCCTGCTTATTTAACTTATATGCAGAGTACATCATGAGAAACGCTGGACTGGAAGAAGCACAAGCTGGAATTAAGATTGCCGGGAGAAATTTCAACAACCTCAGATAAGCAGATGACACCACCCTTATGGCAGAAAGTGAAGAGGAACTAAAAAGCCTCTTGATGAAAGTGAAAGAGGAGATTGAAAAAGTTGGCTTAAAGCTCAACATTCAGAAAACGAAGATCATGGCATCTGGTCCCATCACTTCATGGGAAATAGATGGGGAAACAGTGGACACAGTGTCAGACTTTATTTTTTTGGGCTCCAAAATCACTGTAGATGGTGACTGCAGCCATGAAATTAAAAGACGCTTACTCCTTGGAAGGAAAGTTATGACCAACCTAGATAGCATATTGAAAAGCAGAGACATTACTTTGCCAACAAAGGTCCGTCTAGTCAAGGCTATGGTTTTTCCTTTGGTCATGTATGGATGTGAGAGTTGGACTGTGAAGAAGGCTGAGCACCAAAGAATTGATGCTTTGGAACTGTGGTGTTGGAGAAGACTCTTGAGAGTCCCTTGGACTGCAAGGAGATCCAACCAGTCCATTCTGAAGGAGATCAGCCCTGGGATTTCTTTGGAAGGAATGATGCTAAAGCTGAAACTCCAGTACTTTGGCCACCTCACGCGAAGAGTTGACTCATTGGAAAAGACTCTGATGCTGGGAGGCATTGGGAGCAGGAGAAGAAGGGGATGACAGAGGATGAGATAGCTGGATGGCATCACTGACTCGATGGACGTGAGTTTAAGTGAACTCTGGGAGTTGGTGTTGGACAGGGAGGCCTGGCGTGCTGCGATTCATGGGGTTGCAAAGAGTCAGACACGACTGCGTGACTGAACTGAACTGAACTGAATCCACTCTTGAAATAGACATTAACTAAGTATGTATCTTCAATAGTGTCCTTCATATGTTAAAAATGTGTGTGGTATGCATTAATAATCCTTTTAAGCTACTATTTGTGCTGGAGAAGACTCAGATTTTTATTCTACATTGGACTTTCTCCATCAAATGGTTAACACATTATTACTCCAGCTTTAGCCACAAAAAGTAATGGTTTCTGGAGCCTTTCTGATGTATGTGAATTTATTAACATATTATTTGAAATGTTACTCGTTAGGGTGCATTTCTGACATCATATTGAGACAAGGGGCCTGGTGAGATGTTCTTTATTCTTTGATTACTGTCTGAAGGGAATATAGTTTTTTCTCTCTCCACTTGTTTTTTGTAGGAGTTAAATAAAATCTAAAAATCACATAAATGTTCTAAACATCTGGATAGATTGTCATGGGGATAAACAGAAGCCCTAGTACCTCACCTGTAACCATCTAATCAATTACATGTAAAGTCCTGTCTGTGTCCCCTGAGAATCTGGTTCAGCAGACTGTTGATGAATAGAAGGGTATGTTGTCTGTGGAGGGGCCGAATCCTTGAGCACATACTTGGATTCAGCTATAAAAGTGCTATTAACTCCCATCCCATCTCAGTTAAATATGTACCTGAAAGAGGAAAGGTAAGACTTGGTGAAACAAATCAGTGCTTCCTTTTGTTTATTTCCAGAGGCAAACATATGTAACTTTCACAAGAAAAAAGGGAAAGCCTCTTCCTGGTCCCACTGGATTCAGTCAATTCTAGCTCCAGGAGGCTATGGAGTATACGTGAAGAGCGGCAGGCAGTCAGCCCTTGGTTTCAGGATTGGACCGGCTGAGTCATCTCTAGAAAGCTAGGAGCTTCAACAAAAAATTAAGGAAGGGAGAGAGAGGGAAAAGAGAGAGGAGGAGAAATCTCTCCTATTAGGACTTTTGCTTCCCAGATGCAATTACTCCTAATAATTTCATGAACCTGAGCACTAGTGTGTAGTCACTATAGGCACTGTTTGGGCCATGAGGGTGGTGATAGGAAAGAGCCCCTGTCTGGATTTGTAAGCCCTGCCATTTACTCACTGAACAACCTTGGGCAGAAGTCCTCTCTGACCCTCAGTCTCCTCATCTGTAAATATTTACCCTTCAGGTTTGTGGAGAGCATTACATGATCATGTAAGCACATTGAACATATTTCTTATAAACTGTAATGCTCTACACACATTTGAGGTGTTAAACATGTTAATCCTTCCAGTTGTGTTCTTGTATCTTTTACTGTAGACAAAAGACAGATTTCCCCAGCAAGAGAGAAGACAAGAAGAACCTTTGCCTGACCCACAGAGACAATGACAATTTAGGCATTCTACACTAAAGCCCTCTAGGTTAGCCACAGGTGTGCAGCTGATGTTTCTGGATCCAGTACACAGGGGTTTGTGTTGCTTTCTTGATCCAAGTCAAGGTAACCTAGAAAGTTAGAATTATATCATCTTGCTATCATTTTGATATTTCAAACATTTCAGCCTCATACAAGTAGAAAAGAGTCTCTCTCTCTCTTACTGATTTGTAGATGAACGAATACATGGTTTTCAATCAGCCAATTACCCATTTGGTACCCACCACGTGCCTGACTATACTGCAAGGTACTCTAAAAAGTCTTAGTAATGGCCAGCATTACAATTCTTTGGAAAGAAAAACTGAGTTATGCATGCCTACAAGCAAGAGATCAAAGGGTTAATCAGAAACGAAATAATTTTCACATAAAGTGATCTTTCTTCCCTGTGTTATTGTAAGCTCAAAGAGAATTGTAGCAATACAGGTTGAGCAATTTTCCTTTTTTGTGAATCCCGTGCTCCATTTATGAAAGCCACTTTGCAAGCCATTTACATTCAGTAAACCTTTGCTTTAAGATTCTGTCATTTACCTTGATCATTATTTATAGTCCCTTTAGAAAAGGCCCTTGACTGGTTTAGCTCCCAAGTATAGCACTGCCATGGGACAGTTTTCTTTTAAGTCATGGTTGTAAGCTAGGACATGCTCAGTCTTGTAGCCAGGTATGAGGCCTGGCGATATTGTGTAATGGGGACTAAACTAGTTGGAATGAGGAGTCTTGGATTTAAAACCAACCTTGGACTTAAAACTCACAATGTAATCTTGGTCGTTTACACTCCTTTACTGTCAAGTTTACTAACTTGTAGAAAAAGAACAATGTCTTTCATCACGAGACTATAAAGTAGGGCTTAACTGAGGTACTCTGTGTGCAAGTGCCAGTTAAAAAGAGGAAATTGTTTTATGAATGAATTGTCTATAATATGAACTACTTAAAAAGGGAATGGTATGGCTAATCTAAACTCTTTCTTGATCACATATTCTGTTCTCTCTACTGTAATCCACAAAAGAATGTAAACTGAGAGCAGGGACCTTCACAAGACACATAGAGTAGACATTCTATCAAGTATCTGTTGTATTAATGGGTAAAATTTCCATGTAAGCATCAGTGTGCTAGGCATGGTTTAGAATATAAGAAGAATAATGTATTAACCTAGCCTCAAAGAGTTTATAGTTAGGATGACTAGCCATTCGTGCATGAAAAGCCAATGTGAATTAAATTATGGCTCTAAACAAGAGAAGAAAGGATGCATAAAAAGTGTGTCTGAGTCCCTCACCAGAAGACGGATATAGCAGGAAGGTTTCCTCATCTTAACCCTCAGTGAGTTTATCTATCTTCAGCCTCACTTCCTTCCCGTGTACTTTTTATATCAGTCACAGTTCCAGAAGGACCAGGTACCCACTTGTAAGGGTTTGACTGAAGTGCATATAATGAGGGATTATAGAGATGTGTCCAGAATTGTGGGAGCCAAAGAGAGTTGGTGAGGCCCAACAGCAGGAAGCGTTACCACCCACAGAGGTGAAGGCAGTGCAAGGGGAAGGCACGGAATATGACGAAAGCCAAAGCTAGGCGCAACAAAAATCCTTATCAACACACAAGTCCAGTAGAGCCGTGCAAGTCTAATTCTTTGGGCTACTGTCAAGGCAAAGTCTGCTGGGTTTGTATGCATTTGGTCCAGAACTTTTAGGCAGGTGGGGCTTTTCTTGAGGGCCTAAGGAAGAAATTCCATCAGTCCAAAAGGCCTTCCTGGAGCCGGGATCTGTCATTCTACCTTTGCTTGTAGCACAGAGAAATGGCTAAATGTTCTTCCTTGACTCCTTGGTACTTACCATGCACAGCCTTCGCAAGGTACAGAACAAGAGAAAATGGATTATGCCCTCAACAACAAGAGGCGAGTCATCCGCCTGGTTTTGCAGTGGGCTGCCATGTATGGAGACATCCTACAGGAGGATGACGTGGCCATGGCTTTCCTGGAGGTAGGTGGGGATCATCCCTTCCAAGAGTGTGTCTTTGTCCTACAATACAGCCCACTGTATTGTAGGACAGACCACCCACAGGCATGGCAGCTTCCCTAGAGACAGAGTAAGCGCAAATTCTAGACTTTGTTAACATGTTCATTCATCAGAAAGGTACTATCAGAAAAGTATAAAGAAAAGCATCATCCATTATCCTGCCAGTCTAATTCAGTAACTGGTAGTAGCATTCTGATGTATTTTCATTTATTTGCTTTCTTTGTTATATTTTCTGTAGTTATAATCAACATAGTACCCATCATTTCACAGGATGCCTTTTCTACTTTATGTAAGGATTTTTCTATGTCAGTAGAGTCTAATAAAATTTTCTGATGGCCTTTGAGTAGCTATGCCACAGATATATTTATTTCTTCCCATATTGTTGAATATATCATTTCCATTTTTACTTTCCTAGAAGAGCATAATGAACATTTTTGTACAAATAGGTCTATTTTTGGTTCTATTCCTAGAAGTCGGATTACTAGATCAAATGGTGATGCTTTTGAGTACAATGGAGCAGATAACTTTATTAAAGAATTCTTATGCCAGTGAAGTGGTTCTGAAGGGCCATGATTTACTTTGTAAACACTGATTTAAGCTGAACTTCCCTTTCCTTCCCATGGCTCCAGCCCACGTTACAACAGTGACGTGAGCATTTAATCCTTAATGATTCACTCTATCCTCAGAAACTGAGATGAGGATCTTACTTCTGTGCAGGCGAAAGGCAACATGATTTCTGTTTCAAGCTTTATCAGTCTGTCTGTTTAAGAATGAATTATCCAAAAGAAACATCCCCACTCACTCCTTCTTAGTCATATCATTTGGCAGGCAGAGAAATGAGGCTGGGAGGAAAGGTGGATGATGAGAGTCCCTCAAGACTATGGAATGAAAGAGTTTGAAGATGTAGAGGAATAATAGTCACTTGGGTCATTGGGTTATGGCTTCTACCCATTGCTTCCAGTAAAGGACCATTTTGCACATGAATCAGAATGATGGTGATGCTGCTGCTGCCAGAGCTCTCGGCTTCTGCTGGGGAGCCCACTGCCCCTGCACAAAGCTGGGCAGGGACTCTGCTGCTCAGTGGGCAGAACCATCGCAGGACATCAGTGAGGTGTCCTGAGTTAGTGACATAAACTCCACAAAACTTCAGTGCAGTGCTGAAAACCATGGCTGTACTTTTACCACCAACAGTTAACCATGACTAGTAGTAAATATTAAATAAACAACAAATACTAAAATAATATTCAAAATAAATATTAAAATTCCCCTGAAAAAAAGATTGAGGTGAAAGAAGTGCTCTTAAAGACTATAAAATAACCCATTCCAGAACACTGCGTTGCTTTGCCTTCTGTATAAATATCATATAAACACTTGATTTGCGATTTAAATTTTTTAAATTTGTTTATTGTGGTAGAACACAGCAATCATAAAACTTGCTATTTTAATCATTCTTAAGTGTACAATTCAGTGGAATTAATTATACTCACAATGGAACACATGCATCACTACCATCAGTTTCCAAAATTTTTTTCTCACTTGCCATGTTGAATTTAGACATGCTGTAACATTTTCTTATTTGTCCCTAGTCCATGAAACCATGGTCTGGAGATGCTAGGGAGGCAGATGACATAAGGACATGTCTTTGTTGCTCTTTGCAGAATTATGTACCTTTTGCAGCTCTTGTTAAAAGCCTGTGACCTTTGCCAATTACAGGAGTTTTATGTGTCTGTATCAGATGATGCCCGGATGCTTGCCACCCTCAAGGAGCAACTGCCTGAGCTGGAGAAGATTGTCAAGCAAATGTAAGGAAGGGCTTGGCTTTGGGGTGAGCTTTCACCAAGTAAGTGTCTGCTGACTCTCAATCACATCATCATCCAAAAAGTCCTTTGTCCCCACAAAGGGTGAAAGCTGATTTGAGTGGTGTGGGCCTCAGGCGAGGGGGTGCAGTCAGGCCAGATGACAAAAGGGTGGAGATTCTGCCCAGCTGCCTTCTGCACTGGACAGCTGCCCAGAGAAAGCCTGGGGAGCCAGAGATCCTCCTTGGACGTCTGACTCAGTAAACCTGGGTCCCTTTGGTTCAAGGCAGGGAATCCAACACCACAGCGGTCAGTGGCATTTAAGCAAAGTTTGAAGAGAATTACTTATCTGGGAAATTCACGTTATGCTGCCAAAGCTGTTAATGGTGAATACTTGCGTCCTCTAAGTGGAAACACGGGTTTGCACATGCTGTCCCTTGAGCCACTGATTAAATACTGGCTACTAGATAGACTTTGAGAGTGAGCAATCCCGGCTTTTAGCCTCACTTAGACCAGGGATCTGCCTGGGACAAAAGCTGATCTCTTAGCTGTCCCCTCTGTGCTTTGGCCTCTTGGTGTTAAAATAAGGAGGCTCAAATTGCCCCCTGAAGGGATGCTGTGATTTCATTTCTAACACAAGATTAAAGTTATATACAAATGAAGCCATTTAGTAGTACCAACAGTATTAAATAATGTGCTTTCTCTGTTTCTCGTAGTTCAGAAGATGCAAAGGCTCCACAAAAGAAGGTCAGTGGCAATGGATCAGGATTCTCTAATTATGCCCTGTAGACTGACAGTTCTCCAGAAATATAACATTGCAATATGTGACAGTGATGTCTTTGTAAATACAAAATATGTTTTCTTTATTTCTTGACTCTGCTTCTCAGGCATGTGTCCTCTGAGTTGCAGATATTCATCTGTCATCCTCCCCTTATGGCAGCTACTATTGTTATTTTTACAGCACAAAGTTCTTTTGCAACAGTTCAACACAGGCGATGAGAGAGCCCAGAAGCGCCAGCCTATCCGTGGCTCTGATGAAGGTGAGATTTTGTTTCCAGCGTGTGTAGATTATTTAAAGTCAGAATGAAATCTTCCCTCTGGGCATCACCCCTTGGGCCCACAGAATAGCTTTTCTTGGCTCTCTGTGCACTCCAGATGGTTTGCTTGGAGGTGCCCTTTGGCATTCCAATTATTTTTGTCCTTGAACTTGGTACCTGGGGCCAAGGTGCTTGTTCACACTTCTCTGATTCTGCCTCTACCCCACTGCCACCTTTCCTTGAAGGAGAGAAAGATTATTTCAGGGGCCAGTTGTCAAGGTGGCTGGAAGGTGGTTGGTGTTTTGCAGATGCCTCTCAGAGGTGGAGCACCAGGGTCAGCTGCTCACCTGCCGAGCAGGGCTCCCGCCCAGGAAGAGTGCCCCCGGCCCTGAGCACTACCTCATTAGCACCCATCGGGGAGGCCCAAATACCAGCTGCTATTGTTTGCTTGGTTAAGATTTCTTCGAAGAGTCACAGGCAAAATAAAATGATCATGATGAAATCTTCATCTTCAGCCACAGATGAATGTTGTAATTTAGGGGTGCCCCAAACTCAAGAATTACAGGAGGTGGAATTACTTCCAGGACTTGTGTGTTCAGAGCTGAACATGTGGATACCACATGCAGATCTACTGAACTGAACACCACCCAAGCCATGTGCCCAGGCCTCAGAGTACACACAGCAGTGGACAAGTGAGCAGGAAACTTAGCAAATGTTCATGACCCCAGGCAGAAGCACTCCTGTTTACAAGTGTTCATGCTGACTCCCCACCACTGAACTAGGCAGTGGGAACCTAGTGATCTGCCTACCACACAACACTCCTGTATTGTGAAAAAGAAACACTCATAGACAAGGGCAGACCCTGAAAACTTGCCTAAACATGCCTCTCATTCTTTCCCCATGACCTGTGTGTGGGTTTTTCACAACTATCTGTTGTGGTTTTTGTAACTGGGATTGGCAGTCATGGACTGTTCTTAGACCAATGCTAAGGTAAGTTTTAGAAGAGGACAAATGTAGGCATCCATGAGCACAAATAAATACAAGTCATAAGAATGGCAAGGCAAGGCAAATTTTGGAGGATACATCCAAACATTTTGAATAGCTTATGGTTTTTTTTAAGAACTCCCAAGACCAATTTATCTTATTGTTGCTGTCTTCCCAATAGTTCTGTTTAAAGTCTATTGCATGGACCACACCTACACAACCATCCGGGTACCGGTGGCTGCCTCGGTGAAGGAAGTCCTCAGCGCAGTTGCCGACAAACTGGGCTCCGGGGAAGGCCTGATCATCGTCAAGATGAGTTCCGGGGGAGGTAAGAGCCTTCTGTAGAGGGGAATATGCCATCAAATAGAACCCTGGCAGGCAGTTAGTGGGGCCCTTTCAAGCTGATCCAAAGGGACGAGTGGGTGCCGTGTGTGTTCCCACAAATAACAGAAATGAAGGTGGTTAGAAGTGGGCTGGGCTAGTGTCTTAATATCCTCTATCCAGTAGGTGCCCACTCTGAAGCAGAAAGAGATGAAGAGGAAGCTGGAATGAGGTCTCTGGTGTGGATGTCAGCCTGGAGTTTTCCTATAAACCCTAAACAGAAAAGCTTAATGCTGTAATAACCTATAATAGGAAAGAATTGAAAAAATATATGTGTGTGTGTGTGTGTGTGTATAAGTACCTATATACATGTAACTGAATTACTTTGCTATATACCTGAAATAACACAACATGCTCAGTTGTTCATTCATGTCTGACTCTTTGCAACCCCATGGGCTGTGTAGCCCACCAGGCTCCTCTGTCCATGGGATTCTCCAGGCAAGAATACTGGAGTGGGTTGCCATGCCCTTCTCCAGGGGATCTTCCCGACCCAGGGATCGAACCCTGGTCTCCTGCTTTGCAGGCAGATTCTTTACTATCTGAGCTACAAAGGAAGCCCCAAAATAACACAACACTATAAATCAAATATACTTTAATTAAGACCAAAAAAAAAAGAAGTTTAAGGCCTTGGAGCTCTGAGACATGTGGGCCCTGAGAGGACACCTGGCTTTTCTGGCTAAAGGCTACAGGTTTTCATGAGTCTGAAGTTAGCGGTGGTCACAGGCTGGTTCTTTTTGGCTGATGATGTCTCCCTCCTTTCCCAGTAGAAAGGGCAGGAACTCAGCTCATCGACAAAGTGAGGAGTATTTTCCCCCACAGGATTACTTGACTACTGCCTGCTTTCATCCATCATGTATTTATTGGCCACTCGGTGTGGCTGTGACATGAGGGGAGGTGTATGCAGAGCCTGTGCCTCCACGTGGCTCAGAGGCTGGCGAGGAGGGAGACGATAAACAGTCACCGTCCAGGTGACAAGAAGGGTCTGCACGCGTTGCAGCGAGAGGCTGTGGGAGGGAGCCATGAGGCTTGCTTATCCAGCAATGATTTGATACTCATTGGAGGATCCTTCAGGATCCGAAGGAGGCCATTTCTGCCGCATTTAAAGACAAATTATTCCACTGAGGCAGAATTTTTAAATATATCTTGGCTCCCCAAAATATCCCCCTCCATTTCTGTTCCTGGTGCACATGACCCAGGACGTCTGTCTGTCCACCATGAGCCCTCTGGCACACTCTCGCCATAGTTCTCCCAGGTGCCTCCTTCACTGCCTTCAGGTTTTCCTGTCATTGTCTCTTGGAGGCCCCCCTCCTTCCTTTCTTTGGTTCCCCCTCATCCATCCTTCCCAGCCTCCCTCCCTGCTCTATTGTTGTCTCCTCCTCACTGCTTACTCTCTGATGCATTGTCACTGTCTGCATCCCTCACTATGATGTAAGCTCTTTGGGGACTATTTTTTTTTTTTTTGATTATCATTCCCTTCTGTATCCTCAGTGTCCAGAGCAGTGTCCAGCATATAGTAAATGCTAAATAAATATCTTTTGTATGAATTATTTTAAATATAAGAGACTTCATCTAATAATGCAGTTGCCCTCCAAATTAGGGAATGAGTGAAAAAAATAGTGATAAATTTTACATCGAAAGTCATGTGGGATCTCAGAAAGCCCCCTAAATTTTCTAAAAGTGATACTGTCATCTCCAAAGGGCTGGGCATTAATTACCATCTAGAAGCAGAACTTGTTTTTTAAGTAGCAGGTGCAGTTTTTGTATGCAGAACTGGGTACATTGACCCTCGGGTATTTCCATCACTGTTTTGGGGTCATTTCTGATGGCATCCTGAGTGTTGTGTGCCTGCGTGATTGCTGTGTCTTTTTTATTCAGTGGATCCCTTCAGTACAGTATTTTGTGCAGTCACTCTGCATGTTCCAGTAATTCACCAAGCTGGCAATTTGTTGGTGTGATTAGGGCAGTACAGCAAATCTCAGATGCATTTAATAGGCAATCTCATGCTTTTTATGTTCACAGAAAAGGTGGTGCTCAAACCTAATGATGTTTCAGTATTTACAACGCTCACCATTAATGGACGCCTGTTTGCTTGCCCGCGAGAGCAATTCGATTCACTGGTAGGTGTGGATGGCCGCCTTGGAGCAGCGTCTGCAATCAGAAAAACTTGTCTGGAGCTTAATTTTGCAGTCACATTGAACTCAGTTGCTAAAAAAATTCTTGAATGCTACTTGTCTTTTTCTTTTCTCCGGTCTATTAGGTAAGCCTCAGGTGTTCATTTGAGACGCTCTGAGCTTTAGATTTACATTTGTGGAAATTCACCAAGTTGCACTATGATTGGGGCATAATTCAGCTTTCAGAACTCTTTGTAGTAATTCACCTCCTTGAAATGTCCCTGATTTAAATACTGATATTCAAAAACATGAACACTTAGAGACCAGGATAGAAATAATTTTTTTAAGGCAAGACATTGCGATTTATCCTGCTCCTTAGGGGGATGTAGAAATGCATTATGAAAGAGCCACTCTACGGTCCAGGGAAAATGCCGTTCCCTGAAAGGGCTCTCTCCATCTTGTGCGGCAAATATCAGAGGGCAGCTGTCTTCCCTAAGTCTCCAAAACACTGTTCACAGCCCCACACAGCTCTCTGAGTAAAGGCTTAATCAACTGTGTTAACAAGTGTGGCCCTCTCTCCTTTATGCTCTGGTGGGGTTCATTTCTGTTTCTCCTTCAATAGTTAGGCATGGAAATGAGTAGCTACCGGAGTATCTTCAAGAGCCTGTGGGGCCAGCTCAGATCACTAGCTTTTTCCATGTTAGACACACCGGGCTTCTTTACTAAGAAACGTGCGACACAAGCACTATGGTGTGTTGCATTTTGTTGCTGTTGTTTAGTTTCCAAGTCATGTCTGACTCTCTTGTGACCCTCTGGACCTGCCAGGATCCTCTGTCCATGGGATTTCCCAGGCAAGGATATTGGAGTGGGTTGCCATTTCCTTCTCTGGGGGTCTTCCTAACCCAGGGACTGAACCTGCAACTCCTACACTGGCAGATGGATTCTTTACCACTGAGCCACCAAGGAAGCATTTTAGAGGGGAGAATTTAACTACATGAGTGATGCACGAATACATTCAGTTAGATCAGATGTTATAGGTAAATCAAGATTCCCCTCCTTGGACTTTCTAGAGCTCGCTTAGCCTCATTGTGACTCTGACCTTCTGACCTGGGGAGAGCTAGTTTGTGCAGCTGCACAGGTTAAGCAGATTTTGTGACTTCTTGAATTCACCTGGAGAGGAACTTTGCAAAGGCGGCATGAGTTCTCCTGACCTCCCTCACCCACCAGCACTGTCTGATCTGAGTCTGTTCACGGTCCTTTTCATGGATTTTTCATTATCTACATCCACTGCTTTCTAAAAATAAATACTTCCCAGTATTGAGAGACTGGGGAGGGAAATGGCATGAATGAGTCATACTACCCTCTCCTGGTAGCAAAACCCAGCAAAAGCCAGTTTAGTTGCAGACCTGCTGAAGGTGCTGTGTGATGCGTTTGCCACTTGGGGCTTGGGCCTCTCCTGCCAGATGGTTCTTGGCCGCAGTGTCTGGTGACATGCTGTACAGATGCAGAATGTGGACCATCTCCAGCTCTCTGTGGGGAAGATACTAACTTTTTAAGCCTCTGTTTATTTGCACACAATCCTGCAGCCTCACAAGTTCTCAGTCCTTCCTAGTCTTCCATTTTAAGTCATGCGTAATTGCAAGGAGCTTGCTTTGCAGCAAGTATCTGGATGTGAACATGCTTAACTTCTTCCCTGTTGGTGCTCTGCCACTCCCTGGCCTGCCAGTTATGCCATCCTTTCTAAGGAGTGGTCACAAAACTGTAGGCATGAAGCTCTTTTTCCGGCTTTCTAAAGATTTGAGGACAGTCCATCCAGGAAAAGTCGTACACAGAATGACTCTGCAGGACAGAATGCTGGCCAGACCTTTGATCCATCAACACATACTTAATATGAAGGGCCAGCATCTGCGTGACACTGTACCAGTGTCCCAGAGCCTCTGTCCTTACAATAATCATGGTCAAATTGGGAGATGAAACTAACACAAACAGCCTGGAACAGAATGAACCATAGTGCAGAAGTGCTGTCTAGAATTAGTAGTGCCAGCAGTTTGTCCTTGTTGCTTAAGGGCTCAGATTCTAGAGCTTTACTTTCTTGACATTTTAAGCATAAATGTTAGTACAGAGCAACTTACAATAAAACCCCACTATACTGTAATTGGCTTCTACTTTCATCCATTCACTAGCTCCTTAGGTTTTTCTTTGGGGGCTAACCTATATCATTCCCGGTGTCGTGGATGATTCTGGCTCTAACATGGTCTTGAAAATAGATCCATCACGGTCCTTGCACCCCAGGGAGCTCATAGTGTAGTGTGGGATACCCGAGTGTGATGGCATCTAGTGTGACAAATGCCATTGCGGACCTGGGTACAGCGTGTGGGAGCCCGAGGAAAGAGGGCGCTGAGGTGGCAGCTTGCTTTAGCCATCTGTCACTGACAATCAGCACATCCTTTTAATATCTTAGTTTCCTCACCAGGACAGTGGGAGCATAAGAGCGCTATTCTCCTAATCACCCCATCCAAGCTTAACAGAGAAATCAGCTCTCAAAAAGAGCAAAGTCAAGTCTACAGGAGTTCTTTGCCTCTGTGTGGGCACTTTTCAGATCTGTCTGTGTAATGCAGACCCTACATAGTTTCTTCTGTGCTTCATCTGTAGGAAATTTCCACAGGGATATCTAGGAGAAAACAGTCCAGGAATCTGCTTCCTATGGGGCCAGCATGTAATTCCCCTTCAGATGGAGGAGCCCTCTGCACTGCTCAGATTGCTCCCTGGTGGTTCATGGAGGGAAGCAGTCAGCCTGCCCTTCTCTTGGTGAGCCCTGTTCACTCACAAAAAGTAGAGATTCAACAGGGGTTTCTGTTTCTCTCAAAAGGGATTCAGGATGATATACTAGCATCCACAACTAAAAGTATTCTATGGCATTTTCCCTGTTGTTGTTCAGTCACTCAGTCATGTCCGACTCTTTGCGACCCCATGGACTGCAGCACACCAGGCTTCCCTGTCCTTTACCATCTCCCAGAGTTTGCTCAACTTCAGGTCCATTGAGTTGGTCCTGCCATCCAACCATCTCATCCTCTGTCGTCCCCTTCTCCTCCTGCCTTCAATCTTTCCCAGCATTAGGGTCTTTTCTAATAAGTCAGTACTTCGCATCAGGTGGCCAAAGTATTGGAGCTTCAGCATCAGTCCTTCCAATGAATATTCAGGATTGATTTCCTTTAGGATTGACTGGTTTGATCTCCTTGCAGTCCAAGGGACTCTCAAGAATCTTCTCCAGCACCACAGTTTGAAGGCATCAATTCTTTGACTCTCAGCCATCTTCCCTGTAGTTGGGCTAATTTATCCCCTCTGTGAAAGCTGTAAGACCTCAAGGGAAAGAGATGAGGACTCAGACTAAGGAAAGAGCAAAACCAAGGAATAGAGGACAGGTCCACAGCAGAGCAAACAGGCAAGAGGGAAGGCAGGATGTGGACAGTCAGCCAGAGCCTTAGACAGAGTCCTCCTGCTGAGCGTGTAAGAGCTTCCTGACATTCCTACCTGAGACCTACCCTGCTTGAAACCATACTGCTTGTTTCCATAAACAACCTGCCCATTAGCTTCAAGTCAGTTCCCTAAGTTTTAAACCTTTGGAATAATGATTTTTCTTCCATGTTCTGTGTGCCCTGCTCTTCCTGCCCTAGAGTGAATCAGCAACAACCGTGTTTGGCTCGTACATACAGGTGCTGCACTCCTCACTCTTCCTGTGCCTCTGCATTGGCACAGCACAGCTGGGAAGGTGGGGCCACCTCTGTGCTGGGCACTTGCTCACATGCCACACTTAAATTATTCCCATCCTGTTCTCTTAACAAGCCTAGGTACTAGGTGGTGGTGGTTGTTAAGTCACTAAGTCGTGTCTGACTCTTAACGACCCCATGGACTGCAGCACGCCAGGCCTCCCTGTCCTTCACTATCATCTGGACTTTGCTCAGACTCATCTCCATGGAGTCAGTGATACATTTAACCATCTCATCTTCCATCGTCTCCTTTCTCCTCCTGCCTTCAATCTTTCCCAGATCAGGGTCTTTTCCAATGAATTAGCTCATAGCATTAGGTGGCCAAAGTATTGATGCTTTAGCTTCACCATTAATCCTTACAATGAATATTCAGGGTTGATTTCCTTGCTACCCAGGGGACTCTCAGGAGTCTTCTCCAGCACCACAGTTTAAAAGCTCCAACACCAATAATTTGGCACTCAACCTTCTTTCTGGTCCAGCTCTCACATCCATACATGACTACTGGAAAAGCTTTAACTAAATGGACCTTTGTCAGAAAAGTGATGTCTGTGCTTTTGTCTAGGTTTGTCATAGCTTTTCTTCCAAGTAGTAAGCGTCTTTTAGTTTTATGACTGCAGTCACCGACCATCCACAGTGATTTTGGAGCCCCCAAAAATAAAATCTGTCACTGTTTCTACTCTTTCCCCATCTGTTTGCCATGAAGTGATGAGACCAGATGCCATGATCTGGTTATTTGAATGTTGAGTTTTAAGCCAGCTTTTTCACTCTCCTCTTTTACCCTCATCAAGAGACTCTTTAGTTCCTCTTCACTTTGCCATTAGAGTGGTATCTAGGTACTAGGTAATGGGTCCCCAACTCATAAGAGCTAAAAACAGTCAACAGATTAGGGGATCATCCAAGTCTATGTAATTAGAGTGGGTCTGCTGCTCTCTGAAACGAGCACTAACCTGGTCTGTTACAAAACCCTAATTCCCATGGAGCACTCCAAGTCTTTCTAACATGGTCCATTCTGTTCCCCTGAACTCTCTGTTCCTGCCAAGCAAGTCAGATGATACATCCCCACCTTCGTGCCTCTGCTGCCATCCCATGCCTACGACCCACCATCCTGGATACTCAGGGAAAACTTTGCCCTTCTAAACCTGCCCAGTTTCATCATTTAAAGCCCAGCTTCTTTTTCCAAAAACCTCTTAAGGCTACGTATTCATTCCAAATGCCCACTACCTCTCAAAAGCCCATTCATGTTTCCTCACCTGTTTTTCCATATATCTGAGAGTCAGGTGTGTGTTGATGCTTCTGTGTGTCCCTTTATACATACATGCAAACAAATGCCAACAGCTGATTCTTTACTGACATGCAGTGCTGTACTCACAGGTCAGAGCTGATTCCTCTGTTAAGCTGCAAACTTTCAAATGCCCAGAAAGCAGCAGGCATTTAGAGAATGTCAAGGTTATGGGTGATGATGACAATGATGATAGAGTGTGAACAATATTAGGACTTCCAACCTAAACACTGGATATCCAAATACGTTTTGTATCATGTTGGGGAAACTATCTTTTAATTCGTGTGACTTTTATAACTTTAAACTGTTATCCTAGATCAATGGGTTTATAAGTAAAGTTTCTAGTATATACAAATCATTCATTTTATTAAGGAAAAGCACCCTAATTCATTTCTCGTAAAGTAAAAATGAAGTACATAAATTGGATGGAAAATTTTGACCAAGGGTCTTCCAGAAAGTAGCAGAATTTAGTTTTCTGATGCCTAGGTCCAAACACCATGACCATGTGACTATCATTCCTGGCTCTACGTCTCTCAGAAAGTGGAGGAACTGAACATCACACATAATCCCATGTAATCACAGAGCCTTCTTTCACCGAGTAGCCCCAGGCAGTGTATTATGAGAGATGGAGATGCGAGCTTTACCACTGCCACCAGCCCCTGCCATGGTAAGTAGCTAAACACCCAAACCACGATGCTAGTACCTGCTTTGGAGCAGCCTCAGTGGGAACCAGAACTTCTTCCATCTTTGCCAGGGAAAAGGAATTGTTTCCAGGGAGCTCCCAGGCCCAAGCAGAAGAGAACCTCCATAGGTCAGTTGTCACTGAATCTTATTTGCCATGGTCCATGTTTTTCAGTCAGTGGAATTGATTACAGGGATAATGGTTACTATAAAAATGCATGGAGGCAAGTGAGCATTAAGAGCAAAGGCTTTTCTCTCCTCTGGGTAAAATCAAAGTTTCAAGGTATTCCTTAAAACATCTTCAGAATCCTCTCCTCTCCAAGTCCTAACAGCATTCAGCTTGTCTGTTTTGGGATTCTGATATATTTCCATATTATTATTCATAGACTCCCTTGCCAGAACAGGAGGGCCCAACTGTTGGAACAATGGGAACTTTCGAACTGATGAGCTCCAAAGATTTGGCCTACCAGATGACAATTTATGATTGGGAGCTCTTCAACTGTGTGCATGAGGTAAGGTGCTCCATTGAGAGCATGCATTCATAGATATCATGGCAGTTCTGGTGTTGCCTGCAAATGTGAATACGTGCTGCAATGTGAAAGCCACATAAGAGGTTGTTTTTTGTTTTTTGTTTTTGCAAAATATTGAGTATATTAATAAAGCCTGTTATGAAGCCTTTGAGAGTAAAGACAGATCTTTATGATTTGCAATAAGCTCTGTCTTCCTGAGTATATTAAGCCAATAGCACCTAGTTTATAGTTACAGTATTCAGCAAGCCTCATTGAGCCCTTGAGGTCTTCAAGTTGAAGTTCAAGTTGAATCCCAGCCAGTGATTGTATTCATGTTTGCTGACCAGTGTCAATTTGCCACGTCAAATGGAGGAGCAAGCTGGTGTTTTGATTTAAAAACAAAGATGTGACACTGTTTTCCTTTCTTCTAGCTGGAGCTAATCTATCACACATTTGGAAGGCATCATTTTAAAAAGACCACAGCAAACTTGGATTTGTTCCTGAGGAGGTTTAATGAAATTCAGTTTTGGGTTGTCACTGAGATTTGCCTTTGTTCCCAGCCTAGCAAGCGTGTTCAGCTCTTAAAAAAATTTATTAAGATCGCAGCCCAGTAAGTATTCACTCGGGGAGAGAAAAACATTTGAGCTGTGGTTTCATTTTGTCCCCTTAGATTACACCTTAAAAAGCAAAGTGAGATATTAAATCTGTTTATGCACCAGGTGACTCAGATGGTAAAGAATATGTCTGCAATGCAGGAGAGCCAGGTTTGATCCCTGGGTCAGGAAGATCCCCTGGAGAAGGAAATGGCGGACCACTCCAGTATTCTCGCCTAGAGAATTCCATGGACAGAGGAGTCTGGTGGGCTACAGTCCATGGGGTCACAAAGAGTCTGGGGACACGACTGAGCAAATAACACACCAACCACAGGGGCTTAAGAATTACTGAAGTCTTGTGAGAGCTGTGCTTTGTCTAGCTTTTGTAATACTGACACCAATATATAAATTAACAGCATACAGGACTGATGCTCAAGTTAAAATCATGACCTCTTTTTGCTCTGAACTACTGAGACTGTGTGCCTCCTTCAGTTTAAGGGCTCTGTCAGCAAAGTTCTGCTGCAAAACTTCTGTTTTAAAGGCTGGGCGAGTCGAGGTCTAACCTGACACGTTCTTGCCAGTAGAGGGCAGTGGGAACATGCGTGTAAAACCGTGCTTCCAACTCAGCCGGGATAAAATCCATAAAATGCATAAAGACGAGCTAACCTGGCCCATGAAAATCATCTCCATAAACATCAGAAAAAGCAAGCGTCTTATAAATATTCTATTTAACAGCACTTCGTGGGAAACAATTTATTTACTGCAGGGGCCAGTTAGATTTCTCCCTGACATGAATTTAATCTTCTCCTGCTATTTAGATATGCCTGACAACCTCCTGTTTACTTCCATGTTTTTGGTATCACCACAGTGCTAAAAATAAAATGCTAAATGCAGCTTGTGGCTCGGAGACGTCTTTCCTTTCTAAAAGCAGGGAGCTCTAGCCTAGGAAGGTGGGGAGCACAAGTGACCCCAGCTGGGCAGTTTGCTTGAGCCAAAAAGTTTAGATCCCATACAGAGTCTAATTTCCAGAGCTAAACAAAGAAGCAACCGCTGCTTGACATTTCGCACATGCCAGCTTGCCAAATGCCTTGAATTATTTTGCCAAAAATTTGGGAGTTCAGCGGGATATCCAAAGCCCTTGGATTCAAATGCTGGTATCTCTTAATTTGGAAAAAAATATGCCTTTTGAAAGAAAGATTTGGTAAAACGTTGCTTATGCATTTCTGGTTCGGAGTGCAGCCACTTTCCCAGGAGCCTTGAATCGGCTGATTGCAGAGGCAGATGTCTCTATCTGGAAGGAGATGACTGTGGAAGCTGTGAGAGTATGTGCTTCCCTGTTCTCTAGGGCACCTCCTCTCCTCACCTTAGCCCAGCAGGGCCGCATGCACCAAGGGAGGGGAGAGGAATTCTGCACACAGACATGGAGATGGAAAACCTGCAGGGGCCTGACGCTGCTGTTCTACAGAGCAGCATAGGAGAGTCTTTCAGGAACTCAGGAAATTTTTTTTTTTTTAATGTTTTTGCCTTTCTTACCTCTCTCTTCCTTCTGATTATGGGTGAATTTAGCCTTCAGGATAAATTGACTTCTGTTATTTAAATGTTATTTAAGCTGCACTATCCCACACAGTAGAACTCTTCACACAATCCAGCTGGAGAAGACTGTAGACTCAGAAACCAGGATCTTCACGCATTAGATGTAAACCTCGTGGCAGGAAGTATGTTTCGCGTGGTATTTTTGGAGAACTTCCATATATTCTATTGAAGCTCTTCGGCCTGCCCAGAGCTTTGAGAAGTTGGGACTCCAAATGTTATCCTTGTCTTTTCCAGGTGAGGGAGACTGAGGCAGAGAGAAATTTCGTGACTTACCTAGGGTGAGCAAGTGACCAGAGCAGTGAGCACAAAAGCAGGTCTGCAGTCCTGCATGTCCTCTCATGGGCACACACGTAGGACGAAGGCAAGCTGTGTCCATGACCCTCCTTGCCACCTTCAGCCCGGGGTCTCTGAAGTTGCTCTCAGCCCCTGACCAGCCCTGCACAGATGAAGCCCCACCACTTCCCCCAGCTCTGCGAGAGACACGCCATAGCTTCTCTAAATCTGTTTTCCCATTTCCACACAGACCATTTATGAAGCACTCTGCAAGGAGAACACAGGGAGCAAATGCAGCAATTTAATTAGCCTCTTGCAAAAATGCTAATCCAAACAAGATTTAATTATGATGTCGTCAACTTAGATAACCATATTGATTTGTGGTAAAGGATTTGTGTTCATTGCAAAATGAATTCTTCTTTCCCTTTGCAAGGAGCGGGTATGAAGAATTTGAAGATTCCTTTTTTTCTTTCTTCTTAAGTTAAACCAAGTACCAAGACTAAATGTTGCATTTTGAAAAGAACCCTTGGTCTTGTTCCAAAATATTCTTATTCCCAAATATATATTCATAAAAGCTAATAATGGCGTAAGTACAGATTAAAAATGATCGGCTTCATCAACATTGAAAAATTACAGAAAAAATAAGGTTATTTTTTGGTCAGTCGTTTAGGTTATTAGCTGTGTGTGCGTGTATTCAGTCATGTCCAACTCTTTGCAATCTCAGGCTTTCAGGTTCCTCTGTTCATGGAATTTTCCAGGCAAGAATACTGGAGTGGGTTGCCATTTCCTTCTCCAGGGTATCGTTCTGACCCAGGGATTGAACCCAGGTCTCCTGCACTGGAGGGATCATGATTTGTAAATTGATATTTTTCAACAAATCAGAAGCATTACATGGCAGCTGGAAGCCCTGGCAGCTGCAGCAGCGTCATTTCCTTACTTCCCTCTCTTGCTACCAGAGCCTGAGGTGTCCAGCATTGACCTGGAATTCTCCAAGGACATTTTGCTGTGTCTCTTCCTAGCCCATGAGATGTTTTCCTCCAGGTCCACAGGGCTTTTAGCAAGCTTTGGGATTATAATAGCAATGCCTAGTGTAGGTGTCTTGAAATTCCTTCTCAAAACCTGAACCTAGATGGCTAATATCATCACCTTTCTAATATTACAGCAAGAAAAATCAAACAGCAGAATATGGTTACCCAAGTGGAACCTAAAGCATTAAATCTATTAGTGCCTGTTCTCGTAAAGGAGTCCTGACGACTATTAATGACCATCAGAAAATAGAACTCTAATTTGTTTATCTCTCTCCAAAGTGGCATTTTACTACAACATGTGCCTCTTGTGTTTCAGCTGTAAGGAGTACAAAAATCTGAATTCCTTTTTTGCCATCGTCATGGGACTAAGTAATGTAGCTGTGAGCCGCCTGGCACTGACGTGGGAGGTAAGCACCAGCAGAGACCCAGCTATGACTTTTGCCTTAAGAACAAAAGCACAAGCTCACCAGTGAGCTCTTTTTAACAGAAGTATCGCTCACAGTGACAGTGGAGAAGGTGGGACACTTTGAGGGAGGTGACCTGTCTCCTTTTGCCTCGGAGAGTGAATTTTAAAAGGCATTGTCTGATGCAGTGGGGAGAGAAAGAGGGGGGTCTGAGTTTCTTGCTGTATACAATATAAATAATAATAAGTCTAGTTCCTAGGTATAACCAGAATCAACAGCATTGCTTGCTTAACTTCAGAGGTCTTGCTCACAGATCCTGTTCTTCTCTGGTGTCTGCCTCTTGCTTTTGAAATAAGCTGTATCGGTAATTAAGAGAGGACAGAAGATCCATTTTTATCCAAGTAGTCATCTTGCTCCTGGGCGAATTAGCCAGAAGGCCAACTGTTTGGCCCAGCTGAGGACCAAGTATCTCCTAACTACCTGGCAGGCCTCTGTGGGTAGGAAGGAACAACAGTTGGCTAGAATTCAGTTTGGTGCCAAAGTTAAGCAGGTGTGTGGTGAATTTCTATGGCAAATACAATGAAAGTTTTGTTGACAGTTGGTTATTCGTGCTAGAGAACAGCTTCGTTTTTCATTAGCTAAGTACTCAAAATATGCCTGACCCCTTACATGTGGTATATAGTCAAAGAAATACTAATCTCTTATAGAACACAGACACAAAAATAGGCTCTTACTAAAAATAGAAAATGTGTTTGTAAGTGGGACACAAAAAGAGGGCAAGGAGTAGATGAGAGAGACTTAATTCGCAAGGATGCTTTAAAAAACTACTGAAGTCAGCTGTTTGCATCTCTAAATATTTTCCTTGAAACCTTTTCCTCCCCACTTTCCTCTTGAATCTGTTTTTCTCCCTCTGTCCCGCCTCTGCATTTCCACTGTTTATAGAACAGGTCCTTACAGGTCCTTCTGTCTTGGGTTTCTCTGAAAATTCCAGGCAGATGCAGCACCCAGCAGCTCATCCCCCGAATATAGGAATGAGGGAATTGGTGAGGCCCGTGTGCCACACATCCCGGGCATCTCCCAGCTAGTGAAAGTTAATGCTGCCAAGAAATCTGAGCTGTGAAGCCAGGGTGCAAACCTCTCCTTCTTGTAGCCCATGGCTCTTGGAATCTTTGGAAATCTAGGGTAACCTCTCAGAGAGTCTGCTTTCCTTTACCTGTTTCCAGCATTTAATCCTCTTGCAGAGTCCAAATGATTTGGTTGGGAAAATCAAAGAAGGTATGAAGGCTCATGGGGGTCGGGGAAGGCCAGGTCTAGGTATTCATAATAGGGGCTAGACCTTAAGGCTGTAGCATGGAGGAACGCCCTCAGAGTTCCCTTTCCTGTGGTCTAAAGAGAAAAACAGGAGGCTGCTTGGGGCAGGGAGTGGGGGAGGGGAGGGGGAATGGGGTGCAGGCAGCCAAGAAAGGGAGTTGCATCATCTAGTCCTTCATTCCACAAGGAGAGGCAGAAACACATCAGTCTATGAGCTTGTGTTCCCTCCTTGCATGCTGCTGCAAAGAGGAGAGCCCCCTCACATCGTGTATAAGCCTTTATCTGTTAAGGTGAAGTGGAATTGGGTCATTCTGCAGGGAGAGCTTTCATTCTCAAGCATCTCTGATTTGGGTTCATCTTCCTGGACTTGCCGACCCCCTCCCACGTGCTTCCCACACCACAGCAGTGAGCAGCAGCAGCAGCCTGAGGGACAGTGCCTGCCTTCCAGGAACTAGAGAGCAGGTGGGAGGCAGTCAGTGAAACAAAACAGAAAATGGAGTGAAATCACATGGCATAGGGGATGCTTCCACATAGAGGAGAAGACTCATCTGAGATAAAGCCAGTTGGAGTGAGGACCCAGAGCCGAGGTTCTCGGCCCCAATGGTAATGACTTTGGGCAGCATCATTCTTTGTTGTATGCATGAGGGTGGAGGGGCCTGTCCTGTGCCATGGAGGGGGCTAAGCAGCACGCACAGCCTCAACCTACTATATAACCAGTAGCACCTCTCACTCCACCCACCCCACTACTGACATCAGGAAAGGTCTGCAGACATTACCAAATGAGGGTTAGTAAAAATTGACTCCACTTGAGAACCCCTGTTCTGGAAGCATGGGGTGTGGATTTTGTTATCGTTGCTGTTGTTCAGTCACTAAGTCGTGTCCAACTCTGCGATCCTGTGGACTGTAGCCCACCAGGCTTCTCTGTCCATGGAATCCTCCAGGCAAGAATACGGAGTGGGTAGCCATTTCCTTCTCCAGGGATCTTCCCAACCCAGGGATTGAACCTATGTCTCCTGCACTGGCAGGCAGACTCTTTACTACTGAGTCACCAGGGAAGCCCATAGGGTGTGCACAGATAATAGTATAGAGAGACACAAGTTTTATTCCCACGTGCACTCCTGCCTTTGACCCAAAAGCCAGCTAAGTAAAGAAAGAACTAGAGTGACAGACGTAACCAAAACTCCCGTCAACTCCTCATTTTATAAGTTGTCTGTGTTCACGGAAAGTTATCACTGAGCATGGTGATTTGAATGCTCCATGGGGCATGAGACTCTTGTATCCCTTGATGTCCATGCCAGCCTTCAATCCCTTTGAACTTCCCCACTAAACAAGGATATCAAGTTTCCCTGAAACCCAGCTTGAAAAGAGGCACTAGAACAATGAGTTTAGAGATTATGAGGGTACTAGTTCCTAGAAACAAAATAAGATGTTCTACAGTGTTTAAGGGCTTCCCCAGTGGCTCATCAACAAAGAATCTGCCTGCCCAGCAGGAGAAGTGGGTTTGGTCCCTGGATTAGGAAGATCCCCTGGAGGAGGAAATGGCAACCCACTCTAGTATTCTTGCCTGGGAAATCCCATGGTCAGAGAAGCCTGGCAGGCTACAGTCCATGGGGTTGCAGAGAGTCAGACATGACTCAGCAACTAAACAAGAACAGTGTTTAAATGGGAATAGGTCAAACCCATTCACAGAAGAGAGAGAAAAGAGAGAGGAGCTTTGAGGGGATTGCAGAGGCCTGACAGGTGAGTCAGTTGTTGCCAGTGGACGTCACTGTGGGAAGCAGAACTGAGCGGGGCATCTGAGGTTGCAGACCTGGTCAGCACCTTCGTGGTCTCAGAACGGGGAGCATCACACTGCTCTTTGGGTGGCCCTGTCAGAGAAGTTCAGCTTCACTATGGGCTCAGGACCTAGCAAAGTGAGAACCAACAGACTGAACAATGATTCCTCACTGACCTACTGCTGTAAATGTACGGCTACAGTCAGTGGTTTTGAATCATCTGCCAAGATGAAACCATGAGAAATTACTAAATTGAGAGAACTATCAATTTTTGTATTAGAGCAGGGCAGAGAAATCCTGTGGGAGAAATGCTTGTGTAGGAAAGCGTAGCGCAGAGAAGAGAAACAAGAGAAAAGGAGGCAGGAGACGTGAATTACAGAGGCTCTGACCATCACCAGCTGTGTGACTTTGGCATGTCATTTAATCTGATGGTTAATTTCTTCTGTCTATAAAACACAGGTTTACTCTAGCCAAATAAATATGTATTGAGCATTTACTATGTACCTGACATAGTGCTGCTACTCTTTAAGGCCCTGAGAATACGGCCGTAAAAAAAGAAACCTGATAAAAATCCCTGTTCTCTTGTAGGTTACATGGTAAAGGAAGAGGAGGGTTGAACTAGGTAGTTTCCTAAAACTTTTAATTGTAATAATCTCTGGTCTAAATTCTTCATTTAGGAATTTGAGAGTTTAAAACAGTGCAGGGGGCAAGGGGGTGGTTAATGCCAAACCACTTGTAGTCTGGGAATACAGCCCTCTATGAATAATCCATTTCAGAAAACATTATAGAAAGCAGTAAGACCAAAAGCATCCATAGTTAATTTAGGTTCAACTAGGTTAAGACTTTTAAAAGATGAGATCCCTAAGACTATCCTCAAATGACAAGACAGATTACAGTCTAGCCTGTCTTAGAGATGTTTGATTAAGAGCCAAAAGAAGTACCTTTCCCCTAGAAATGGTAACACATGATACATATCTAGATATTGAATCTGACATATGAGTGTGGCATTTTCATTTCATTAACAGAAACTGCCAAGCAAGTTCAAGAAGTTCTATGCAGAGTTTGAAAGTTTAATGGTAAGTGACAGTGGCTGCTTTATTCCATTCACTGTCTGCATTAATCCAATTTCTGATTAGCTGAAGTTCTCATTTCAGAAATTTTATCTGTCCTTGTATGACTTTAAGAAGTTTATGATCCCATTTTAGTGCTGCTAAAACAAGCATGTCTGACTAATGAATGGCACTCTCAGGTACTAACTTAAAGAGGACTTATGTCCCACATAAGGTCAATTTGTATAACTAAGAAAAGCAGTGTAATGGGATCCTTTCCATCCAGCACAGGTTGGCTAGGGTCTGGAAGCTGCATTTTCCTTGGCTTGCCAAATTATTTTTCCCCATTGGCAGGGAGGTGTTCACAGAAAAGGAGTGAGTGGGACTTGGCAGGAGTCATAGGAGAGTTTCAGAGAAGGCAAGTCGAGACTGGCAGCGGAAGGCAGCTAGGAGGGTGAGCTGGACTCCCTGGAAGGAGGCCGTGCTCCCAGGAGAAGGGGACTCTTGTGGTTGGGGGTTGTTTAACATTTTGTGCTGGCTCTCAAAGGGGATCTCTTCCCTTGATCCCTGGAGGCCTATCTTCCTTTCAACGAAGAAAGGAAACAAAAAATCTATTTGTTTTCCTGTCAGACGGGAAGTTGTTTTAAAACAAAAATCCATTTGTTTAACCAAATTTACCTTTCTTTTGTAGCTACACTTGATTCAGAACTACCTGATTGGGAGATGACAAGGCTGGGTTGGGTCAGGAGGTAGAAGGGGGTGGTGTACATGTCATGAATCCTTAACCAGCATCTCTGTTTCTCTAAAGGATCCTTCAAGAAACCACAGGGCCTACAGGCTGACAGTAGCCAAATTGGACCCTCCTCTCATCCCCTTCATGCCTTTGCTCATTAAAGGTAATTCCAAGGAAATGCACAGGACCAGCCAGTGATGAGTGTATGGGGAAGAAAAGGAACAGGTGCCTAATCAGATTGACCTCCTTGGGAAGAATGATCCAAGCTTCCCACCTTCCTCAGCATCTCCCCTCTGCCCTGACTTTTCTGAAAGGGTTGGCAAGATTATTACAGGAGCAGGGAATCTGTGTGTGGTTTGGAAGACTCGAGAGTGAAACAGAGGGTTAGTTTGGAAATTTTAACTAAGCTCAGGTAAAATGCTTTTAGAAAGTTAAACACCTAACATAAAAGGAACTATTACCGGCTTTTTTCAGCTGCAGTGTTATGCAAATCCTTCAGCATAATCTAATGGTGCTATTGTGGTTTCTTTGTATGACATATTTCTGTTAGTGATTAGAATGTGACTTTTATTTCTTTGCAGATATGACATTTACTCATGAGGGGAACAAGACGTTCATTGACAATCTAGTAAACTTTGAAAAAATGGTACGTGTACAGTATTGTTAACCTTAATGACGATGTTTTTTTAAAATAAAAATTTGCATTTGTACTAATAAAGGAAATAATTTCCATATACGCTGCCACCTTGAAAAGCTAGTTACACATAAAGGAGTTTTGAAATACTCGGTTCAAATTGGCTAAGTCGTTTAGTCTGTCAGTCTCCTTGGTGACACTGAATGGTGTTTGTACTGCGGCCTCAGCAGCAGCTAGCTTTTTTGCTGTGGGCCTCGTCCTTGGCTGCCTGTTGCTAAAAATGCACGAATGTTCCAGAGTGACTTCCCTGTTGTTTTGTTGTTTGTGGAGCTAGACCGCCCCAGGAGGCCTTTGAAATGTCGATATGCTGAGGCTGACTTCAGTGCATGTAGGTAAAAGGCAGCTCTACAGAAGCTCTTTGTTATAGAGTCAGTCACCTGAATGTGTGCTCCTTAGTCCAGTAAAGTTCACCCAAGTTCAGGGCGGGAACTTGAACATCTTCCTTAACTGAAAACAAAATTTTTTTAGAAGGGAAGAGTTGTGTGGAAGTGGTGCATATTCACTGTTTTCCAGCCGCTCCCACACCAACCCCCCAGCCCCCCAAAAAAGCATTCATTACTTTGCAGTTAATTTTCTCATCTTCTGTGAAGCAATAAGGCAGGTCTTGCCAAAGCCTTTCTTTAGCGACATAGTGCATGCTCATGGCATGCTCCATTGTCTTCTAAATCCTTTGGCCGCAGCCGGCATGGATGGGGAGGTGCGATATTATCTCTGTGTGGATGAGCATGTGCCCGGGGTACACTTTGCAGCGGCGAATGTGGCACCACAGGAAAAGCCCAGGGCTGAGAGTTCAGGAGACATGAGAGTCAGCTTCATCACTTTGCAGCTGTCCCTTAAGTTCTCCATGGGTCAGTTTCCCCTACAGAAAATGGGGTGGTGCCCCCCCCACCCCCCGGCTACCCCTGGGGAATCACTGGTGGGGCCAGGGTATTTAACTATTCCTGGAAGTCATAGAGTGTTATAAGCATTCTTACCAGAAAAATTGTTCTAATTGTTTCCTGAAATCCAGCTAATATGTTGTGACTCTGGGAGAATTCAAAACATCCCACAGTCATCCTGTAAAGATCACACTATTCAGCTTTGAGAATGAGCTTATCGCAAAGCTCAGCCTGGTGAAAAAACAGCAGCAAGTGCTGGGCACCAGGTCCTGCATCTTAAGCTTCTTAGGAAATGGCACCTGAGTCCACACTCCTCAAAGACACTCTGTGGGGTGGTTTAGTCACTAAGTCATGTCTGAGTCTTGTGACCCCATGGACTATAGCCCACCAGCTCCTTGTTCAGGGGATTCTCCAGGCAAGAATACTGGAGTGGGTTGCCATTTCCTTCTCCAGGGGAATCTTTCCAACCCAGGGATTGAACTCAGGTCTCCTGCATTGCAGACAGATTCTTACCAACTGAATTCGCCCTCTGGTACAGATTCTTTAAAGTCTGTGCTAGAGGGCAAGTATTTCTTAGCAGTCTCCCCCTCCACCCATACCAAGGGTAGGGTATGAACATCTCTATTGTTGTGTCAGTTTAATAATTCTATGATCAAAGTAAAAACATTTGTTCACTTATTAGTATGGAGAATTAAACATAGTTCCCTAATTTCTCAAGAGAAAACTTGTTTTCCAGAAATGAAAGATATAGCAAATAGGTAAAGAACCTTCCAGATCACTTAGGCAGAAATACAGACCAAAGGGTGGTTAAGCCAACCATTTGACTATAAAAATACATGTGCACAGAGGCGTAGAAGTCAGTCTCCTAAAGAGTTGATTGAGCTTTAGAACTTTTGATTATTAATGTTAACTGAACAGAACAAACAAGAAAAGCAAAAATACCTGTCAAGGAGGATGAAATTTGTCTCATCTGGATCTTTAGATCTTGGTGTCGCATCTGTAACCTGGGAAGGAAAAGTCAAGACCGTATTTAATGGACATTAAGGGAGTTCCCCTTCCCCATCTCTGTACTTCATGCCCACAGCAGTGTGTTCTTACATGCCTGGCAGTGAGGAGAGAGGTCCTTCACAGCCTGCTCTGACAGAGTCCACTTTTGCTTGAAAGCAACTGAAGAGCTAAGATAGCAGTTCAGCTGCAATAACAGAAGCCTGAATTAATGATGGGTTACACAAGATAAGTCTATTCCTTTCTCACTTAAATGTCTAAAGTCCGGAAGTTCTGCTCCAGGAAGCAGTCACAATTCCAGCCTTCTTCTCTTGTGCCATTTCACCATCCATATGGTCCAAGATGGTGGACCAGCACCACCCCCATTCCAGCTAGAGGGAGAGGGAAAGGAAAAAGGTGAAGACCTGCTTCTTCCCTGTAGGGATGTGACCCAGAATTGCACGTAACCACTTGGCTCACCTTTTATCAGACAGAAGAAACATAGTCACATGAAAAGAAAGAATGTGTAGCCCTTATTTTGGGTATCCAATGCCCCACTCAAAATTAAGGGGTTGTAATTACTCTGAAAGAAAAGGGGAGAAAGAATACTGCAAGAGCACTATTATAATGGTTCTCTGCTCCAGCAGTGATATATTTTATTTCATTTGATAAATCACACTGTGAGAAAGCTGAATTTTATAACTGCCCTTCCATGAGTTCAGTGTTACTGAAAAATGAACTGGAATTTCAAAAAAGGATTTATGTTTTTTAAACCTGGCTTTGACCAGCCTGGCACTTGGTGCCAACTTTTCTAACCTTTTCTCCCCATAAGCTAGCCCACCCTGCTCCCATACCACCACCACTGCCACTTAACTCCCACTAGTGACTGCTGTTAGTACTGTATTCCTGGGGAAGGACGTGTCTGTTTCCCTTTCCAGGTTGATATGTGCGCAGCTTCCCCCTCATTCATCAGCGAGGCCACAGTGGTGAGCAAAGCTGGCAGCCTTCACGGGGCTGGTAGGCTGTATCCCTTGAGGGAGTCCCTGCCCGGGGCAGAAGTCACCTGGGTAGTTGGGGACACAGATGCTTTTTTTGGTGGCAGCCTTGCACAGTCACAGTGAGCTGCTGTGCCAATCCTAAGTGTTTTTATTTTGAACCTCTTCACCCTTGGGGTATGAAATGAGGATTAGAGAATTTGTTGCATATTGGTTTTCAGGATTTATGAGTATGAACAAAAGAGAATTCACACTCTGATCCTATGCAAAAAAAAAAAAAAAAAACAGACATTCTTTCATTTGGGGGAAACATAAAGGAGTATTCAAAAAAATGTTTGAATAAAGCCCTTTGTAGCTTTCTATGGCATACATGAATATTTATAACATTTAGGAGGTAGACGAGCCATGGATCAGAGGATAATACGCTGGCCGGCTGCCACAGCCCAGGCTGCATGAAGCATGCTGATAGTCACAGTTGCTGCTGCATTAGGAGGTTGGTTCTATTTCAGACATACCCATATTCAGGTGAATTTATTTATTAATATTATTTTAAGATAGTCATTTTATTTGGAATGAGAAGCCTGAGGCAAACCTCTATTCTTCTGGCAACATTAACAGAAGCTAATTCATAAAGGAAGAAAAATGTTTCGAATCATTATAGTTGGGTATTGCTAATTATGCCGTTACATTATTAGCAACAATTTGTTTTCTATCATCAATAACATTATTACAAGATTCATGGTGAGAGCACTGGACTTATATCAAGCTGTGGAAAAAAGAATCTCCAAGTAAAACTCTCTACGTGTTCAAATCTACCCATTTCCCAGACCTTTTCAACACAATAGAAATCTTTCAAAGGACTTTGAAAGTTTACTTCTTTATACAGAATACATGATCTGGGCTAAATGTAGATTTTCCAAAGGGTATGTTTCAAAGCAATTAAATATGTGTAGAGTGTCTAAGCAAAAAATTTTGCTAGGAAATATAAAGAAAGTCCTTGGCTTTTAGATTATATGCAGTTGAAAATAAAACATAACACATAAAAATCAATAAAAGATGTAAAACTAGTTCAAAACAGTAATAAAAGAGATGCCAGAATGGAGAAAAGACAGTTTCTTCAGCAAGTTGTATTGGAAAGTCTGGGCATCCACATATAAGTCAATGAACTTAGAACAATCCCTCACACTATACACAAAAACAAATTCAGAATGGCTTAAAGACTTAAATATAAGATATGACACCATAAAATTCCTAGACGAGAACAGAGGGAAAGCATTCTCTGACATAAATTGTAGCAATGTTTTCTTAGGTCAGCCTCCCAAGGCAATAGAAAAAGCTAAAATAAACAAATAAGACATAATCAAACTTACAAGCTTTTGCATAGCAAAAGAAACTATAAACAAAATGAAACCTAAGGAATAAAAAATACTTGCAAATGATGCGACTAACAAGGGCTTAATTTCCAAAATATACAAACCGCTCAAACAACTCAAAAACAACCAACCAACCTGATTAAAAAAAATGGGCAAAAGACCTAAATAGACATTTCTCCAAAGAAAACATACAGATGGCCAACAGACACATGAAAAGGTGTTTAGCATCACTAATTATTTGAGAAATGCAAATCAAAGCTACAATGAGGTACCACCTCATACCAATCAGAATGGTCATCATCCCAAGATCTACAAATAACAAATGCTAGAGAGGGTATGGAGGAAAGGGAACCCTCACACACTGTTGATGGGAATGTAAATTGGTACAGTCACTATGGAAAACAGTATAGAGGTTCCTTAAAAAACTAAAAATAGAACTACCATATGGTCTTCCCTGGTGGCTCAGAGGTTAAAGCATCTGCCTCCAATGCAGGAGACCAGGGTTCGATCCCTGGGTCAAGAAGGAGATGGTAACCCACTCCAGTATTCTTGCCTGGAGAATCCCATGGACGGAGAAGCCTGGTGGGCTACAGTCCACGGGGTCGCAAAGAGTTGGACACAACTGAGCGACTTCACTTCACTTCACCATATGGTCTAGCAATCCTACTTCTGGGCATATATCCAGAAAAGATGAAAGCTCTAATTAGAAAAGATAACACACACCCCAATGTTCATGGCAACACTATTTACAATAGCCAAGACATGGAGACAACCTAAATGTCCATTGACAGATGAATGGAGAAAGCAGATGTGATATATATGTGTGTGTGTGTTAACAGACTACTGCTGCTGCTACTGCTAAGTCACTTCAGTCGTGTCCGACTCTGTGCGACCCCAGAGACGGCAGCCCACCAGGCTCCCCCGTCCCTGGGATTCTCCAGGCAACAACACTGGAGTGGGTTGCCATTTCCTTCTCCAATGCATGAAAGTGAGAAGTAAAAGAGAAGTTGCTCAGTCGTGTCTGACTCTTAGCGACCCCATGGACTGCAGCCTACCAGGCTCCTCCTACTCAGGCATAAAACAGACTACTACTGAGGCATAAAAAAAGAATACCATTTGCAGCAACACAGATGCACCTAGAGATCATACTACATGAAGTCAGTCAGATAAAGACAAATATCATATGATATCACTTACATGTGGAATCTAAAAGTGATACAAATGAACTTATTTACAAAACAGAGACAGACTCAAAGACATAGCAAACAAACATGGCTACCAATGGGGAACCAGGGTTGAGGGGATAAACTGGGAGTTTGGGATTAACAGATGCACACTAATATACATAAAATAGATAAACAACAAAGACTGTATAGCACAGGGAACTATATTTAATATCTTGGTAACAGACTATAATGGAAAAGAAAAAATATAGACTTATACATGTATATGCATAACTGAATCATTTCGTGTACACCTGAAACTAATATTGTAAATCAACTATACTTCTATTTTTAAAAAGGTGTGAAAAAGCAAAATGCAAAGGAGGTACTAACTTCTTATATCAGAGAAAAATAAAACCATGTTAAATACAATATAATATAATCAAATCCAGACTTGTTACTCTGAGCACCCATTCAGCCTCATCTCACACTTCATCTTCTCTGTACTCAGTCCAAGTTAGTGAGACCAACCTGCGTTCCTTCCTTTCTGCCTCAGGGCTTCTGTACTGTTACCTTTGCCTGAAACTGTCTTCCTCCAGCCTTCACCAGCCTGACTTTCACATCATTCAGGTCTCAGTTCATGCGTCCCTCCCTCCAAGCAGGCCTCCCTGACCACTCTTCAAATGTTCTTCTACACTCCGCACCTTGCCAGCCAGCTGATTCTCAACAGATAACCTTGCTTCAACAACTGGCTTCACATTTTAAAATGATCTTTTTTATTGTCTCTTCATTGCTTATCTTCTCCACTAGAATGTAAATGTCCTAGACCAGGTATCTGATCTATTCAGTTCACTGATATTTCTCTAGCACCAAGAAAGGTGTCTGGCATGTCATAAGTATGAAAGAAATATTTGTTGCATAAAAGAATAACCCTATTCCCGTGTTAGACTTAGCGAGATAGGACAACACACTAAAGCATTTATAAAGGAATTTATGTGACGATGTAAACCAAATGCATTTTTCTGTTTTATTAGAAAACCTGATTAAGCAGAATGTCCCAAGCATCTTCTATTACCAATACGTTACCTCAGTGGACACTATTCTCTCCACCCTCCTCCCTGTGGTGCTCTGTCGGTCCTTGAGTGCCCTTCCCTGCACACAGAGATGCACAATACTCTGCAAGAGCCCACAGAGACACCTGCGCTGCCATGGCCATGGCCATTGTATGTACAGTATACCATGAGCATCATGCTTATTACATGCTTGTATCTGTATGCCACTCACCTCTTAGATATTAAAGATCTGTAGGATGAGACAGGAGCCAGGATTCTTCCTCAGGGAAACATATAGTGAAGACTGGCTCAGCTCCTGGGCCATTTTATCTTTTATCTCTGGTCCTCACCATGCATTTATTTCCACTTGGTTGCTGTCATGGGCACAATCTTGGCAGGTGAGAGGCAGATATACTTCTACATATATATGGAAAAAAATTATTGTCCCAGTATATGAGGATCTGAGTGAAATAATCAGAATGGTGTGAATGTGGTTTTACACATGGTAAGCTGGGAGTAATTGACTGAGGTCCTGTATCTGACAGGATGGGGGCAGAGTCAAGTCAGAAGGGGCAGAAAGAAGAAAGGAGAGAGCAGTCTGGCCGACCTTTAAGAACAAGGAGGGCAAAGGTCTCAAGGGGCAATAGAAGGAAAGACATAAACTGTTGAGGTCAGGAGTGCCTACTTAAGGGAGCAGGGAGGGAGCTTGGCCTGAGGGAGGAAGGCTGTTTCTGCAACTGCTATGAAGGGGAGGAGGTCAGGAGAGGAACAGTGCCAGGTGCTACTGCCCGGAGGGCCTGCTGGCCTGAACCTGAAAAGCAGACAAAGGAGTCTGCTCCCTTCCAGGGACAGGAGAGTGAAGGGAGAGCTCAGACCCGGCACAGGAGTCAGTACAGAGCTGGCCAGAAGAGCGAGATGGCTGGGCAGAGCTGGTGGGCTGTTGGCCATCTGGATAGGAGTGATGGTGTAAGGTGGCCAGCCCATTCCTGAGGGGAGGGTGCCACAGAAGGTAAACAGGGAAGCCCAGACCCCAAGGACCCATCTGAGAAGAGCCCTCTCTGACACCTCCTTGGATTCAAGGGGAAGAAATTACTTGCCTCCTAGTCGGAGAAGGCGATGGCACCCCACTCCAGTACTCTTGCCTGGAAAATCCCATGGGCGGAGGAGCCTGGTAGGCTGCAGTCCATGGGGTCACTAAGAGTCAGACATGACTGAGCGACTTCACTTTCACTTCTCACTTTCATGCATTGGAGAAGGCAATGGTAGGCAACCCACTCCAGTGTTGTTGCCTGGAGAATCCCAGGGACGGGGGAGCCTGGTGGGCTGCCGTCTCTGGGGTCGCACAGAGTCGGATATGACTGAAGTGACTTAGCAGCAGCAGTAGTTTGAGGGAGATCTGCACTGGGGAAGGAAACGGCAACCCACTCCAGTATTCATGCCTGGAGCACTGGGGACCACAGCCTCAGGGCCTCTCACATGGGCCAGGCTTGATTGCCCACAGCTGGTCACTCCCTTGCTAGATGGCATCTTTGTGCTGGTCACTCTGCAACTCAGACCCTAGGAAGGACATCTGCCTCTGGGTTGCTCTGTTTACAGCTTGATACAGAAATAATACTAATGTTATTATATTTTATATATATAATATAATTTATATTATATTATATATTTAATATAATCAATAAATACCTGACACAGGGTTACTGGGTATGCACTGTCTACACTTTTATCCAGACCAGACTCTCACATTGGTCAACTGTCCTACTGACCTGCCCAATAGGACAGGCCCAAAGCCTGGGAGGTGCCCTTAAAAGGGTTGGTCTTGTTAAGACACATTCACCAGGTTATATGTGAGTTCTTTGGACTACTCTTGCAAATTTTCTTAAAATTTGAAATTACTTCAAAATAAACACTGAGGAGAAAAAAAAAAAACAAACCTGAGGGTAGTTACAGAAACCTTGGCTTGCTACCTCATTTTTCCTTCCTGAGCTTCCCCGTGTGAGTTCATATCCTGAGGGAGATTCATCAGCTTTCAGTTGGGTCCTTGTCTCATCCCTGTAGGTGAGGAATTGATCCCTGTAGGTGAGGAATTGTGTAAACATAATTCTTGCAAATAAGCTCTGAAGGCCCGTACTTAGAATTAGTCTCAAGCAAAGTGGTGGTCCTGGGAAATTTGGAATGTGGATTCCCAAGGGGAAGCCTGGCATTCTTGGTTTGCATCCACCAGCGTAGGCTGATGAGTGAACCCTAAGTGGGGCCTTCCCGGGGCGGGGGCTGGTGGGGGGCTGTATCCGAGTCAGGGCAGGTGTAGAGAAGGACTTGCTCTGCCCACCTGCTCTGATCCAGGTGCCTTCTAAAGCAGCACGTTCTCCTCACTTTGTCCCTGAATTATAAATCATTGTTTTAACAAGCCAGTTGCTAATAGGAATGTGTCATAACCCTGGGTTTGCTGGGATGGGAAAAACAAAAAAAGATGAGAAGCTCTGCTTTGGAGTGATCAGGTCTTTTCCCACTGGCTGGCATTGTAGGAAAGTTGCCTGGCCTGCTCCAGGCAGGCCAACCTGCTCCAGCAGGGCCCCAAAGCCTAGGGTATAATTTTTGGCTTCATCCCTGCTGCGGCAGTTGGATAATACAGCCTATATCTTTTAACCTTAGTTTTTGCCAACTTTCACTGAGAATAGCAATGAATAAACAGTCACCCGCTGTCAAAAATGACACACAAGACTTAAGTCTGCAGAAGAACAGAAAGACTAACTGGATGGCTTTTGGTGGTGATAAGTGCAAAATTCTCCACGTTGGTCCATGAAACCACCTGCACTACAGAGAAGGAAGTTCAGTGAAGAGGGCTGAGAGGTTTAATTAATTCACTCGAAGTTCAAATATCAGCAATGTGGCTTTTTTTTTAAATTGTGGACTTCAATCTAGAGAACTGTCTAGAAGAGACCTGAAACTTATGAGAAACTGTTGAAGAAAATGGGGATATTTAGGCTGAACCGGAATAGATGTGGGGGTGAAGAGAGGGCCATGATAGCTATCTTCAAGTATTTGAAGAACTGTCCTAAAAGAACTAAACATGTTTGTTGTGGCTTCAGAGCTCAGAGAGAGGATGCTAGGATAAATGGAGTGAAAAACAAAGGGGCAAACACTTGGGCTCAAAATGATAAGGAAATGTCTAGTAGTCATAAATGTTGAAAAATGCAAGGGGTTGTCCTTGGAGGTAATGAGTTCCTTATTGCTGGATGCATTCAAACAGTGAGGGGCCAGTACCTGTAGGCAAGCTTTGATGGCATTATGCCCCTGGAGACAGTTAAACAAGGGAACTTCTGAACTCTCCTGCAAACCCAGGAAAGCACCTGTAGCATATTAAATATTGCATTCCATGGGTCAGGGGGTGCAGACGAGGGTAGGGTTAAAAATATCAAGTTAACTCTTCTCTGGCCTTGAGAAAGCATTCTGTAACTGCAGTGGCCAGCAATGCTGATGGAGTCCGGGCCCTGCTACTGCTAATGTTACCTCTTCTAACATTACTGTGCAGCCATCTCAGAAAGAATGGGCCTCGTTGCAAAGCCAGATTTGGATTGCAAAGTTAAACCGAAGTTATCTTTGAGTACAATTAAAAGGGATACGTCAAAATTAAAACCATTGTTAAAATTAATCAAAGATTTAGAAAGGGAGAATGAACTCCAGAGCTGGAAATTACTGATTGAAACAATTGTTCTCACATGTTAAACTACATAATGAGCTAAAAATTATGAAGCCTCAAAGTATAGCTGTAAAGAGTAGTCTTAAAACCAAAGTCAGAATGAAATGTTTTAGCTTTCAAAACTAAAAAGCAGAACAATTACTCCCTACAAAATGGTATAGGAAGAGGTTTCTGACCCCCGCTAATTATTTTATTATTCTTCAGAGGGGCATTCTGGCAGCATTTTCCAGGGCTCCTAGTAATTACATTCCATTCAATATCTGAAGAATTACAATAATTCTACATGGAATATACTTGTGCCCTTCGGATGCAAAGCCTTTGGAGAAGTGAAAAAACAACTTAAAGTAAATTAGCAGGAAAATTATCGTAGTTACTGTTTATTTCAGGGCTCCATATATCAGAGGCTAATTATACATTGTATGTTACGTTTTCTTGGAGGTATTTGTAATATATTTCTCATGCTGATCAACGGATGTGCTGGTTTTCAGGATCCTTTATGAAAGTGAAGTTCCAACTTTTCCGATTACTTCTTTGTGTATGAGAAATTACCCACTGCAAACACATATCCCTTCATGCTTGCCAGAGTCCTCAAAGCAGTAACATTCAGCGAGGCATTATGAACGTTCACCTGTGTGTACTTGTAAAACTTCAACTCTTCTATGAGAAAAATTCCCTCCCAAAAAAGTTTATTTTTTTTAACACTGTGTCAGTTTTCTCAGAGTCATCTTCTAATTTTGGCAAGCCGAGGTTTCAGTGAGAGAAGAAAGTAAGGACTGGAGTTAAATAGCTACTCAGAGATTAGAAAGTCTCTTTTCCTGGCCAGAACCTTATCGATTTTCTGCTCCTGTTAGAATGAATCCACCATCTCTGACGGACAACCTTGAGAAAAGTATCCCTGAGATGTTACACAGAGACTGAGGGTCCCAGTTACTCTCAGAATGGCAGGAGCAAGAAACAGTGGCTCAGAAACAGTGCTTTAGCCTCGTGCGTGTCTTTCCTGTTTCTGTCCATTTCTTTCCTCCTTTCTTTGTTTTTAACTCAGTTGAGTGCAGTTCAATAGGTTTCTTTATAAGTTTTTATGGTAGCCAAAATTTAGGAAGATTACTTAATGACAAAATTAACAAAGGTTAAATAGTGATCCATCCACATGACTTAATACCTGCTTATTTTAAAAAAAGATTTTAAAGTGCAGATGGCATGGAAAAGTCATAACGCCATGTGAAACAATTCAAATCAAAACAAAAATATATATGATTTCCATTTTGTAAAAACTTCTTATATATATTTATTTTTAAAATATTAGAAGGGAATGTACCAAAATATAGCTGAAATTATTCTGTGAAGCAATATTCTCTGTGATTTTTTTACTTAGTTCTCAACATTTTCTAGATTTTGTGATTTTTCTAAAATGTGTGTGTGTTACTGTTATAATCAGAAAGGATGAAGGAGGTGAGAGGGAGGGAATCACATAATTAAGGTTAATGTTAAAATACACACTTCTGCGGAAAGATGGAAAAGGCTAATAATGCTTAGTGTATAGAAAACTGTGGAGACAGAGTATCTATGACTATTCTGTCAAGATCATCGAATATCTCATTACTGTTTACAGTGAGGAACTTGACAAGCTAAACCCTCTCCAAACAGCTACAAATTCTCTTGCAAATTCACAGTGACCTCAGGAGAGGATGGTAAGAACTGGTCCTGAAGAGTAAGGTTCAGTCTCAGGAACAACAGCCTGCTTTTTACATCCTAAGGAATAAGCAATTAGACTAAAGATATGCCAGTAGTATTCCTCACTTGACAAATACCTTGTATGTGTATGTGGGTGGTAGGGGGTGCCTCTGTCAAGTAATTAAACAGGTTATATATCAACCAGTTGCCTCCAGATGATCAACAGATCAGAACCTGCTATTTTTCATGCTCCCAGGTATCACTAAAGTAAATAATGGTGTGGGTTTTTTTTTTTTTTTTTTTTTTGATTCTACACTAAGCTTACCTGCATTTCAGTTTTTTTCTTTCTTTTTTTTTTTTTAGCGAATGATTGCAAATACTGCCAGAACAGTGAGATACTGCAGGAGCCAACCCTTCAGTAAGTTAAATGCTGCCGCAATATGGATCTTGGTGATTAAGTCCTTTTTAATGGGCTACAGAGACATTCTGGAAGCCGGGACAATATTTGATTGTGTCAGAGACGCTTTGAATCGTGAATCCCATTGGACAAGGGCCTTGTGTTTAAAGATTTTCTAGCTGTAAAACTAGAAAATAACCATAAGAATATTATTTTATGAATGAACTCAGAAAGTTCATTTGCTCTTTTCAGAATGGATAGAGACAGCTAAGGCAAGAATGCCAACAAATCCTGCCTCTAACCAACTCTCTTTATGACTCACTGCTTCATGTTAAGAAACTCACATCAACTCATGATGACTCATTCCGTCGTTTATAAACTGGGAAGGATAATATTTATTGTCTCTTGGGGTGTTGAGAGACTGCCTGAATGTGTATGAGCACACTTGTAAAAGGTCCCTTAGCAGGAATTCATTTTATATTTCTAGTATTTCAAGGTGAATTAAGGTGCTTTTCTTAAATCTGCACATTTAGCACCACAGCTGGTATAATGAATGCTTTAATATGAAACTGTCACTGATAATAAATAGCAAGTTTAAACTGTTGGGAGTTAAGTGGCATCATCGCACCAGGTCATCGTGCTGGGCCAGTGTTACTGTGTCCTCAGGGCTGGGACTCTGGGTGGAGCTTGGAGCTTTGGCTCCCTCCAGCTGGTCTGGGAGTGAGAAGGTGGCCCCGGTAAAGTTTTGTGCCAACTTCACTGAATGAGTCACTTGAAGCCATTGGGCTCATTAATTGAACATGATAGTCTGACACAGACATGACTTCGAGGCTACCAGTACCATCCCCTCCAATAAACCTAGTGCCCAGAGACTAAAGTTTCTCATTCTATTCATCAGAGCCATCTTTGCTCTTCTTAGCACAGGGCTGGCCCACACGAAGGGTTTGCTAACACAGGATACCAGAATTGCTAAACATTTATTTTATAATGCCTGGGGGTTGGGGGTATAGGAAAAATAGTCTTGTCTTAAGGAGCAAGATCCTTAAGGAAAAATTTTATTCAAATGATTATGTCTCCTCTTTCTACCAAAATGAGAACAGCTTGCACATCATCACTTGTTCTTATGTGGATTGTGCCAAAATTAAAGTGTCTCGTATCTCTTCATCTAGAAATGTACTATATGTATAAATACATGGTCATAAAGCAGTTATACAAACAAGTATGAAAATATATAGGTGATGACCACAACAAGGGTTCATAACCTAGAATCCACCACCCTTCAGGGGGGTCTAGGAAATTCCTGAAATTAAACACAAAATGTCTAAGAGGGTTCAAAGCCTTGAGAAGGTTCTCCATGAGGTCCAAGAACCAAGATAGAATATATTTTGTTCTATAAGTTCCTTTGGAAGTATAATCCTACATTCTCCTACATCTCCTAGAGACATGGTGGGGGGATATATATATATCTCCACTGCGTTTGTTGAAGTTATCAGTAACTGCTAGTAAACAACAGCTGCTCGGCTCTGAAGTCAACAATCTATAGATAAAGCTATAGGAATAGATTCATAAACATTGTGGGAATATGTACAATGTAATTATAGTATATTGTACATGTAGAGTACACTGCCAGTGACAAGCAAGGAAATTAAGCACTGTGGTATTATTTATATGTGATAATTATACTGATGAGTTTCTTCTTAGAGCAAGTGGGGCCTTTGTATCTTCTCTCTGCTTTTCTGTGTTCAGACCTGCAACACTCCCCTTCGCCCCCCCATGCAGATGGCATTCTAATTGTCTTTGGGAGTGGTGTGTGGATCTAAGGAGAACAGATGGATGGCAGAAGGCAATGTGCTATGGGAAAGAGAACGCTGGTCCAGAGTCCAGGCTGGCTCGGCCACCCCTAGTGTCCCACACTGGCATCCGTGGGTCAGAGGCCACCCAGGGACCATGGCTGAGATGTTGGATCTAAATGGAGCTTTTTTTCCCCTTTTATTCCGAAATAATGTAATCATTCAAAAATGGAAGAATTCCCAGGGAAGAAATCCAGATTTCTCATTTCTCTAGAAAAATAGGAAGATCCGCCAACTCAGGATACAGGAGCCAGATAGTCACTTCTGAAGGGAACTATCTTTCCCATTCACCAGAGGTCAAATGACCTTCCTCATTCATGTCTATTCCCTGTATAGGCATCTGATTGGGCATTTTATTCTTCTTTCAGCCTGGTTTTAGGGAAATTGGTTGACTTCTTTTTTTTTTTTTTTCTATTTTATTTTATTTTTTTTTTAATTTTATTTTATTTTTAAACTTTATATAACTGTATCGCTCTGGTGCTCAAATGCTTTGGGGAGTGGATGAAACTAGAATGGTAACTGCGATTTCAAAACAAATAGCATCAGAGAATTGAAAGTCTAGTAGAATTCATGACTTCAGCCTGAGGTTTTTTTTTTTTTTTTTCTGAGTATGGACAGTCATACAATCTACGGAGTAATGCTGTATGTTGTCTGCAAGTATTAAGGACAAGAGTCGCACTGGCTTGCTTCAGGTCAGCTCAGGTGTTAAGTGCTTTTGTTAGAAGCTAATGAGAACTATGTCTTTTTGCCATTAGTCCTCCTCTGGGTCAAAGGGAGTAGAGATCAGTGATATACTCTGGGGGATGGCAAGGGGAAACAATTTTAATATATAACCAGGGTTGTCGGGTGACGCTTTCATTTTAATTTCGTGTTTTTTAAAACAATATCTAATGCAAAGGAAAATGATCAAAATAGGCAATAGGGAAGAAAAGGGTGGGAGGGAGGAGATGGAACATCCAAGTAGAAACAGTTCAATGAATATAGTGTGTTGAAAGGTCTTGATGGAAACCAGGAATCCATGATAAATGTAATAGGCTGGAGAAAATAAAGCTGTATCTTATATGCATATATTATGCAATGCCAATCCTACTCTTTGCTCTTTCGATAGATCCTGATGCAGCTCAAGCTAATAAGAACCATCAGGATGTCCGGAGTTACGTTCGGCAATTAAATGTGATCGACAACCAGAGAACTTTATCACAGATGTCACACAGACTAGAGCCTCGTCGACCATAGACATTTCAAGTGCCCAGAACAACGTTTGCCTCCATCCACAATCTTTCAAAAATGCCATTTATGCTACTACTGACCATACTGTCACTAGAGAATTCTATAAAACAAGCAAAAACCCATCCTGAGACATCTCAGGGCTGCATTCAGCTTACCAGCATCATGACAAGAGAAGAAATTCTTTGACTTGCATACAGCTTGCACACTCTAACTTAGAAATCCCCTGTTCATAGTCACCTTATTTTATTTCCAGTCGTGCCATCTTCTTTGCTGAAACATAAAATAAGAGCAACATGAAGAGTATGGTAGAAATATCATTGTCAAGAGAAGTGTCAAGCTCCTGATATTTTTTCTAGGAGTATTTACAGGATGAGATGTGCTACAAATGGTATTTATTTGGCTACATCAGTGGTGGTATAGTTTCATAATTTATAACTCAACATCTTGATTTGAGCATGGGGCTTTTGGAAGGTGTTGAGGAATCCATGTAACTCCAAACTAGAGGCTGTATTCTTCCATCTTCATAGTCTTACCTCTGAAGGAATTGTACCTGACCACATTACTATAAAACATTCTGGCTATTTATGTAATTTTAGGGAAGACTGGTCTGTAATTACTGAATGACTTACAGAATAATATTTATGTTTACAATACAACTTTTTAAAATTTACAAATCAGGATTGCATATATAAGAATTCCACTGAGAAACTCTAAGGTTCTTAAAATTGCCAGCGTTAAGATTTAAAAAAAAATGATATTTCAGAAGAGCACAATATGCACAAAACATTTTTCAAAATTATTTTCCTGGGCATTAAAAAACCTTTACTATTGGCTAATTATTGTTACTGATTTAAAAAACCCACATATTTTCTGGACTTAAATGTTATTACAGATACCTTAATTTTCAGCAATTGTTTTGCACTTTCAAATAGATTGTAAATAGTTCATTCAATCAATGGTATAGAGTTATTTATTTGCTACATAATAGATATTGTGCCAAATAATTACTTTTTATTTATTTAGTATGTAATTTTGGAGTACATTTTTTCCTGTTTCCACAATTAGGCTACATTATGTGCAGGAATTGTATGTATGTATATCTTCTGTAAATAACAGCTAGTATCTTCATTAAATATAATTGTGACAAGAAGTATTGTTCTCAGTTCCTATAATATAGGAGAGATAACCACTTGGCATGGTGGAGTCCTGTATATTTTTTTTAATTGAAATAAAATTCACATACTCTAAAAGTCACCTTTTTAAAGTATACAATTTGTTGGTTTTTAGTATATTCATAAGGTTGTTCAACATCATCACTATATAATTCAAGAACATTCTCCTTATCCCTTAAATGAACTCCATACCCTCTAGCAGCTGGTCCTCACTTTCCTGTCTCACCAGTCCCTGGAAACCACTACAGTCAGCCCTCTATATACAAATGAGTTCTGGTCTGAGAGTGCATTTAGAAGCCTAATTTTTCCAACAAAATTAGCCTAGCTACCCAACTAACAATCAACTACAGAGCTTTATAATAGGTACTATACATATACTGTACATATAATAGGTACTGTACATATATTAGGTATATAGGTACTGTGATAGGTTTATACTATTTTTCACACAAATAATATCTAAAACAAGCACAAAAAATAAAGACAACATTTTTAATCTTATAGTACAGCACCTTGAAAAGTACAGTAGTAATACAGTAAAACTGGCATACAGGGGCTGGCATCAGATGAACAGGCAAGAAGAGTTACTGACTGGAGGAGGGCAAGGGGGTGGGAGATGGTAGAGCTGAATGACACTCAGCAGAAGGAGACCGAGGGCAAGCTGCAATTTCACTCACGCCTGATGCTGATGAAACATATGTTCACATCTTTGAAAGTTCTCAACTTAAAGATTCATATATAGGGGACTTACTGAGTCTGCCATGTCTATGAATTTACCTATTCTAGACATTTTGTATAAACAGAATTATATAATGCAGAGTCTTTGTGTCTGGTTTCTTTCACTTAGTATAATGTTTCAGGGTTCATCCACATTGCAGCAGGTATCAGGACTCCATTCCTTTTTATGGCTGTATAATATTCCATGATATGGATATGTCACATGTTGTTTGCTTATTTATCAATTAATTGTTGATTAATTGACAACTAGGTTGTTGCCACTTTTTAGCTGTTAGGAATACTGCTGTTATGAAGAGGCACTGGATTTTAGAGCTATTATGGGTCCTACACCACTTCTTTAGTGATTTGAGCAATTGGTATACTGCTGCTGCTGCTGCTAAGTCGCTTCAGTCGTGTCCAACTCTGTGCGACCCCATAGATGGCAGCCCACCAGGCTCCCCCGTCCCTGGGATTCTCCAGGCAAGAACACTGGAGTGGGTTGCCATTTCCTTCTCCAGTGCATGAAAGTGAAAAGTGAAAGTGAAGTCGCTCAGTCGTGTCCGACTCTTAGCGACCCCATGGACTGCAACCCACCAGACTCCTCAGTCCATGGGATTTTCCAGGCAAGAGTACTGGAGTGGGGTGCCATTGCCTTCTCCGAATTGGTATACTACTTGATGAAAAAATTTCCAAGACAATTTAATTTCCCAACCCATGTCTGTTTTTTAATGTCAGCATTTTCAGGCTATAATCTCACAAGTTCACAAACTGTTCCTTCCAAAACACACACAATTGCCGAATGAGACACAAAACCAAGATGACATCTTCAAAAAATTGGGGAACCATAATATACCCCCTTCTTAGAAATGATTCCCAGTGTTCATTAACATATTCAGGGCTCTGAGAAGCCCTGCTGTAATCCCTTTTCACATTCACAGTCAAAGGCCTCTTTGAGAAATGCCACAGCAAGCCAAATGCCTTTCTGTGTTCATTTATGTAATAGTTCAAGGTCCCCAGACACAGGGGTGATGTTTTATGCAACATTATGCCTTCTATCCAGAGTCGAGCTGAAAGCCTAGAATTTACCAGAGAATTTTAAGTCACCAAATAAATTTTATTGAAGTTATTCTTCAGCATTATACCATCTCATAGACCTTAGTATCAGCTGCAAAGTTTCCCTTATATAATGTGTAATGCTTTCCCCACTATCATATAGTTTTCTTTCCTAGATAATTTTAAAAGCGGACAAAATGAAGCTGATAGCCTATCCCTTGGGCATCTTTGCTCTTGTTTACTCTTCCTTACTCCTATCTTACTTAAAAGCTGGTATCCTACATGACGTCCTTCCTTTCTCCCAATTCCGTGGTGACTGACCCCTTCTGACCTTATTTTAATTTGGATCCCACATTATTCAAAATTAATACATACTCTCCCATTATATTCCCCTTGGTCTTCCAAACGAGAATAACTATTGCTATACTTAATAAAGATAAGGGATGTTTAATTATGTCTGGCTTCTTTGAAAATGCATTAAATGCCATTATTCAAGGTAGCGATGGTGAAGTAAAAGAATTCACCCAGCAAAAACAGAGTAGTAGCCAAGCAACCCTCCCTGAAGCAGGAGATGCAGTTAATACTTTAAAACTTGCAAACAAGCCAAGAGAAAATGAGAAGCCTACAGGGTCACAAGAAGGATAATGAGGTTTGCTAGAAGAAGTGAGAAAGAAGAAAGAATGTTTTTACCAAAAGCGCCTGCAGAAAATTATACATTTAAGTGTTTAACATACCTGCTTAGCACAGTGTACAGAAACTAAGCTTTTCCAGCAATTTTTGAATGCCATGCAGGTTAAATAGATTTCTCCTGAATTCAATGGCATTTCCTCTGAAATATGAATGCAAATCAATGACTACCAGTGTGGGGAAATTAAAATAAGTGTCATTCTGATTTCACATTGGGCTTATAATTTTTTTGAAAAATCAGCACAGAAAATGCAGTGTTGTAAAAATGAACCCCTACCTCAAATAGATTTCCTTTACCTGTTAATCTAAAATGTACTGCCTTTCTTGCTGTGGAATAATCTTCACTTCCTCCACTTGTCTTACATAGAGAAGAATGTGGTATTAGATGATCAGAGCATAGCATCAATGACTTAAAAACTGGAAAAGAACCTTTAACTTATTAATAGTTAGATATTGTTAGTTATCTTTCTGTTCATTCATTCATTAGCCAGTAATGATTGAAGGGCTTATAAGTGAGTGCCAGGCCCTCAATGATCTCAGGATTCAATGTAAGGAAAAACTAGAGGGTCTCTGTTCTCCTAGAGCTTATCATCTATTGATGAAAACTGAAGAGTAACCAAATAAACAAGAAAACATAAAGACACTTCCAAGGAAGGATATAGAGTTGCTGGAACACGTAGTAACAGGACTTAACCTGATCTGAGGTGAGGAAATGTTTTCTGTAGAGGAACAGTTGATCTGAACTCTGAAGGATGAAAATGCTAACTCAGCAGAGAGAGAGGAGAGAATATATTCTAAGGAGGAAACAACCTCAGCAGCATGAAGAATAGAAGGTGAAAACCTCACTGTGGAAGAGCAGAGACAGCAAGGGTGAGCAGGTGCAAGGTGTGCTGGAGACCTGAGACAGGCTCTGAGCGGGCAAAGCCTTGCACGGCCTTTTTAAGGACCTTTGTCTTTTATCCCAGAGCAGTAGGAAGCCTGAAGTGCTCAAGGCAGGGGGTTGCATTTCTAATAGCAGCTCTTACAGGCCAGGGCCATTGCTTTATGATATCTCACTGTGGATGACACACGTTGTACCTAATTCCTTAACTACTTATTATACAGGCTTAAATGTAAGGCAGAGAGAATTGTGCATAATGGTAAATATTAGAGTAGTGGCGGGCCTAGATACCCACACAGAGTCAAATACCCTTCTTCCTCCTGACTTGCTCCTTACTGGGCTACTTTTTAATTTTTTGTTGTATATAGATATTATAAAATTTACCATTCTAACCATTTTTGAGTATACAGTTCAGTGGCATGAAGTACATTCACATTGTGCAACCATCACCACTATCCATCTCCAAAACTTTTCATCAATCTAAACTGAAAACCCGTATTATGTAACTTCCCACTTCCCCCTACCCCCAGCCCCCAGAAGCTACAATAGCAAGTCCCATACACATGAATAAGTTTCGGTCCGACAGTGCGTTCATAAGTCCAATTTGTTCATGTAAGTACAACAAAGTTAGCCTAGGCACCCAACTAACACAGTATAGTACTGCACTGCAATAGGTTTATAGTACTTTTCACACAAATTACACCAAAAAAAGACAAAAAACAAAGAGAATATTTTTATTCTTACAGTATGCTGAAAATCACAGTAGTACAGTACAACAGTACAAACCTAGACAGCATATTAAAAAAGACAGACCTTACTTTGCTTCCAAAGGTCCATATAGTCAAAGGTATGGTTTTTCCAGTAGTCAGGTATAGATGTGAGAGCTGGACAATAAAAAAGGCTGAGCACCAAAGAAGTGATGCCTTTGAACTGTGGTGCTAGAGACTCTTGAGAGTCCCTTGGACAGCAAGATCAAACCAGTCAATCCTATAGGAAGTCAACCCTGAATATTCACTGCAAGGATGGATACTGAAGCTAAAGCTCCAATACTTTGGCCCCTGGTGCAAAGAGCTGACTCATTGGAAAAGACCCTGATGCTGGGCAAGATTGAAGGCAGAAGAAAAAGGACAGAGCATGAGATGGTCGGATGGCACCACCGACTCACTGGACTTGGGTTTGTGCAAACTCCAGGAGACGGTGAAGGACAGGGAAGCCTGGTGTGCTGCAGTCCATGGGGTCGCAAAGAGTGGGACTTACAACAACTAGCATACAGGACATGTTCATACCTTTGAAAGTGTCAGCTTGAAGGTTCGTATGTAGAGGACTTACTGTACCCCGCTTCTATGGATTTGGAAGTTACCTTATCTAAGTGGAACCATACAATAGCTGTCCTTTTGCAGATCCAAGGAGAGGACTGCGGTTGGGTGCACGGAGATGGGCCAAAGGGACTGGAGTGTGGTCCAAGCCACAACCAGGGATGTTCACAGGATGGAGCCCAGGTTTGCCATAAAAGCCCCACTGTTAACCTGCATATCAAGGGAGGGGTGGGGCCCCACCATATCAGCCCCTTAGCACACTCACAGCGGGCATGGCTCTGCCTCTGCGAGCTCTGGGAGCGTGCAAGCAGCCATGAAACCAAAAGGAGCTCCCAGTAGGAGCACTCCAGTAATATCTACCTCACATTGCAGCTCAGAAATGCATCTGAGGGCTTCTATTTCAACTTGGAAGTGGACCCTGACCCTAACAGACAACCCCAAAGCAAAGAGGAAGCACTGCTCAGTGTCCAGAGTAGTCTCTGTTCAACACAACACCAATTGCACCCCCTAACAAGGGGATAATGGCCAGCACACACAGAGAAAAGAGGTGACAGGCTTCCATACCAAAAACAGCCCTCACAGTATAATTATTACACTCAGACAGGCTATACTGGGATGCTCCCACATAAAATTGCCCTTTAAGATCAAAGTAGATAACTGTTTCTCCTACGTCCAGAGAAACAAAGAAAGTTAAGTAAAATGAAAAAGTAGAGGAATAACTCCCAACTAAAAGAACAAGAGAATTTCCTTGAAAGAATAATGAAACAGATGTCTCCTGTCTACTAAACACTGAGTTCAAAATGGACATAATATAAATACTGAAGGAAAGAAAGGGCTATCAATAGAAATAGGGAGTTCCCTGGTGGTCTAGTGGTTATGACTTTTTACTGTTGTGGCCCAGGTTCAAACCCTGGTCAGAGAACTGATATCCCACACACCTCATGGCATGGCAAGGGAAAAAAGAAAAAGAAAGAAAAGAAAAAAGAAATATAGATCATTGTAACAAGGAAGTAGAAACTATAAAGAGAAGCCAATGAAAATTTTAAAGCTCATTTGCCAAGACAAAAACTGAGCTAAAGGCAATAAGTAGCAAACTAAATAATACAGAAGAATGAACAAGTGACCCAAAAGCTAGAACAATGGAAATTATCCAATCACAACAGCAGACAGAAAGACAAGTGAAAAAAAAAAAAACGAAAGCAATAAGCAAGACCTCTGGGATAATTAGAGTGAGCCAACCTATGCATAATTGGAATCCAGAATAAGAAGAAACAGGGGAATATAAAATATATTTGAAGCAATTATGGCTGAAAATTTCCCAAACCTAAAGAAGGAAAAAGATATCCAGGTACAGGAAGCACAGAGAGTCCCAAACAAGATGAACCCAAACAGACCCACACCAAGAACAGTATAATTAAAATGACTATTAATTAAAGTTAAAGATAGAAAGAGTCTAAAGGCAGCAAGAGAAAAACAGAGTTAGTCACAAGGGAACCCCCATAAGGGTATCAGCTGATTTCTCTACAGAAACATCACAGGCCAGGAGACAATGGCAAGTATATTCAAAATCCTAAAAGGGAAAAACTACCAAATGAGGATACTCTATCAGCAAGATTATCATATAGAATTGAGGAAGAGGGAATTTCTTAGACAAGCAAAAAAATTAAAGAATATAGTGAGACTAAGTCTATCCTTAAAAAAACTACTGAAAGGTATTCTCTAAATAGAAAAGAAGCAATAATACATAGGAAAGAGAAAATCACAATAGAAAAGTGAATCATTTAAATAAGCTAGTATGTAGAGTTCTAAAGTTTTTTTAATTGTGAAAGCAATTGTATGCACAATGAACAGCAAAAGGATAAACATGAAGATGTAAAAGAGGACGCCAGAGTAGAAGGATGTGACCTCACTGCTTCAGATGAAAACACCAAATCACAGCTGACTGCTAAGCAACCATCAACCAAAAAACACCGGAGCCTATCAGAAAGGATACCCTACACCCAAAGACAAAGAAACAGCCACAACCAGGCAGCAGGAGGAACACAGTCACAGTAAAATTGAATCCCATATCCTACAGATGGGCAACCCACAAACTAGAAAATAGTTATATCAAAGAAGCGCTCCCACGGGGGTGAAAGTTCTGAGCCCAGAGCAATGGGAAGAGGAGGCCCACGGAAAATCTGGCTTTGAGGGTCAGTGGGGTTTGACAGCAGGAATTCCAGAGGACTGGGGGAAACAGAAACTCTGCTCTTGGGGGTTAACACAAGGTCTCTTGCACACCAGGACCCAGGGGAAAAAAGCAGGGACTTCTTAGGATTCAGGGCCAGGTTACCTGCTGGTATTGGAGGGTCTCCTGTGGAAGTGGAGTGAGAGGAGGTAGCTGCAGCTCACTGCAGGAACAAACACAGGGACAGTGGTAGTTCTGGAGAGTGTTCATTAGCATGAGCTCTCCTGGAGGCTGCCAAGATCGGAACCACTCAATAGCCTGTAGGGTTCACTACTGAAACACCACAGGTCAAACAACCAACAGAGCAAGAATACAGCTCCACCCATCAGTAGACAGGCTGCTTAAAGTCTTTCTGAGGACACAGCTGCCCACTAAACATACCCTTTGACATGGCCCTGCCCAGAGGAACAAGACCCAGCTCTACCCACCAGTGGGTAGGAAGCACTACCTCCCACCAGGGAGCCTATACAAGCCTCTTAGACAATTTCATCCACCAGGAAGCAGACCGTAGAAGCAAGAAGAATTACAACCAACCCTGCAGCTTGCAGAAGAGAAATCTCAATCACAGCAAGTTAGACAAAATGAGACAGCAGAGAAACATGACCCAGAAGAAGGAAGAAGATAAAATAAAACCCCAGAATAACAACTAAATGAACTGGAGATTAGGCAATCTATCCAAAAAAGAATTCAGAGTAATGATAGTAAAGATGATCCAAGATCTCGGAAAAAGAAGTGAGGCACAGATTGAGATACAAAAAATGTGTAACAAAGACCGAGAAGAACTAAAGAATAAACAGAGATGGACAATACAATAACTGAAATGAAAAATACACTGAAGTAGTCAATAGCAGAATAACTAAGGCAGAAGAATGGATAAGTGAACTGGAAGACAGAATGGTGGAAATCACTTTCATGGGATAAAGAAAAAAGAATGAAAAGAAATGAAGACACTCTAAGAGACCTTTGGGACAACACTAAATGCATCAATATTTGCATTATAGGGGTTCCAGAAGGACAGAAGAGAGAAGGAAAGGACCTGGGGAAATATTTGAATATTCAAAAATATTTGAATAGCTGAAAACTTCCATATCATGGGAAATGAAACAGTCACCCAAGTTCAGGAAGTGCAGAGAATCCCAGGCAAGATAAACCCAAGGAGATACACATCAAGACACAAAGTAATCAACTGACAAAAATTAAAAACAAAGAATAAATATTAAAAGCAAAAAGGAGAAAGCAAAAAATAACATACAAGGGAATTCCTACAAGGTTACGAATTCCTACAGCTTTTGGTTTCTAGGCAGAAACTGCAGGCTAGAAGGGAGTGACACCATGTATTTAAAGTGATGGAAGAGAACAACTTACAACAAGAATACTCTATCCAGCAAGGCTCTCATTCGAATTTGATGAAGAAATCAAAAGATTTACAGACTAAAGCTAGACTACCACCACCAGACCAGCTTTGCAACAAATGTTAAAGCAACTTCTCTAGGCAACAAAGAAAAGATCACAACTAGAAACAAGAAAATTATTAATGGAAAAGCTCATTGGTAAAAGCAAACATACGTTAAAGGTAGAAAATAATCTGCACACAAATATGATATCAAAACCAGCAATTGTGAGGAGAGGGGAGCAAAACTGCAGGATATTGGAAATGCATTTGAAATTAAAAGACCAGCAACTTAGAACAATCTTGTTTTTATAGGCTGCTATATCAAAACTTCATAGAAACCACAGCCAGAAAAATACAATAGATACGCACAAAAAAAGAAAAAGGAATCAAACGTAACACTAAAATTAAATCAGCAAGTCATGAACAAGGAGGAAGGGAAGAAAAAACATCTACAAAAACAAATCCAAAACAATTAACAAAAGGACAACAACTGGAACATCGCTGTTGTTGTTTAGTCACTAAGTCATGTCTGACTCTTTTGCCACCCCATGGACTGTAGAGCACCAGACTCCTCTACGCATGGGATTTCCCAGGCAAGAACACTGGAGCAGATTGCCATTTCCTTCTCTAGGGGAGCTTCCCAACCCAGGGATTGAACCTGGGTGTCCTGCATCGGTAGGCTGATTCTTTAACACTAAGCCCCCAGGGAAATAAATAATTACCATAAACATAAACAAATTAAAAGCTCCAACCAAAAGACAAAGACTGGCTGAATGGATACAACAACAAGAGCTGTATACATGTTGTCTACGGCTCAGAGGTTAAAGCGTCTGCCTGCAAGGCGGGAGACCTGGGTTCGATCCCTGGGTTGGGAAGATCCCCTGGAGAAGGAAATGACAACCCACTCCCGTATTCTTGCCTGGAGAATCCCATGGACAGAGGAGCCTGGTGGGCTACAGTCCACAGGGTCGCAAAGAGTCGGACACGACTGAGCAAGTAGGGAAAAAAATACGAGAGACCCATTTCAGATCTAGGGACACATAGAGACTGAAAGTGAGGAAATGGAAAAAGGATTTCTGTGCAACTGAAAATCAGAAGAAAGCTGGAGCAGCAATACTCATATCAGACAAAATAGGCTTTAAAATAAAGAGCATTATAAGAAACAAAAAAGGATACTATATAAAGATCAGGGGATCAATCCAAGAAGAAGATATACCATTGTAAATACGTATGCACCCAACATAGAAGCCCCTAAATTAAAAGGAAAAACTAACAACCATAAATGGAGAAATCAACAGTAACACAGTAATAGTAGGAGACTTTAACACCCCACTTTCATCAATGGGGTGTTAAAGATCATCCAGACGTAAAGTGAATAAGGAAACATAGGCCTTAAGTGACACATTAGACCAGACAGACTTAATTGATATTCATAGAGCACTCCATCAAAAATCAGCAGAACACACATTATTCAAGGGCACGTGGGACATTCTCAGAATTGATCATATGCTGGGTGACAAAACAAGCCTCAGTAAATTTAAGAAAACTGAATCCATCATCTTTTTTGACCACAATGCTGTAAGATTAGAAATCAACTACAAGTTAAAAACTGGAAGAGAAAAAAAAAAAAACCCAGAACATGGAGTCTAAACAATAATGCTACTAAACAACCAATGGATCACTAAATAAACCAAAGAGGAAATCAAAAATTACTGACAGACAAATGAAAATGAAAGCACAGCAATCCAAAACCTATAGGAACTAGCAAAGGAAGTTCTAAGTGGGAAGTTATAGCAATAAAATCTTACCTCAGGAAACAAGAAAAAGCTCAAATAAGCAACCTAAGCTTACACCTAAAGCAACTAGAAAAAGAAACAAAACACAGTTAATAGAAGAAATCATAAAAAGAGAGAAGAAATAAATGAAATAGGGACTTAAACAATAGGAAAAAATCAATGAAACTAAAAGTGGTTTTTCTGAAAAGACAAAAAATTTGACAAACCTTTTGTCAGACTCATCAAGAAAAAAAAGAGAGGGGGCTCAAATCAATAAAATCAGAAATAAGAAAGGGGAAGTTATACTGGACACAAAAGAATTACAAAGGATCATAAGAGACTACTACAAGCATCTATATGCCAATAAAATGGACATCCTAGAAGAAATGGAAAAATTCTTACACAAGTACAGTCTCCCAAGGCTGAACCAGGAAGAAATAGAAATATAAACATAAACAGACCAATCACAAGTACTGAAATTGAAACTGAGGTTTAAAAACTCCCGACAAACAAAAGTCCAGGACCAGAAAGCTTCACAGGCAAATTCCATCAAACGTTTACAGAAAAGTTAAAACCTATCCTTCTGAACAGAGACGGCAATGGCACCCCTTTCCAGTACTCCTGCCTGGAAAATCCCATGAAAGGAGGAGCCTGGAAGGTTGCAGTCCATGGGGTTGCTGAGAGTAGGACACGACTGAGCGACTTGACTTTCACTTTTCACTTTCATGCATTGGAGAAGGACATGGCAACCCACTCCAGTGTTCTTGCCTGGAGAATCCCAGGAACGGGGGAGCCTGGTGGGCTGCCGTCTATGGTGTCACACAGAGTCAGACATGACTGAAGTGACTTAGCAGCAGCAGCATCCTTCTGAAACTATTTCAAAAAAATTACAGAGGAAGGAACACTCCCAAACCACCATCAACCTAATACCAAAATCAGACAAAGATACAAAAAAAAAAAAAAGGAAGAAAATTACAGGCCAACATCTCTGATGAATGATGAATATACATGCAAAAATCTTCAACAAAATACCAGCAAACTGAATCCAACAATACATTAAAAGGATCATACACTATGATCAATTTATGGTGTGGAATTTATCGCAGGGATGCAAGGATTTTTCAGTATCCACAAATCAATCAGTGTGATACATCACATCAAGCCACATGATCCATCGCAATAGATGCAAAAAAAATAAAAATCTTTTGACACAGTTCCACACCAATTTATGATAAAAACTCTCCAGAAAGGAAGACATCTCAACATAATAAAGCCCATAAGTGACAAACCTAGAGCAGACATCATACTCAATGATGAAAACCTGAAAACATTTCCTCAGGAACAAGAAAAGGATATCCACTCTCACCACTTTTATTCAACATAGCTTTGGAAGTCCTAGCCATGGCAATAAGAGAAGAAAATCAAAAGGAATCCAAATTGAAAAAGAAATAAAATTATTACTGTTTGCAAATGACATCGTATCACAGGTAAAAAATCCTAAAGATGCTACCAGAAACCTAAATACTAGAGTTCATTAATGAATTCAGTAAAACCACAGGATACAAAATATATAGAAATCTTAGCATTTCTATACACTGACAACGAAAGATCAAAAAGAGATATTAAATAAACAATCCCACTTACCACTGCATCAAAAAGAATATATAGAAATAAATCTACCTAAGGAGGAAAATCACTGCAGATGGTGACTGCAGCCATGAAATTAAAAGACGCTTACTCCTTGGAAGGAAAGTTATGACCAACCTAGATAGCATATTGAAAAGCAGAGACATTACTTTGCCAACAATGGTCCGTCTAGTCAAGGCTATGGTTTTTCCTGTGGTCATGTATGGATGTGAGAGTTGGACTGTGAAGAAGGCTGAGTGCCGAAGAACTGATGCTTTTGAACTGTGGTGTTGGAGAAGACTCTTGAGAGTCCCTTGGACTGCAAGGAGATCCAACCAGTCCATTCTGAAGGAGATCAGCCCTGGGATTTCTTTGGAAGGAATGATGCTAAAGCTGAAACTCCAGTACTTTGGCCACCTCATGCGAAGAGTTGACTCATTGGGAAAGACTCTGATGCTGGGAGGGATTGCGGGCAGGAGGAGAAGGGGACGACAGAGGATGAGATGGCTGGATGGCATCACTGCCTCTATGGATGTGAGTCTGGGTGAACTCTGGGAGTTGGTGTTGGACAGGGAGGCCTGGCGTGCTGCGATTCATGGGGTTGCAAAGAGTCAGACACAACTGAGCGACTGAACTGAACTGAACTGAAGGAGGAAAAAGACCTGTACTCTGAAAACTATGATTCTGATAAAAGAAATTGAGGATAATACAAATAGAAACATGGTAGCAAGGTTGGAGAAGGCAATGGCACCCCACTCCAGTACTCTTGCCTGGAAAATCCCATGGGCGGAGGAGCCTGGTGGGCTGCCGTCCATGGGGTCGCTAAGAGTTGGACATGACTGAGCGACTTCACCTTCTCTTTTCATCTTCATGCATTGGAGAAGGAAATGGCAACCCACTCCAGTGTTCTTGCCTGGAGAATCCCAGGGATGGGGGAGCCTAGTGGGCTGCCGTCTCTGGGGTCGCACAGAGTCGGACACGACTGAAGCGACTTAGCAGCAGCAGCAAGGTAATGTTCAAAATCCTTCAAGCTAGACTTGAGCAGTACATGGACCGAGAACTTCCATATATACAAGCTGGATTTTAAAAAGGCTGCTGCTAAGTCACTTCAGTCGTGTCCGACTCTGTGCGACCCCATACATGGCAGCCCACTAGGCTCCTCTGTCCCTGGGATTCTCCAGGCAAGAATACTGGAGTGGGTTGCCATTTCCTTCTCCAATGCATGAAAGTGAAAAGTGCAAGTGAAGTTGCTCAGTCATGTCCAACTCTTAGCGACCCCATGGATTGCAGCCTACCAGCATCCTCCGTCCATGGGATTTTCCAGGCAAGAGTACTGGAGTGGGTTGCCATTGCCTTCTCCATTTAAAAAGGCAGAGGAACCAAATTGCCAATACCTGTTGGATCACAGAGAAAGTGAGGGAATTCCAGAAAAACATCTACTTCTGCTTTGTTGACTACACTAAGGTCTTTGACTATGTGGATCACAACGGACTGTGGAAAATTCTTAAAGAGATTTTACCTATTTTAGGAAAAACCTGTATGCAGGTCAAGAAGGAACAGTCAGAATCAGACATGGAACAACAGACTGGTTCAAAATTGGTAAAGGAGTACATCAAGGCTGTATATTGTCACTCTGCTTATTTAACATATATGCAGAGTACATCATGTGAAATGCCAGGCTGAATGAGTCACAAGCTGGAATCAAGATTGCCTGGAGAAATATCAACAACCTCAGATATGCAGATGATACCACTCTAAAGGCACAGAGCAAAGAGGAATTAAAGGGCCTCTTGAAAAGGGTGAAAGGGGAGAGTGAAAAAGCTGGCTTAGATGAAAAAAACCAAGATCATGTCATCCGGTTCCATCACTTTATGGCAAATAGATGTGGCAAAAGTGAAAACAGTAACAGATCTTATTTTCTTGGGCTCCAAAATCACTGTGGATAGTGACTAAAGCCATGAAATTAAAAGATGCTTGCTCCTTGGAAAGGAAGCTATGACAAAACTTTTTTTTTTAAGTCACTCAGTCATATCTGACTCTTCGTGACCCCATGGACTATATAATATAAAGTCCATGGAATTCTCCAAGTCAGAATACTGGAATGGTTTCCCTTCTCCGGGGGACCTTCCCAACCCAGGGATTGAACCCAGGTCTCCCACACTGAAGGCAGATTCTTTACCAGTTGAGCCACAAGGGAAGCCCAAGAATACTGGAATGGATAGTCTATCCTTTCTCCAGCTGATCTTCCCGACCCAGGAATCAAACCAGGGTCTCCTGCATTGCAGGTGGATTCTTTACCTATTAGGGAGAGCTATTATGGAAGTCCAATGACAAACCTAGATAGCATATAAAAAAGTGGAGACATCACTCTGCCAACAAAGGTTTATCTAGTCAAAGGTATGGTTTTTCCAGTAGTCATGTATGAATATGAGAGTTGGACCATAAAGAAGGTTGAACAGCAAAGAATTGATGCTTTCAAATTGTGGTGCTAGAGAAGTCTCTTGAGAGTTCCCTGGACAGCAAGGAGATCAAACCAGTCAATCTGAAAGGAAATCAATCTTGAATATTCATGGAAGGACTGATGCTGAAGCTCTAATACTTTGGAGCTTGGCTACCTGATGCAAAGAGCTAATTCACTGGAAAAGACCCTGATGCTGGGAAAGATTGAGGGCAGGAGGAGAAGGGGGCAACAGAGGATGAGATGATTGGATGGCATTATTGACTCAATGGACATGAGTTTGAGCAAGCCTGGGGAGATAGTGAGGGACAGGGAAGCCTGGCATGCTGCAGTCCATAGCATCGCAAAGAGTCAGACATGACTTAGTGACTGAAAAACAACAATAATAAACAGATGGAAAGATAGACCACATTCTTAGATTGGAAGGATCAATACTGTTAAAATGACCATTCTATCCAGATGCTATGCAATCCCTATCAAATTACAATGGCATTTTTCAAAAAACTAGAACAAAGTATGGAAACACAAAAAACCCTGAATACCCAAAACAATCTTGAGAAAGAACGGAGGTAGAGGAACTATGCTCCCTGACTTCAGTCTATACTATACACAAAACTACAGTAATCAAAACCACAGTACTGCCATGAAAACAAACACAATGATTAATGGAATCAGGATAGAAAACCCAGAAATAAATCCATACACTTACAGTCAATTAATCTACAAAAAAGGAAGCAAGACTACTTAATGGAGAAAAGACAGACCTTTCAATAAGTGGTGCTGGGAAACCTGAACAGCTACATGTAAAAGAATGAAATTATTAACAGCACATTCTTTAACACTGCATACAAAACTCAAAATGGATCAAACACCTAAATATAACACTGAATACTATAAAACTTCTAGAGGAAAACATAGACAGAACACTCTTTGACATAAATCACAGTAATATTTTTTTTGGATCCATAATGGAAGCAAAATCAGTAGTAAACAAACGGGACCTAATTAAACTTAAATGCTTTTGCACACTAAAAGGAAACCATAAATAAAACAAAAAGACACCCTATAGACTGGCAGAAGATATTTGTAAACAATGTGACTGGTAAGGGCTTAATTTCCAAAATATAAAAACAGTTCATACAGGTATATATACATATATATATATACACACACAATCAAAAAATGGGCAGAAGACTTGTTCCATGTTTTTGCTCCAGGGAGCAAACAGGTACAAAGCTCCTCTCTGGAAGAGCTTGGGAAGGGGTTTGGAGAGGGCAGGAAGGAGATCAAAACGCTATTCTGACGTGTACCCCAGTGTTCACAGCAGCACTGTGTACACCAGTCAAGATATGGCAGCAACCGAAACGTCCACTGACAGATGAATGGATAAAGAAGATACGGTATTTAAATGTATACAATGGATACATTTAAATGGATAAATGTATACAAAGCAATATTATTCAGCCATAAAAGATGAATGAAATAATACCATTTGCAGCAACATGGGTGGGCCTAGAGATTATCATACTAAGGGAAGTGACTCAGAGAAAGACAAATATATGCTGTCACTTATATGCAGCATTTAAAAAGATGACACGAGTGAAGTTATTTACAAAACAGAAACAGACTCCGACAGAAAACAAACTTATGGATACCAAAGGGATAAATTAAGAGTTTGGGATTAGCAGACACCAACTGTTACATAGGAAATAAACAAGGCCCTACTGTGTTACACAGGCAGCTACATTCAGGCTCTTGTAATAAACTATAATGAGAGAAACATGTATACGTAGCACAACAAGGTAAATCAACTATACTTCAATAATTGTCCTTTTGTGTCTGGCTCATTTCACTTAGGGTAATGTTTCCAAGGTTTATCCACATATCAGAATTTCCTTCCTTTTTAAGACTAAAAAATATTGTATTTCATGTATACACCATATTTTGTTTATCCATGTATCCATCAATGGACATTTGATTTGTTTCCATCTTTTGGCATTGTGAGTAATGCTGCTGTGTACATGGGGGCACAAATATCAACTCTCAGTTTTTAATTCTTTTGACACCTACTTAGAAATGGAATTGCTGAACTTGTAATTCTATGCTTAATTTTTTGAGGATCTGTCACACCGTCCTCCACAGTGGCTTCACCATTTTATGGGGTGTATCTGGCATAGTCCACAGCTTCCCATGTTGTCTTAGAGATGGAGGCTGACAGTGCATGGCATGGCTGCTAGGAAAAGCAATGACTAGAGAACCCAGGGCTCAGTGTGCAGGTGTCCAGGCACGGACAGGAAGCCTCCACTTGCCACTTTGCCCTCCTTTAAGCCATGATAGCCCAGAGGCAGTCATAGCTCCAGAACCGTGGTCTGTCCTTGCTGCTCCGTTGGCTAAGTTATCAGACTACCATCGCCTTTTGCTTGACACTAAATGATGGGAGATCTGGAGGAAATGTTACTAACCCCAGAGAATAAGAGCGTGGGAATGGGAAAAGTGCCTGCCTTACTTTAGCTCCTTTTGCACGTGCTTTCCCAGCAGTTAGGGAAGGTCAAGGTTAAAGGAAGCTAGGATCTTTGTTCTTGAGGCAATTTAAATGTGGAAAAATTGGGTCCAAAGACCTGGTCTAAAGGGAAGTGAGCACAAAGCACAGTGAATTTGTGGGCACTGGCTGATACGGGAGAACCTCCAGACTTAGAGAGAGAGAGAGAGGCTGGGGCCAGGGCATGTAAGCACAGCTGGTTTCTGAAATACTATCCTCCACTTGGCACCTGTGGGGAGGGTTCAGACTCTTCCTCAGCAGGGAGAGTTGAGAAGAGTGGACCCCTACAACAGGAGGACAAACGTAAGAAAATAACTGGAGCAAAAGTTTGCATAAAATTTTTCAGAATAGGTTCTAGTCCTTTTCTATTGTCAGGTACTGCAAGAAGACCCTCCTGAGGCCTCCATCCCCTCCTTTAGCCATAGGCAGGGGCAAGAGTTTCTAGTGTGTTAACAACAGGGACCTGGAAGGAATGGAAATGCATTGATGATTTAGTCTTCTTGGCAGGATAAAGGGCTGAACATAAGAAGATGCAGCAACTCTGGGGGGAGACAGGTTCTGGACCGGCCAAGATGCAGCCGTTCTAGAAGGATGAAGAAAGAAGTGGTTCAGTGGAAAGATAAACTACATCAGCAAGTGTATCAGTTATTGTATGTATTAAACAAGTTTCTTCTAAGCAGTAGGACCAATACAATGTGTATATACATAGGAGATCTATTATGAGGAATTGGCTCACACAATATGGAAGCTGCAGTGGGGCCAGCATGTTGCAGACACAGGAGAGTTGATCAACTAATGGGATGAGGCCCACCCAATTATGAAGGACAGTCTGCTTACTTGAAGTTTACCGACTTACAAATTGCCCATGACATTTTTCACAGATCTAGAACAAATAATTCTAAAATTATATGGAATCATAAAAGGCCCAGAATCGGGTCTGAAGAAAAAGACCAAAGCAGGAGGCATAACCTTTCCAGGCTTCAGACAATACCACAAAGCTCCAGTAATCAAAACACCATGGAATCTGCACAAAAACAAACAGATCAATGGAACAAAACAGAGAATCCAGAAATAAACCCACACACCTCCCGTCAATTAATCTTCAACAAAGGAGGCAAGAATATCCAATGGGAAAAAGACAGTCTCTTCAGCAAGTAGTGCTGGAAAAGTTGGACAGCTGCATGTACATCAATGAAGTTGGAACATACCCTCTTACCACACACAAAAATAAACTCAAAATGGCTTGAAAACTTAAGCATAAGAAATGATACCATAAAATTCCTAGAAGAGAACATAGGCAAAGCACTCTCTGACATAAACCATACCTACATTTTCTTAGGTCAGTCTCCCAAGGCAATAGAAATAAACGCAAAAATAAACAAATGGGACCTAATCAAACTTACAAACTTTTACACAGCAAAGGAAATAGAAACAAAATGAAAACACAACCTATAGAATGGGAGAAAACATTTGTTAACAATGCAACCAACAAGGAACAAGTTTCCAAAATACATAAACAGCTCATGCAACTCAACAACAACAAAAAAACACCCAATCAAAAATGGTCAGAAGACCTAAATAGACATTTCTCCAAACAAGACAGAAGGCCAAGAGGCACATGAAAAGATGCTCAACACTGCTAATTATTAGAGAAATGCAAATCAAAAGCCACAGTGAGGTAGCGCCTCACACCATTCAGAACAACTGTTATTAAAAAGTCTACAAATAACAAAGGCTGGAGAGGATGTGGAGAAAAGGGAATCCTCCTATATCCTGGAGGGAGTTTATATTGTATACTATCTTGTAAGCTGGTGCAGCCACTAAGGAAAACAGTATAGCGGTTCCTCAGAAAACTAAAACTAAAATTACCCTACGATCCAGCAATCTCACTGATGGGCATATATCCTGAAAAAATTATAATTCAAAAAGATAAATGCATCCCTATGTTCACAGCAGCACTGTTCACAATAGTCAAGACGTGGAAACCACTCAAATGTCCACTGACAGATGAGTGGCAGTCCAGTGGTTAGGATTCAGCCCTTTCACTACTGGGGCCCAGGTTCAATCCCTGGTCAGGGTCCTAAGATCCTGAAAGCCACATGGTGTTGCCAGAACAAAAACAATAAAAACAGATGAATGGGGATCCCACGCCGTGCGCCTCCGACGCCCGCCCGCTCGACGGTCACTCCCGGTTCCTTTAGGGCCTAAGTCCAAGATGGCAACTCTCAAGGATCAGCTGATTCAGAATCTTCTTAAGGAAGAACATGTCCCCCAGAATAAGATTACAGTTGTTGGGGTTGGTGCTGTTGGCATGGCCTGTGCCATCAGTATCTTAATGAAGGACTTGGCAGATGAAATTGCTCTTGTTGATGTCATGGAAGATAAACTGAAGGGAGAGATGATGGATCTCCAACATGGCAGCCTTTTCCTTAGAACACCAAAAATTGTCTCTGGCAAAGACTATAATGTGACAGCAAACTCCAGGCTGGTTATTATCACAGCTGGGGCACGTCAGCAAGAGGGAGAGAGCCGTCTGAATTTGGTCCAGCGTAATGTGAACATCTTTAAATTCATCATTCCTAATATTGTAAAATACAGCCCAAATTGCAAGTTCCTTGTTGTTTCCAATCCAGTCGATATTTTGACCTATGTGGCTTGGAAGATAAGCGGCTTTCCCAAAAACCGTGTTATTGGAAGTGGTTGCAATCTGGATTCAGCTCGCTTCCGTTATCTCATGGGGGAGAGGCTGGGAGTTCACCCATTAAGCTGCCATGGGTGGATCCTTGGGGAGCATGGCGACTCTAGTGTGCCTGTATGGAGTGGAGTGAATGTTGCTGGTGTCTCCCTGAAGAATTTACACCCTGAATTAGGCACTGATGCAGATAAGGAACAGTGGAAAGTGGTTCACAAACAAGTGGTTGACAGTGCTTATAAGGTGATCAAACTGAAAGGCTACACATCCTGGGCCATTGGACTGTCAGTGGCCGATTTGGCAGAAAGTATAATGAAGAATCTTAGGCGGGTGCATCTGATTTCCACCATGATTAAGGGTCTCTATGGAATAAAAGAGGATGTCTTCCTTAGTGTTCCTTGCATCTTGGGACAGAATGGAATCTCAGACGTTGTGAAAGTGACTCTGACTCATGAAGAAGAGGCCTGTTTGAAGAAGAGTGCAGATACACTTTGGGGGATCCAGAAAGAACTGCAGTTTTAAAGTCTTCTAATGTTGTATCACTTCACTGTCTAGGCTACACAGGATTTTAGTTGGAGGTTGTAACTCATATTGTCCTTTATATCTGATCTGTGATTAAAACAGTAATTTAAGACAGCCTAGGAAAAAATCAATTTCCTAATGTTAGAAATAGGAATGGTTCATAAAACCCTGCTGGATGGCAAGGAATGGTTCATGAAACCTTGAAGCTGTACCCTGATGCTGGATGGCACCTTGTGTGGTCCTAAATTGGTGTGTCAAATAATTCAACTTCCTCAAGAGGTACCACTGCCCATGTTGCAGATGCTACATTTGCCCTTCAAACCAGATGGGTATTTACTGTGTAATATAACCTCTGGTTCTTTTAGCCAAGGTGCCTAGTCCAACTTTTTTCCCTCCAGTTGATCACTTCCTGGGATCCAATGTACAAATCCAGTATTGCATGCCATGTGCATAACTGTTCTAAAGAATCTTATGTACTGTATGTATCAGAATAGTGTACATTGCCTTGTAATGTAAAAAGGGAAAATTACATAAATAATGCAGCCAACTAAGTTACACCAACTAAAACAATAAATAAAGCTTGAACAGTGACTACTCTGTTAACTAAAAAAAAAAAACAAAAAAAAAACAACAGATGAATGGATAAAGAAGATGTGGTACATACGTACCATGGAATACAACTCAGCCATAAAAGCGAACAGTATAATGCCACTTGCAGCAACATGGGTGCAACGAAAAATTATCATACTAAATAAAGTAAATCAGAAAGACAAACACCGTATAATATCACTTATACATGACATCTAAAATATGGCACTAATGAACCTATCTGTGAAAGAGAAACAGAATCATGGACATAGAGAACACACTGGTGGTTGCCAGAGGGGAAGGGTTTCGGGGAGGGATGCAGTAGGAGGTTGTGGTTAGCAACTGTAAGCTTTTGTATATAGAATGGATACACAACAAGCACAGAGGACTATATTCAATATTCTATACTAAACCATAATGGAAATAAAAAAGAATGTATATATGTGTATAATTGAATCACTTTTCTGTACAGCAGTAATTAACACAACATTGTAGTCATCAATTTAAAAAACAGTTCACCAATTGGAAGGTTAATCTCATCTGAAAACATCCTCCAATGAGACATGTAGTTAACTAACACTGTGTATCAGCCACTCCAAAATTAGTGGTTTAAAACAATGAGTCCATGGGTCAGCAGGGCAATTCTGCCACCTGAGCCAGACATAGTAGGCTGGGCTCCATCAGGCACCTGCAGTCAGCTGGTACAGGATGACCTCAGATGGACTGCTTCATCTCTGCTCCGTGCAGTCTCTCATCCTCCAGCAGGCCAGCCTGGGCTTATTCACTTGCTGACTAGGAAGGATTCTCAAGGAACAAGTAGATGAACAGGAGCTGTTGAGGCCTGGGCTCAGAATGGATGCGCCGTCACTTCCATAGCACTCCACCGGCCAATGCGGGTGAAGAGGCCAGACAAGATTCAAAGGGTGGAGAAGTAACTCTGTCTCTCCATGTGCAGAGCTGCAAAGTCACAGCGCCAAGGCTGTGGATACAGGAAAGGGAAAATTGCTACCATTTTTGCTGACCGTCTGCTAAAGTGAAGGCAGCACACTTTGTGAGTGTCTGGAAGTGTTGCTGCTCTTGTTTAGGGAGAGTTTTCAGGGCCTGGTGCTATCAGATGTTTAAAATGCTTCTCTTGGGTGAAGTTAGTAGCTTTGGGGGAAGGAACACACAACAGCAGAAATACACTGGGCTTTAAAATCAGGGTTTGACTCAGTCAGAGCCCTCTCCAGTCCATACAACACCTTCACTTGTGTTAGGACAAGAGGCAACTCTTCTCTCCGACTGGCACTGCCCTACCAGAGAACCCCCACTGTGTGCAGTAGCCCTCGCATTTGAACACTGGCCAGTGTATCTCCTCGGAGCTTCAATTTCCACATCTGCTGATGAGAATTATAACACCGCCCTCACAAAGGCTGTGGTGAGGATTAAATGGGTTTAGGTATATAAAGTGTCTGGCACACTGAGTACTGGGTTCTCAAAAACTATTAATGCCTTTTCTGCCTCTCTGCCATAAGAAGCCACAGTGAAGAGAACTTGAGAACATTCTAGGATGCCTGAGAGTCTCCAGTCAAACCAATCATGAAAGGAGGGGAAAGAAGAGAAACTTACACAAGGGCATTGAGTTCTTGAACTTGACCTGGGTGGGGGAGCAGTTCAAGAGGCCTGTGCATTGCTCATCCTTTGCACCCCAAACTTGGGTTACTTGAGTTTTACTAAAGGAGTACTGCAATAATTGAAACAGAGGATAACTATCTTGTCTATACCCAACCTAAAAGTTATTTTCAGAGGAATAGAAAACATTTCAAATTACTGAATGAAAGAGTGGGGAGGTGAAAATAGAAGAAAAGCCTCATGCTTCTTACCAGCAGAGAAAATGGTCATATATGTAAGAATACATGGGGGTTTCCCTGGAGGCTCAGGTGGTAAAGAATCTGCCCGCAATGCAGGAGACCCAGATTTAATCCCTGGGTTGGGGAGATCCCCTGAAGAAGGAAATGGCAACCCACTTCCAGTATTCTTGCCTGGGAGATTCCGTGGATGGAGGAGCCTGGCAGGCTACAATCCATAGGGTCGCAAGAGTCTATGACTTAGCAACTTAGTGACTAAACCAGCGCCATGCAAGAATAGATGAGGAACCAAACCAAAGTGTTAACACAAGTCATACATACATAATTCACTCAAGAAGTTCGATTTTAGCCTGACCTCGGTGTTCAATTACAGGTTCAGTCCATGGAACCTAGAAACAATCATGCAATGTTAATCCTCCCAAGAAAGTGGCTCTTCATTAGTGATTTTAATCTGTCACCTGATGCTCACAGGCCATTATGAAATCCATTTATATTCCTAGTTTCAAAAACTAAATTGGAGGTATGAGCCAAAGGGTACATTAAATTAGGGATTATTGCTTGTGGCACTCTATGTGAGCCAGGTGATGCTGGCCATTTTAATTAAGAGTTTGTTTTCAGTAACAACACAAGCAAATGAATAACATTAAGTCAACACTGAGACAGTTGTGGGGGGAGGGGTTATGGGGATAATTGAAATATGCAGTTGTGTTATAGGTCTATTGTGCAGAGTTCTCCTAGTCATTAGAAAAAACTGCTTTGGAGCAAGTGAATCAAATCTGTACACGGGGCATGGAAATTGAGCACCAAGAAAAGATGATGGCTAGAGAAATAAGAGGCTTCCCTGGTTGCTCAGCGGTAAAGAATCCACCTGCAATACAGGAGACATGCTTCGATTAAGGTAGAGGTGGGGTTTCAAACGAGGTGTATCTGATTCCAAAGCATACTGTTAAAACAGACTAACAGGCTTAGAGAATGAGCTTATGGTTATGCGGCAGGAGGAGAAGGGAAGGACAGTCGGGGAATCTGGGACTAGTAGGTACACACTGCTGTATTTAAAATAGATAGCCAACAAGGACCTACTGTATAGCCCAGGGAACTCTGCTCAATGATAAGTAACAAACCTAAATGGGAAAAGAGTGAAAAAAGATACATGTATATGAATAACAGCGTCAGTCTGCTGTACATCTGAAACTATCAACTATAGTCCAATATAAAATAAAAAGTAAACAAAAAAAAATTACAAAGCCTATGTTATTAACTGTGAGACTTCACTATCGGCCTATCTTATTGTCCCCAAGGAGGAAAAAGCTAAAAATAACCGAAAAAAGTTTGGGAACCAAAGCATGAGATTAATTTTGCCCAAATATTGTGAGGTTTAGGGAAGAGATTTGGGAGTATTTTTCTCTGAAGTTTTCTCTTTAGAACAAAAATGTATGTGTGCATCCCTGTGTCAGTATACCATATATATGTTACTGGAAGCCTTTAAGCCTTCACCATAAATTATCCTCTCATATTCAGGGAGGAACTTCCACTGTATCTGATATGCTTTTATCCCTGAAGCTGAGTGTCTGGTTAGCCCACATGTGTTTTCACATTGTTCGCTACGTTTTATTTCATTAAAAACTAAATCCAGTGAAATCAGAGCATTATTGAACCATGCAGATTTACCTTTTTTTTTTTGGCAGATAAGATGGGAGAAGTGGGTTTCATTCCAGAACTGCACAGTATTTCATTTTTAAAAATCTTCCTTGAAAAAAAAAATCCTCATTGAACATAATTTGTCTTCCAAAGCTTTCTTCTTTGCTGTGTATCCTAGGCTCTGCTGTTTCTAGTCCAGGTTCTCCTCACCCCCTCCACTTTGCAGATAATCCTTAGGAACCCTAAGTCACACTTTCTTCTTTATGCAGATCAACTTAATTTTATCCTACTTCTTAGCTCCAAACTTAAAAATCTCCATTCTGACTGGGAATGAAGATATTGTTTGTACTGAGCAAACAGAAGACCCTCCTATCACTAGGGTCATTCTCTTTGAAAGGAAACTATAAATGACCAAAAAAAAAAAAAAAAAACCCAACAAAAACTGTTATACTAGATAACAGCAAACAGTCTTAATTAAAACCAAAACTAGCTACCTCTCCTTCTGCCTCATAATGGTAGGTGTCATAATTTATATCAGGGAAAGTAAACCTCTCTTCTCTAACTCTTCATTTCATAGACTAGTGAGGAGAAAAAGAAAGACTGAAACTTCAAGCCTTCCCCAGTTCTGTGCTAAGGCATCGTTCAGCATGGGATGCATTCTCAGACATAGGAGCCTAACCAAGCCATTACCTTTCCACGTAAAGATAAATCCCCAGAATACACATTGACATCATTCTTCCTTTCTCTTAAAATCCCCTAAGTTATAATAAGCTTAGGGGACAGTTTTTTTCCTGCTATTTTTGACAACTACTCAGAGACTGCAGTGATACTTTAGATGCCCTTCATCAATTTTTAATTTTTCCTGATTTTGGCCTTCTTGATAACTGGCCACACCAGCTGTAGCAAAACTTTCATTTAAATATCCAATGGGATACTCTTCCTGAGTACCTTTTTGGTCACCTCCTGCATACTTTTTCATTAGCTATCTCAAGTTATAACTTCACAAAATGAGAAAGAAAAAAATCCAAGGCAAGATTTCTACTTCTGCTGTTCTGGCTGAGTCCACCATGAAAATATGTGTACAAGTTAACTGCATCTGAAGCAAGACTGCTTGCCAACTAGTCCTTCCATGTACTCGAGGTTACCATAGAGTCTTCCTATTCAGGGAAGTGTCCTATAGGAAAAAATCTATTTCTCAACAATAAAGAAAATCCATGACAGCTAACTAAAATAGTCAAATCTAGTTCTTCATTCTTACATACAAACAACTAATGATCAGGCTTCCCTCGTGGCTCAGTGGTAAAGAATCTGCCTGCCAATGCAGGACACACGTGGGTTCGATCCCTGATCCAGGAAGATCCCACATGCCACTGAGCAACAAAGCCCACGAGCTGCAACTGCTGACGCTCTCGAGCCCTACAGCCGGTGAGCTGCAACAAGAGAAGCCAACACGATGAGAAGCCTGCACTCCGCATCTGCAGGGTAGCCCTCGCTCACCACAACTAGAGAAAAATGCCACATAGCAATGGAGACCCAGCACAGTCTAAAATAAATAAATTATTTTTTTAAATGGCTAATTTGATCAGAGATGTCTAGGAAAACTAGTACCATAAAAGAGAAAAGCTAATTCCAGAGAAAACAATTCATATAACTGAATAATAAAAAATATTTAGCATATGAAACATGACCAATAATAACAGCAACACTAACTCAAAGCCCTGTTTTAAACACTGTACATATGTTGACTTATTCAATCCAAACAAAAATCCTGTTTTTATAGGTGAAGAAAATGAGGCTTAGAAAGGCTGAGTAAAACACTCAAGGTCACACAGCTCATAAGCAGCAGACCTCAGTCAAGGTCTATCCAACTCCAAAGCCCATGTTCTTAGTCCCTATGCTGTATTGCAGGCAGAGCCTTAGTCTTTGAGTCTGACACGTCAAAGTCCTCATTAACATTTGTCCCAAAGGATCCACCAATCTCCCAACTTTTCATGGAATAAGACCACTCAAGGTCCACTGGGACTTGTCTAAGAAAGAGTCTGGGGAAAGGTAAGAACTTGAATTTGGCCTCCACTTACATACATTTGGGAAATAAAACTACTAAAATCAGCCTATGACTTCAAGAATATCCATGAGCTGTATTTCATAACAGGATGTCAACACTAAAACTTGTGCATCTGGATCTTTTAGAACCAGAAATAATCTGAACCATTTAGAGGTGCGTCTAAAGCATATTCTTCCAGAGGCTAGGGATATTAGTCACAGATCTTAAGCTATGTAATTGAAACACTGAAACTTGTTAGAGAGCTCTGTGAAATGATCCAGATAAACTGGTTGTCTACACTGACCAAGGCCGGCTTGTCGGCTGACCTTAGTCAACTGACCTTAGTCGCTATGTCGTGTCTGACTCTTTGCAACCCCATGGACTGTAGCCCGCCAGACCACTCTGTCCATGAGATTCTCCAGACAGGAATACTGGAGTGGGTTGCCATTTCCTTCTCCAAAGGCTGGCTTAGTGAGGTTGAATTTTGATTACTCAACTGAAATAATTCAGCAGGATTCTGCACATCTGACTTACAATTATTTTGAAATGTCCACCACAAAAGTTTGGTAAGGTTTGCTTTACATTAATGAAGTAAAAAACTACTATCCAGGGAACTTCCCTGGTGGTCTGGTGGCTAAGTCTCTGTGCTCCCAATGCAGGAGGGGGCCTGAGTTTGATCCCTGGTCAGGGAACTAGATCCCACATGCTGCAAACAAAGATCCTACATAGTCCAACTAAAAGATCTTCTAAAGAAAGAACTGTAAGTGGGGGAAATTATACGGAGATTTATCATTCAACCTGATTTGTAGTGAATAGACTGGAACGTGTCAGGAGGATGAATCTGTGAGAGATGCGAATAGTGAAGAATCAACTCTCAGTGCTCACTTCCGCAGCACATATACTAAAATCGGATGCATACAGATTAGATTAGCATGGCCCCTGTGCAAGGATGACATGAAAATTTGTGAACCATTCCATATTTTTGGGGAACTCAAACCGGGGCTCTGTAACAACCTAGAGGGGTGGGAGGCAGACGGAAGGTACAAGAGGGAGGGAACATGTGTATACCTCTGGCTGATTCATGTTGATGTGTGGCAGAAACCAACACAATACTGTAAGGCAATTATCCTTCAATTAAAAATAAATAAATTTTTAAAGAAGAATACACATATACAAATGTATCCCAACGCTCCTGCATTGGGAGCACATAAAAGAATACATTTATACATAAAAAGAAAAGAATCAACTCTCAGCAGTGTGCTTGGCAGTCCCTTGGATCTGTCTCTTGCTTAACAGTGTTTAGACGAAACAGATCTGGGGACACCCCTTCCTCCAGCCTCTGACAAAAGAAAATTTCACATATCGAGATACAGGGAAGTCATTCTGGTTTATACATGAGTTAATATGAATTTTATGCTAAATACAATAGCCTGCTTATGGCCTATCAAACATACATTGTACAACTGCTTTAATTATTAAAGAAAAGGGCCTACTGACCAGAAGTAAATAATGTCCATGTTAAAAAATTAAGGTTAAACACCACTCTTCCTTGGACACTGATCCTGGTTCTCCTTTGATGATAAGACTCCCTTCCCAGGTGCCAAGACCATATGGACTCACTGGGTACCTACTGCTGTGTTCTGTTTTTGTTTTTTTTTTGTCTTTTTTCTGTTTGTTTTTTTAACCACACCACACGGCTTGTGGGATCTTAGTTCCCTGACTAGGGATTGAATCTGGGCCCTTGGCATGGAGTCCTAACCGCTGGACTGCCAGGGAATGCCCTGTTTTCTTTTTTTTTTTTTTGAAACACTGAAGAAATGTAACCCTGACTTGTTCAATGTTCTTTGTTTTCACAAGATATAAAACTATGTTGAAAACCCTGATTCTCCAGAGCAGTTTCTCAGAGTAATCTTGGAAGCAGGATTCTGGGCTAGTCCTCAACTTGGCTCAAATTAAACTTTTCTAGTCTTATTACAGATTGTCTATTATTTTCATCGACACCTTGACCACCCTCCAACCTCTTTCTGGTCACAACTTTCAGAACCAACCACTCAGCTATCCTTAGCCACCAGGACCAGCCACACCAATTTTTCAGCTTCTCTCCTTATTACCAATTACTCAAGAGCTCCCAGATGCTTGAGAACTATTCCACAGAGGTGGAGGCCGCAGTCCACCACCCGGTCAACCTGCCTCCGCAGTCCTCTAACACCTACCTCTCTCTGGGCTTCTATTTCCACTGGGATGATGTGGCTCTGGAGGGCAGGGGCCACTTTTTCCACTAATCAGCCAAAGAGAAGCGTGAGGGCACCCAGCGGTCCCTTGAAAATACAAAACCAGCGGGGCAGCCAGCCGAGCTCTCTTCCAGGATGCGTGGAAGCTGCCCCAAGAAGAGTGGGGTAAAACCCAGGATGCTGTGGGAGTTGCCATTGTCATGAAGAAGAACAGGAATGAGGCCTTGTTGGCTCTGCAGGCCCTGGGCTCTGCCCTGGGGGAGAGCCGCGTCCTGGGGGAACAGGTGAAACACACCAAGAAGATGGCGACCACGTGACTCCCCTCTGCAGGCTGGTTGGCCCCCAGGCTGGGCGGGACGAGTTCTTCTCCAAACACTCACCCTCTAGCAGGATTAGGGGCTTCTGGAGCCCAGCCCTGGGGCCTTGGACTCTTTAATCAACAGAAATTGATTAGAGGCCAGACGGGAAACTTGGGCAAGGCTTTGCTGGGATCCGTGCTATAGCCAGAGGGAACGAAAACAAGTAACATGTGTCTTTGCTCACTCCTCGGGATGGAGGGTGAGTTATTCCCTCAAATGGCAAGAGGATAGGGGTAGATTGGAGGGTCGGGCTGGAGGGGTGGCTCAGGTGGTCTGCCCACCCCCTTGATGATGCTGTTTGCAGAGACCATGCATGGTACTCTGCTTTTGCTCCCTGAACCTCACAAGTGGCAGTTGCGTTTTGGCCTTTTTGTATCTTCTTGTTCATAATTTGCCCCCTACTGTGCATGGGTACAGTTATTTTTAATGCCTTATAGTTACTTTGTATTCTGTTGCTAGAGGAGCCTAGTAGGCTGCTGTCTATGGGGTCGCACAGAGTTGGACACGACTGAAGCGACTTAGCAGCAGCAGCAGCAGAGAAAGAGAGACTGACAGTGAGGGAAGAGAAAATATTTCCTGGAACTACTATGTAGAAACATGAAGGCTAACCTCCTGGAAAAAATGATTTAAAATTGCAATATGTGAACTGCTGCTGCTGCTGCTAAGTCACTTCAGTCGTGTCCGACTCTGTGCAACCCCATAGATGGCAGCCCACCAGGCTCCCCTGTCCCTGGGACTCTCCAGGCAAGAACACTGGAGTGGATTGCCATTTCCTCCTCCAATGCATGAAAGTGAAAAGTGAAAGCGAAGCCGCTCAGTCGTGTCTGACTCGCAGTGACCCCAGGGACTGCAGCCCACCAGGCTCCTTCGTCCATGGGATTTTCCAGGTGAGAGTACTGGAGTGGGATGCCATTGCCTTCTCCGAATTTGTGAACATTAAGTAGAAATAAGTGGCATGTGAGAAGCCTCATCTCATTGAAAATGAAAACTGGCTCTATTAAGGAGGATAATGTGTGACACAAAGTGAAAAAAAGGCTTAATGAATCTCATTCTCTGATTTGAAGGTGGCACATCTGAGTCCATTATAATGAACAAAGTCACCCCATAGCCTATACGAGTCAGGGAGTCAGTGAACTGATTTATTATAAAATAAAATGTATAGCACACACTTCTAATGTATCTTTATCTCTCTCTATATAGAATATATTATTTATATAAAATATCTGTTGTATGTATATATAAAAGTAATATATATTACATTTAATTGCTTTAAAATTCTAGAATCGCTTTCTTTTTAGAAAATTGATACTGTGCTTAAGAAAATCAAATATTATGGTCATAAAATAATTTTTAATGTTAGAATATTTCTTTAACAGTGGAAAAATATCCACTGAGAATAAAAGACTTAATTTGCTCTTATAAATAGTGGTGGATTACAACTACACAATAGTGCTAACTCTGCTATTGCTGTGTATTTAAAGCCAAGATGATGACTGTATTGAAAAAGAAGGAAGAAAAAATCAATAGATTATTGCTTCAATGGAGCTCACAACAGTGCTGATTAGAGAACACAAATGAATTGCATAATAGTAAAATAGCTATAAACTAGGTATGGATTTAAGCCTATGTTAAGACCATTCTTAACGGCACTGTATCTTTAGAAAACATGCACTGAAATTACAACAGCAAATTAAATCTATTCGACCGCAAAATTTAATACATAAGAAAATAGCATTTATTAATGATCTGGAAGAGGGAGTAAATAGCATGTTAATGAAATTTGCAGATGATACTAAATTGGAAGGTGTTACAACAAAGACAGGGACTTAATACAAGTGGACACTGAAAAGTTAGAAAAAATGGTGACCAAAAAAAACCAAGTAGAACTTATAAAAGTATCTGGTAGAAGAATTTTAACTTCAAAATAATAATATAAAAAATGTGACTTTGACATTTGATCAGGATTTTCTGATTATGATAAACTAATTAATCCACTCTTGAGAGATCCAGCTACTGGAAAGTTTCCAGTTACAGGAAAGTACTCATTCCCTTATTCCTCCCTCTAGCCTTTTTCTACGGAGAAGGCAATGGCACCCCACTCCAGTACTCTTGCCTGGGAAATCCCATGGACGGAGGAGCCTGGTAGGCTATAGTCCATGGGGTCGCTAAGAGTCAGACACGACTGGGCGACTTCACTTTCACTTTTCACTTTCATGCATTGGAGGAGGAAGTGGCAACCCACTCCAGAATTCTTGCCTGGAGAATCCCAGGGACGGGGGAGCCTGGTGGGCTGCCGTCTATGCCGTTGCACAGAGTCGGACACGACTGACGTGACTTAGTAGCAGCAGCAGCAGTAGCAGCAGCCTCTTTCGAGGTAGACCAGAAAAACTATATCATCTGGTTGTAGACATTTCTTAGGCAAGCAAAATGAAGAAAATAGAGACCAGACATATCAGTTATTCTAAAACTGCATATTGAAGAGAAAAAAATGGCTAGTGAAAACACTAGATTATTGGTATAATCTAATGCTGTTTACAATTAAGAGGGGCCATGAAAAATCTATAATCAGATATCTGGACTTCCCTGGAGGTCCAGTGGTTGAGAATCTGTCTGCCAATGCAGGGTGCACGGGTTCTACCCCTGCTTCGGGAAGAGTCCACATGCTGCAGGGCAACCGAGCTGGTGCTCCACAACTGCTGAAGCCTGCACTCTAGACTCTGCTCCACAGAAGCCGCTGCAGCGAGCAGCCCGCACACCATAACTAGAGAGCAGGCCTTGATTGCCACAACTAGAGAAAGCCCTCACACGGCAACAAAGACCCGCCACAGCCATAAATAAATAAGTAAAAACAAAAGTTTAAAAATCTATAGATAAACGAAAATTTTATATAAAAAATGGTTGCTGTCACTTGATTGTTTGAGCAATTATTAACAGCAACTAATAATTATCTTATGAAATACAATTCTAGCTTTTCCAGATAGCAAAAATAGAACAGTCCTCCTTCCTGATCACATGTGCCTAAATCCAAGAAATTGGTGATATTCTGAATATCACATGGGATACTATTGGCCTTCCTAGAATGTCTGGATGCTTTGGTCTGAGAATTTGGTTTATCCAGAAAAACAGTACCATGTGTCTCCTGGAAGCTCTGGGGACTAAGAAACCAAATAATGTATAATGTTTTACCAACTCATCTGGCTCTAAGATAGTTATCTGGGGATGAAAACCTATCTCTATTGGATCTGTTAAGACAGAAATCTCAGTTTCAGAAATCAGACTATTGTAACATTTTATGTTTCCTTTCAATTTCAGTAACATAATATTTGAATAGAACCTGCGAGTGCCACATCTGTGGTGCAGGAAGAACAGAGTTTGCTTGGTGGACGGATGTGATGATGAGAGGGAGAGCTGATGGTGAAAAGTTTCAAGGAGGAAGGGAAGGTACTGGTGGGAGAGGAGCAACATGAAGCCCGTGGAGATAGGAGATAATGTTGGGGAGGAAAATTTGGGTGAGCTAATAGAGGGTTTTAAAGACGCCTTAAGGATCTTGGACTTTAGTAGGCAGTGAGGTGTCAATAAAGATTTTTGAGTGAAGTTTTTGAGTTTTGATATGATTCTTTTACATAATATGCTAATTATTCCTTCAAAATGCATGTTATTCTCTAACTAGATAGGCATGCCACCTACATATTCATCCAAGTTGTAGAAATGTTGAACTGGGCAGGCTAGAGAGAGCCCAGCCACATCTCTTCATGTTTTTAATTAATTAATTAAGTTTTGATTGCTCTGGGTCTTTGTTGCTGTGATCAGGCTTTCTATAGTTGTGGTGAACAGGCGATGCTCTTGGTTGCGGTGCACGGGCTTCTCATCGCAGTGGATTCTCTTATTGCAGAGCACAGATTCTGGGCACACAGGCTTCAGCAGTTGCAGCACATGGGCTCCATAGTTGTGCCACACGGGCTTAGTTGCTCCATGGCATGACCAGTTGCTCCTGGTCTGGAATCTTTCTAGACCAGGGATTGAACCCGTGTCCCCTACATTGGTGAATTCTTATCCACCATACCACCAGGGAAGTCTAACAATCCTTCTTAAGAGAACGCTGCCGCCTCAGTGACATTAGCACTTTTGGGGTATAGTTTCTAACAGCAATTTATTATATTATACTGTCATCAGTTAAAATCTTCTTCTGACTTATGAGAAATTTTGACATGTTTCACTGGCAGAAGTCCTCACAGTCCTCGATGATCCGAATAGAGGAAACTAGATTTGTCTCATATATATCTTAACTTCAACGAGTCCATGCTGGTTCCTAATGTTCACTTTCAAAGTGACTACCAGCCTTTCATTTAATAGTGCCATTTAGTAATAACTCTAGAATCTTGCCAGAAAATAAAACCAACTGTTATTTCTTCGGGGAAGGAACACATGAGTTTCTTGCAATAAAGTAGAGCTAAGGGCAAAGAGATGGGAATGGATACCAGACCACCTGACCTGCCTCTTGAGAAACCTATATGCAGGTCAGGAAGCAACAGTTAGAACTGGACATGAAACAACAGACTGGTTCCAAATAAGAAAAGGAGTACGTCAAGGCTGTATATTGTCACCCTGCTTATTTAACTTATATGCAGAGTACATCATGAGAAACGCTGGGCTGGATGAAGCACAAGCTGGAACAAGATTGCCGGGAGAAATACCAATAACCTCAGATATGCAGATGACACCACCCTTATGGCAGAAAGTGAAGAGGAACTAAAAAGCCTCTTGATGAAGGTGAAAGTGGAGAGTGAAAAGGTTGGCTTAAAGCTCAACATTCAGAAAATGAAGATCGTGGCATCTGGTCCCATCACTTCTTGGGAAATAGATAGGGAAACAGTGGAAATAGTGTCAGACTTTATTTTTGGGGACTCCAAAATCACTGCAGATGGTGATTGCAGCCATGAAATTAAAAGACGCTTACTCCTTGGAAGAAAAGTTATGACCAACCTAGATAGCATATTGAAAAGCAGAGACATTACTTTGCCAACAAAGGTCTGTCTAGTCAAGGCTATGGTTTTTCCTGTGGTCATGTACGGGTATGAGAGTTGGACTGTGAAGAAAGCTGAGCACCCAAGAATTGATGTTTTTGAACTGTGGTGTTGGAGAAGACTCTTGAAAGTCCCTTGGACTGCAAGGAGATCCAACTAGTCCATTCTGAAGGAGATCAGCCCTGGGTGTTCTTTGGAGGGAATGATGCTAAAGCTGAAACTCCAGTACTTTGGCCACCTCATGCGAAGAGTTGCCTCATTGGAAAAGACTCTGATGCTGGGAGGGACTGGGGGCAGGAGGAGAAGGGGACGACAGAGCATGAGATGGCTGGATGGCATCACTGACTCGATGGACATGAGTCTGAGTGAACTCTGGGAGTTGGTGATGGACAGGGAGGACTGGCGTGCTGCAATTCATGGGGTCGCAAAGAATCGGACACGACTGACTGACTCAACTGAACTGAAGGGCAAACAAGAATAATGGCAGGCTCAATGCCTTAGACCTAGGATTTTTAAAGACAAGCACAGCAAACAATAGCAAGAGTGAACAGTGAATAGGACCCAAGATTCAGTACATAGGCCTTTATCATCCCACATAACTGTCAAGCAGCATTGTCTCAGCTAAGTCACAGCCGCTTAGGGACAGGACTGGCACCACATTCCAGAACTTCTAATGTCTAGCATCCTGCTCGATGGAGCTGACACATGTTGCTGCGTCTTGAGGCAAAGCACAGAGCAATGAACTCTCCCAAAGAGTATCTTTAAATTCCTAGATAGCAATTCTCAAAAAGCAGCCCAGAAACCCTTTGTCTGAAAGGTCAAAGCTCTTCTCATAAGAATACTAAGACGTTGTTTTCACTGTCCTCCTTTCAAGTGTACAGCAGAATCTTCCACAGGGTAAATGTGATGTGATCCTGGAATAGATTTAATGCAGAAGCAGATATGAGAATCCAGCTGTTCTATTAGGCCAGATATTAAAGGGATTTACAAAAATATAAAACAATGACACTTCTCTCACTAGCTTTTTTATTTTGGATCATAGCTATTTTTCACTAAAATATGTTATTCACAGTAATCTATGGCTTTATTGTTTTAAAATGAAATGAACAGATTTCAGTTTTAATTTCTTATATGATAAATATTGACAGGTATAAAAGGTATAACTCACATAAACAAAAGTTATTTGACATCCTCAAGGACTTATTTACTTATATAAATGTGTTTTTAAATTTAATTATTTTGAAATACAGTTGATGTGCAATGTTATGTTAGTTTCACGTAATACAGTGATTTGACATGTGCATACAGTATGAAATGATCATTGCAATAAGACTGTCCCCACACAAAGTTACACTGTTACTGACCATACACTATTATTGACCATATACCTTATGCTATATATTACATCCCATGGCTGATTTATTTTATCTCAAGGATTTTTAAGAATGTAAAGAAATCCTGAGACCAAAAAGTTGGAGAACTCCTTCATCTAAAAGAACAAGCTCTAAAGTTTATGTCTTGCTCCATGAGGGAAGACAAGTGGCTTAAGATTTCCAAGATTTCTTCCGGCCCTACAGCATAGGATGATGATTTAAACTGCCTTGTCGGGTTATTTTGAAGATTAGGTGGAGTGAGCTTGTGTGAAACTCTTAGCTCGGTGCAGGGCACATGAGGTCTCAGAAAATATTAGCCATCACTGTTATTATTATTGCTATGGCTACTACTATTGCAGCCACTATGAGGATTATTATTCCCTCTTGGCAATGTCTTTTCCTCAGCTACTAGGGGATTTAGTCTTTGAACTTGTTAAATGTTCTTGGGCCTTTGTACTTGCCGTTTCCTTCACCTAGAATAGCTTTCCTACCTTTCTGTCCAGCAAATTCTCAACATCATTCTCATATGGACTTAGGGCTTCTTTTTCTTGGAAGCCTTTATTGACTCCCAGAAACTGTGTCAGGTGCCCTGCTGTAGGTCCGGATATTTGCCCACTCAGCACACTGCATCTTTACTGGCTTTTCCATGGCACTCTGAAGACTCTGTGAAAGTAGGGACCATATTTGGGTCACTGCTACAATCAAAAACCTCAGCACAGTGCCTGCCATTCAGTAAATGCTTGTTGAATTAATTTTGCAAGTCTCCAATTTCTACTCTTGACCTACCACTCCTTTCATATCCTGGAAAACCTAAGCAAATTTGGTACCCGAAATACTCTTGTGAGTCCTTTAGTCCTCAAATCTGATGTGAAATCTAAGCTCGAAAAATGACCTGGGGTTCATCTGTGAGTTTAAGGTAAAGGCTACTTATCTTAAAAGATGTTTGATTGTATGCCTTTTTTCCTAGGGATCCAAAATTGCACAGGAGGTAAAACATCAACTTCTGTGTAAAAGTTGATCAATTCTTAGTTACGATTCAAACACAAATCAGTCACAATCTAAGACGGAGACCTGAGGTGGCTAGAAAAAAATGCTCCAATGTACAAGCATGACAGCTCTTACCGCTACAAGAAGAGTGAAGAATACTCAGAATGCTTTCTGCCTTTCAAGTTGCCTTTCCTTCCATTCTTAGTGGGAGGTCTGCCTGCACTTCTCTGATCCACTGATAGCAGCTCCGGAATTTCTATTTTAGAGGAATTTAGTGGCAATCTGATTGAATAAAGGGCTAGGAGACTTTTAAGCTATATTTGCATAGCAAATACTAATTTTTTACTGACATTGCATGTTTATTTTGGAGGGTATTCTTGGATATAAGAGGGTGCTAAGGACTTCTAACTCACCCCACTGCTGAAAGTACATCTATTTTTAGTACAGAGACATGTGAAATAAAGGAATAGGAAAGCCTGATAAGAGAGGTTTGACTAGCTCTCTTTTGTTATTGCTATTTACATTTGTAAACTTATACTCTGCTTGGTGAGAATTAACCAATCTGCTTTCAAAAAGATTTTAAAGTCTGAAAAAGCAGAGTTGACCTTGGGAATAAAAATTGACCATAGGAATAAACACTAGAGTATATTTATTAAGTTTGGGACCTAAAGAGATTAGTATAGCCATAAGGAAACAGGCAAGTTGACCCAAGAAAAATCAGACCTGAAGAAATCAGTTTATTACACAATTACTATATATTTCTTTCAGCTATAAACAGATACAATAGAATATATGACTTCAAGGACCTTGCAACCTAGTTGGGAAGACAAGAGAATGCCTTACAGGGTTATCCTTTCAGCATATCTATGAGACTACCCTTTAGTATTTACTGTTCCTGCTGGTTATTCTCTTAGCCTAATTATCTGAGGAAAAATAAAATGAGAAAAGAACAGGTGGAAAGGAAAGGGATTGTGGCTAAAAATATTGTGACATATGCTCCGTATTTAAAGCCGTATTATTCAGAAATTGAAAGCTGGAAACTTCAGCTAACATTTGATGGGCGATATTGTTTTGCAGGGAAGAAAACTGAGGCCTGTCTAGCAAAATACCCCAGCTGATAATTGGCAGGCCTAAAACCAGAAGTCAGGTTCCCATCCCAGTGTCCTTTCCATTACAATCTAGTGCCTTTAAAGGTGGGGTGCAATAACTGGAGTCACTCTATACCTGCTGCTGCTGCTAAGTCGCTTCAGTCATGTCCGACTCTGTGCGACCCCATAGACGGCAGCCCACCAGGCTCCCCCGTCCCTGGGATTCTCCAGGCAAGAACCCTGGAGTGGGTTGCCATTTCCTTCTCCAACGCCTGAAAGTGAAAAGTGAAAGTGAAGTCGCTCAGTCGTCGGACTCTTAGCGACCCCATGGACTGCAGCCCACCAGGCTCCTCCGTCCGTGGGATTCTCCAGGCAAGAGTACTGCAGTGGGTTGCCACTGCCCTCTCCACACTCTATACCTAGGTCTGTGTTAAAGAGCCTTAGTTTTCCCTTTAATGGTTAGATGGTTTATGGAATTCTTTGATTACCTATACCAGAGTTTTGTTTTTCATTTTTAGTATGACAGTTTTCACTAATCCTAATTCTCAGTTCCCCAAATAGAATCTATCAATGCTGAAATTTCCAGTTTTTAATCAAAGGGAAAATTCAAATAATTAATCTGAATCACAGACTAGAAAGTGGGGGGTTTTTTTTCACTCATTTCTCCACTTTGATATTTTTAACTATATGAATTGTTTAGAAATTTTATATTTCCCTCCCGACCACTTTTCTGAATCAGTTTCACGTTTCAACTGGGGCATCTCTACCGGTTTTTCCTCCCATGACCTCAAACTCAACAGAAGGCCAGCTCCTAGTCTGCTTATCTCTATTTTTGTCAATGACACCATCATTCTTCCAGTCACCCAGGTCTGAAATCTTGGCATCAACTCTGACTTTTTCTTCTTCCTTTTCACTTCTAGTGGATCACCAGTTCCTGCGGCTTCTTCCTGAAACATGGCTCTCAAGTCCGTTTCTTCTTTTCTAATTCTGTTTTGTATGCGCCAAGTCCTGATAACCACATAACCAGGTGGTCACCATATGCTGCTTCCCGGTTTTGCCCTAGCAACCCATCCTGCATCTACTGTGGACTGCTCTCTCTCGAAATCACCATTAAAAACAAAACCCACAAAAGCTATTTCATTCCTTTGAGTCTAACTTTCCCCAGTTCCCGTGTCCATAGATGATCAAATTCAAACTCAGTAAGCCCTGGATTGTGCTGCCCGTATCTTTGGAACCTCGTCTTCCCGTTTGCTTCATAGAACCATCCTCCTCACCGATCGTAACTTCTCTCCCCGGTGCTGGTTTCCACCCTTTGCTCACCCCTGGAAAGCATTCTAGTTTCATCTGAAATCGGCTTCGCTAACGTCAGCAACCAGGGGAACAGACCAGGACCCCTCCTCAAAATTACGCAGGTATCTACTGATAATTTCATTGAAGCAGCTTTCAGCCCTATCTCCCTAGAAATATCTGTACACGTCGGTCCTCTTCCCAAGTGGATAATTAACTTCTGTCCCACACGAAGCAACCTCCCTTGTCTTTGTATCCCAGCGCTTTTTTCATAATAAATGTTTATGGATAAGGATGAGTTGAGTGCAAAGATGTGAAGGCACAAAGGGGCACAGAGACATACCCCCTCTCCCCGCGCCCCCACAGTATGGGGTGCCGTGTGAAGCCTGCGGCGGCCTGGCAGCGTTCCGGGGCGCGGGGCGCAAGGTGCCCCAGGGGTGCAGCCCGGGAGCCGGAGCGCCCTCCCCCGTCTGGCTGGCTGGCGCGTCTGCGCTGCGGCCAGCCGGGCGGGCGTGCGGGACGCCTCCAGGGAGGCCCGGCGGTTCCGCGCTCGGAGGTAGGTGGTGCTGTTGCCGTGACTGTGTTCCTCATTGGCGCGGGGCAGAGAGGCGGAATGTTCAACTCCTGACTCGGGCGGAAGCGTGGGAGCCGCGCCGCGGACAGCCGTCCCCTCGAACCCCGGTAGCCGTCCCTGCCCTCGCCGCGCGCCGGGCCTCGGCGCCCCCGGCTCTTGCTCGCGCCCGGCCTGGGAGCCAGGTAAGGGGCCAGGCCGGAGGCCGCAGGGGAGAGGGTGGGGGGCAGGCCCATCGCGATCGCGACTCGTCCCGGCGTCGCGGGCCCAGGCCCTGCCGCGGTCCGGGCCCCCACTGCAGGCACCCCCGCCCGACCCGGAGCCGGCGTCCCGGGCTCCCGCGGCCTTGCGCGGCCGGGAGCGGCTCGGGAAGTTCGCGCGGATCCGATGCAGAAGTTGGCGCCCGGAAGAGTGGGGCGCAGCCGGGGCGTCTCCGGCCGTCTCGGCCAGGCGTGCGGCGCCTCCGGGTCGCCGCTTTCTCTCCCCGGACGCCGGAGCGCCGGCCTCCCCGGGCGTGACCCGGGCGTCTCTCGCGAGGCGAGTCGCGAGTCTCCCAAATCAGCGCAGGGTGCAGGCCGCTTCCCGGGAGAGATGTTCGCGGGCGAGGAGAGCCCACTAACTTTTGCTTTCCTGCCAGCCGGCCCAGGAGCTCGCCTCCCGCCAAGGGCGACCGCGCCAGCCCTGCGCCGTGAGCCTGGAGCCCGCGCCCTCCCGCACTTCGAGGAGCCCCCGGGCCTTCCGCGGGCGCCGGGGTGGCCCTTTTGCCGACCCGCTGGCGTCCCGGATTCCTGGGCTCGGAGAAGTGGACCAGGCCTGGGGGTAAAGGCTGAGGCGGCCGCCAAGCCGCGTTGGCTCCTGACAGCTTGCAGACAAACTTTAACACAAAACTGACCAGTGGACATCGAGTTGCTTACTGAACGGGGCAATCGTTGTTAGAGTGCTGAAAATGTTCGTTTCTGATGCGCCTCTGGTCTTGCATAAGCACTGTTTATGGGGAAACTTAATTACTATTTTTGTTACTTTCTTAATAATGAAAGCAACACCATTTAGTGTCCTATTCCAGTGATACTACAATAAGCAGCTTCTCGTGAATGATAGTGAATTAGAATCGACTTACTGAATTAATTCGATGATTTTTGAGCTAAGGTGGTTGTTAAACTATATTCATATTTTAACCTTAAAGCTGTTTTAGGAGAAACCTTGCTCTCCTGACCTCCGTTGAGATAACAGCTAGGATTCCATGAAACCAAACCGACAGACACATGTAGACAAAATGTAAACAAGAGATCCAAGACAGTTAATGTCTTCTTTGTAGTAGGCCCATCTCCACGATGAAATATCATGTCGTTTTTTGACTTTCAAAAAATATAGAATGGTTTCATTTTAATTATAGCTTTAGTCCTTTGTGGAGCCTTTGTTTTCTGTTCCTCTACAATAGTGAGAGATTTGGGAGATTGTAAATGAATGCGAATTTAGTTTGTTTGGAAAGAGGAAATTAAAGAAACATGGTCTTTTAGAGCAATGTGTACTGTTTAATCTTACACAATTTAATTTTTATTATAACTTTTTGGAGGTTATTTTGGGAGTTTTTTTTAACTGGAAAATATTTTTGTTTGTATCAAAAGTTTTAGTGGTAATAATTCCAGAGTAAATGACCGTAATGGCAAAGACATTTTTTTCTTGTCTAGGAAAGCAAACAGATGATTGATCTCTTTTCCTTATTCTTTCAGGGAACACATAAGGACAAATTAAAAAGAGAGAGATATCCAAATATTAAGCACTGAGGATTTGGATCTAAAAATGGATGGTCAAAGATCTTGGGAACTAAGGGACCTTCTTGCCAAATAAGGATACTTGGCAGGCTACACTGTGTATTTTAAGTTAGCACAAGAGTGAGTGTTATTGGCAATATATTGGCTGAGTGCCTATCTGGAAAGAGCAGTGAAACTGACTTTGATAGGGCTTCAAAATTATAAACAGGAGTTAAAAGGGGCATAGAGTGAATAATCTAGTCATCAGAGAAAACACTGGAGATATTACAGTGATGTTTAATGAAAAGGGGTCAGACATGGAGTGAAACTATTAGTGTGGAGTGAAAGAGAAAAGTGGATAGTTGATTTTAGAAATTGTTAGATTCAGAGAAAAGAAAGAGAATCAGTGATTTTTTAAAAAAAACCAGAGAAGAGTGTTTGTGGTGATATAATCCTTCTTGGAATAAGATAGCCTTATATCTGTATCCAGAGATGTTGGAAATCAAAATTAATTTGCATCATCTGCTTTCCATTTTATTTGACCCAGGACAGATTGACAGAGAGGGTGTCCTGTCTATCTGAATGCAATAGAAACAGCTCAGGCACCTTTTGGTATACTGCAGGGATCATTTAGGCTACTTCTTGTGTGGCTACTAACCTTGCCCCACTACACACAAATAAGCAGAGTTCCAGCTGTGACCAGAAAACTGTACCTGGTAAGGAAAGAGAGCTATAATGTTCGAGCTTAGATTGGTTTGACTGATACGTGGGTGCTTTTGTGTCAGACCGTCCTATGGACAGCTGAACCATTGATTATGCCCTAATAGCAGTTAAATAATCCCACCACAGTAGAAGATGCTGTGAGAACAAAGCAGCCAGGCATTTGACATCGTAATCCCAACGTCATGATGGCTTCTAGGAAATTAAAGCCTCATGTTGAACTTTAGGTAAATGGTAAGCAATCTAATAATTACTAGAGTAAGAAAAGGGTTTGTTTAAAGGGAGGGAGAGAAAAACACAAGTTAGAAGGAGAAGGCAGAATGACAGCATGGGGAAAATATGGTGGAAAAAATGCTGTGACTTTGAAGTCAGACCTGAATTTGAATCTCAGTTGTGTCACTTTTAAGTTAGGCAACTTTTACATGCTTGATCCTCAATTTCCTCACATGCAAATTGGGGACAGTAATCCCTGCTTCGTAAGGATATGAGACAGCACATAGAAATGCTTTAACCAGTGCCTGAAACTTTAGCCGCCATCACTGAGTGATAGAGAAGGGGTTTTCCACATTCCCAAGTTATACTCAGAGAATGCTGCCTGTCTCACCTGTTCCCAGCTAAGGCTTGCCCTTGGTAGCCTGCCCTGTTCCCAGATTATACTTATGTGTACATGGAGGGCTAGCAGATTTTCAGAACTATTTTCTTGCTTTGCATATAAGGATTTCTAAAGCAGCTTTGTGCATACCTCTGGGTTTATACACGATTTATACATTGCTTTGTAATATTCTTGGGGAAGGGGAGGAGAATCTGAAAATTAGTGCATTTAAGTTTGAAGAATTTCGCAGCTATAGGAATAGTGGTTGATTATGACCTAGAAGACCAATATTGGAACCGTTCTTACAGCTAATTTTGAGCACAGATTACCTTCAGGGACCAACACTCTTTATGGACTTGTCTCTGGACCTCCAAAGAAGAAAATTGAAAACAGAAGGCAAGGGTTGCTGCCTGAAGATCATGGAGTAAATCTTTGCTGATTGAACTTTTCTACCAAAATGTCCTATTTAGGGGAAGAATGTATTCCTTCAGGGATCTGTAGGTATAACCATAAATACTTCCGGTGTAAGCAAGCACTTTCTCTCAGATCCTGCATTTAATCTTAAAAATTTATGTGACCATGGCATTCTTTTCTGTACTGTTTGACTTATTGAACAAACCAATACAAATACCAAGCATGTTTCTTCCCCCAAATCTTAGAGAAAAATCAATGCTGTAAGATGTGTGTTTGTTCATATACCTTCTTCACAGAGCTGGGTGCTCCCCCTGAGGGAGCATCCACATTTGAGGAGCTTGGGCCTGGTTCTGGAAAATAGTACTGTGCCATTGAGCTTCACAGCCCAGCCCGCTGCATGGGGTAATGCAATTCCATTATGCTGGGAAAAGAATAGTGTAGATTGTCATCCAAAGAGTTTTTATTTTCTGTGGTCACTCTGGGGCTTTCAAGGTCAGAAAAGCTCTTTGCTTTGGAAGTCAAGAAGAGGGGAAGATAGCTGTGGGATAGAAATGTGAAATACAGCTTCACCTTCTCAGCCAGTTTAGGAGGGGAAATTTAGGAGGACAGCCCGGTCATCTCCATTATTCCCATCATTGACATTGATCACCGTGTTCCTCCACAAGGGAGGGGGCTCTCTGTGTCAGGTTCATGACTACATCCCTAAGAAGGGAAGGGAGAGGTCAGTTAGTCATGGTGTACTCACAGGGTTGGAGTGGATCTTTATGAAACTCTTCATTCCTCTCCTAGTCTCCTCCCCAACTCTCCTTGAACACTCTCAGTGATAAGGAACTCACTACTAAACAGGGTGGCATATTTTCTTGTTAGGCAGCTCTGGTAACCCTGAATTCCATCTGTAACTTGTCTACAGATAGTGTGGCCTCTGGCTCTGTGATACATACTGTAGAGTCTTCCTTTGGTCTTATCTACTTTTAATGCCCCGGGTTTTGTTTGTTTTCATGTTACTTCAAGGTTAGCAAGTTTTAACTCTCATACTTCCCCTTCTGGGGGAACCTTCACTCTAGGTTTGTCCAAAATTGTACTCAGCCAGGAAGGTGAGATACTTTCTGTTTGACAAGAGTAGAAATAAGAACAGAAACAAGAGCTGAGTAGAAGCAGAATCTTGAATGGGTGGGCTTATTGACTGAGTAGATCTTTCTTACTAGCAACTGCTTTCTCCTCCACCCCAACCTGCACCCCCAACACCTGTGAATTCCTCTTCTAGCCAACTCATAGAAATATGCACACTCTACACTTTTTTGCTATACTCAGACTCTGACCTCCTTCTCTTCCTCAGGCCTCCAATCATTCAACGCTCAAAACTTGTAATCGTTTGACACAAGGAACACCTGCACCGGCCCGTGTCCTGGGTTGTACCTACTCATAGTTTCTTAGCTAGGCCTCTGTTTGAGCATGGACACATTTCCACAGGGCATTTCTGGGCATCAGTACCCCTTCTCCCTACATTTCTGTTCCTCATGTATTTTGCTTCTAGCAACAACATGTCTGGCAAAAAGCATGTCATGAAAGTCTCTCTTCTTTAACTGAAGTGTTTAACCTGTGCTTCAAGTAGAGGTTTATGTTCAGTTCAGTCACCCAGTCATGTCCTACTCTTTGCGACCCCATGGACTGCAGCACACCAGGCCTCCCTGTCCATCACCAACTCCCAGAGTTCACTCAAACTCATGTTCATTGAGTTGGTGATGCCATCTAACCATCTCATCCTCTGTCGTCCCCTTCTCCTCCTGCCCTCAATCTTTCCCACCATCAGGGTCTTTTCAAATGAGTCAGCTCTTTGCATCAGGTGGCCAAAGTATTGGAGTTTCAGCTTCAACATCAGTCCTTCCAATGAACACCCAGGACTGATTTTCTTTAGGATGAACTGGTTGGATCTCCTTGCAGTCCAAGGGACTCTCAAGAGTCTTCTCCAACACCACAGTTCAAAAGCATCAATTCTTCTGCAGTCAGCTTTCTTTATAGTCCAACTCTCACATCCATACATGACCACTGGAAAAACCATAGCCTTGACTAGATGGACCTTTGTTGGCAAAGTAACGCCTCTGCTTTTTAATATGCTATCTAGGTTGGTCATAACTTTTCTCCCAAGGAGCAAGCGTCTTTTAATTTCATGGCTGCAATCACCATCTGCAGTGATTTTGGAGCCCCCCAAAATAACGTCTGCCACTGTTTCCACTGTTCTGCATCTATTTGCCACGAAGTGATGGGACCGGATGCCATGATCTTTTATTTGTGTTTATATTATGTTTATGTTATTTATGAGATTTATGTTATTTATGTGATAAAGGAGAGAGAGGAAAAGAAGTGGAACAATAGCTGTTCTAGGTTTTAGACTTTTAAAGTTGGCTTCTCTTAGATACCCAGATCCTCTTCATGGTGCCCTGCAACCTGTTCTAGATAAGATAGCCTGCTTTCTAGTGGCAGCCTTGGAGGAAGGAAGGCAACAGCTAGGGTAGACACAGTACTGGTGAGTTCTATTCATACCTAGTCTCCAGCTAGTCTTACAGAACTTACCTATCATAGCAGAATAGCAGTCCTGTTCAGGAACAGAAGCTCTGCATCTTTGATCTTGATGTTATAAACAAATATATCAACCTCAGAGCTTTCCTCCTTTTTGAAAAAGACTTGCAGAAAAAAAAAGAAGAATTGCAGAACTGTAATCCAAGTGGTATTGTTTTTATACACATGATAAAGCACATTTTTATTAGTTTATTCACTAATCTTCATTAAGGAAGCTGAAATAATGCTAGCATAAATAAATACTAGGGTAGCAAGCTTGGCAAAGGAATTTGTTGAGGTTTGGGTTTGTTTGTTTGTTTTTGTCATATTCAGGTCATGACAAAACAAATGATTTTTTTTTTCTATATTGTATCAGACAACAAACTTTTAACTTTACTTTTGTGAAGAGAGGAAATAGAGTAGTATAAGTAAAGGATAGAGAAAGGATCTGAATTGAGAAATAATAGGCCTGTATAAACCTAAAAGATAAAAAAGTCCAGAAAAAGTCCAAGAGTCTATTTTCTAATAAAGTTAATCCTTTTATAAGTAGATTTAATTTTTTTAAATTAACCAGTCCATCCTAAAGGAAATCAGTCCTGAATATTCATTGGAAGGACTAATGCTGAAGCTGAAACTCCAATACTTTGGCCACCTGATGTGAAGAACTGACTCATTTGAAAAGACCCTGATGCTGGGAAAGATTGAAGGCGGGAGGAGAAGGGAATGCCAGAGGATGAGATGGTCGGATGGTATCACCGACTCAATGGATATGAGTTTGAGTAAACTCCGGGAGTTGGTGATGGACAGGGAGGCCTGGCATGCTGCAGTCCATGGGGTTGCAAAGAGAGGATTGAGAAAAAATATAAAACATACACAAAGAAACTTAGATACTGTAATAAGGATTTAGGGAATCAATGATACAGTAATCTATTTTTGCTCTGCAAAACTAATGGAGATATAATATAGAACAATTCTGAAAACAAGGAGAGGAAAACTATTGAGGAAAGGAATCCTAACTACAAAGGCTGAGAAGTAGATGGTTAAATGTGATATCAAGCTTTCTTAAAATAATTGGGTGACCACAGTGTCCATTTATTGAGTATTATGTACCGTGTGCACGGCCCTGTGCAAGGCCTTTCACAGCGTCTCCCACTTCGAAACAACCACATGGGATGGGCTTTACTGCCAGGGAGAAAACTGCTCAGAGAGGCTCGGTGTCCCACCCAGGGCCTAACAGCTGGTCAGTGCAGATTTGCTACTAGAGCTAACTGGGTCTTTCTCTGGGATCAAAGCTATGTTGTGTTCAAATATCTGTTACTTGGAAATAAGACTTAAGAGGTCAAATAATACTATGCAAACATGTTAACTTTTGGACTATCAATTTTTAAACATTTGGTAACAACGGATATTTCATTTATTGGGTCTGGAAATACCATGGTCTTGAGAAAAGTGATTGATTCAAGGTTACTGAGAGGTAGAGGCAGAGTTTTTATTTTTTTGGGCTGTGCTGGGCAGTTTGTGGGACCTTAGTTCCCTGAATCCATGCCCTCTGCAGCGGAAGTGCAGAGTCCTAACCATTGGACTGCCACGGAATGCCCTAGAGGCAGAATTCTAACTCACGTCTATCTACTTCTAAACTTCACGGGTTTCTTTTATTCCTCTTTTTCAAAAATCCAGGACAAAAGTCCATTTTTTTTTTTTTGGACTGGAAGGCTAAAAACTTTGAAAAGTAAAATAACCTTCCCTTTAAGGTTTTCTTCCTATAGTTCCACTTTTGATAATAAGCTGATGGTACGATTTATGCTTTCAGCAATTAATAGTTTTAAAATATATTTAAATTTTAATTTAAGGAAAACAAAAAATGTTTTGGTTGCACCCTGTGGCTTGCAAGATCTTCGTTCGCTAGCTAGGGATTGACACTAGGCTTCAGACAGCGAAAGTGCAGAGTCCTAACCGCTGGATGACCAGGGAATTCCCTAAGGAAATTTTTAAACATTAAAAAAATGTTACCACTACTAAAGTAGTAGTTACTAAAGTCTTACTACTTGAGGACTCTAGTGATTTGATTCAACCACTGAGTTAGTGATTTTCAATATTTTCCGAGTTGTGACACTGTCTTAGGCTTTCATTTTTGTCATATCCCTGTTCTAACTTACTCTTCAGTGCTCTGTGGTAGATACTTATCAGTAGCATTTAAAACAGCTTTGAGAGTTTATGAAACCAAAGTTAGGATGCTATAGAATTAGGACTGGGAATTATTGCATGGAGGAAAGTTGTCTTTCTTGTGTAAAAGCAATTATTTTAGCATCGTAGAATGACAGCATCATTTGACTGGGTGTACTATGTAAATACATTTATATGGATGACTTTTATTAAATTCTAGTGTCTTCACTGGAGAAGACACCTAAAACTTTAGAACATAATCTTCCCCAAGATGCTCTAAGGATAATTAATCTGCAACTCTGATTGTCCTTTCTTCTGGTCATAAATTGATCCTCTTAGAATAATGATTTTCAAGGAGGGAAAGCGCAAAGGGAAAAGTAAATATATGTGGTCAGACAGTCATGTAGATGGCAGTGGGAATCTCAGTCAGGCTCTTTAGCTAAGTCCATGATGCTTTGCCAAGCTTACTGGAGTGAAAACCTGTATTCATACACCCCAGAATTGTTAGTCTCTTTGGTAATCAGATGGTTCTTAATTTTTTATGGTCCCAATAAAACACTCAAGTAATTATATAGTTCCATTCATACACAGCCAGTTTCCAAAAGGCAGGATGTATCACAAAGTGAGTAACAGTGATTCTGGGAAGAGCTGACTGGTTGCCTCATCTCAGAGTGAAGATCCTGAGAACTATGCTTCTCAGAAGTCTGCCTCTCTCTGGTACCTCTGGGTCAGTTTCAAATGGGACTGATCCTGCCTCAGGTTACCCTGGACTTGCTCTGTACCTGAGGGTTCGGATTTATTCATATCGATCTCATCCTGGTTCAGATCTCTGTTCTGAAAGGATTTCCTCCCTCCTCCTCTGTCTTCCTTCTCTTCTCTCCACCCTTCTCTTCTTCCTCCTCACCTTTCCTCCTTCTCTAACCCTAGAGATCCCAAATATACTCTTCTTAGTCTCCCAAAAAGCCTAGGCAGCTGTTTCCAGATCAGGATTTGCTTCAGAATCCTTTGGAGGGCACTTATAAAAACTACAGTTCTCAGATTTTACTTAATCTGATTGTAATCTTTTCAGCTGCAAATGGTATAACAGGAATAACCAGAAGTTATTTGATTGGTTTTTGATTCATTCATTCAACACATATTTTTGAATGGAATAAGTGTGATATGCTGGCTGCATAGTAGCTACTGAAGATTCATATGAAAATAGAAATGTGTTTCACTTTTAAAGAATTTATAATCTGGTGGGAAGTAAGTGGGAAAGATGAAAGGATAAAGAAAGGGGCCGTGGCACAAAAAAAGGAGAATTAACTGTGTTCAGGGGGCTCAGAGGAGATGGTCAGGGACATCACTGGGCAGGGAAAGGCATTCAAAACAGAAACCCTAGCCTGGGCAGAGGTGTGAAGATGGGAAAGCATGTTCTGGGAACTGCAAATCTGTCCTCCTGTGTGTCTAGGGGGCTGGAGGAGGAAATAAGAAGTAAGAATGGCTGTAAGTGGTAAAGAAAGATCACAACGAAATTTTCTGGAATTAAAAGACATGAGTCACAGATGGAGAGTATACTGAATATGCCACCAATGAATGAAAAAGACTCACTCCTAAGCATATCCTATTAATTTCAGGATTCTAGGGTTGAATACCAGGTCCTAAATGATTTCAGAAAGGAAAGAATAATGTAAGCAGAATTGGTAAGCAGAGTAACTTCAGACTTGCTCTACAGACACATTAGAAACTAGATGAGTATGTGGTAATACTTGTGAAATTATCAGGAAATAACTTCCTACCTGAAAACATACTACCAATCAAGACATTTGAAGACATACAGATTCTCCCCCCAAAACTGCGTCCTGGGCACTCTGCTCAGGTGGCTAATGGGAGATGTGCTCTGTCAAAGTAAGAGACTAAACCAAGAAAGGGAAGCCAGGAGTTCCCACAGAGGAAAAGATGAAGGATGCTGAGGATCATGGACAAGCCTGTGCAATCAGACCTGGAAAGCCACTGCTTCAGCCAGACTGCTCAAGGTGAAAGGTATAGGAGAAGTGTCTCCTAGAAGAAAATAGACCCTCCTCCCCCGTTACCTGATGTTTTTACTTTACTGAGAGGAGTTTTGCAGTTCAGAGAGTTTGATGAGGTGAATATGTTTTGGATGTATACAAAGCTAAGTGAAGTGAAAGTCACTCAGTCATGTCTGACTCTTTGTGACCCCATGTACTATACAGTCCATGGAATTCTCCAGGCCAGAATACTGGAGTGGGTAGCCTTTCCCTTCTCCAGGGGATCTTCCCAACCCAGGGATTGAACCCAGGTCTCCCGCACTGCAGGCGGATTCTTTACCAGTGGCTAAACAAACAGCAAAAACCAAACCAAACCACTAATAACTCAGGGAGAAACGAATAATTATCCAAGAAAGCAAAAGTCATTGAGTCCTGCTCAGCACTCTTGGGAATAACGTTTACCTTGCCAGACTGCTGTAAACAGTGAATATTGACTTAACCAAATGTTACAGTAGAGCTGGATGCTGGGAGGATAGGGCACGTGAGACGTGTTTGATGTAAGGAGGTAAAGGATCGGGGATGAGAACTAATCTTTTTCTTCCACAGGGAGAAGTGAATACGTAATAACTAAAACGGAACAATCAGGAACTAGCTATATAAACACACTTTTAGAAATGTACTAATAGATATAAAAATATCATATGAAATATAAATATCAGAATAAAATCCTAAGTGAGTTGAAATTAGTTCCCCCTGAAGAGAGTGTGAGGAGGGGTAGGACAGGGGAGTTCTAGTTTTCATTTTTTTGGATAAAAGTAAAAATAGTAAAAATATAGATATAGTATTTATAACACCGAGGGACTCTTACATGCAGTGTTTTGCATTTTGTTGAACAAACATTTTGCAGATAAGAACAAACTTGCATGTTCTATGTACCTATCTTTGGCATGGTCTTAAATTTTGTGTTTTGGGGGGTCTTTTTTTTTTTCTCTAATTAACAAAATATGAATCAAAGCAAAAGTTAGGTAACATTTTTGCCTCAAAAATGTACTGACTGTATTTTGATACTGTGTTTATTTATGTAGATTCTAAAGCTATCGTTTAAACTTCGGAGGGTAAACAGTCTTCTGTCTTGCCTTCATCCCAAAGTAGAGTCAAGTTTGACTTCACTTAAGAAATCAGCATTCTTCAGTGACCTGATGCTCCTAAATGGACTGGCTAGTCAGCAGCACAGTGAGATCTATAATAGATACGAATTTGTACTAACATGTGTAATAGATATAAATTGCCCCATCTCCTTTTTCTTTTGAAAATAATCAGATTCCATAGAAAAGTTATAAAACGCCCACATACTTGTCACCAGTTCTTAACATTGTGCTGGATTTGCCTCCTTCCTTTCTGTACCCATTCACTTTTTTTTTGGAGGGTGAAGGGGAGTCAAACTATTTTAAATTAAATTGGAGATATCATACTTTGATACAGCACCCAGTATATCTTCCAAGAACAAGGACATCCTTCTAGAAAACCAAAATGCCATTATTTGCCATGCAGAAAATAGTATTATCTAATGTATAGTTAATATTCAAATTTCCCTAAAATCCTTATAATTGACTTCTGCTGTTTTGGGGGATCCAAAATCTAGTCAGTGATCATGCATTGCATTTAGTCATATTTCTTGAAGTCCTCCATGTACTAGAAGCTTCCCTGCCTTTTAAATCATGACTTTGACAGTTATGAAGAGGCCAAGGGAGTTGTTTTGTAGAATGTCCTATACATACGGGTTCATCTTTTTGCTCCCTCAGTATAAGATTCTGATTTACAACTTGGGAAGAACATGTCTAAAAACTTCTTTATCCATCTGCTTTTTTTACGGGTTCAAAATTTTAGACCTTCTTGTTCTTGGTTGTAGGTTTTTGTTTTGTTTTTCCTGCTAATTTGTGGTTAGGTATAGAGTGTGAAGAATTACCCCTTACCTGGAGAATAGTGAAACTCCTTAGACTGCAGAAAATATCACTGTAATCTCTGTGAGAGGTAATCTATTCCTCTGGAAACAGGCATAATATTTTTTTTTTAAACATTCTTGGCAGAGATCACTGGATGACTTAATATATTGTAATCAAGGGCAAATTTTCTGCTCTTTAATTAAGTTCTGCTACAGGACACAGTCCAGGGAGCCACTTCTGGAAAGCACTTGGCCAGCTCTTCTCTCATCCCAGAGCTGACCACTTGCTTTTGGAATCCCAGCCCCAAGCGTGCGTTCTGTTTGCAGGGTTTGGGCCCTCCCGAGCCAGCATGCTCAGATGCTTAGGTTATGTATATTTTATGTTAAGTGAGTACAACGCAGGGAGATGGCATGCCTCAGATGCCAGAAGAGCTGTGCAAGCCTCCTGCTGAGAGCACACTTCCCGTTTGTCTTTGCGTGGGAGAGAGACCTGGTTTCACGGTAGCCTTGAGGCAGAGCTGCTGGGGATGTGCAGGAAGTGCTGTGGCAGGCTTTGTCCGGGGGGGAAATCTGAGCCATTTCTCTGGGGACAGCTGTATTTCAGAGTCTGGACAGGTTGCTGTTGAATTTTGCTCGGGCTACCAGGGTAAGTGTTTTCATGTTGATTTGTTTATACGTCTGCGTTTCTTCCTCCTAAGTCATCAAGGCTTTTTGTGGAAGCACCACAGGACTTGGTATATATTAGCTAAAGTGGAATTCAGGGGTTTCATTCTAATATGTTTCTAATCCAGCTTTTTTTTCCCCCTTTCCCTCTGCAGATTTTGTGGAAGTATAATACTTTGTCATTATGAGATGTCGTCTCTCGGTACCTCCTTTGTGCAAATTAAATTTGATGACTTGCAGTTTTTTGAAAACTGCGGTGGAGGGAGTTTTGGGAGTGTCTATCGAGCCAAATGGATATCACAGGACAAGGAGGTGGCTGTAAAGAAGCTACTCAAGATAGAGAAAGAGGTAAGGTCTTTTCCTGCTATCAGAAGTGGTCGTGATAGCACTTATGTAAGCTTTTCAACCTAGAGTCAGAGGTCACAGGCTGCCAGGGACCTAGCAGAGCCTTCGGGGCTGATCCATGAGGCTGTTTCCCAAATTTCCATTCTGGGAGCCCCATAAATAGCAATCGGTGCCACGTGTGCTGTAGGGTTGAGTTTTACTAGGGGTCATCTGAACTGAGAGGATTTCTTTCCATGGCGTGCAAGACCGAATGTTCTCTGAGCTCTTGTCCTGGGGAGGTGAGCGCTCAGGTCTTCCCAGACTTTAGGCTTTGCCCTGGGTCAGCCAAAAGGGGTCAGTAAAGAGTAGTGTGTAAAGTTTTCATCCCCTTTCCACTTTTCTGGTGAATTTGTGGTCCCCAGGACTTGCCTTTTTGAAAAACAAAAAGCATTATTTCTCTATTGAAATAGAAGCAATACCAGCTTCTTGGATTTCACCTCTACTTGAAGTGCAGAGTGATGGATTTTGTTTAATAAAAGTGCTACACAGAGAGCTGCTCTACTTGTAAAATTGGAAAAAACGTTTTGACTTTCAGAGTCTGGAATTGGTGCTGGTCCTAGTGGAGCTCAGAACTTGTACACAGGCCCTTCATCTTTCTTAGGAAAGTGACACAGCATCGTCCCCACGTTCAGTTTGGTACCCAAACCCCACAGTAAAGCTAGCTGCAGAGATGACTTGCAGGAGCTCAGGGTGTCAGTAACTTTAAATAGCTACCCTCTAGAGTTTGCTTTGGTTGGTTCTATTTATGCCGTGTTTTGGCTAATTATTGTTCTTCTCAGTATGTTTTTAAAGTGAACTTTTCCATAAATATCCTTTAATCTCCCTGAATGGTTTCCTTTTTTTCATTAACTGCTGTCAGGGAACCACAGCAGTTGGTTCAGAAAGGAAACCGAAATGGCCAAAATAGAAAGCGCTTTGTGTCGTTCCCTCCCAGCACTGCTTTGTGACTATGTGACCAGCAGTGGTGTGTATGATTTGTGAACCCAAGCCAGAGGACTAAGATACCTCTGTAGGTTGTAGAAAGCATTAAGAAGTGATAGCTTTTAAAGCTAATGTGTGCTCCAAACCAAAAGGCTGCTACGTAGAAAACGTTTTCTCCCAGTCATGTGTTGATCAATAAATTTTTAAATAGTAGCCAAATAATAAAATTATTTCTTACTCTGGAGTTGAACCTATCTTTTTTTTTTTTAATCTGGTGAACTCTTGAGCCCTTTATAGGCAGGCATTGTTGTACTCATTCTGTAGGTTGGGAAATAGAGCTTTGCAAAATATGTACAGCTGCCCCAATAGGGGTGGATGAAATCCAGACCGGACCCCCTATTCTCTAGTTTTTAATTCTGAAACCTCTAGTTTGACCAGGTAAGAACAGATAATAAACCGGTTCCATCAAATTTATATTCAAGAAGTATATAAGTATGCTAATATTTTTAAGCATCATACGACTTCAGTACAGTGAATGTGTTCTTACGTGATTGTTGGATATGAGAAAGACTTTGAGACGTGAAACAAATTTTGACAGGAAGATGGAAATTGCAGCCCATTGACTCCACCGCCATCCATAGCCAGTAGTATTTTTTACTGTCTGAGAGAGAACCAGGAACATGACACAGGGAAGCACAGGAGTGAAAGCAGGAACTGGAAACTGCCAGATCCTGCTCTTGTGTAGATATTTAACTAGAGTGCATATCATTCAGAATTGGAGCTGACTACAGTAAACCACAGGAGCATGCCTCATAAACTTCTAAGTCGGAAAAACAGAAACTCAGTTTCAGCTCTGGGGCTCGGTTTAGGCAGGGACTGTGAGTGATAAAGACGCACGCTAAGTTACTGCAAAGTGTCTCCACGCTTTCTGACTTAATGTGTGTTCAAGATGTAAATAATTTTGACTAGGGGTTGGCAGTTATTGGAAAGGAAATATGCATTTCTTATGTAAATGTTTGTTATACTTTATGAACTATGTGTTGGCTTGGTGGCTAGATGTTTTCTCAGTGATAAGATAAAGGTTATACGCTCTGGATTTTTTCTAATTTATAGATTCAGTCCTGTGTCACTTGGTCATTTTTGCAAATCAATCTTAGAAACAATGGAACATTTAATAATATATTTGTAGCTCACTCATGGAACTCTTTAAGAATGACCTAATGTCTGGTTAAATATATATATGTTTTATGAAAGGTAGAAAAAGTTTATATATAACTCTTTAATTCTGCTTATGTGGGCATATAGAGGAACTTTTATTTGTAGACCTCTAGCGATTCATGGGGTCGCAAAGAGTCGGACACGACTGAGCGACTGAACTGAACTGAACTGAACCGAGTTTAGTGAGTATATATTACTTTTCTGATTTAGGAAAAAAAGAAAAATGGCATTTACTTAAAATTTTGGTAGTTCTTTACAACTTAGTTTTTTAAAATATTCATCCATTTGTTTTGTTTTTTAGATTCTACCTATAAGTGATAGCAATAGTATTTGACCGTGTAACTCATTTCACTAAGCTCTAGGTCCATCCATGTAGCTGCAGATGGAAAAATTTCATTTTTTTCTCTGACTGAGTAGTGTTCCATTGTACATATAATATATACCACATCTTCTTTATCCATTCATCTGTTGATGGACACTTAGGTTGCTTCCATATCTTGTAAAACTTCATTGTTAAAAAAACCTTTACACCTAGTGAGAAACTACAAGGAGGGACCATGAACTGTAGCATATCATTCCCCTAGAATCACAGCTGATTGACATTGTGCAACATTTGCTTTCTCTCTCTATATTATTGATTTATATATTTTATATATATATGTATTGATTCTCTCTCTATATTATTGATTATATATTTTCTAGTGAACATAAGGGTAAATTGCAGATGCTATGTACCTTTATCTCTAAATACTTTAGCTTCTCTGAAGAACACAGCTATAATGCAACTATTGGAAATTTAACATTGATTCAGTAGTACCAATTATACAAGTCTATTTTCAGATTTTTCCTATTGTCCCAATAATGGCTTTTTATGGCAATTTTTTTTTTTTTCCTAATCCAGAATCACATACTGCATTTAGTGATATATCTATTTAGTCTGTTTTAATCTGCAACAACTTCTCTGCCTTTCTTTGTTTTTTCAACCTTGACATTTTTGAAGTGTGCTGGGAAGTTTTTGTAGAATATCCATCATTTGGGGTTAATCTGATTCCTTTCCCTCTCGCCTGGTTTAAGGTTATGTAGTTTTGGTAGGAATGCTATATAACAACACAAGTCCTTGGCTTATCTTAATGGAAGACCTATTATGTCATTTTGTCCTATTATTGGTGACATTAATTATGAATCTTTGATTAAGAGAGGCTCACCCAATTTATCCCCAGTAAAAATACCTATTTTCTCTTCATAATTAATTATTAAGATATTGATAGATACTTTGAGGTTATGTGAATACCTTCCCTCAACAAATATTACCCAATGTCTTTAGCATCCATTGGTGACTCTTGTTTGAATCTAGTATTATTATGACAGTAACAGTGTAGAAAGCAAAAGGTTCTAGCATGAATGAGAGCCTTTCTTCCTTCCTTTCTTCAGTTGTTTATTGATTCATTTATTTATTTATTGTTTATTGATCCATTTTTTTATTGTTTCATTGTAGACTTGAGGATTCTTTTTCGAATTTGGAATGTTACAGCTCACTACTGTTGTTATTCACTTTCATGCTTAAATTGTTCCCGATTTAGCACGTAAGAGTCCCTTCAGTTGGCTCCTATGTCCTTTTGATGTGTCTCCATCATTGGCATGAAAAGATGCTCCAGGCTCAGTTAGTTCCATAGTATGATATTCAGAAACCTAGATTTGGCTAACAGGTTTGCTTATTGTAGACTGTTTAAAAAGGAGCCTTTGTCCTTTTGGGAGAACAAATGGTCATAGATAACTTTTATTTATGGAAGCATTTAATTACAATTGAAATATCATATATCTGGATAGTTATGACCTGTGATACACTCCTATTAGAAATGTAAATTGATACATGTTTTGGGGAAAAGTTTAGCAAATATATAAAAAATCTTAAAATGTTTCCTTCCTTTGAGCCAGAAATTTTACTTTGAGGAATTTACCCTGAGGAAATAATTTGAGACACGCAGGAAGAAGGGTCTAATAAGTTGCTTATCTCAAATAAATAATAAAGAATTGGAAATAATTCAAGTGTCCCACAACAAATTATCTTTTAATTATGCTACATTCTTACCCTTCCTCCCCCCAAAATGTGAAAGGTGATGATTGTGTCAATTAACATGATCATGGGAATCATATCACACTGTACAGTACCTACGTATATTGAAATCATCATGTTGTATGCTTTAAATATATTACAGTTCTACTTGTCAGTTATACATAAATGAATATGAAGAAAATTATGCTACATCCGTATAATGGAATTCCATTGCATTTGGAAGACTACTTAAAAAGCTAGGAAAATACTCATATCGCTAAGTGGTAAAAACAAGTTACAAAATAACATAGGTACTATCATCCAGGTGTCTTCATGTTGTCTGTGTGGTATTTTTATGATACTTTCCTTTGTTTTTCATATTTTTCTATGCTGATTTCATATTTCTTTTCCCCCCAACATTTTATTATGAAAATTTTCAAATGTAAAGAAAAGTTGAAAGGGTGAAATTGAACATCTGTATGTCTACCCTGTAGGATCTGTTATTAGCATAAACTCTTGCTTTATCATATGTGTGTCTGTGTATTCTTCCATCCATCAGTCCATTTTGATGCATTTCAAGATGAGTTGCAGGTGTCAATAGTTTGCTTTTAAATATTTTAGTGTGTGTATTATTACCAGAGTTATTATTTGTTTGCAGGCTTGTTATCTTTTGAGATAAAATTTACATAAAGTGAAACACACATATCACTATGTTTTGACAAATGTAAACACAGTGTAACCCATATATTTACAGAAAAAAAAAAACCCTCAAGAAAAGTCATAGTTCTGACAACGTTTGTCACTTTCTAAGGATGTTCAAGTGAATTAAGTTTTTTATAAGCCACTTTAGTAGGTCACAACTCACAAATTTTCCAGTCCCCGTATGTGCTTTTTAAATGTTTAATGTTCACTTCTCCTTGCTTTCTCATAGCAGTGCTATAGGATTTTCAGTGGTAATTTAGTTTGTTTTTATTAGTTGCAGGTTTACTTATAGAGTGCTACTTATTTTTGTTAAAGTTTTAGGAAAAAATGGTTTGATCTTAAGCTTATATGCCAAAGGTAAGAAGAGAAGTCATTATTATATCTTTTTGGTAAATTCTCAATGAGCTGAGATCAAACCAAACTGCTTAGGCAGAAATTGAAGCAAGGAGTGGAGAGGGCAGAGGAAGACACCATGGATCCCAGTGTCCTCTTTCCAACCCCCAACCCAGAGGACAGCAGCCTCTGCACTAGTGGTTCATCATCTTCACAGTGTGAACCAGACAAGTCTGTGCCTGGCACTTTTTTCCTGTCTGAGAGATGGAAGCCTGCAAGCATTCGTAATCTATTGATATTTAACCAAAGTAGGAAACCAGATTTAAGTATAAGATTTGAAGGAAACATTCTTCCCCAAAAGAATAAAAAGGAAGCAGAATCCTCAAAAGCTGAAATATGAGACCCTTTCTTCAATTGCCTTCCTTTTATAAAACCTCACTTCCTTTATTAAAAAAATTTTTTTTTCCTACCAAATTTGACTCTTCTGTGTGCGCGCGTGCTTGCTAAGTCACTTGAGTCGTGTCCAACTCTTTGCAACCTCATGGACAGTAGCCTGCCAGTATTCTCTGACCATGGGATTATCTCCACAAGAATACTGGAGTCGTCTGCTATTTCCTCCTCCAGGGGATCTTCCCAGCTCAGAGATGGAACCTGCTTCTCCTGTATTGGCAGGCAGATTCTTTACCACTGAGCCACCTGGGAAGCCCCTTTACCGTTGTAGAAATATTGAAAGCCAGATAGAAGATTCAAAACTTTCCCACAGTGTAAATATTTATAGGTAGAGAGAAAAGATAAAAATATCAAAACTGGTCATAGGAACAGGAACTCTCAGTAACTTTTTATATAAAGGGGGAAATACTGGTGTGAGATAGAAAATGCAATAGAAATTGAAACAGAACTCAGAAGGAACTTTAGTAAAAATAAGAGCTTTGATTATATAGATTTTATCAACATAACAGCATTTTGTGATTCATAGAAGTCTAGCTAATGTTGTTGCCATCTTATTAACTCTTGAGAGACCCTTTTTCCTCTTCTTTGCAGTTCTGTAGATGACTTTTTGGGCTTCCCTCATAGCTCAGTCAGTAAAGAATCTGCCTGCAATGCGGGAGACTTGGGTTCGATTCCTGGGGTCAGGAAGACCCCCTGGAGAAGGAAATGGCAACCCACTCCAGTATTCTTGCCTGGAGAATCCCATGGGCGGAGGAGCCTGGGGGGCTACAGTCCATGGGGTCACAAAGAGTCGGACACGACTGAGTGACTTTCATTTCATTTCATTCATTTCAGCTGACATTTTAGTGAATGAATTATTTGCATTCACTTAATTGTAGGAATGATGTTTTACTATTTTCCCCATCCCTGAGCACTATAAAGAAGAATAACACTATTTACTTTCTTTGTAAATCCTCTCAGCATGTCAATGTATCGGTGGGACCAATACAAACAAAAATTAAACATCTTGGATACTTGATAAACTGCCATTGAGCAATGTATCGTTTCTGTGATAATTTGTCCAAAATGGTGCTCAAGAATTGCCACTTGGTATTTTTAAACATCAATTGGGTGGACTTAAGGATGCCAGAGTTACCATTTTAAGTTGCTGTTTTCAGATGCCCCAGTTCTTAGTGCCTTACTTATCTGTTACAGTATCTTCACATAACTAGTCTCTTCCTTTTCACTCAGAAGTCCCTTCATGAGTTATTATTTAAGATAACCCCACGCAGGATTTTTCTGTCTCCAATCAGAATTTACCCATTCTGTGGTCTATTCTTTTAGGTCAGTGGTTCTCAAAGTGTGGCCCCTGGACCAGTAGCATTAAGCATCACTTGGAAATTTGTTACAAATGCAAATTATTGGACCGCACTCCACACCTACCGAGTCACGGGGGCCTGGGGCCTGGCATTCTGTGCTCTAATAGGCTTCCCACGTGTTTCTGATGCCACTGGAACTTTAGGCTGTACCTAGCCAATCATGCCAGGTGCAGGCCATCCGTATGTTAACTCCAGTTTGCGATTTTAGGCACCTTGTGCAACTCGTGGTGGAGGGATTCTTGCTCTTGGAGGCTTTTGAGACCCTTAATTCATGCCCAGGTTAACCTTCTGTGCACAGGCCCTGCTCGGCAATGTCATTGGACATAATGAACTCAAGGCAGTCTTAGGAACATCAAACAGATGGGAACCTCAAGCAAACACCTTCAGACTCCAAACCGTTTCCACTTGGGTCCTCATCTGACCTTCCAGCGTTGCCTTTAATTTTCTGACCTGAAACCACCTCTACCCCACCATCCACCTGTTCTGTCCTGCTTTTCCATTTCTGTAACCTCATCCGCATTCTTTCCCTCACCTGTAATACCTTTGTCTTCTCTGCCTGAGCAGGTCCTACTCATTCTTCAGCTTTCATTTCTTCCTTCTCTGTGAAACATTCTCAGGTCCTACAATCATAGTTTTTCTCTTTTGAATTTATACCAATTAACGCTCATGTGCTAATCCAACATGTAAATAAAACTGCCTTGTGACTCTAGAATACTGTAAGGGACTGTCATTTGACTTTTCACATGAACATGTCTTCTCATCTGAAAAGTGGGGCTAAGACCGTACCTCCATCCCGGGGTTGTCGAGAGAATTAGTTGACTTGATGTATCTAGAAGAGTGCCTGACACCAAGGAAGACTTGGGTGACTGTTCACTGCCTGTTGTAGCTTTACAACCGTGCTGTAAAGTCAGAATAGCAGACATGTGTCATGCTTTGTAAAAATTTCAACTTGTTGGTTCCTAGAACTTCTGTTGAGAAAGGGTCAGAGGCTGCATTTACACTCTGCAGGAAAGAGCCGTGCCAAGGTTTAGCGTGGGTGCGGAACGGCAGGAGTGTATACGCTGTGTATTCAGCGTCTCTGGTGGGAACTCTCTGCGGGCAAGAAAAGCCATTGCCTCAGTCACTGAGGCTGTGACCATCCTGCTCGTCATCGCTGTACCAAGTACAGCTACCACTGTGAGTGGTGACTTGGTTAGGGGCTTTCCATCACTCCCTCTTCCTCTTCACAGTCGCGTTACAAGATCATAACCTCCATTTGGAAGATCAGAAATCAAGACTCAGAGAGTCTTGGCTGATATAAACCTGGCTAATATAAACAGCACCCTTCTTGCTGGTCTCACAGCACCTGGCACTGTGCCTTGCTCAGAGTCAAGTATCTGTTCCTTGGTACTTGGGATCAAATCATATCACTGTAGACCTCCCTCTCTTTCATCCTGTATGGATATGTCTACATTTTCTTCCTTTACTCCTTGAGCTGTGAAGAAGATAGAGCACCTCTGTTTTCCCTGTATCAACTGTACCACTCTCATTTAGCTACATAGTAACAGTACTCTTAGCTATTACTTTGTCTTTATAAATGCCTTTGCTTTGGTACCTTTTTTAGACTGGCATGCATGCCATTTTCACTTAGGGAATTTTAAACATTTCACTGTGCCATGCTTTGATTTTGTACTACATACCTAAATCACTTTGAATTAAAGAATAAGCAATTTTAAATAATGGAATAATGAATCAGTTTATTTGATCATTATGCAGTCACCCCTCCAGAGGTATATATAAAAAACTATCTATCACTCAGCTGTTTTCTATGAGATGTTTCTGTTGCTGGGAGCTTATAAGACATCCCAAAGTGAACTGCTATAAAGAGAAACAGAAAATTGGATACATGTTGAACAAATATGTATATTAAATGAGTAAGCATGGTACCACTGATATGTCAGAACCTAACACGAACCTTTCGGAGAGGTAAACTTACAGTGAGGAAAAGCTACAAGGATGGCTTCTCCTGGGACCAAGAGGACTTTAGAAAGTTACCTGAATTACAAATGACTTTCTTACTATGTGATGTGAATTGCAGTTACATTAAGACAAACATCACGCTATGATATTTCAGATCATTGATTTGACTATGTAAGTCCTTTCTTTTTGCAATCAAAAGCCCCCGTTCTTCTTATTTTTGCTTCTCAGTCATTTAAATTTTTAGAAATTCTTTCAGAATTTTGTCAGATTACGTATTTACTTGCCGTGGAGGTTATTTTTGATTTGCCATATATAACATCGTTACAACAGTTATTTCGGCTTTTCATTAAAGTTTTTATTGATCTCAGTATACTAGGCAATAAACATTTCAGTTAATAATTTTTCTCCAGCCATGTTCTAAGTATTGAGCTGAAATCAAACCAATGAATGTGTTCCAGTAAAGCTGTTATATCCTAACTGGTGCTATACAAACCTTAGCCTTTGCTGCTAGAAGAAAAATAGTATGAAGAACAAATTTAATTTTTGAGAAACACAAAGCCTAATATAGAGAGAACATTTTAAAAACTGAGAAATTGGAGGAGATTTTAAAACTATCTGAAATATTCACAAGTGAATATTCACAAATATTCACAAAACTATCTGAAATAGTTGTGAATATTTCAGATAGCTTTTAAATTGACATGATTGGATCTGTCTTCAGAATAGAATTGTATCACTTGGGTATTAGAAAGATGCCTAGAATTTTCTTCTCTGCTTTCTAGTGAAGGCAAGAAGTCACTCACATGAAAGTCCCTAAGACAGATCATTGTATCAATTTTTTTTCACTCATGCTTGATTCCTGCTCCTGGTTAGGACAACCAGTTTCTGTTTGATTGTTGCCACTGATGACGTGTGCAATGCAGGCTTTTCAATTTTGGAACAGTTTAATTCTTAGAAAGTTCTTTATAATGTAACTTCCAGCCATACATAGTGGTCTCTTTCTCTGGGGCCATACAGAACAAATCTTACCCTCTTCCTCTCATGTGTCTGCCTCTTGAGCACAGGATCTGTATCTGATTGATTTTTTTTTTTAAACTCTGCATTGTACCCGGCCCACTATAAATAATTAAGAAATGCTTAGGGAATAAATAAAGAAACCTTGTGATCACATCTCAGCTTTCTCTTCTTTTGCAAGATTTTCGGAAAAGTTTTGCTCTTCCCGAATCTACAGAAAAGAACAGCCTGCATCCCTAGTCTACTTCATTCTTCGCCTCTTCTTCTCCATGTTTGGCTGATTTTTTGAGTTCTTAATAAATTAGTTTGTCTTTGAATGAAAGGTTCTGCTCTATGGCAGTTAGGCAGGATTTTCCTGACCATGGTTCTTATCTGGTTTGTTGTTTTTAACATGTTTCCAAGAAAGGAACCCAAGATGCTTTTTCTTAGCTGTGTTAATATCAGATGTTCATGATTCATGACCTGAGAAAAATTAAGGTGTCCTAAATGAAACGAGACCATCGGAATCTTAATGACTTGACAATATGACTCCTATCCCTGATACTACTATTCAGGAGAATAATGCTTGGTAAAATTAGCTACATTGCAGCAGTTACACTGATAAGGATGGAAATGTCTGCTGAGTGTCCATGTAGGCTCTGCTCAAGAAGGGGACTACACAGCCGGTCTGCTTTTGAAGACAGATTATATTAAGCAATTAATGAATAAAATCAGTTTAACTCGCTATGTTTTTAAAACGTATAGAACAGTGCTTCCTTTAGTGGAAAACAATTGCTTTTATTATTCTAACTATAGTTGTAGAGTCTGTCTTAAGATGTATGTGCGTGCTTAGTGGCTTCATTGTGCCCAACTGTTTGTGACCCCGTGGACTGTAGCCCACCAGTCTCTTCTGTTCATCGGATTCTCCAGGTAAGAATACTGGAGTGGGTTGCCATGCCCTCCTCCAGGGGATCTTCCCGACCCAGGGATCGAACCTGTCTGTGTTTTTTTCGTCTCCTGCTTTGGCAGGCAGGTTCTTTACCACTAGCACCACCTGAGAATCCCCAACTAAAGAGTATATTAAAACACTATAAAGATTTTTACCCTTCTTAAATATAGGCTGAACTTAGTGACTCACTTCCAAAGACTAGAGTATAGAAAAAGAAAAATTAGTAACTTTATAATGGACAAATCTTGCAAACATCACCTTAACCCCGTGATCAGGGTTAATAGCACTAGTGTTGAGTCGCATGGTAACCTGTCTCCAAAAAGATACGATGAGAAAACTACTTCATCTCTCTGGTCCTCTTCCCTTCAAACCCATAACCCCAGTCTAGTCATGAGGAAAATATCAGATAAACCCAAATTGATGGACATTCTATAAAGTACCTGGCCATTACCCTTCAGCGTTATTAAGATCTTGAGAAACAAAGACCAAGAAACTCTCACAGTCCAAAGGAGACTGAGGCATGATGACCAAACATAATGTCTAGAATCCTGAAATGGATTCTGGAACAGGAAAGAAAAAAAGACATCAGTGTAAAAAATGGTGAAATCCAGATGAAGTCTGGAGTTTAGTTAATAGTAACATACCAGTAATGGTTTCTTAGTTCTCATTAATGTTCCCTGGTGATGCAGCATGTTGAAATTAGGGGAGACAGGGTGAGAAGAATGATCTGCCTTATCTTCTTAACTTTCCTATAAATCTAAAATTGTTCCAAAGTAAAAAATTTATATCTAAAAAGTAAAGAAAAACATAGAGCAGAGTAAGGGGAATCAGGAGCGCCAGCAGGGCGCTAATGTTGCCAGTTTATAGGGGCTGATCTGGGTAGGCCTACTTGGGAAGGTGGTCTTTGAGTAAACGCTTGAAGTAAGAAAGGGAGCCATATACTTACATGGAAATAAAATAGTCCAGGCGTAGGGAACACGCAGATGCCAGGTGGGAGCGTGCCTGGTAGTTGGGTAATAGCAGGGAGGCCGTGCTGCCTGGGGTGGAGAAAGTAAGAGGAAGAAACAGGAAATGGGGCCGGAGAAGTAAAAAGGCCAAACAAGATAGGGCCTGTAGGCAATTGTAAGAGCTTCTGATTCCAGTTAGGAGGAATTGGTGAGCAACCAGTGCTTTGGAGTACAGAAGTGAAAAGACTAATGTTTTGATATGGCCACTGTGGATACTTTGTTGAGTTAAGACTATATGGGGCAGAGGCAGGGACAGAAAGACCGGTTGGGGTTATAATCCAGACAAAGAGATGTTTGTGGCTGTTTTGGGCCCAGGGAGGTTGCATTGGAAGCAGAAAGAAGTTGCATTTGAGGGGTATTTTAGAGGTAGTTCTAGCCAGATTTGCTCACTCATTGGACATGCTATGTGAAAGCAGAGTCAAGAAGTCTCACAGGTTTTGCACCAAGGCGATGGAAAGATTTATTTGCCATCTTGGGAGCTGGGCAAGATCATGGGTGGAGCAGGTTTGTGAGAGCAGATAAAGAGTTCCTTTTTGACACTGGCAGTGAACTAGGGAAGAATTTACCATCTAAACAATACTATATACAATGCAATAAAAATATGAAACAGTTGGAAATAACCCAAATGTCCATTGACAGGTGAATGGGTAAACAAAATACCGTGTATAATTAATTGAAATGACACTCCTCATTTCTTTAAAAGGAGCGTGATTCTGATACATGCTATAACATGGATGAATTGTGTGAAATAAGCCAAACACAAAAGGACAAATGTTGTGTGATTTTTACTTACATGAGATGCTTAAACTAGGCAAACTCAGATACAGAAAGTAGAGTCGTGCTTACCTTTAATAGCAGCTGTGGAGAACGGGGAATTGTTTAGTTGGTACAGAGTTTCTATTCAGGATGATAAATTCTGGAGATTGACTAATGGTGATGATTGCACAACAGTGTGGCTGCACTTAATGCATCGTACACTTAAAATGATTAAAATAGTAAGTTTTATATATGTACCCCAACTAAAATATAAAGTTTTTATAAAAAAATAAATGAAATGCTAAGGGATACATTTAACAAAAGAATTGTGCAGTGTCTTTATGCTGAAAACTATAAAACATTGCTGAGAGGAATGAGAGAAGATGTAATAAATGGAGAGAGATGCTATGTTTATAGGTTAGAATATATGTTATCAAGATGTCAGTTCTCCTGAAATTGATTTGTATATTCAGTACAATCCCAATCATAACACCAGCCAGCTTTTTGTAGAAATTGATAAGCAGATGGTAAAACATATATGGAAATGTGAAGGGCCTGGAAGAGCCAGAACAATTTTGGAAAAGAGGACAATGTTAGAGGACTTATACTACTTCTTTATATCAGTACTTACTATAAGGCTACACTTATCCACATTATATGGTATCAAGATGTATGGATGGATCATCAAGGCAGAACAGAGAGTCTAGACATAGACCCATACATATTTGGTCAGTAGCTTTTTGACAGCGGTCCCACGGCAATTCAGATGAGGATGAGAAGATGAATGGATCATATTTTCAACAGATGGTGCTGTTGAACAGTTAGTGTCTATATGCCAAAAATTTGAGAACAACTGAACTGGAGAAATATTGTTGGTTACTGAGCAGCGATAAGGGTGTATGTTTTCTGCAGCCATATTCAGCTCTACAGGTACAGGAGTGGAGTAGATAAAGCATGGAATTTATTCAGGGTTGCAGTTTTCCTGAGTACAGTGAAGTAAAAACAGAATAAAGGAGTTGACGATGGATCTAAGGGAAGGATTCTGTGAATTGTCTTGGAATTTAAGTGAGGGGAAGAGGGGAAGGAAGACCTCTGGGAAGGGCATGCGTGCTAAGTTGCTTCAGTCATATCTGACTCTTTGCAACCCTATGGACTGCAGCCCACCACGCTCCTCTGTCCACAGGATTTTCCAGGCAAGAGTACTGGTGTGGGTTGCCATGCCCTCCTCCAGGGGATCTTCCCGACCCAGGGATCGAACCCATGTTTCTTATGTCTCCTGCATTGGGAGGTGGGTCCTTTACCACTTGTGCCACCTGGGAAGCCCCTCTGGGAAGGGAGTGGCATGAAAAGGTATAGGCCAAGTACTGGAAGAAAGGAGAGGGAAATCTAAGAGTGGGATGGGTGGATATCGGATTACAGAGGATGAAGTTACTGGTCATGCAGGGTCTAGGGTGTGACCAAAGGAATGCACCACTGAGGTGTGATGAAGGATTAGATTGTTGCAGCTGAGTTCAAGGACTTGAGAGGACAAGTGTCTGAGAGTCGTTTATGTGCACGTAAGCATTCCTACCCTATGAGACAGGAATTGTAATTGGAGAAAATGGCAGTGAGCTAGGAGCTGAAATCATCAGGCAATGAAGGAGCGCTGTCTGGAGTCAGTGTATGCTGACAACTGGAAAGGATAGTGGATGATGCTATCTAATGACAGATTCAGCTTTTAGCGATGGGAGGGAGCGCTGTCCGGAAGCAGTCATGAGGAGCCGGGAGGACGCCTTGCTCCCCTCTTGCCCCAAGGAGCAAGTGCTGAAAGAGCCAGTAGCTACCATGGGGAGGGGTGCAGAAGACAGCCAGCTCCCGTCAGAAGGTGAGAGAGAGTTTAGGGAAGCTTCGACTTTGCATGGAAGTCTGAGACGACATCACCTGCTGGAGGGCAGTTTAGGAGACTGCCAAAAGTCTTGAAATGAAATGCCATTTGATCTATCTCTTTTAAGAATTTGTTCTAAGGAAATGGTTGGAAAAGGGCACACGCATATGTGTTAAGGGCTTCAAATGCCATTTGATCCATCACTTTTAAGAATTTGTTCTAAGGAAACGATTGGGAAAGGGCACATGTGTGTGTTAAGGGCTTTGGTAAAGAATTGGCCTGCGATGCAAGAGACTACCTGCAGTGCAGGAGACCAGCGTTAGACCCCTAGGTCGGGAAGATCCCCTGGAGAAGAAAATGGCAACCACTCCAGTATTCTTGCCTGGAGAATTCTATGGACAGAGGAGCATGGTGAGCTACAGTCCATAGGGCAAAAGTCAGACATGACTTAGCAGCTAAAGTATGACCATATGTGTTAAGAGTTGTATATGGCCACAAAAAATGGGAAACAGTGAGCATATGCTACTTGTATAATCAGAAAAAAAAACAAACAGAACTAATAGCATGGAGACAGGGAAAACACCTCTGTGATTTGTCAGCTTTGTACACGTGGGTGATTCACCCCCGTTTAGTTTTAGATCACGCGGAGTACCTTGAAAGTATACTCATATGCTTTTGATGTTTTCCGCTTCAGCTCCGCCGGAGTATCACTGATGGCACGCGGACGGTAGTTTTCTTTCCTGTGCTGCATGGTTTGTGGGATCTTAGTTCCCAGTGTTGTCCTGTGCTGTGCTCAGTTGCTCAGTTGTGTCCAACTCTTTGTGACCCCATGAACTGTAGCCTGCCAAGCTTCCCTGTCCATAGGGTTGGTCAGGCAAGAATTCTAGAGGAGGTTGCCATTCCCTTCTCCAGTGGATCTTCCCGACCCAGGGATTGAACCTGTGTATCTTGCTTCTCCTGCAATGGCAGGCGGGTTCTTTAACATTGTGCCACCTGGGAAGCCCCCTTAGTTCCCAGACCAGGGATCAAACTAGGCCCTTGGCAGTGAAACCACAGAGTCTTAATCCCTGGACTGCCAGGGAATTCCCAATGGTCCCCAGTTTTAATCTTTCTGTTTATATTAACTTTTTTCCCTTGATTTCTTTGCTGTCATGAAGTTCTGCATACACGTGGTATAAAGTAAACATGAATTCTACTTAGGAGTCTCTCCAGCTCTTAGTTGATAGACAAAGAAACACTGCAGACATTTTAAGTTAAATGTACATTTATCTGGACTTGCCATCTTAATCTTTTAGTATTCTTTAGGAAGACAAATAGAACATGTGGTTACTAACCAATAGGGCTTTAGAATATTTCCTTTGTTTCTAACTTGCTCCAGAGTTCATAATTATAAGGGGAAGAAATCTGTATGAGTTCTGTAGGTGAAAGCGTGTAAAGAACACAGAACCAGAACTTGGGTGGCATCTGAAATGTGTCTTTTCCTTTATTATGGTGGATTTTTTTTTTAATCTTTTTGTTTTAGCAAATGCATAAATGTTCTGGAATGTTTACCCACAGCCATTTGTCAGAATGAGTGAGGACGAGATTTTCCTTTTTGAGAACTGTATATAAACAGAGAAAAACATTTCACACCTGTTTATCTTAGCAGGGCCTGCAAGGAAAGGAGGCTGATTCTCCATTAACTCTTCCATTCAGAGAAGAGTTTAGAAAAGAGACAGACTCTCCTGTGACCCTGTCAGCCTCAGATAAGAGCCCTCAGAGCCAGACGTGTGGGGAGGGTGCCGCCCTTGGTGTCTACAGACAAAAACCTGTCCTCCATTTTTCTTTTCAGGCCCATCCATACATTCTTTCAACTCACCTAGGAATAGTCTGTGTTCATAAGATGCTTCTATAGTACATTTTCAGAAGCACACTTTAGAGGTTCTTTCCTTAATGAAAACTACCTTTCAGTTTTAGTCATTTGATCCAGCAAATCTCTCTCTTATCCTCTTGTATTAAGAAATCTAGTCGAGGAGACAGGTGGGGTGGGGTATGATGTGATGTATTTGTCTCCTCTAAAGGAATGTTTGGTAATCTGCTTCCTTTTAAGATATTAATTTGATTCAGTAATAAGTAAGGCATGAGAAAGAAAATTAATAACCTTTTAACTTTAAAAAGAAACAAAGTCCTTTTTTTATACAACTTATAAATCAAAGAAGGTGGTGTCCTCTCTGACTGTATCAGTCTCTAAGCCATGTAAGAAAATCAGCCTGCTTTTGCTTTTATCAGCCCCGTCACTGACTCACTTAAGCCACTTCATCTCACACACAGCCCTGTCTTCCTTGATTTCAGTGCCTGCCTCACTTACTGTTTTCTGTCCTGGCCTCGCCCATCAACCCTCCTGAGTGAATTTGGCACCCACTTTAAGGACCCCTGAGCCAACTGCAGACCTCTGTCACTACCACTTACATGACTTGTAGCTCCACTTCCTTCAGCCACTTATGGGTAAAACCTCGTAGCCTAGAACTTCTCTACCTTCAAAACAGCAAGCCTGAGTTTCGCTTCTCTGCCCATAATTTACTTAACCCAGTCTTCCAGCTGCTCTGCTTTTCTTCATCCTAATCATGCATCTAGCCTTTATTCTCCAAACGCAGCACTCCATTCTGGATTCACTTGCCTCCTGGCCTGCAGGTTTCCCACTGCATTTATTTCAGTGTTCACCTCTTTGTTCTTATCTCCTTGACCTATTCCTCGAAGACAATGGCTTTGTGCATCTGTGCATCACCTTGCTCTGTGCTCACTATTTCCTTAATGGGCAAATGATATTAACATATGTATTCGCAGGTTTAGTTTTAATAATTTGACTGTGTCAAAAATTAAACCTTCCATCAGAGGACAAATGTTTACAACACTGAGGAACCCAAGTAATGAGAATTGCAAGGAAGGCCTGTAGTTTTAAATCAGGGCTGCAAACTGCAGCGTCTGCAGATGGTAATCTAATTTAAAGGAGTAAAGTGAGCCAGGCATCACACGGTAGGAAGTGGAGGGAGCTGGGGAGGTGCAGAGGGCGGCTTCACTGTGTACAGCTGTGTGCTAGTCCATCAAGGTTATTTATTAAACATGTTACCAACTGGTAGTTCATGGCTGTTTCTGTGCTGCAGATATTCTGTGTTTGATACACACAGTACTTTAATTTTAAAAAGTTTATTGTCAACATTTAAAACTTAGATGATTTTATGTGAAAATCCAGATTTCTAGCTTCCTTGAACAAGAAGCAAGCTGGTCCCTGTTGTTGAGTCGTGCCACTGATGACTTCCTTGATGATGGCAAGGCTCATATGGGAGTGCTAATTCCAGCAGATTTAGTAAAGATCACTATTATAATTTTATAATTATGTCTCACTCACTAAGGTGCAATTTTCAATAGTATTTAACAATGCAATCAATACAGAAAATAATTGGTCTTCTAAAAAATTTATCTGTGAAGTGTATCTTGAAGGACTAAGGAATGTTAAGCTGAATCTCTTAAGAATGCAAAGAGTTCCTGTTATGGAGAAGGGATAAGTTCTCATAAATTTTTCAACTTCCTCATTTATTTTTTTCCTAATAAACCATACTGAACTCTGTTCTTGGAATGGACTTATAACACAAAAATGGAAAGCACCAATACAGAAACGCAAAATGTAGGAACTTCCCTGGTGGTCCAGCAACTAAGACTCCGCACTCCTAGTGAAGGGGGCTCAGATGCAATCCCTGGTCAGGAATCTAGATTCCACATCCTGCAACTAAAGATCCCACTTACCCCAAAGAAGTGTCTGAAGTTTCCACATCCTGCAGCTGAGACCAGGTGCAGCCAAATAAATAAGTAAAAATAAATACTTTTTTAAGAACCACAGAATGTAAAAGACACGCACTAAAATGTATGTTTAAGCAAGAAGTAGCTTTGCAAAGTGAAGAAGGCAATGGCACCCCACTCCAGTGTTCTTGCCTGGAGAATCCCAGGGACGGGGGAGCCTGGTGGGCTGCCGTCGCACAGAGTTGGACACAACTAAACCGACAAAGAAATAGAGGAAAACAACAGAATGGGAAAGACTAGAGAGCTCTTCAAGAAAATTAGAGATACCAAGGGAACATTTCATGCAAAGATGGGCTCAATAAAGGACAGAAATGGTATGGACCTAACAGAAGCAGAAGATATTAAGAAGAGATGGAATACACAGAAGAACTGTACAAAAAAGATCTTCACAACCCAGATAATCACTATGGTGTGATCACTGACCTAGAGCCAGACATCCTGGAATGTGAAGTCAAGTGGGCCTTAGAAAGCATCACTACGAACAAAGCTAGTAGAGGTGATGGAATTCCAGTTGAGCTATTTCAAATCCTGAAAGATGATGCTGTGAAAGTGCTGCACTCAATATGCCAGCAAATTTGGAAGACTCAGCAGTGGCCACAGCACTGGAAAAGGTCAGTTTTCATTCCAATCCCAAAGAAAGCCAATGCCAAAGAATGCTCAAACTACCGCACAATTGCAGTCATCTCCCATGCTAGTAAAGTAATGCTCAAAATTCTCTAAGCCAGGCTTCAGCAATACGTGAACCGTGAACTTCCTCATGTTCAAGCTGGTTTTAGAAAAGGCAGAGGAACCAGAGATCAAATTGCCAACATTAAGAAGATGTTGGATCTTGGAAAAAGCAAGAGAGTTCCAAAAAAGCATCTATTTCTGTTTTATTGACTATGCCAAAGCCTTTGACTGTGTGGATCACAATAAACTGTGGAAAATTCTTCAAGAGATGAGAATACCAGACCACCTGATCTGCCTCTTGAGAAATTTGTATGCAGGTCAGGAAGCAGCAGTTAGAACTGGACATGGAACCACAGACTGGTTCCAAATAGGAAAAGGAGTACGTCAAGGCTGTATATTGTCACCCTGTTTATTTAACTTATATGCAGAGTACATCATGAGAAATGCTGAACTGGAAGAAGCACAAGCTGGAATCAAGATTGCTGGGAGAAATATCAATAACCTCAGATATGTAGAGGACACCACCCTTATGGCAGAAAGTGAAGAGGCACTAAAAAGCCTCTTGATGAAAGTGAAAGTGGAGAGTGAAAAAGTTGGCTTAACGCTCAACATTCAGAAAACGAAGATCATGGCATCCGGTCCCATCACTTCATGGGAAATAGATGGGGAAACAGTGGAAACAGTGTCAGACTTTATTTTTCTGGGCTCCAAAATCACTGTAGATGGTGACTGCAGCCATGAAATTAAAAGACGCTTACTCCTTGGAAGGAAAGTTATGACCAACCTAGATAGCATATTCAAAAGCAGAGACATTACTTTGCCAACAAAGGTCCATCTAGTCAAGGCTATGGTTTTTCCTGTGGTCATGTATGGATGTGAGAGTTGGACTGTGAAGAAGGCTGAGCGCCAAAGAATTGCTGCCTTTGAACTGTGGTGTTGGAGAAGACTCTTGAGAGTCCCTTGGACTGCAAGGAGATCCAACCAGTCCATTCTGAAAGAGATCAGCCCTGGGATTTCTTTGAAGGAGTGATGCTAAAGCTGAAACTCCAGTACTTTGGCCACCTCATGCGAAGAGTTGACTCATTGGAAAAGACTCTGATGCTGGGAGGGATTGGCGGCAGGAGGAGGAGGGGACAACAGAGGATGAGATGGCTGGATGGCATCACTGACTCGATGGACATGAGTCTGGGTGAGCTCCGGGAGTTGGTGATGGACAGGGAGGCCTGGCGTGCTGCATTTCATGGGGTCGCAAAGAGTCGGACATGACTGAGCGACTGAACTGAAACCGACTTAGCAGCAGCAGCAGCAGCTTTGCAAAGTACAAATATCGTATTTCCTGAATTATTTCTGATTTGATAGCAATGTCTTCCTTATCTCCATTCATTTCCCTGAACTATAGACATGGATGATTATTTTAATGTGACGAAGTGTTAACGGAGTGGCTCTTTTGTTTCTGTCCTATGTGGCAATAGAAGAATGAGACAAAACCCAAGAACAGTGATAATGAAAAGATCACTCGCTGACTCTTTTCCATTTTCTTTTTCCACATGAAGTTCTCTCTCTTGTCCTCATTGTCTCTATGTCTCTAAGACTACTCTGGAAAAAAAATTTTTTTTTCCTTTGGAGATTCTGGAATAATCAAGCTGTGCATATTCCTCTTGTTTTTACTTCTTTGCTTTTATGATAACAAAAGAAATAAAACATGTAACATGTCATGCATAGTAGAATATTATATTTGCAGACATTTCCATTCCATTTAAAGGCTTCTCCCACTCCTACTTCTTTTGGAAGTTTCCCCCAAAATATAAAGAGTGTTGAATGCATTGATATATTTAATTGTTTTATTGATAAGAAAGTTTTTAAAAAAATGATGGTTTGTGACAATAAAAAGATAAAATTTTATATGAATTGGCTCCTTGATGATTTACCCATAAATGAAAATAACACCAGGGTTCTTATATGCTTCAACTATTTTGCTATTTATTTTCTTAATAAAGTTTTTACTTAACAAAATTTTATTTTTTACAATAAAATTATAACTTCAACATCCTTTTCTTTTTTGGAGTATAATTGCTTTACCATGTTGTGTTAATTTCTGCTGTGCAGCAGAGTGGATCAGCTATACATGCATACTCACATCCCCTCCCTCTTGAGCCTCCCTGCATCCCACCTCACCCCTGTCCCAGCCTCTAGGTCATCACAGAGCACCTAGCTGAGCTCCGTGTGTTACCCAGCAGCTTCCCACTGGCTATCTATTTTACACATGGTAGTGTAGCCTCACTATCCTTAATTGCACAAGAACTGATTAATAATTTCCAAGGTTACACAATGCAGGATAGAACAGATGTTAGGATAGCTTAAAGGAGTGCTCATCTAGAAAATGCCCCTGAACGAAGCAAACAGGCATAAGTCACTTTTGGCTATGGGAATTTTTGTTACTCCCCTTTATCGTCTAATACCAGAGACCCTCTCCCCTGAGGTATATCAGAGAAACATCTACGTTATATATAAATGCCTTCTCTGTTCAGTTAGAGCAAAATACCTGCATTTGTCAAGGGTAAGAGGGTGAGAAGGGGGTGGTGGGTGCTTGGGGAGTGGTCAGTGGAAAGATGCGACAAGAGTATGCCATCTAAATCTCTGGCCATGGCAGGAGACCCACCCCAAGGGGTTTTCTCTGCTTTCTACAGTTAGACTCAGAAACGTTGGGACCTGAAAGCATATTATCTGAAGCCAACTATTTTTGTTCCCGTTGTTTTACAAATGGAGAAATCTAGCCATGTATTTGACCTTAAGATTAATTATATTTCATCTCTTTTTTCTTATAACTCCATTTTCTTCTAATCAAGTCAGAAAATTTCTTAGTTAATCGTATTGTTTACGTTTAAGGAGATAAAAATCTTTCTTTAAATTCATGTGCCCAAAAGAGTGAGATCTGTTATTAGTCAGTAACACTAACAAATCTGGTTGGGGGAAACCACAGAGTTTTATGGACTTGTTAATTTTCTGAAATTATTTCCAGATTCTTGGCTCCATATTATGAGTTTGTGGCAGGGAAGCACATTAGAAAAGCAGCAAGAAAGTAACCTATAAATATGGTATGTGTTGGTTCCTTGGCTTGACTGTATTATTTTGATCTCTGTGAATACGCAGGAGCCGTAAACATATACACATACACACAAATACACCCACATGCTTTCCCCCTTAAGTTTTCACAAGACCTTGTTCTTGTGAAATCGGTGATTTTACAGTATAAAGCAATGGCAACCCACTCCAGTACTCTTGCCTGGAGAATCCCATGGACGCCTGGTAGCCTGGTAGGCTGCAGTCCATGGGGTTGCTAAGAGTCGGACACGACTGAGCGACTTCACTTTGACTTTTCACTTTCATGCATTGGAGAAGGCAATGGCAACCCACTCCAGTACTCTTGCCTGGAGAATCCCATGGACGCAGGAGCCTGGTGGGCTGCCGTGTACAGGGTCGCACAGAGTCGGACACAACTGAAGCGACTTAGCAGCAGCAAGGAATGAAGATTGTGTTTGACAGAGACCAGACTCTTTAAAGGGGAGGAAGTCCTTAATGGCAAGGCTTAACTTAGAAGTTGGTAGTGGTTGTGTCCGTTCAGCATCATTTTTTGCATCTACATCGTTGTGTATATAGGGCTTGATTTCAAACTCTTCTTCTTTAATTCAAGAAATCGCAATTGCTTCCTGTTATTTACTTAACATATTATCAAAATAATGGTAATTAAGTTTGAAAAGCATTCCATTGGTAAGGTTAGTAAGTCCTGCCCAATGAGTAATACCATGATATAAGAGATGCCTCAGTACAAAACAGATTATCAGTCAGGGTCCAATCAGGAAACAAAAACCACACCAGTAATTTGAACAGTGAAGACTCAACATTAAAATTACTAACCAGCATGGTCAACACTATTAACTAGTAAAAGTCTCTAAAGAATATGGGAGTGGCAAAGGTAGGGAGCAGCTATCCCCTCTGAACCTAAGGAGAACACCAAAGGAAGGAACAGACTTAGAGAAATTTAGACCTCAGTGGAGAGCACGTAGCTGCACCTGGCTGGAGGAGGGGTTTGCTAGGGTGTCACAGTCTGGAGCTGGTTCACAGGAAGCCATTTGCTGGGGTTCCAGTGAGGTTCTCAGGAGTCCCACGGCCAGCATATAAGAAGCCACCTGCCGGGGAGCTGGCAGGTTGAAGCTGGGCCACTGAGGTGCCAACAGTGCACTTGAGGGTGAGTGACACTGGGCGTCGCATACACTGCTGGCGACTGCAGCCACTGGGGCGGGAATCACACAGCAGAGACGAAGGGGCGTCCTCTCCTCTGCCATGTCCTACAGTGACCCTCTCGTGCCCGTGACTGACCACCTAGCACTCTGCCAGCTGGCAAAATAGAAATGTTTATAGGGTCTATCTCCTGCATCCTAGGCAGGACAAAGCAACAAATATGGTTCTGAGAGGCACCTGATCAGTAACTGGCACAGTTTGCCCCTTTGGCTACTCAGCTTTTATGTACAACCTCCATGCACATTTGAACTTCTATATAATTCAGTTGGTAAAGAATCCACCTGCAACCTGGGTCGGGAAGATCCGCTGGAGAAGCAATAGGCTACCCACTTCAGGATTCTTGGGCTTCCCTTGTGGCTTAGCTGGTAAAGAATCCACCTGCAATGCGAGAGACCTGGGTTTGATCCCTGGGTTGGGAAGATCCCCTGGAGAAGGAAATAGCTACCTACTCCAGTATTCTGGCCTGGAGAATTCCTTGGACTGTAGAGTCCATGGGGTTGCAAAGAGCTGGACACGACTGAGCGACTTTCACTTTCACTTTTTTCATAATAATGAAACAGCTGTGCTTTTACCATTAAAGAACATGTGTCCTTTTTACAAATGAATATGTTTTCACCCTTTCCCCAAAATAAGGAGACGTATCGTCCCAAAAGTCATCCATTGCTGACTATTAATTTCTCCTCAGATTCCATTGTAATCTCTCCGAATACTCTTTTACCAAAAGACAAAATCATAAGCTTAACCCCTAAAACTTGTGTGTAAAACATGGGGGAAGTAGACATTATTTCCGAGAAGACATAAAAATACCCAGCAGGTATATTAAAAGATGCTCACCATCACTAATCCTCAGGGAAATGCAAATCAAAACCTCAATGAGATATCATCTCACACCTGTTAGGGTGGCTGAAATCAAAAAGTCAAAAGATAACAAGTGCTGACAAGGATGTGGAGAAAAGGGAACCCTTGTACGCTGTTGGTGAGAATGTAAATGAGTGCAGCCTCTATGGAAAACAGTTATGGGGGAGGGATCCTCAAAAAATTAAAACTAGAACTACCATATGACCCAGCAATCCCACCTCTGGATATATATCCAAAAGAAATAAAATCACTGTCTTGATATATGCACTCACATATTCATTGCAGCATTGTTTATAGTAGCTAAGATATAGAAGCAACCCAAGTGTCCATTGATGGATGAGTGGATAAAGAAGTTGTGTGTAAGGTACATACCTTTAGTCAAGATGAATTAAGTCCTGGAGACCTAAAGTAACGCATGGTGACATTAATAATAGTGTAGAATTTGCTAAGAGAGTAGATCTCAAGTGTTCTCATCAAACAATACAAAAAGATAACTACATGAGTTGTTTAATGTATTAATTAGCATGATTGTGGTAATCATTTTATAATGTATACATAAATCAAAACATGTTCAGTTAAGTCACTCAGTTGTGTCCAACTCTTTGCGACCCAATGAATCGCAGCACGCCAGGCCTCCCTGTCCATCACCAACTCCCGGAGTTCACCCAGACTCACGTCCATCGAGTCAGTGATGCCATCCAGCCATCTCATCCTCTGCCGTCCCCTTCTCCTTCTGCTCCCAATCCCTCCCAGCATCAGAGTCTTTTCCAATGAGTCAACTCTTTGCATGAGGTGGCCAAAGAACTGGAGTTTCAGCTTCAGCATCATTCCTTCCAAAGAACACCCAGGACTGATCTCCTTCAGAATGGGCTGGTTGGATCTCCTTGCAGTCCAAGGGACTCTCAGGAGTCTTCTCTAACACCACAATTCAAAAGCATCAGTTCTTCGGTGCTCAGCTTGTACACCTTAAATATATGCAATTTTTATTTGTCAATCACACCTCCATAAAGCTAGGGAAAAATAAAGAGAAGAAAAAGAGATAAAAAGAAATGATTAATATATACAAGTAAGTGTATGTATATTATACAGGTATAAATATACAGATATCAAACAAAGGGAAAAATAAACAAAGCTCCTATCCTCATTTACAATCCTCATTTCTGTAACTAGTCATGATTTCTGTCTTCCTTCTTCCACTGCTCATTCCATATTTCCTTTTTCCCTCAGCCAAAACCTCAGCTGGTCAGAGGTCTTTGCTTGGTGGGGTGGCCTGATCCTTCATTTCTGAAGGTTCTCAGTCGTCAGTAGTCCTGCCTGTTACTGGTTGTCATGGTATTTCATTAACTTTTGTTATTGAGCATGGAAGTGTTAGGAGTCATCTCATAGAAACCCCTGAGTTTCAGACAGAGTTCTTTGCTCCTACTGTTTAGCAACAACCTAAATCTTTTTTTGGTAATTGGGATCAATTACTCCCATCAGCAGAGGAACCTCTTTCTATGCTTGTTGATTCAGTGGCATTAAAAAACCCTCAAATAGCCAAGTGGCAAATAGCCAATTTAGTAGAATATTTATTATGTGTCCCCTAGTGGGAAAATTTCATCCCCTGGGACTAAGACTTCCAAACCAGCGGAGCTCAAATTTGGGGTAGGGAGCACAAACTCTCTGAGTGGGGACTTCCCTGGTAGTCCAGTGGTTAAGACTCTGCACTTACAATGTAGGAGGTGCCCGTTTGCTCCCTGGTCAGGGAACTAAGATGCCATATCCTGCTGGGCATGGAGAAAAATAAATAAAAACATGTTTAAAAAAATCCTCTGAGGGGATTATTAGGTATAATAGTGACAGGAGTCACTCCTACCTCTCTATTCCAGATCCCAGATCCGTGTATTCTATTATACAGGAGACGGTGGTCTCTGATTCAAAACGTATACTTCATCCTCTAAGTCAGAAATGCTTTTAGGATATTGTCTCTCAACTGGTGACACTGCTGAGACTTCAGTAAGTCGTTCCACTTTCTGGCTGGAATCTCTGCTTCTGAGAGAAGGGGTATGTGGTGAGACTAGTTAATTCCATGGGGATGAGCCCATTGCTGCACTTCCTTTGCTAAAAAGTGGTTTCCTTCATCAGAAGTGATGAGATGTAGTAAAGGGAATGAAATAGTGGTGAATAAGGCATGCCGTCAGAGAAGGCAATGGCACCCCACTCCAATACTCTTGCCTGGAAAATCCCATGGGTGGAGGAGCCTGGTGGGCTGCAGTCCATGGGGTCGCTAGGGGTCGGACATGACTGAGTGACTTCACTTTGACTTTTCACTTTCATGCATTGGAGAAGGAAATGGCAACCCACTCCAGTGTTCTTGCCTGGAGAATCCCAGGGACGGGGGAGCCTGGTGGGCTACTGTCTATGGGGTTGCACAGAGTCGGACACGACTGAAGTGACGTAGCAGCAGCAGTAGCAGCAAGGCATGCCATGAAGCAGCTGATGGAGATGCTGGCAGAAACATTACAGTCATTACTGTTCCTTGCAGGAGCAACAGACTGCTCCACCTTGATAAGCAGAAGTCTGTATTGCTAAGTCTCCATCCCCACCACCATTGTCACTTGGTTCATGGACCCATCAAGCTAGCATTGTAGTGACTGGGAAAGAGGCTGAATGATGTCTACAGAATATATAATCTGTTCATCTGATTATTGAACACCTCATCTGTGGCGGGTACTCTTTGGTAAGCATTCATGTGGGACACAGTCTGTGCCCGATCTTAGACATTTATCCACATACCTCTTACCCCAGATTCTTTGTCATCTGTCTTCTAATCCTGTTACTTTCAAGTCCTTGATCATTCAGACAAATTGTAATAATCCATGAGTTAGTATAAATGGATACTACCTCAGGCCATCTCTCATTCCAGACAAAGTGGGTCACTAGATGTACTAGCCAGGTTCTTACCACTGGGAGGATTTTCCCTAAAAGCTGTTTCTGGGGCTTCCTTGGTAGTTCAGTGGTTGAGAATCTACCTTCCAGTGCCAGGGACGTGGGTTCAGTCCTTGGTCAGGGAACTAAGATCCTATATACCACAGGGCAGCCAAGCCCGTGTGCCAGAGCTACTGAGTCCACTCTCTCTAGAGCCTGTGCTCTGCAACAAGAGAACCCCTCATGCAACGAAAACCCAGAGCAACCAAGAAATAAATTTTTTTCTTAAAAGGCTGTTTCTTGGGTATGATCCCTGCTTGGGGCTGCAGATGTCTACTTTTAGTTGGTACTAACATCACACAGAACCATTTATAAATTGAGTTAATGTATTTTCTTTCTCTTGGAAACTTTCGTGGACAGAGGAGCCTGGCAGGCTAATGGTCCATGGGGTTGCAAAGAGTTGGACACAACTGAATGAGCGTGCACGCACGTACACATTTTCTTTCTCAGTGAGCCTGTTACAGGGAACTTAGTATCGATTCAGAGCTATTAACTCTGAATTTCGTAACTCCTGAAACTACTGGGCATTTCCTTCTCCCCAGTACCCTGTCCATCCAGTAATTAACAGCAGGTCCTTTGGCGAATGCTCAGAGGAGGATTTTCTATGCCTGTTACAATACAGCAGGGCCCTTCCTCAAAGATGCCTGGCCTTCCCTCCGATCAAAGGACTCTGGTCTGTAAACTGGCCTGGATCTAGAAAATGGGTGTGATGTTTGACTCCCTGGTGGTGACTTAGTGGCTGCCAGAACTAGAGATTTTTCTGTTTAATAGATGATGTCATATTCTAGTAGATTCCACACTGATTTCATTCCTAAGGACACCCAATATCTCTTAGCATTTTGGTTATCAGTACATCTCTGCTGTCTTTTATGGTAAATGCACCAAAGTCTTTGGCATTAAGTGCTGCTGCTCAGGGACTCTCCTGGTGGTCCAGTGGTTAAGAATCTGCCTTCCAATACAGGGGATATGGGTTTGACCTCGCTAGTCAGGGAACTAAGAGTACACATTCCGCGGGGCTACTGAGCCTCTTCTCTCTAGAGCCCGCATGCCACAGCTAGAGAGAAGCCCGCACACAGCAACCTAGAGAAGCCTGCACACTGCATCGAAGATCCCACGTGCTGCAACCAAGACATGACACAAATGAAAAAACAGAATTTTTTTTAAATAAATACATAAATAATTCCCAGGTGGACAATGCCCTCCCTAGTCAGAATAATTCTCATCTTAAAAAAAAAAAAAAAGAAAACTGCTGCTGCTTGGCCTCTGCTACTCCTGTATTTCTTCATCCCCAGGGAAATCAGACGGAGAAGGCAATGGCATCCCACACCAGTACTCTTGCCTGGAAAATTCCATGGGCAGAGGAGCCTGGTAGGCTGCAGGCTATGGGGTCGCTAAGAGTCGGACACGATTGGGCAACTTCACTTTCACTTTTCACTTTTCATGCATTGGAGAAGGAAATGGCAACCCACTCCAGTGTTCTTGCCTGGAGAATCCCAGGGACAGGGGAGCCTGGTGGCTGCCGTCTATGGGATCACACAGAGTCGGACAGGACTGAAGCGACTTAGCAGCAGCAGCAGGGAAATCAGAAAGCCTGTCCCAATGGTGGCATCCTCTTTGGTGATACCTGGTCTATAAAGGAGAAGAGACACAGAGTTTTTCAGAGATACAGCGCTATTCTCTTTAATGCCTTTGGCAATGTATTAGTGAAGGGAGTGTCTCTGGTCCTTCTCAGAAGATATAGTTGGGTGGCTATATTTACACTTTGCCCATCATAACTCCACTCCAATATTCTTTTCTTCTGAGCCTTTCATTCCTTCCTCCACATCATACCAGGGAACTTCTAGCATCTCAACCTCATTCATTACATGTAGGCTGCCGTTCATGTTTTAGTCAGCCAATCAGATAAACTATTAGAGACACTTCCGGCTTCATGGGCTAACACATTAAATCTGGAATCCCTGGTAAGTGCATCCGTATCTCTGTAATCAGCCTGATCTATATATCACCACCCTCCTTGGTTAACACCTTTGATATTTATTCCTACACATATTGCCTGAGTTTTTTTCCAATGTAAGCAAAATCTTGTATTTTTCTTTTTAATCTTTTTGGCCTATAACATATATTTACTTCAGGATTATACCATGTACCTGACTCCCTAAAGCTTTTTGAATTTGGGGACAGTGAGTGGTTATAGTCAATCTTGAGAACAATGAGCATCCCCTTGCAAGGCATGTATGTAGATGAGGCTCTCCAGGAGAAGTTTTCCAGCAAAAGAAGGCGTGTCTCTTAAGACGTAGGAGGGCAAGATACTTCCATAGGCAAGGGAGCCTCCGAGAGACTTAGGGGTTTGAGCCATCTTGGATCGAATCCAATGCCCCTTTCCAAGCTTCAGGTCCCGTTCTTTCCCAGTCAGTGCACTAACTGCAAAGGGGAACTTGGTGAGGTTATGAAATCAACTGATGTTGCAATTCAACAACACACACAGTAAACTTAGGTTTTAATTTCTGAAGAAGTCCTGTGGCTACTGCGGGGGAAAAGAAAGAATCCTTTTAGAGCTGCTGTTGAAGCTCTTTTGTTCTTAGAGCTTGGACTGGGGTTTAAAGGACCTGACTCATCATTTTCTCTCGGTAACTACCTCGCTGCACTGAGAAGAACCCATCCTGCCCTTCTGTCCTTATATTCATCATCTCTGCCATGATAGTCAAGGACAGCAGCCGCTTTAGCTTCCATGTCTCAGGTGGGGCTTCACCTCAATTAACCACAGATGACAAAATGATTCATGTTGCTGCCTCTTTATTGCCATGGGTTATAATATCCTCTTTCCCCTTACGGGGAATTTACCACTGTACTGCAGTTCACGACCAAACTAACCCTAAAATCTTATTTTTCAGGGTTTGTTACCTAGGACCACACCCAGTACCAGTTCTGTATCAGACAGAAAAATTAATGTAGAGAGTTATTAACTAGTAAAAGGTGGTTAACCTCCAAACTAAGTAAAAGAGGATCAGGAGTACAGAAATACAGGGAGTGGCCACTAGCCCTGGCGCTGAGGCAGCATATTCAAGGAAGGAACAAACTTGGAAGAGGGCCCATTGCCCACACTGTAGCTGAGACCCGTTGTAGAGGCTGTAGCTGTGAATGGGTAGTAGAGGAGTTCGGTGCCATTTCATGGCCCAGGGTTGGTTCACAAGAAGCCACTTTTGAGGGTGCTGGTAATGTTGCATGTAGTGCCCTAGGTTGGAGTGGTTCCACGCACATCCCTGCTGTGGGTTACATGTGGGCAAGAGCTGGGGAACATAAAGCCACCTACTTGGGTACCAATGGGCCAGAACTGGCAGGTAGAAAGCTGCCCATTAGGGTGTGGAATCCAGAACTTGTTACAAGCCAGCTCCTGGGGCGCCAGAGAGACCTGCTGAAGGGTAAGCGCCCTGGAGTCATGCTGGAAGAGGGAGACACCAAGGAGCAAGGGAGAGACAGCCTTCCTCTGCTATGCCTGTGGTGACCGGCGTCTCCATTCACAAAGCCTGCAGCCACACCCACTAAGAAGAAGCGGTTATAGGAGCCAGCTCAAGTATTAATATTACAAAGGAGAGCAAAGTGTGGGTGCAGAACTTGAGAGGTAATTAACTGGTAACTGGTACCTATTTTTAAAGTACTGGGGCAGGACTTCCTTGGTGCTCCAGTGGCTAAGACTCTGCTCCCAGTGCAGGGGGTCCAGGTTTGATCCCCGGTTAGGGAACTAGATCCCACATGCCACAACTAAGAGCTCGCATGCTACAACTAAGACCCAGTGTACCCAAATAAATATTTTAAAAAATAAGTACTAGGTGATAATGAGAAGAAATGAATATACCATTTTTTTTCTTCCTATGTTGAAAATCAACTGCCTAGTCATTAGTTGACATGTTTTGTGGAAGATGTGCATTTTAATCCACATTTAATTATATCCCCTGCAAAATCATATGCATGCGTGCTGACTCACTGCAGTCGTGTCCAACTTTGCGACCATATGGACTGTAGCGCTCCAGGCTTCTCTGTCCATGGGATTCTCTAGGCAAGAATACTGGAGTGGGCTGCCGTTCCTTCCTGCGGGAGATCTTCCCCACCCAGGGATTGAACTTGCATCTCCTGCATTGGCATGCGGGTTCTTTACCACTAGCACCACCTGGGAAGCCCCAGAATCTCTCATATATTACCTCCTAACTGACTCTTTGGGGAAGACCCTGATGCTATGAAAGATTGAGGGCAGGAGAAGAAGGGAGTGACAGAGGATGAGATGGTTTGATGGCATTACTGATTCAATGGATATGAGTTTGAGCAAACTCAGAGAGAGAGTGAAGGACAGGGAAGCCTGGCATGCTGCAGTTCATGGGGTCGCAAAGAGTCTCACACAACTTAGTGACTAAACAACAACAGAAAGAATGTTCTCAGTGCAATAATTTATTGCCCGTGTAAGTCAACTTTCCATCCATGAGTCCTGAGACCACAACTAAAGAACATATATTGTTTTATGGCTTTTTAGCTTGATGAGAGCTCTCATCACAGCAATACAAGAATCTCAGATTATCTTTATAGCAACCTCACATACATGGCTTCCCAGGTGGTGCGGTGGTAAAGAACTTGCCTGCCAATGCAGGAGACAAGAGACACAGGTTCAATCCCTGGGTCAGGAAGATCCCCTAGAGGAGGGCATGGCAACCCACTCCAGTATTCTTGCCTGGAGAATCCCCACGGACAGAGGAACCTGGCGGGCTACAGTCCATGGGGTCACAGAGTTGGGCACGACTGAAGTGACTTACACACATGCAGCCTCACTTACTTGTGTTTTTCTGCTTAGAAGCCTTTACCTTAGTGTTTGAAAATAGAGAACAATGTTAAATTTCAGATATAGTCTTTGGAAACAGAGCTTTATCTTATATACTAGTATTTCTTGCTATGCTAAGTCACTTCTGTCGTGTCCGACTCGGTGTGACTCCATAGACGGCAGCCACCAGGCTCCCCCGTCCCTGGGATTCTCCAGGCAAGAACACTGGAATGGGTTGCCATTTCCTTCTCCAGTGCATGAAAGTGAAAAGTGAAAGCAAAGTCGCTCAGTCGTGTCCGACTCTTAGCGACCCCATGGATGGCAGCCCACCAGGCTCCTCCATCCGTGGGATTTTCCAGGCAAAAGTACTGGAGTGGGGTGCCATTGCCTTCTCCTTCTTGCCTAACACTAAAAATGTCAGTCCACTGGGGGGTGGGAGAGAAGATGCATTTCATTCCAGAGAGGAGTTTTCTCAGAAAGCTTTCTTTTCTTTATTTCCTTTTAATTTTCTAGATTGAGGGATGTATGCTTGCCTCTGTTTTGCAGTCATCTGTATGTTATAAATGAACAGAAAATTATACATTGAAGAATAATTAAAATAAGTGCTTGGGAAACAATATAATTACATTTCCTTATGGAACTTTAATATGTTTAATCCAAAGAATGAGGCATTATCTCTAAATATATATTCTTCAAAAGTGTTTTGTGTGATGCTCTTGCCTGTGGCACTTACATAGGCTTTATATAAATTAGGGTATCAAATTCAGGGTTTCATACTTTATAGTTGGGGCAAGGGAAAGAATGATCATCATGGGCAAAAAAGAGATGATGTTGTAATATTCCAGTAGTGATATGGAGGAGAGGGTGGTGTCCAAAGTAACAAAGCAAGCTTCTTTACAAAGAGAGTATTCATTTCCTGTTCTCATTGTCAGTCCAGAAAGAAGGAGAGTGAGAAATGCTCTGACTGCAGAAACTCACAGACTATTTTGGGCAGTAAGGTTTGCTTAGAAAAATATGATAAGTATTCAGATAGGCAGCATCCACATGTTCAGTTCTGTGGTGGCCACTGCAACAAGCAGGAGGTTTGTGTTTTCTGGATTTTAGAAAATGAAATAGAGCCTGCAAGTTTTGTTCGCTTATGTGACAGCCCTGTGGTTTTGGAATGGACGTTTGTTTTCTCATCAAACCGCAATCCTACTTGGGCTGGTTTTGTGGTTTTCTTGGGACATGCAACAGGAAGTAGGGATTAGCAGTCAGACCACTCAGTAAACATCAGTATTTTGATCACAAAATGAATGAAACAAGAAATAAGAGCGCAGATTTCCACTGCAGAGGACCACCCAGTGGTCATATCCTTCTAATTACCTCAGCCAGCCTAAGAAAGAAAGAAAAGATGGATGGATGGATCTAGATTGATGGTAAACTCTGCCAAAGTTGGGTCCCCTTTCCCTCATTTTAGTTTCTGCCTCATTTAAACAATTTGTTCCTATTTAAACAAGTCTAATAATGACTTACTACTCTCACTCCTTTTCTTTAGACTTGCTCTGCTCTTCACAATGCTGGAAAGATACTTTGATAACTGATTTATTTAGAAACAGAATTTTTGCTTTTCTGAGGATCCTGTTAAAAAGATCACCTGTAAAAAAGAATTAGCAGCATCTTTCAAATCAAGAATCTCTGCCAAAAAAAAAGAGCATGTTTACATTTTAGAGACTGAGAAGAAAGAAAGATGTACTTCATCTTTAGTAAACAAACCAAACCTTCTTTCTTGGGAAAGCTTTAAGAAACAATTGCCTAATTTCTAAATGAGATGAGTATGGACACAGGGATCAGATCAGATCAGATCATTTGCCCAGTTGTGTCCGACTCTTTGCGACCCCATGAATCACAGCACGCCAGGCCTCCCTGTCCATCACCAACTCCTGGAGTTCACTCAGACTCACGTCCATCGAGTCAGTGATGCCATCCAGCCATCTCATCCTCTGTCGTCCCCTTCTCCTCCTGCCCCCAATCCCTCGCAGCATCAGAGTCTTTTCCAATGAGTCAACTCTTCGCATGAGGTGGCCAAAGTACTGGAGTTTCAGCTTTAGCATCATTTCTTCCAAATAAATCCCAGGGCTGATCTCCTTCAGAATGGACTGGTTGGATCTCCTTGCAGTCCAAGGGACTCTCAATAGTCTTCTCCAACACCACAGTTCAAAAGCATCAAATCTTCGGCGCTCAGCCTTCTTCACCGTCCAACTCTCACATCCATACATGACCACAGAAAAAACCATAGCCTTGACTAGATGAACCTTTGTTGGCAAAGTAATGTCTCTGCTTTTGAATATGCTATCTAGGTTGGTCATAACTTTCCTTCCAAGGAGTAAGCGTCTTTTAATTTCATGAAGACAGGGATACAGAAATGTATATGTTAGTTTGGAATATAATGTTAGTAAAATTTATCTTAGATTAGGGCAAAGGCATTAAGAGATGAAGTCAAAAGCCCCATAATTTATACAGATCAACTAAACATAACATGTGCAATCCCTTATTGAACTCCTCCCTTATATATGCACTCTGTGTGCATAAGTAACAGCCCTATGAATTAGGAGTTACTACCAATACACAGGCGAAGCAATAGAGAGAAGTGGATTTATATGCCCAAAGACACATAGTAAGGGGTAGAACTAGAATTTGAATCCAGACCTTCCTGGCTCCCACCATACACATTCTTTCAACTGTACCTCTTTTAACTAAAGCATACCTAGTTGGAAACCTCTCACACCTAGTTATAAATTTCTTTTTGACTCTAGCAAGAGAAATACAATGAATTAATTTAGAGGCAAAAAATTTATGAAAACTATTGAAATAACAAGAGAAAGAGAAGTTTTCTTTTTTTTGTCTAACACTGGATTTTTCTCACATGCCTCCTTGATGGCCTCTCCAGTGTTTCTCATGGTAGCTTTCTAACTGCAATTCCCAAGAAGCAGCTCGGTTTGGGTTTATGCATCTGCTAACGATCTTTTGACAGAGTAGCAGATGGAAAACATTATGACTACATTGACTTTAATTAAAAGTTTCTGTGCTATTCTTTGCAGTTATTTCTCCTACAGCTATTTGGAGACTTTAAGATCATGAGTTTAGGATGTTAGTGAGCTGATTCTTTCCTGAAAGTGCAAAATGATAGATCATTTCCTGCTCAAATAGAATTTCCTTTAAATTCCATTAAACAAGAGCCTGTTTTATCTGTGATAATTTTAAAATGAAAGATTTTCAACCGTTTTGTAATAAAATATGCTTCAGGGAACTATAAACATTCTTCAACTCAATTTTATAAGTCTTAAACATTGAAAACAAGGTTCTAGAAATATGTAACACTATCAATAATTAGTAACATGCCTACAGTGTTTGCAAGGGAGAGTAAGCTCATTTCATTCTCACCACAACTCTGTAAGGTAGGTACTACTATATCTCATCAAATCTAAGATGCCTTCAGTTTAAAAGAAGTCATTGTTTTATGCACCACTCGATCCCTGGGTTGGGAGGGAAGATCCCCTGGAGAAGGAAATGAAAACCCACTCCAGTATTCTTGCCTGGAAAATGCAACGGACAGAGGAGCCTAGGAGGCTACAGCCCATGGGATCGCAAAAGAATCAGACTAAACAACAACAACAACGACGAAAGAAAGAAATGCTACTGATGAAAATCCTAAAATGACACCAGTTGTGATACAACCTTGATTGCAGTGATACTTGAAGAAATAAACGTGCATCTTAGAAACCATGAAATACAACGTTACCAGTTTTGCATATGAGGAAACTAAGAGAATCAAATAACTTGTTAAGACCAGACAGTCTGCTGAGATCAGCCCAGGGCTCTGACTGCGTTTTGTGTTCAAACTGTTAACACTTACGCTCTCACAAATGCTTTGGATCTGGGAGTATTTAGAAGAGAAACTTAACTGCATGATTTATCTATATTTGACTTATTAAAATTAAGTTGAAACTGCCTCTTCAAAATTCTACATATTGAGATATTAGAATTGGAACCCACTTACCTAACATGGTAAAGAACTAAAGTAGGACCACACTGACACAAAAAGGACACCGAGGCATTTCACCAAAACAGGCTATTGTGGATACTGATAAAAATGTATGCAAATTTTCACTACTCTGGGAAAATGGATACTCGCTTAAATTATTGGAGGGAGCTTAAGCTGACATACTTCTAAAGTGCATCTGTGTATTCTGTATCAAAACAGGTATACTTTTGGACCCAGGCATTTCCCAACTAAGAATATAAAAGCTGAGTTCATGGGCAAAGAAGTGTATCAGAGGACTTCCCTGTGGTCCAGTGGCTAAGACTCCATGTTCCCAATGCAGGGGGTCCTGGTTCGATCCCTGGTCAGGGAACTAGATCCCAGATGCTGCAGCTAAGAGTTCTCATGCTGCTGTGAAGATTCGATGTGCCAAGTACTGCAACTGTGACCTGGTGCTGCCAAATAAACATATGAAATAATTTAAAAAGAAGATAAAAGAAGTGCATCTGATGAGTATACAGTGATTTTTTTTTTTATAATCATGAAAAATTAGAAACAACTTGAATGTTCAACAATAGAGAACTGGGTAAACGAATTCTGGTATTCCCATTCAATGAAAAGTAAACTGCTTTGGAAAGCAATGATCTTGATCCATAATTACTGACATGAAAAAATAAAGCAGCTTGTAGACAATATATATTTGCTTAAGGAGGTTGATATCCGCTGAATTTCCATCACTATTACCAAAAGAGGGGGGGAGGCGGTTATAAGACTGTATCAGTATTTTTATGCTGTCAAGGAGAGAGTGGAATTCACATTTTTATCCTTGACTCTGAAATGAGCCCCTCACCTTTCTGATTCCCTCCTCTGTAAAAGAGGAGGTTAAAAAAAATAGAAGGATTAGAATCTTTCTAGTTCTAAAACTTAAATGCACGTTCACTAAAGAACAGATTTAAATATGACACAAGCATGTGCTGGACTTCATCCAGAGCATGCTAGTTAACTGAGTTACCAAGTTCAGTGGTTCAGCAAGGTACCAGGCGCCTTGTTAGGCAAGTGCCCTTGTGAAATGGGCTTTGTGTTTCTTTTCACTGACGCTATTTAGGAGATAAAATGAAATCATCAATAAGAGAGAAGGAAAGTCAGGCTGTTGATTGTTACTGCTACTGGAGGATCATCACATCAGCGTTAAACAGAAACTTAAGTGCCCTAGGATTCAGAGTTTGACAAGATTTTGGAACCTATCAAAACCCTGCTGAAACATGTGGCTGTGACTAAAATAACGAAGATACCGTCAGAGACAGAATTTGACTTGTCTGTGAGCACCTTCAAAAACAAAAAGCAGTTTCTTAGGGGTGATAGTTATTTACATGTAGTGGCATTTGTGCAGAGTTTTTGTCTGCCTCAATCAAACCATTGGCTGTGTATCCTAAGTTGCTGGAAACAGCAGAACCAGCGGCAGCCCCGAGGTCTTAAATATTCTTTGTGCATACACTCATTTTGTTTTTCTAGCTTGGCTTTTACCCACTAGAGGGGATAATGCATTTTCTCCAGGGAATTCAGAGACTATCTTATATGTCTTACATAGTCTAAAGGAGATTGAATAATGCATACACATATAAAGTTGCATGTATGGTAATTGACATTAGGTGCTCCATTAAACAATGAAATGTCACAGTGTACCAGTTCTTCCGGACATGTTGCCATGGATACCCAGTGTGATGGAGGTGGGGAAAGAGTTGCTTAGGAATTCAGTGATTTCATTTTGAGGTGAAGTGAAAAACCGTTTAGAAATAGGAACCATTAAAGTAGTTGTTGTTATATATACAAATAGCTGTTTTCAAAATCATCAGTCTTTCAAAATGAGTATCAATTAATGACTGTTAATTTATATTGTCTGTTGTTTTGTGAGCCAAAAGCCTGGGCACAGTTCTTCATTTCAGCTAGGAAACTGTGGCATATAGATAAGAGAAAATATTTTAATCAAAGATGAATAAAACAAACACAAAAAAATCAAGAGTAGAATTACAGAAATGGCAGGAGGCTAGTAGGAGGTAAGTTCTCCAAGGGTTTGCTCAGATGTACTCAGTACTGAACCCTCAGGTAACCTTTGGATTGATTACAAAGCAAAGATTTGGAAAAGGAACAAGTTTTAAGAATTAATAAGATACAACAGAAGCAGTAGTAAGGATGGCAGCTAACTAGTGTGATATGATATCTAAGAGCAGTTTGCAACCAGGACTGATTCCAGTTCTTGGATTTCCTGGAGGTACCCAGTGGAATTCTCATCTCTAATCAAACAGATTCCCAAACAAGTTCCCTGGAGTGGAAAGACAGGGCTCCAGTGTTCATCTAGGTGTATTCTCAACCGTGTACATTTTGTTGAAAACAGGAAGATTTTTTTGAAATTGGAGTTTCCTTATTCCATCTCTGCTTCCCTTAATACAAGTCATTCTTCTCTCGCCTTCTAATATCTGTTTTCCCTTTCTGATACATCGGCCATGTAGATACCAAAGCAAACAAACAAAAACCCCTCCAGATCTGATCATGTCCTTTCTGCTCCAGACACTTTTGATGGTTCCTCTTGCCTGGAAAATCCCATGGATGGAGGAGAATGGTGGGCTGCAGTTCATGGGGTCGCTAAGTCAGACACGATGCTCAGACATGAGCGACTTCACTTTCACTTTTCACTTTCATGCATTGGAGAAGGAAATGGCAACCCACTCCAGTGTTCTTGCCTGGAGAATCCCAGGGACGGGGGAGCCTGATGGGCTGCTGTCTATGGGGTCGCACAGAGTCGGACACGACTGAAGTGACTTAGCAGCAGCAGCCGCAGCTTACTTATAGAGTAAATGCTAACTCCTTAGTATGACATCAGAGAATTCCCTGATGGGTGGTCTAGTGATAAGAACTCTGCACTTCCACTGCAGGGGGCCCAGGTTCCATCCCTGGTGGGAAACTAAGCCCTCACAAGCCCGTCTGTCTAAATAAATAAGTTTACAAAAAGTAAATAATACAAGAAATAAGGTATTTTTTTAGTGCACATTAAAAAAAAAATATGACATTAGCCCCCTCTAAGAAAGTTTACCCTCAATAAAGCTCTTTAACCTCTTCTGCTTTCCATTCACGCAAGCTGTGTATCAGCTTCATGAGAGGACTGGATGTTCTCCAAATGGGCAATGTGCTTTCCTGCCTCCAGCTAAAATGCATTTCTACCTGCTCCCAGCCTGTCAGAAGCCTGTTGTCCTTAAAATACGCCTCCATAAAAGCTCTTCTTCCCCTCCTCCACTTTCCCAGGGGAGTTAAAATGTCCCTCTTTTTTCATAGAAGACTGTTTACACCTCTATGGAGCCTTTGAGCTGTGCTATGCTTAATCATGTCATAAAATTAAGAGACAGTTGAGAGCATACCTTCATAAAATTACAGAAATTTAAAAGCTGACAAATTTAAAAGATTTCACAAGCCCAATTTTCCTAATTTTGGCTGCACATCAGAATGACCTGGTGGGCATTATTGACTGGGGGATTTTTGTGAAAACTAATGCCTGTGGCCAGCAATTTGTTATGTAAGTGAATATTAAAACATCTGCAGTCAATAACATTCAGGTAACAGAAGATGCAGCAGCAACAGAAGATGTATTAATACATCTCCAGTTAATATATATATATATATATATATATATATATATATATAGCTTGACCCTACTTCCAAGGATTCTGATTTAGTAGTTCCAGATTAGAATCTAGGCATCTGTGTGTGTGTTCAAATATTTATCCCCTGATGTAGCACATCAGTAGACTGACACTGGCATTTAGGGAGCCTTGATCTCCCCTAGTCAGAGATTCTCATTACGAGATGATTTTCTTCATCCTCTGGTTATCTGGACATTTTAAATACCTATGGTGATTGGAATTTATAAAAGACACCCTTTCTTCTTTTGCATGGCTCTCTTTTATAGGCCTTCATTGGTTTTAGTTAGAATTTGCTACCTTTTGACTCTGCCCATCGGTTCTAGTATTGTCTGCTGGAGCCATATAAATCATTTAGCATTGCCTCCACTGCAGCCTCCAGATATTTGGAGACAGTTATGATGCCCTTTTAAAACATTCTTTTATTTAGGATGTAGAACCCTGTCTATCCTTAGTGTTGCAACTTAATTCAGAAGCCATGTCACCATATATAAAGGGCTTAGTAGATGCCAGAACTGTGCTGCAAATTGAAGAACCCATGGGGATCTTACAGGTGAACTGGGAGGAGATGAACTTGTAAATAAATGCCTTCAGTACAGAGGCAGTGGTGTAAAGTGTGGGCTCTGTAGTCAGACCTGTGTGAGATCCCTCGCTCAGCCACTTGACTAGCTTCCTCTTTCTGCAAGCTCTTTGTACCCTGATTCCTCATTTCTATTAATGGGATGAGAATACTAATATGACCTACTGCAGAGTACCTTAGAGGGAATTAGAGGTTTTCAGTACAATGCTTGGCATACAGTAAGTATTCACTACATTTTGGCTAAAAAAATAAGCTAAGAGCTATAATAGTGATAGGAACAAAGAAGATGTATTATGACTTGGAAGGCAAAGTTTATCTGGTACTGAAATATATATTTCTAAATATTTTATTTATTTAGGTATTTATTTGGCTGTGCCAGGCTTAGTTTCAGCATGTGGAATCTAGTTCCCTGACCAGGGATTGAACCCAACCCTGGGAGCATGGAATCTTAGCCCTGGACTACCTGGGGAGTCCCTGAAATAAAAATATTGAAATAAAGTTTCCATGTACTAATTAGGTGAATTTGTACATGCTTTTACAAGTACCTAAAACCCACTTAATCCTTATAGAATTAAATACATTTACTCATGTCCTTCTTAACACTTACTTTAATAATTTAGGTGGCATCTAATTCAGTTAATATAATAATAGGAAAAGTAGTTGCTGTGTTAAAAGACTCGGTAAGAATAAGAACCTGAAAAGATTTCAATCAATGAGCACATTGAGCCAGTAGATGGAAATGAAACATTTTATACATAGATTCTGGAAAGCTAAGTGTTGGTAGAAGATGAGGAAAATACAGCTTAAGGGAAGGATGTTTTAGATTTGGTTTATTATGAGTTAGTATGTGATATATCTGCCAGAAAAGTTAATGTGATTTCTTTCAAGCCATGATAAGAAAAATTTAGGATCCTGAATGATTGAAGATCGTGCCCTGCTCTCTTTAAAGTTCTAGATCTGTTCTTACTTTTCTCTTACTAATTGGGAGATCAGGCAAGTCAGCTAACATCACTGGAACAAAGTTTCTTCACCTATAAAATAGGGATAATTCCTTCCTAGTCATATTTACTTTGAACTATAAAGGTCAAATATAATGAATACAAGTGAGATTGTTGTCACTATAGAGAATTTTGTCACGTTCTATTCATATGATTCAAAACCCTTTTTCCTTGATATGACTGATAATATTACTAGTTTTATTAATGATCTGGAATTTTAATTAACTAAAATTTAACTGAAATCTTAGAGATTGTGGCATAGACAGTATTGTTCATCTTGCTTTACATTCAGTAGAAATATGGACATTAAAGTAGTTGGTGAATGGTGAATTATTTTTTTTACCTCTTTTAGTTTGTATATTCACTGGCAAACCTAACTGTGCATTAAAGTGATGGAGGTATTTTAGAATAAGTGAAAAGCTCGTGAGCATCCAGGGCTAAGGTTAGCTATAGCAAAAGCAGTATGAACTACCTCGTTGAATATCTTGTGTTCTACTTTTAGTGGAAAAGGATACTCCAGGAATATAGGGAAAGAACAGATTGGTAGTTTCTTTTACACTCTTTGCTGCTGGTGGCTTGTGCTTTTTGGGGAGACAGTAAGAGACTCCTTTTCTGCATCCTCTTTCTCTGTCTCTCAACTGTTATAACAACGAAAATTCATAAATGTGAAGATCAAGAACCTGCAGATTACAGTTCTATCTAATTATCTTTTAAACCCAAACATGAGCATTAGAATCCTTTTACATATGACAGGACAGTTTCCCGTCAGCCCTGACATTTTTCTTGTGTTCTCTGTAGCTACTGAAGAGCCTGGACAGGGAAGGAAAGAGACAGAGGGTGAGAAAGAGAGGGAGAGTCTAAATGACAGTCTTTTGAATAGTGTAAGTTCAATCCCTAAAACAAAAAGCACGATCTTTTTTTCCGCTAAATAATGTGCTCTCCAGCTTCACCTCTCATCCTGAGAGACATGAAAGAGAAAGTAAAAGAGGTGACCCAAATCACAGAGTGCCTTTGATAGGAGAAATTCAGCTGTTTTGAACACTTACAATCAAAGGAAGTGGTTTCCCTAATTACATGAACTATGTGAAATCTCTCAGAATAGCTCTTCCACCCCAGGATTCCTTGCACTTTAGAAGTTTGCATAAAAAGCTCACATGGAGAATGAGATGCAAAGTGTTTGATTCAGATTTTATTAGGCAGAAGAGTGCCCACATCCATCCTGCAGTTTGCCAGCTGCTCGGGTTGGGACCACTATACCTGGTTTTGATGTAGCTGTCTCTCAGACCTGCAACATTAAGATCTTTGTTCTATCCTTTTCTTGCAAGGAGCACCACTCTTCAGGAGCAGTAGCTATGAAAATATTCAGAAGATTCATCTTCCCATTTTCTCTCTCCACCTGAAATGGATCCATAGCTATGTTTGTGAACTTGCATGGGAAAACACGATTTCCTGGGTTGGTTGCTGGGTTGTGTTCAAGTGTTAGATTTTATTAAGCTCTTCATTCGATTTTAACATCTTAAATATAATCATTTACCATAAAATTTACATGCACATTTCCCCCATGTACTCTCAGAATCTAGGCTAGGAATCTGCCAAAACACTTGGCCTAAAGAATAATAGCAATTATGGTGGTATTAAATCTTTTGTATTTTGCTAGTCACTTTGTTATCAAGGCATATAGGATGGTGCAGGTGTGTAGAGAAGAGAATTAGGGATATCCTGAGTCCTCTTGTTTGAGGAGGTAGGTATTGGTATGAAGCCACCAGAAGACAGAAGCATCCATCTTAATTAAAATGTCAACTTCTGAAGATTATTTTTCCCCCTGGAGGAGTAATTTTATATATAAGGGAGATCGTCTAGTAAGCTTGCTGCTGCTGCTGCTGCTAAGTCGCTTCAGTCATGTCCGACTCTGTGCGACCCCATAGACAGCAGCCCACCAGGCTCCATCCCTGGGATTCTCCAGGCAAGAACTCTTGAGTGGGTTGCCATTTCCTTCTCCAATGCATAAAAGTGAAAACTGAAAGTCAAGTCGCTAGTAAGCTTAAGTAACAGTAAAAAAGGCATATATGTGTTTCCTTTTGCCTTTCTTTTCTTTGTTTCAATGAATAAGTATGTTGCTATTGTATCTTATATTCTGTTGAAAATTTGTGGGTCTGAAGAAAGAAATGGGAATCCAGAAACAGCAGGAAATTTTATTTTGTCTAGTGTTTAAAGTACTGACTAAATTGTAATCCACATAAAATATCCTAACACTAGGACTGTTGGCTCTTGGGCAGTGAGATTTAAGTAAAAGAAAATAAGAGTACCCTTCAACGAACCAACCTATAAAAATCTATTTAAACAATTACATAGCAATTTCTTTGTACTTTAACAATTCTCATTTATTTCAGAGAAATAGCTTCTTTGAAAAGATACATGGGTTGATAAGGATTTGTCATTTGAGGATATTTAAAATCCAAAAGTGTGCATGACTATGACCTGTGGTGTGTTGTGAACTCCTAATTATGGGTGGATAAAGATGTGGCTATTTTGTACATAGTCTCATCAATATAATAAGAGAAAGGAGATTTGAAAGGTGATGAAGGATTGATACTGTGGGAGGTATTTTGCTTAATAGGTAGGTTTGCACATAATTGTGAAGAGGTCTATTATCTGAGAAATCTACTATAATACTCAAACTGAAAGTTTAATAGCTATTTTAGTCCAACAATCCTAAATCCCCATTTTAAAAATCAGTAATTTGAAGTTCAGAACTGTTACGTTGGGTGGCAGTAAATTCAGTTGTAGGGCCCAGGCCTTTGGTTTGCCAGTTTGGAGCTCTTGTCAGGAGGACAGTGTCAAGTCCCTACTGCTTCTGTTATTTTATGACATTAAATTGCCTGCCCTATGCTTGTTACGAGAGAGAAGGTTAAACATGCTTAAATGGTAGGCATGTGATAACACTTTAACATTGGCGGTAAAAGGTCATTTTGGTTTTCTTCTTCATAGTATTTCTATCAACTAAGAAATAGTACCACATAAATCACAATTCAACTCCTTGTTCATGATCAAGACTGTATCTATGCCAACCCAGAGACTGAGAATTGTAATCGTCATGTAAAATTCCACAACCTCTCTGGAAAATGGGTTCTGTAATCCTTACCATTCAGAAGTCAGCTTCACGGCTGGCTTAAATAACTTCTGTTAAGGTTTAACTTAGATCCCTTGCATTATCCTCAAATGATTATAAATAATATTATTCAGACGGTGCTTTTACCGTTTACACAGCACTGTTAATTGTATCATTCCGTATACAAAATGATGAAACGGGTTCAGTATGATTCCCGAAATCATACCTTAGAAACCAGAGCTGAATCTTAGGGTTTTTGGCTCTGGATCCAGTACTCTTTACCTGAGATAGAATCTCAGCTTTGGAAAAGACCTTAATTGACAATATTTTAGATGCCTAGATCTCCTCTGCAAAATTCCTGCCACAGATGGGCATTGAGCATCTGTTTGAATTCTGATTACCACTGCTAGAGAACTCACTCGAACATTCTCAATGCTCCTGGAACCTTCACCTTTGGAAGACTGTGACCATCACAGTGTTCTTCTCTGAGTTTTTCTGAGTCTATACCACACGCTAACAGTACATCTTTGCTCAGTCATAAAAGGCATAAAATAACACTGTATAAGAATGTGATTTTTTAAAACATCATTAAAATTATACTCCTCAGAAAACTCTTACCAAATGGCATTTATTAAGCATTTAATTGTCCCCTAACTTGTAATTATAAGTAATATAGTGTCATTTATTGTAGTTTTCTAGTTTTCTGTCAACTTTTTAAAGTTTTTTCTTGCTTTTTGGAATCTCTTTCTAGTTTTAAAGTGACTAGTTCTTAAGAATCAAATTGCATATAGAATACTAATAATAGAAAAATAGAGCCCTAAATATTATATTTTATACACCAGTATCGTACCTCTTTTTAATGTTTATACTTTTGTCCACTTGCTCACTGTGACCCTGCTATACTTAAAACCAGACATTTCCATGTTATATTTATTTTCTATATTTTACTTTTTATATTAAAAAGGTGATAAATGTTTATTTTTTTAAAAATCAAATATTATAGCAGTGTAAAAAAGTAAAAAAGCAAAAAAATTTCTCCTCCTTACAATCCTATTTTATAAAAATTCTCAGCTTATGAATGACTTAACAGATTGATTTTTTTTTTCCCTCTGCATTTATAACAGTACTAATACTCTTTCCACTTCCCAGGTGGCTCCGTGCTAAAGAATCCGCCTCCCAATGCAGGAGACACGGATTCTATCCCTGGGTCAGGAAGATCCCCTGGAGAAGGAAATGGCAACCCACTCCAGTATTCTTGCCTCGGAAATCCCATGGACAGGGGAGCCTGGCAAGCTGCAGTCCATTGGAGTTGCAAAGAGTTGGACATGACTTAGTGACTAACAGCAATACTGTCTCCGCTCCATGAAAAAATGGATCATCCAAAGAAGAGTAGCATGAGGGGAATTTGTATCTGCCTGTATCTTGACTGTGGTGATGATCACTTGAATACATGTATTATAAAATTGTGTAGAACTAAACACATGCACGCATACAAGTGTGTGTAAAACTGGTGAAATCTGAATAAGGTTTGTGGATTGTCCCAACCTCAGTTTTCTGGTTATGTTATTGTACTGTAGTTATGCAAGATGTTACCATTAGGGTACACTATGTAAAGAGTGTATGGGATCTCTCTATATTATTTTTTATAGCTGCCTGTGAATCCACAATTATCTTTTTAAAAAGAAGTTTAAAAATTAGATCATGCTGTTTTATATATATTATATCACAACTTGAATTTTTAACTGTATAAAATTGCCATGTGAGTATGTATAAAGCTACCTCATTCTTTTTAATAACCTTTATACTTTGTATTTAAATAGTATTTATTTGTTTACCTTTCCTTTGTTATACTAAATTATATTCTTGACCAGTGTACAATAAAAATTTACTAAACATGTGAAGAAACATGAAAAACTTCTGAACACTTCTTAGTAAAATGTTCGGCTATGAGAGGCAGGATGTTTAGTGGCTTTCAGTACACATTCAGCTCCAGAGCTTCTCCTTTGTTTTGTTCTTCTAAAGCAACTTGGAATGTATTCACTATTTCTTGATATCGTAGGAATGAGTTGTATGAGTAGCATGGATTCTGATTGAGCTTTCTCCCGGGCAAGCTAGCAAGCTCAGAGCACTGAGGGATAAAGAAAGCTTCACTCTCCTGTCTCCCCCTCACCACAGCTCATCTTTTCTAACTTCCTAATGATGCTTGAAAACTGTGCACACATTGTTTAACCGGAAATATGTAATTGTTGGTTCCTTTGCTGATTTTTATGGAATGGTCCCTCTTGAATTTCAGGGCTTCTTTGTGTAGCTCCAGGACTAAGATTGATGTGTGATGACAAAGTGAAACCTCTGTGGCTTCTGAGGTTCCATTGGTGCCTCTGTCTTCACCCCATCTCTTGTCCTTTCTCCTCTGCTAGATTGAGCTGCTTTTGCTAACTCAGTTGGTTGGAGCAAGATGTTTCTGAAGGTTTGGTCAAGGGCTATCTCTTAAAGCTGTCTTCTTACAGAGGAAAATCTGTAGTTTTTGAGGATTTGTGAATCCCAAGCAACTGTTAAAGATGTGTAGAACTCATCATTTTGTAGGATGGTTATAAAAATTTATAATAATAATGCTAATAACCCATATTTGGGACTTAGTACAGTCCAGTTTTCTTGGTGCTTTATATGCCTGGACTCATTTAATGCCTAACAATAGTAAATCATATTCTAATATTCCTTTTCATTTTACAAAGTGTTTTCACATTTATTTGATTTGTATTAAAACCCTGTGATATGAGATAGAGAAGATTAGGGAGGTATAACAACTAAATGTGCTGTGAACCCTCTGGAGAGGGTCCTAGGCCACAAAGAGGACATTCACGGAGCAACAGGTGAAATAAGTTTGGTTAATAGTGATGTACTACAGTAATATAAGGTATTAACTGGACTAGGGCTCTACAGGGCCTCTGTTTTTTTCTATGACTCTAAATACTCTAAACAGCTTTTCTCTGAATCTAAAAACTATTCCAAAATAAAAATTTTGAAAGTTTTTATTATCCCCAATTCCACAGATTCCTAGTGTTTGAAAGGCCAAGTAACTTGCTGAGTGGCACATAGGGGAGTTAGTGAAAAACCAGAACCTAAAACCCTAGTCCTTGCCTTTCTGGTGCTGCCCAGGCCTGTATTTGGCTCAACGCCACCATTCTCCCAACAGTCTTTAGAGCTGGGAGGTAATATCCTTACTTTACAGATGATAGGTCATTGTGATTGATGTTCACTCCTAGAAAAATAACTCAGAAATATTTTTCTGATTGACTTTGAGCCAGTAATCCTTCCATATTTGAATGGAGGGTAGCATACATATTTTGGGCTCATTTGATTACATTAACACAACAGAAACCTCATTATGATGAATGACAGCCAGGGCCAGAGGCAACTGTTCTGAAAAAGAATAATGGTGCAGTGTGCTCCTCTGTGACCCCTGACACGGAGATCTGAGAATGGGCAGGAAATAGAAACACAAGAACAGCCCCACCAAATTCTCATTCTTTCTGCAAACGTGGTAATTGTGAGGCTAATGATGGTTAAGCTGGATTCCTTACCCTGAATGTGGAAAAGAGAAGTAATGTTCACTTTCTTTCAGCTTGGCACTTCATTTTTAAAATAGTAGGGAACTGTAAGATTTGTTTAGAGATTAGAACAACCAGGCTTAACAACTTGTGGCCATCTTTGGTATATTTTGGTCTTTGGATTTCGAGTCTTCCGGCAGCTGTGGTGTTACCTGAGTTGGTAGGATGACAGATCCCTTCACTCTCTTCCAATGCTGTATTCACTAGACTTCCCCTGGCCTTTTGTCGCTGTTCTGCCCAGACCTGTGTTCTGGCCTCTTGTCTCCTTTGTAAGTTTCACTGTGCCGTTGCTGTCAATCTTTGGATCTGTTTTCCAGAAGTTCATAGTTCTAACTGTTCTGTGTGTCTGAGATCAGTTCTGTGTATCTTCTAAACAATTTATCTTTGTTCACTCTAGGAATGATTTATTGAGGTAAAGCAGGTGCCCGGCATGTACTTTCCAGGTATATTTGGCCCTCACAGCTGCTTAAGTAGACACTGATTTTCTTATTTTAGAGATGACAGCAAGCTCAGTGATATTGAGGGACTTGCAAGGCCACACAGTTTAGACATGATAAAGTTGAAATTCAGCCCCAGCGTTTCCAGCTCCTGAGTAGTAAGGCCACAGTTCAGCTGCCACAGAACCACTGTCTAGGCCAGTGCACGTTAGACTCACCTGGGAAGCTTCTAAGGCACACCTGTGCCTGGGTCCCACCCCATATCAGTTTAGTCCGATTTAAGTCAGGAAGTTAGAATTTAAGGGACTTCAGCTCATTCATTTGGTCCTTTTTAACCTCTAAATTTTGACATTTATCAGTAGGTGAGCTGAGGCCTCGAATCACATAGCCTCTGAGTGTCAGAACCAAGGCTAAATTAGGTCTCTTGATTCTGATTCTAGAGTTCTTTCCATACTCATAAAATAAGCATGTTAAAGTATTTACTCTGTTATGTATATGTATAGTCACAGGTGAGTTTGTTTATACTTTGGTAACATACAGAAATGTGTGTGCATGTACATCTGTGTGCATGTATAGAACATGTACATCTATGTGATTTTGAAAATTGACATTCGTTTGTGAGAGAGGCTGTACTATGTCATGGTGGAAATCATAGGCTTTACAACCAGGCTACCTGGTTTGAATCTTGGCTTCACTGCTTCTTAGCTAGGCTTGTAATTCCTTTACCTATCTGTGTTCTCCTATGTATACTCCACATTCCAAGCTACTGTCTCTCAAACATGCTGCCCCATGCTGTCTCTACCAAAGTTCTTGCTATTCCCTTTGCTTGGAATGACAAGCCTTCTCTAGCTATAAATTAAAGCCTAATTCATTTTCCATTGTCTAATTGAAGCTTTCCATTACCCCTAGCTTCACCTAATCTCTATATGGGTCCTCCACGACACTTTCTACTTCTTATTATCATTGTGTTGCATTTTGTTATTATGCACTTTTATTTTTCCCCTGCTATTGTGTGAGCCTTGAAAGTAGGGGTTTATTTTACTTTTATATAACTTAGAATGCCCATGTCTCTTGTTTTCATTCATACCAGGAAATAGCACAGGTATAGATCTAAGGGACTTTATCAGAATGTTCAGGGGAGGTTATATTTAACTGAAAAAGTCAGAATATAACCTATAAAGGGTATTTAATAGAAAAGATCAGAATTCAGAATTAGTTAGGGAAACTTTAACAATAGAATAAAAATCCAGCCAAATATAATGGGATTAAGAAATGAATAAAAAGCAAAGAAACAGAACTTAGTGAAAAGTATTATTTCAAGACATTTTGATGTTTAGAAAAGTAGTTTGAGAAGAGGGTCAAGCAAAGTTGTTTGTTGTGAAACTCAAGTATTTTTTAGGCCTAGAGGGTAGAACTAGAAAGAGATTGTTCCAGAAAGGATATAATTGATGGATTATACGTCTTGAATGAAAAGGGGAGATATAAAAAGCGCAGGTGGGGAAAAAAAAAAAAGAGCACAGATGTCAGTGTAAGATCTGGGAAGGAAGGATACCTTTTTCTCAGAGACAGAAAGGCAGAAAGTGTAAGGAAGGAATACCGAGTACAGTTATGCCCATTTCTCTGGTGTAGCGCATCCCTAGTGATCTGAGACTGAAAAAGGCAAGAGCAGCTAAAGGCCATGAGTAGAGTCAAGGTTTATTGTAGGTAACTCATACAGATTATCTTGTTTATTACTTGATACCATCATTGTCTGTCTTCCTCTCTAAATTGTAAGCTCTGTGAAGGCAATGGCTTTGCTATCTTGTCCATCACTCTCCTCAGCCCCGAAAAAATAGTGCCTGGCACATAAATACTCAGTAAATATTTGTTGAGTGAAAAGAAAATGAAGAAGGGAGGAAATTGGAGATACTCGAAATTACTGCTATAGCCTTGTAGCGTTCAATAAATGGACATGTAAACAGAACTCATTGGATAAGATTGCTGAGGGTGCTCTTTAAAGAAAGCTGACCTAAGAGAATGCTCTTATACACTTTCCTCTTTCCTGCCGCCTCAAGTGTGAATATAATGGCTTAGAACCTCAGGAGTTACCTTGAGGATGTAAACTGGCGCGAAGGACGGTGAGGCAGACTGTATTAATAATTGTGGAGCTTCCATATTGGGCTTCCTGCAGCCCTCATATTTGAGACAATATGAACTACTTGTTTAACTACTGTTATTTTGGATCTCTGTTTCTTTCAAAAGAAAGAAGCCACAATGGGGCTTCTCTTGTGGCTCAGCTGTAAAGAATCCACCTACAATGTAGGAGATCTGGGTTCGATCCCTGGGTTGGGAAGATCCCCTGGAGAAGGGAAAGGCTACCCACTCCAGTATTCTGACCTGGAGAATCCCATGGACTATACAGTCCATGGACAAACAGTCGGACACAACTGAGCGACTTTCACTTTCTTTCAATAGAACCAGTTGATTAGAGAGGGAAAACGGAAAGGAATTAAGGGACTAAAGACCTTAATAAGATAACTGAAGAGCAGGTTTAAGGTGAATAAGGCTAAAAGGTTAAGGTAAAAAAGGGCCTTCTGAGTTTGAGATGGGTGGGTAATAGAAAGATCTAAGGGATGGTCATGAATTGCTAAAGCAGAATGCTAGTGAAGGCTGCTGGAGGAGAAAAAGTGAAGGAGAGAGTATCTTTGTGCACAGAGAAGTAACCAAGAGATAACCCTTCGATTAGACCAGTGTTTCTTTGAGTTTTCTGATGGGCCACCAGGGACCATCTATGGACCCTAGAGTTTTATCTTGAATAGTCCAGTTTGAGATACAATACAAAATACTATTTTATTGTATGGCTTCATTGTCAAAATGATTTAAGGCAGCTAATAAAAATACAAATTATGAGATTTAAAAATTAAAATAGGAAAATGGGGCAAAGGGAAAATATGGTAAAAAAAAAAAAAAAGGAAACAAAAATGAAAATAGTATGATAAAAACACACTCATGAGGTTCTTTATTCTTTCTAGATATAGGCAACAAATTTGTGCCTAAGCTTTCTAGCAATCAACTTGAAAAATGTAACATGATAGGTTGTTGAGCAATGGGGATTAAAAACCAACCAGTTCAGGAAAATCACAAATATTCCTTTTACTAAGACCAGATAGATTCAAGGGATTATATCTGATAGAGTGCCTGAAGAACTATGGATGGAGGTTTGTAACATTGTACAGGAGGTGGTAATCAGAATTATCCCCAAGAAAAAGAAATGCAAAAAGGCAAAATGGTTGTCTGAGGAGGCCTTACAAATAGCTGAGAAAAGAAGAGACATAAAAGGCAAAGGAGAAAAGGAAAAGATATATCCATCTGAATACAGAGTTCCAAAGAATAGCAAGGAAAGATAAGAAAGCCTTCCTCAGTGATCAGTGCAAAGAAATAGAAGAAATCAATAGAATGGGAAAGACTAGAGATCTCTTCAAGAAAATTAGAGATACCAAGGGAACATTTCATGCAAAGATGGGCACAATAAAGGACAGAAACGGTATGGACCTAACAGAAGCAGAAGATATTAAGAAGAGGTGGCAAGAATACACAAAAGAACTATACAAAAAAGATCTTCATGACCCAGATAACCACAATGGTGTGATCACTCACCTAGAACCAGACATCCTGGAATGCAAAGTCAAGGGGGCTTTAGGAAGCATCACTACAGACAAAGCTAGTGGAAGTGATGGAATCCCAGCTGAACTATTTCAAATCCTCAAAGATGATGCTGTGAAAGTGTTGCACTCAATATGCCAGCAAATATGGAGAACTCAGCAGTGGCCACAGGACTGGAAAAGGTCAGTTTTCATTCCAATCCCAAAGGAAGGCAATGCCAAAGAATGTTCAAACTATTGCATAATTGCACGTATCTCAGATGCTAGCAAAGTAATGCTCAAAGTTCTCCAAGCGAGGCTTCAACAGACTGGTTCCAAATTGGGAAAGGAGTATGTCAAGGCTGTATATTGTCACCCTGCTTATTTAACTTATATGCAGAGTACATCATGCACAATGCTGGGCTGGATGAAGCATAAGCTGGAATCAAGATTGCCAGGAGAAATATCAATAACCTCAGATGTGGAGATGACACCACCCTTATGGCAGAAAGCAAAGAGGAACCAAAGAGCTTCCTGGTGAAAGTGAAAGAGGACAGTGAAAAAGCTGGCTTAAAACTCAATGTTCAAAAAACGAAGATCACGGCATCTGGTCCCATCACTTCATGGCAAATAGATGGGGAAACAATGGAAACAGTGAGAGACTTTATTTTCTTGGGCTCCAAAATCACTGCAGATGGTGACAGCAGCCATGAAATTAAAAGACGCTTACTCCTTGGAAGGAAAGCTATGACCAACCTAGACAGCATATTAAAAAGCAGAGATGTTACTTTGCCAACAAAGGTCCGTCTAGTCAAGGCTATGGTTTTTCCAGTGGTCATGTATGGATGTGAGAGTTGGGCTATAAAGAAAACTGAGTGCTGAAGAATTGATGCTTTTGAACTATGGTGTTGGAGAAGACTCTTGAGAGTCTCTTGGACAGCAAGGAGATCAAGCCAGTCAATCCTAAAGAAAAATCAATCCTGAATTGGATTGATTGGAAGGACTGATGCTGAAGCTGAAGCTCCAATACTTTAGCCACCTGATTCTAAGGGCTGACTCATTAGAAAAGACCCTGATGCTGGGAAAGATTGAAGGTGGGAGAAGGGGAAGACAGAGGATGAGATAGTTGGATGGCATCACCGACCTGATTGACATGAGTTTGAGCAAGCTCTGGAAGTTGGAGATAGACAGGGAGGCCTGGCGTGCTGCAGTCCATGGAGTTGCAAAGAGTCAGACACAACTGAGTGACTTAACTGAACTGAAGATGATTATACTTAATTTATAACTTTATATGATTGAACCTAAAAACATAAAAAATTGTCTTTTGGATCGGAGGAATATAAAGATGTTTTTGAGGAGAGCCATAGTAACCAAGTTTACACCGTACCTCAATATTGGGCTGAAAAGTGAATACATTCAGTCAGGTGGCTCTACCAGTTACTTGAGTATGTTTTCAGAATGATTGGTATTTTTGCATAAATTTAGGTAAAATAACCCCTAAAAATTGAAAAATAAGACATGTCAAGAAAATTGATAAGAATTAGAGTTTTTGACTTGTTTAGTCACTAAGTCATATCCAACTCTTTGCAACCCCATGGACTGCATGCAGCATGCCATCTCCTCTGTCCTCCACTATCTCCCAAACTTTTCTCTAATTCATGTCCATTGAGTTGGTGATGCTATCTAACCATTTCATCCTCTGCCAGCCCCTTCTCCTTTTGCCTTCAATCTTTCCCCAGCATCAGGGTCTTTTCCAATGAGTCAGCTCTTTGCATCAGGGCCACAGTATTGCAGCTTCAGCTTCAGCATGAGTCCTTTGAATGAATTTTCAGGATTGATTTCCTTTAGGATTGACTGGTTTGATCTTGCTGTCCAAGGAACTCTCCAGCTGTTCAGAGTCTTCTCCACCAACACAGTTCAAAGGCATCAATTCTTCAGCATTCAGCCTTTTTGATGGTTCAACTCTTGTATCCGTACATGACTACTGGCAAAACCATAGCTTTAACTATAGGGACCCTTGTTGGCAAAGTGATGTCTCTGCTTTTTAATATGCTGTCTAGATTTGTCATTGCTTTCCTTCCAAGGAACAAGGGTGCTTTAATTTCATGGCTGCAGTCACATCCATGGTGATTTTGGAGCCCAAGAAAATAAAATCTGTCACTTCTTCCACTTTTTCCCCTTCTGTTTACAATGAAGTGATGAGACCAGATGCCATGATCTTAGTTTTCTGAATGTTGAGTTTTAAGACAGCTTTTTCATTCTCCTCTTTCACCATCAAGAAGCTCTTTAGTTCTTCTTCACTTTTTGCCATTAGAATGGTATCATCTGCATGTCTGAGGATGTTGATATTTCTCCTGGCAGTCTTGATTCCAGCTTGTGATTCATCCAGCTTTAGGCTTCAGTTCAGTTCAGTTCAGTTCAGTCGGTCAGTCGTGTCTGACTCTTTGCAACCCCATGAACCGCAGCACGCCAGGCCTCCCTGTCTGTCACTAACTGCCGGAGTCTAGGCTTAGGAAAACCTATAATGTAGTGTAATATGAAAATTAGCCTTCAGATGTTATCTTTTACTATCTCTACTGAACACGATGAAGGACTTAGATTTCAGCATGAAGGTTAGTGACAAAAAGATTGTGGTGGTGATGGTGGTGATGGTTATTAATATGGGAGAGTTTGCCTCAATGGAGGCTATCTCTTCTTTAAACCTTTAAGGGAGAAATCATCTTAAGAGTCTGTGATTCCAGGTTATTTTTTTTTACCATATATTTGTTGGGGTTTGGTGCTTTTTTGTCACTCAATAGTCTGGCAGATATCACACACATGCCTTTGTCATTAATTATTGTTTGAGTATGCTGACAGAACCCAGAAATAGTGAAATCATTAAATGGAAGAATCCAGGTATTCAAGATGCTGTCTAATTGGAGTCTACAAGATGTGAAAGGACTTTTCAGACTATTTAAAAATTAAGTTTGCCTGAATTCTTCTAAATGATTTTGCAGATTTCTATAATAAATGTAGCAAACATTTCTCTAATGGGATATAAATAATCAAACTCTGTTGCACTGTAGAGTAATATTATAAAGCACTTAACTAATCAGATTGTGAGAGTTGCTCAAAATTCCTAACCATGTAATTTTTGCATAGAGAGAGGGTGCTTCATGCTGTGCAATTAACTGGTTTTATTAACTATAAATTTGGTCGTTTCTTGCTGGCCTGATGGCCTAGTGAGAATTAGATCTTGGTTCTTGACTTGATCTTGCCCAGTTGAGTGTCAGGAAGGCTTGGAAATCTTACAGTGGAGGTAGTGGCTGAGGCCCTAAGGGGCGTTGATGAAGAGTTGTTTCTCACGTTTCTGTAACTAACTAGAGAGTTTTGGTATTTTTTTAGGTCTATTATAATTTTAAGATGTTCTATAAACTAACATCCCATTCTGTATTCAAATTAGGTTTGTAAAGTAAATTGGGAGGGTTTAGTGATTATAAACAGAACTTTGACATAAGACAATCTGTGTTAAAAACATGGCTTTGCCATTTTTTGTGCTCTTAGGCAAGTTTTAAAATTTCTCTGCAATAGTAGAAGGGTCTGACTCCTGATTTGCTTTGAGGCTTTAAAAGATCAGTCTACCAATTGCATATATCATCACCAGACAGAATGATGTTTGCATTACTCACCTTTCTGAAATTTGGTTATTTTCATCAGGTTCTTTAACTACCCCTTCCATTTCTTCCTTTAATTTCTTCATAGTACATATATTTAAAATACAGATAAATAAATACCTTTGCTCAAAAAAAGCATGCAAGTGTTTTAGAATTATATTTATATATATTTTGGTTCTCTAGATTAATCTGGGCTTCCCTGGTAGCTCAGACAGTAAAGAATTCACCTACAATGCGGGAGACCTGGGTTTAATCCCTGGATTGGGAAGATCCTCTGGAGGAGGGCATGGCAACCCACCCCAGTATTCTGGCCTGGAGAACTCCATGGACAGAAGAGCCTGGTGGGCTTTGATTAATCTAAGCCATTAAATAACATTAGCAAATATGTTCACAGCAAATATAAAACACTTCAGAATAAAAAAGCAAGATCACAAAATGAAATAAAAACAAATGGATGGTAACTTCCCTGTTGGTCCAGAGATTAGGAATTCTCCTGCCAGTGCAGGGGACATGGGTTCGATCCCTGGCCCAGGAAGAATCCCACATGCCGTGGAGCAACTAAGCCCGTGAGCCACAACTACTGACCCCACAAGCCTAGAGCCTGTGCTCCGCAACAAGAGAAGCCACTGCAACGGAAATCCATGCACCACAGCTAAAGAGTAGCCGCTGTTCACCGCAGTAGAGAAGCCCACACACAGCAATGAAGACCCAGTACAGCCAAAATACAAACAGAGGGGCTTCTGTAGTTGTTGAGTGGCTAAGATTCCCAACGCAGAGGGCCCAGTTTTGATCCCTGGTCAGGGAATGAGGTCCCCACATGCCGCAACTAAGACCGGGAGCAGCCAAATAAATAAAATATTTTGACAAAATATTAGAAGACTAATATAAAATATTATTTTTAAAGCTGTCTATATGAATTGTTTGGCACAGTAGACACTCAGTGTGTACTAGCTGTTTTTGTACAGAAGTCTGCAAACTGGAATCTCTTTGAGCAAAGGCAGCTTTTGATAAAAAAAGTATTTAGATGAAAGGACTCATATTTTTATTGTATTTTTTTAAAGGGGGTGGGTAAAGAATCCACCTGCAATACAGGAAATGCAGGAGATGTGGGTTCCATACCTGGGTGGGGAAGATCACCTGGAAGAGGGCATGGGAACCCACTCCAGCATTCTTGCCAGGAGAATCCCATGGACAGAAGAGCCTGGGGCGTAGAGTCCATCGGGTCACACAAAAAATCAGACACAACTGAGCAACTGAGCACAACACAGCACACATAAACGTGGAAAGTCAAAAATGATAAATACATGAAGCTAACTAATACAAGCCGATTATGAAAGTGGAATCCAACGTGGAAGAAATCTGATCTCTGCTCATAAGCTTGACTTGACTCTGAATGATAAACTGGTTAAAAAGGAAAAGGAAGACCTTCCGAGAAAGAAATTAGCATTGGTTAAATACCTGGAATTTCTAGACACTAGGGTAGGATTTCTGTTCTCCCTTAAGGAGACTGGAACCCAGAGAGGTTAAATCGCTTCCCCTAAGTCACCCAGCTTATAGGAGGCATAGCCAAGACTCCTGCCTCCAGCCTGTTTGACTCCAGAGGGTATCCTGATACACCACAGTTAATGACCCCAGTTCAGTTGATCACATATCTATTGCGGATCCACTCTGAGTAAAGCAACTGTTAGAAATACATCAAGTTAGGTGTATTTTTTTTGTTTGTTTGTTTTTTATAGAAATGGATAGAAATTTAAAGCATGAAGGAATCTGGAAGATAATTTTGTCCAGCAAAAAATAATTTTCTAGGAGGAAACAAGGTTCAGAGTAACCAGGTGGCTCCAGGGCCATCCATCTTGGAATTAGAATTTAAATTTCCACTGACCTAGTTTTGATTACATTATATTGTGTTTTATTATTTTTTTAAAAGCCTAACCCTTCATTAATTCATACTTCAAGTCTTATTCAAGTGCTTTCTTTGGGGAGGTTTTCTGTGTAATTTTAGCCCCAAGTGATCTCTTTGACCAAGTTATATAAGTTGTTTAGTGGAAAATTGAGTTCTTGAATGTGCTTTTGTTATCCAAACTGAATACAGGTTTACAATATATCTGACTTTTTCATGTCATCACAGTGACCTTCTGTTGTTGAGCATGAAGAATCTAAAATCTCTCAGTCTTTTATACCTTGGGATATCTCTTACATCCCTGTCCTTAAATCTTCAGTATTTATTTCATTCAGTTTTAGCCAGCCTTCCATCCTGCCAGGTTAGTCTGTCCTTAGTTGGGTATATACTTAACTGGAGAGCAGCCTGATCCCTGGAATGGAGCCCAGGCAGCTGTCCTGGTAGCTGCACATGGTAAGTCTCCTGCAACCCACCAGGAAAACCATTGAGCAATAAAGACTTCCCAGCACCAGTGATGTTTATAATGCATCCCGCATGACTCCATCTCGGCTGTTCATGAAGACTGAGCAGAATGACTAGTTTATTTTTCCTTCTTAGTGTTTCTAGCCATTTTTCTTCCAAAGAAACGTCTTCATGACATCATACGTCATGAGGAATATAGGCTGTATTATATTATGGAACCTGAATTCAGTTCGTTTATCCTTCTTTATTTCCCTGAATACCTAAAGGACAGCATTTGAAAGAAAACCTACAGAGCTGAGAGATTTGCTGCTTGTCATGTGCCTGTGTTATTAAATGGGTCTCATTAAGCCTAAAAGTGACTCAAAGAGCATGACCTGGGTAGGACTCTGGTGATTCAATACAGAATTGAAAATCATCCTTGCCTATTTTTAATGTTATTCTATAGCACTGAGTTTTTAGAAGTGGGAGCTGGTTTTCCATCTTGTGAGAATCAAGTTTTTATTTTAGGAAAATGCCCCTAAAATAGTATTCTTGGAGTAAAAATGTAATGAAGTAAACAGCTTTTTTTTTTTTTGACACTGGTTCTTGTGATCTGACACGTGTATATCTTCTGATTACTTAGAGAGTGCATTCTGCCTCAATTATCTTTATAATCAGAGCCTGAAACAGAAGAGAATGTCTACCTACTTCTTGCCTGAAAAAGCAAGATGTTTTGACCTTATACACTACTGTTTTAGGGTTTGGGGGTTTTTTTTGGCTGCACTGAGTCCTCATTGTGCCATGGGCTTTCTCTTGTGGTGTGAGGGCTTCTCACTGTGGTGGTTTTTCTTGTTGCAGAGCACAGGCTCTAGAGCTCGGGTCAGTAATTGTGGTTCACAGACTTAGTTGTTCCATGGCTTGTGGGATCTTCCCAGACCAGGGATCAAACCTGGGTCCCCTGCATTGGCTGGAGATTTCTTAACCACTGGTCCACGAGAGAAGTCCCTGTTTTTGGAGTTTTTAAATCAAGTATTTCCCCTTGTGCCTTAACATTCTGCTGCTAAGTGCAATAGCTCTGAGCTCTGTGGGGATACTGATAAGAGGTATGCTGAACTGAGAAGACCAAGGGCATTGTCTTTTCAAACCCATCCTGTTCTTTAGAAGGCTGGTTCAGTTGTAGAGTTTTGTGATGTTGGCCCAAGCCTAGGAAGAGGGCTGTCTTAGTCCACTCAGGATGCTGTAACAGAATACTGCAGATAGGATGACTTATAAACAACAAACACACTCATAAGTTCTGGAGGTTGGGAAGTCCGAGATCAAGTTGTTAGCAGAGTCAATGTCTGGTGAGAACCTACTTCCTGATTCACAGCTGGCCATCTTCGTGCGGTGTCCTCATTGTGCAGAAGGAGGGGGCGAGGGAGCTCTTTTATAAGGGTGCTGATTCCATTCATGAGGCTCTACCCTCATCATCTTTTACAGGTCCCACCTCCTTATACCATCACTTTGGGGGTCAGGTTTCAACATATGGATTTTAGGGGAACACATTCAGCCTATGCAGAAAGCGTGTGTGAAATGGAGCCCCACTACTAAGAATCAGGGCTCCATTTTTCAATGTGTGGTAGAGGAGTGTCTGCTACAGTGGGTATGGTGTGGGGAAGGTGTGGACTCGATAAGAAGCTGGCTTACTTGCAGAGGTGATTTGGAAATATAAATGGTACAATGCATTGGGTAGAAAGCTGGAAGCAGAAGGTTTAAGATTAAGCAAGCTTCTCCATTCTATATCTGAAAAAGTTCAATAAGGGCATGCTTGGAGAATAGACAAGCAAGGAAGGGCTCTCAAGAAATTTTGCCCATTTGATTGTCATGGACTGCAAGAGGCAACTTGTAGCTATCCAAGGCTTTATCCTGAAAGCTCACATCATCAAAGGGCTCGTGAACACAAATTTCAATGTGGCTTCTACTGTAGTTGTATAATTGATTGACTGGCATTCTTATGAAATAATAGCCTGAAGTAACCCTTATGCATGTAAAAGAACAGAATGAATATTGAAGCAAATCCACACCCACAGGCATTTTACTCTTCTCACTGCCCTGTTCAGAGTAAACATTTACCTTACATGAACTCTTACCACGGCAGTTATTTAAACACACTTAATATCATTATTGTCAAATACTATTTGTTCATCCACCCTTCAAATGCTGTTGAGCTTCTGCTGTGTAAAGCATGTGATCTTTCGCCCTCGTGTGGTTTTATACTAGACAAGATGCAAGACAAGCAAGGCTTCTCTGAAGAGCAGAGGGCTACGAGAACAAATGTCAGAAGGGAGAGGAAGACCATTTAATAAAACACTGAATCAGAGTCTGAGTAGGTATACTCAGTGTCCAGACTTTTGTCTCACGGCCTCTCAGAGTTTATGGACTTCTTCAGCAATAACCCAGGAGATGTTTGTTCTGGTTGCATGTCAGGAGAAACTCATAGCTCAGAGATTAACTAAACTAGTCCGTATATACCTAGGGTAGTTCTGGGGAGGTAAGTAAAGAATTTTACCTCTTTCTGATCCAATCCTAGGGAAAATAAAAATTTCCATGCAAAACAATATTTTAAATGTTATATTTATATGCTCTAGTCATACATATTATGGATAGCATGCATGTACTGTTTTTTCCAATTAAAAATTATAGAGGCTATTGTAAAGAATTTGGGAAATATGTGGAAATTTTAAATCAGTTATGATTCTTTTTACTACCTAGTGTGTGCTCAATTTCTTCTGTCTGATTCTTTGCAACCGTATGGACTGTAGCCCACTGGGCTCCTCTGTCCATGGAATTCTTTAGGCAAGAATACTGGAGTGGATTGCCATGTCCTCCTGCAAGGGATCTTCCCCACCCAGGGACTGAACCCACGTCTCCTGCATTGCAGGCAGATTCTTTACCCACTGAGCCACCTGAGAAGCCCTTTGCTACCTAAAGATAAACACAAATAATATATTTTATTTCCTCCCCATCTCCTTCCTTTTATGTGTAATTTTAATTTTTTTTTTAAATGTGGGCCCTTAACTTCTTAAATTTGAGGGAATGGCTATTCCCCTTTAAATTATTGGGGAATGGCTACGCACTCCAGTATTCTTGCCTGGAGAATCCCATGGACAGAGGAGCCTGGCCGGCTACATAGTCCATGGGGTCGCAAAGAGTCAGACATGACTGAGTGACTAATACTTTCACTTTCCGTATTCTCTAAGTACATCCATGTTTCTGCAAATGACAATATTTTGTTCTTTTTATGGCTGAGTAATATTCCATTGTAGTTACGTACCAAATCTTCTTGGTTTTAATAGTATAAAAAATATTTAAATATTTTGGCACAATAGAGCATTACTTTAGCCTTCATTGTTATTATGTTTCCTTTTTAACATAAAACTGAACTTTTTCAAGCCACTAATCCATTATTTTGATGTGTAAGTCATTTGCTAGAGTATCCCAGAATTTAAATCTGGAAAACAATGGGAAAACAACAACTGAAGGAAAAATTATTTGCTGCACACTTACTTCAGCAATTTCCATTAATGAACTATTGACAAGCAGGTGCCTATAGAGGCAAATCTCTATAATACATCCACTTGTATTCAGATACCAGCTACTATAAGCACAGGCTTTCATAATTCAATCAATCCCAGGTATTTCTGTTGGAGCGTGTTTGAATTGCTAACAGGTATCATGATTTCCATTTATTGCAAATATCACTTATTTATTTAATCTATCTCTACTTATTATTAGCCCCTTTCCATGAAACTCGTACAACATTCTAAAGTAGCATGTTGTTTTCGAGATGTTAAGTCAAATTCTTAGTTTATTAAATTGGAACCTAAAGCCTTATTCCATAAAAATATCTTTTGCTTGCAAATCATACTGCAAGAGTTTTTCATAACTGTAAAAAATTAAAACATGAGCACAACAAAGGAATACAAGATAATAGTTGTTCTGTTATTAACATATACCTACTCAAGACCATTTAGACATGCTTACCAATACCTGAAAAGATAAATTATCTCTCCAAGATATAATTTGTTAGTATCTTAAATGTAAGCATGAAAGCTAGCTGAAACACTGAAAATTCCATGTCATGCTGAATTATAAAATCATTGTCCAAGGATTCAGAATATTCTTGTATTTATTCTTATTGATGAAAACATTTTTAATGGCTTCGAGATTTAGATGTTCTGAAGAATATATCAAAATGTGCCAAAGGATAACACTCCCTGATTTTGACCAATACTGGTTCCAACATTAATGCGTCCTCACGTTGAACTCTCATGCTTTACTCACAAAGAGTTGATCTGCCAGTGAAAAACAGAGGGCTTATGATTTCCAAACTTCACATGAACTCTATTTTTACAACAAAGGTCATTTATGCTGATTTAGAATTAGAGTTGCCATATGGATGAATAATTGTATTTATTGTCCAATTAGTGTATTTTCTTTCTACTTGGAAAACTAAATTATGAGAACGTTGTTTGATGAATACAGAATCTCTACACACAGTGAACACTCAGTAATTGTTAAGGAATTATTTCTATAGCCCCCTTCAACACTTACTAAAACAAATTGTCAAATCAGCCTTGATAAAATGTATGTCTCATCCAGTCACTGATAACGCTCCTTTCTCTTGTTCCCATATTGACCCTGTGTCAACCCATAACCTCTGTTTTCTGTCTAGTCAAACTACCTTCAAAGCAAGTTTCACACATTTTTAATGAAAAATCATCCCCTACTGGGTGTCCCAGGTGGTGCTAGTAGTAAAGAACCTGCCTGCCAGTGCGGGAGACATAAAGACATAGGTTCAATTCCTGGGTCGGGAAGATCCTCTGGAGGAGGGCATGGCAACCAAGTCCAGTATTCTTGCCTGAAGAATCCCATGGACAGAGGAGTAAGAATACTGGAATGGGTAGCCATTCCCTTTTCCAGGGGATCTTCCCAGGCTAGGGATCAAACCCAGGTCTCCTGAATTGCAGGCAGACTCTTTATTGTCTGAGCCAATTTTGTCATAACTGTTCTTCCAACCAATAGAAATTTAGTCGTGTTGCAGTCTGCCAGTGGGGATACTATGCAGAAAAAAAAAATCTGTTTGACTTTAAGGAAGAAGGCTTTTACTTAAATATGGCATCTCCCCTCTTGAATCATCCCCCTCTGCCGTCAGTCATGTTGGCTTTCTAGTAAGCACTTCTGCTGCTGCCAGTTCAACCCCATTTCTTTAAAAAATTTTTCAGAAACTTTCAATATGAATTCTTAATCTATCAAGAAGACTGCCAAAGACAGTTTTATTAGTATCACATGCTTGTTGAACACATACACATCTTTGTAAAGTATGTAAAAGAAAATTGAATATAAAATCTATTTTATGAGACTTTCATAAACGTGAAATTTTATGCAATTTTGTGTTTTATTTTTGTATAGGCAGAAATACTCAGCGTCCTCAGTCACAGAAACATCATCCAGTTTTATGGAGTAATTCTCGAACCTCCCAACTATGGTATTGTCACAGGTAGGAACTCCATTTGACTTTTTTCTTTCCCCATTTACCTGGCTTTAGATTCTTTAATATGCTCAAATGCTTAATATTACGTTCTGACATGAATTTTGTGCGACTGTCAGATGTCACTTTTGTTGCTATAAAGCATTAATAAAACTGATTATATCAATATAATTAAGAATGGTGTTTCCACTTCTACCCATGTTTAATTGTGCTAATTATATCTGTGTAAATGCTATTTAAATGCACTCACAGCTGCAATACCAATATTTAAAGGTGCCGTTTAACTAAAATTTCATTTAATTAGTTGAAATGAGCGATGTTTTTTGTAACTCTGTGACCTTTTACAAATTAAGATTTCTTGAGCTACTCATGTTGTAATTCTTCACAAGGCATTTTAATTCCATTAGAGCATTCTTTCTTCAAGGTCTCTGATGTGAGAATAATATTTTTCAGGTTTGGTCCTCTGGGTTAGTAATGACCTTGATCTAAATTATCGCATAATATGGAACAGCCATTTATAACTGATGGAAATACCCTTTCCAAAATCGAGCACACAGAAAATTTTGCCATATAAAAATACAGAAAGGCAAAAAAAAAAAAAAAAAAATACAGAAAGGCACCTATTTATATTACTTTATACTTTGGCCACCTCATGCGAAGACTTGGCTCATTGGAAAAGACTCTGATGCTGGGAGGGATTGGGGGCAGGAGGAGAAGGGGATGACAGAGGATGAGATGGCTGGATGGCATCACCGACTCGATGGACGTGAGTTTGAGTGAACTCCGGGAGTTGGTGATGGACCGGGAGGCCTGGCGTGCTGCTGTTCAGGGGTTCGCAAAGAGTCAGACACGACTGAGCAACTGAACTGAACTGAACTGATACTCATAGTTGTATAATCCAATAAACAGCTTCAGGTCTATGATAAGTATAGTGTTCAATTTTACAATACATAACTTTGACCCAAGTTCTTTATCATGGCAGTTCTTTGACCAAAATAAAACAAACATGAAAACCTTAAAAGATCAGCCAGCCCTCTTTTCTTCTACTGTAGTGGTAAGAACTTGGATTGTCTTTATATACTGTCTTAAAATAACAACAAAATACCCCCAATAAAAAGGAGTGGATTAGATACTTCCTTATAAATTATGTTATCTAATACTTAGAATAACCTATTTCACATAAGAAACTGAAACTCTAACTTAGGTACTTTTCCAAGATTACCCAACTAATGGTAGAACCACAGTGGTGTAAATTTCTCAATTGATTTTATACAGAATCTCCTCTTCTTATACGTAAGCTAGGTTCTGGAAGGCTATGAGCACACTTTAGATCCAATAGATGTGGAAGATTGAATGTACTGCTCCATTTTATGTAAGAGACTTGAGTATCCTCAACCAACCCCCCGCAGATAACTGAAGGATAGTAGTACATATGCAACTGAGTCAAGTGTGGAAGGTCAAATGGATTGGGAATGATAGCACTTGCCTTGCCTCTTGAAATGAACACTAGTATGGCAGACTCGTAAGTAAGTAAGGCAGGCACGAAAACTTGATCACCCAATCCAGCTACCTCCCTCTTTTTAGAACCTCATTGTCTTTCTCAGATGTTGGAGTCCTGACGGGGAAACCTTGACTAGCTTGTACCTATTCCATCTTGAGTGTACTTGTTAATAAAAAAGGTTGTTGCATCAGGCAGCTGTTGTCACTCATACTGAGGACTCAAAAGAATAATTTAGCAGAGTGATGGAATGGAATGGGCACCAGAATAGGAATTGAGAGATGAAATTTTGTCTTGATTCTGCCAAAGCTCCATAGATGGGTTCCTGATGATCTATGTCTCAGTTTTCTCTTCGTGAGTGAAGGGACTAGAATTGATTATTTCTGGGTGAGAGTGTGTATACGTGCACCCGTGCATGTGTGTTTGCCAAAATTAACCACAGAGACGATTTTCTAAAACCTGCTTGTAAGACTTAGCACAGAGTCCAAGAGGTAGCTGCCATTTTATTTCCCTTGGAAGGGAAGTGAACATCTTTTTCCCAGATCTACAAAATAATGGGATGACTAGAATCTCCAAAGTCAAAAGAAAAGGTACAATAGAGGATCATCTTTGATTTTTGGAAACGTCTTAATTCTGTACTACCAATCAAGCAATAAGCATGAACTGGAGTAACTATAGTAGTTTCAAACAAGATAAACTTAAGAAATATTACTAGAAATAAATTGAGTCATTCATAATGATAAAAAGAATCAATACATCAGGAAGATATAGCAGTTGTAAATGTATACACAGTTAACAATAGGTCCTCAAAGTACATGAAGCAAAAACTGACTGTAAAAGAGAACCAGTCAGTTCAACAAAGGGGTTTCAGTATCCCCATTCTCAGTAATTGATAGAACAACTAGAAAGAAAATCAGCAAGGATATAGAAGACTTGACAAACACTCTCAACCAGCTCTACACACCACCCAACAAAGAATGCATATTCTTCTCAAGGGCATATTCTTTAGCATGCATGATAAGTTAAATCATGAAATAAATCTTAATACATCAAAAAGAATTGAATAAAATGGAAGCCCAGTTCAAGTTCAATGCATGAAGCAGGGCACCCAATGCCAGTGCTTTGTGACAACCTGGGCGGATGGGGTGGAGGGAGGTGGGAGGCAGGTTCAGGATAGGGGGACACACGTATACCTATGGCCGATTCATGTTAATGCATGGCAAAAGCCATCACAATATTGTAAAGTAATTATCCTCCAATTATAATAAAGGATTGAAGAGTTCTTTAATCACAATAGAATTAAAAAAATCAATGCAAGAAAGAAACCTGGAAAATTCCCAAATGTTTGGAAATTACACAACACGTTTCTAAACAGTCAATGAGTCAAGAAACCACAATGGATTTTTAAATATTTTTGACAGAGAGGAAATGAAAATGCAGCATATCAATATTATAGGTGGAAGACAAAGTAATACTTAGGAGGGAATTTATAAGCATATTAAAAAGCAGAGACATCACTTTGCTGACAAAGGTCTGTATAGTCAAAGCTATGGTTTTTCCAGCAGTCACATACAGATATGAGAGTTGGACCATAAAGAAGACTGAGCGCTGAAGAATTGATGCTTTTGAACTGTGGTGTTGGAGAAGACTCTTGAGAGTCCCTCGGACAACAAGGAGATCAAACCAGTACCCTAAAGGAAATCAGCCCTGAATATTCATTGGAAGGACTGATGCTGAAGCTGAGCCTCCAGTACTTTGGCCGCCTGATGCGAAGAGCTGACTCACTAAAGACCGTGATGCTGAGGAAGATCGAGAGCAGGAGGAAAAGGGGACGACAGAGGATGAGATGGTTGGATGGCATCATTGACTCAATGGACATGAGTATAAGCAAACTCTGGGCAATGATGAAAGCCAGGGAAGCCTGGCGTGCTGTAGTCTATGGAGTTGCAAAGAGTTGGACACAACTGAGCGACTAAACAACAACACATCTATGTTTCATTTAAAAAGAAGGTCTGAAATTGATCATTAAGCTTTAACCTTAACAAACTACAAAAAGAACAAAATTAGCCCAAAGCAAGGCAATGAAAGGAAATAATAAGGATTAGAGCAGAATAGAACAACATAGAAAACAGAAAAATAATAGAGAGAATCCATGAAACTAAAATCTTGGTCTTTGTAAAGCTCAGTAAAACTGACAAACCTTTAGCTGGACTGACCAACAAAAAAGAAAATACAAATTGGCAAACTCAGAAATGAAGATAGCATTATGGTCCCAACAGAAATTTAAAAGGATTATAAGGGAATATTATGACCAACTTTATGGCAACAAATTAGACAATTTAGATGCAATGAAAAAATCTTTAAAAATATAAAAATTTTCAAAACTGACTCAAGAAGAAACAAAAAAATCTGACCAAAACTATAAGTAAAGAAATTTGAATTCATAATTTAAAATATTTCCATAATGAATTTCCAAAACCAGGTGATTTCACTGATGAAGTCTATATGAAATGTAACACCAGTCCTTCCCATACTGTTTCTGAAAATAGAAGGAACATTTGCCAGTTCATTCTATATAGCCAGCATTATCCTAATAGCAAAGCCAGACAGAACCATAATAAGAAAACTACAGACCACCATCCCTCCTGAATATAGATGCAAAAATCCTTGACTAAAAAAAAAAAAATCCTTCACTGCATATTAGCAAACTGAATCCATCCGCCAATAAAAAGGATTATACATTACAACCAGATGGGATCTATCCCAGAAATGCAAGGTTGATTTAACATCTGAAATCAATTAATGTAAAACACCATAATAGAATAAAAGACAAAAACCAATTTGACATTCTACAATACCCATTTATAATAAGAAATCTCAGCAGGCTAAAAATAGAAGGGAATTTTCTCCACCTGATAAATAACATCTAGAAAAGGAACCATGCAAATATCTATCAATCCAGTGAATGAAAAAAGTGAATGTGATAGATCAATGCAATGAAATACTATTCAGGAATAAAAAGGAGTGAAGTACTGACACACGCTGCAACCAAAAGAGTCTTGCAAACATTATATGAAGAGAAAGAAGTCAGACATAAAGGCCATATACTGTTTCATTCCATTATGTGGAATGTCTAGAAAAGGCACATTTGAGAGTGAGAAAAGATAAATCACAGGGCTGGGGCTGACAGTGGTGAGTAACTGTAAGTGGGCAGAAGGGACTTGTTTGGGGTCGTGAAAAGGTTAAAATTGGGTAGTGGTGGTTATTGCACAAATCTGTAAGTTTCCTAGAAATCAAATTGTACACATATGGTGGGTGAATTTTATGATATGTAATTTATATCTCAAAACCATTTTTAAAGGAATTTTCTCACTTTCTTGGCCTTTTGTAAAGCTTAAAATTTGAGGACTCATCTAAATCCTGATGCAACAAATATTGATTTCTTTACATTGTCACATAAACCCTCTGACTTATGTGTTTAACCTTATTTATCTCCTAAGAATAACAATTTTTTGAAATACCTATATTCCTGCCTGCCTTTGTTTCAAATGCATTCTTGCAACACCTTTGTGTTTCTGAATTCCATCCAAATGGCTTTAGATTTCATCACCAGCTGAAGATATTATCCATTCTATCCATTCTGTTAGTGGTCTTGTCTTTGACAGATTTCTTTCCAGGATGACATTAATTTTGAGAAACCACAGCATAGAACAGTTTTTTTCTTATAAGTTTTAATGTCTTTTGTTAAATTCTTTAACACATTTTCTCAATGAAACCATGCAGTCTTATTTGTGAATTGTGTCTTGGTTTTAATTCTATGCTTATCTTTCCTTTGAAAACAGAATATGCTTCTCTGGGATCACTCTATGATTACATTAACAGTAACAGAAGTGAAGAAATGGACATGGATCACATTATGACCTGGGCCACTGATGTAGCCAAAGGTAATGTTTCATGTATTCTACAGCATAGTTGGAGAGATCCTGACATGGTGACTTAAGTTGGAAGATTTCTTATTCTGTCTTAAGATTTTTTTTTTTTTTTTTTCAGACAAAAGTAGCAAGAATTCTGCAGCTTACTGTACACATAATATTTTAGGCCATTGCCTTTCCACTGCTGCATTGCTTTTTTCTCTTTCCTTTCTTTACTTCTTTACCAAAAACCAAGTTTCAACAAAATCAGTGGCTCCAAGGCAGATATTTTTGTCCCATTTTCTAACACTGTAATTGACCGGCTTGCTCAATACATTAAATGGAAAGATCATATTTCTGTTATTGTTCTTTAAGTCTCAGACTGCAGTATCCAGAAAACGTGACTTATTGTAGGATTAGTTCTACTTCTTTTGTATATATAATAATATGCTAAAAATAGTAACCACTTGCAAAAAAGTTTTATTTGGCCTTCAGTGCAAAAGCAATTCAGATTTTATTTTATATTTAATGTAAACTTGAAAATCACCCTTGGAAATGGAATATTTTTTAATACACAAAATCCCTAAACAAGGTGCCGAGTTCTTTTTCCCTCATAAATTCCTTCATAGACAAATGCTCTCTAAAGCAATTTAAACTCCATTTATTTTTATCTTTTTTCCATTTTCCTAACTGAATGTTTCTGAGTTTTATTTATAACTGTCAAAGTTGCTTTGGAAACAACTTAATCTAAATAATGAATGCTGATGGTTACATTTGTATTCTAGCAACCCCTGGAAAGCAAGTGTGTCCAAATTTTACTGGGGCAATTAGCTCTTTTGCATTTTGCTAATCCAATCTCTACAAGTATCTCTTTACAAAGCAAATAAAAGGATATTTAGTACTCAATAAGGAAAGCAACTCATACTTTGCTTTCACTGGAAAGTCACACAGAGACTTCCAAAAGTAATAGTCTTTCCTTTGGGGAATTATCCTGTTTTAAGTTTCATCAACACCTGCCAAATTCTTCAAATAGAGAAAGTGGAAATTAAAAAAAAAAAAAAAAAAAGTTTCATGCAAAATGCTGCAGCTTGAGTGATACTTCATTACCTTATAAGAATAATAAGCTCTATGTTTAGGATGGTGTACTTAAGGCTTTGGCTGTGTTAATTAACTTAATTGTGTATTCATGCATGAGACATCTCAAATCAGTCTTAAAATTTCTCATTCTTCAAGACATTTTCATGGAACATCATAGCCACTTCTCTGCATATCAGGGGCCACCTGTTTGTAAGCTGGGTAATGTGCTGTTATTGAAAACTGCCTGAAGCATTGTGGAAATACTCTTAGAGAAATGTAAATACATATACAAGCAGTCCTTGACTTAAAGCACTTCACCTTACAGACATTTGCATTTAGGGTGCTCAGCCAATTACACCCATCTTATTACTTAATGGCACTTAAGATGGATAGCAAACAAATCAACTGACACCAGTCGCTTGGCTTCTTGCTGTGCACACTGTTTAGCTTCCCTGGCCCCTAGCCTGTAAACCTCATCCCTCCTGATCCCTTCCCCTGCAACAGTCCCTGTCTGTGGGGCAAGTCTTTTGGCTCCAGATCAGCTCAGTCATTCCTGGGGTTTCTCAAGAGTCCCGGCTGTATCAGAAAGAAAAGGAAGAGAAGGAATAGGACTAAACAGCAAGCTGGAACTAGAGGTGAAAAACTGGGATCAAGAAGATGGGAGGGTCCAAAACTACACAGTAATAGAAATCACTTTTTGGTGGCTGATGAATTAATTTGAAAGGCAAGTTCTAATGTGTTCAGCCTCAGGTGAGAAGTGTGAAGCAGAGAAGACAGTTGTTTACAACTATACAGGTAGTTCTTAATATTTAAAATGGCCTACAAAAAGAAGAAGAAATCAATGCTTTCAGAATGACTTCAACCCTCTCTGATAAAGCTATGTGTGGAACTTGGAGATGACATAGGAAGCCTTGATTTTTGTTGATTCCGTTTTGAATTCAGCTGTGCCCTTCAGTTTGACCATGATTGAAGCCGCTGAAGCAACAAGATGTTGAGAAATCAGAGGATGAATAATTCATTTCAAATAAGAGTTGATTCATGCAGTTTTGAAATAGGCATTGCTTAACATCACTGGAAAGAGAAAACCTTCTCAAAGGCAAAACAGACTCTCTTCTTTCTGGGTAGGAAGAGGGAAGGAGGGCAGACCAGTATATCTGAAATTGCTGCAAGTCAGCCAGCAATGGGTAAAAGGAACAATTAAAGCTAACAAGCCTGGATCCAGTCTCCAAATGGTCATCACTGATTCCAAATCTTCCCAAAGTGACACCTGTGAAATCTTTTTTAGGAAACCCTGAATTTTAAAATTGATAGAGATATTTTTCAGGCCTCCTGTTTTCTTGCAGTAAAAATATGGCAGAATTGTAGATAGCACTATTGAAACACACTAAATAGAATTTTATATGATTGTGATTACAACTGTTCATGTACACTAAATATTCTATAAATGTATACTATATGTTATACACAGATACCAGCGTGCTCAATACAATATGGTACTTCTTCTCACAATATCTACAGTGAGGAAGAAAAGTCCCTATATTCTAAGCTTTTGTGCTTGAGTGTTTTTTTAAGTTATTGTCAGCAAATGTAGAAATGATGTAGCTCTACCTCTAGCAGTAATTAAACAGTTTCTACCTGAAAAATTATTCAGGAATTGGATTCTTAAAGCAAGAGAGAAATAACTATGAAATTCTGTCATAAAAATTATTAAAAGTACCCAAGTTGTAGCTATTGAATTTTCACAGCTTGGAATATGTAGAACTTAATATTAGAAGAAAGATTTCCTTTATTCCAGTTACATTTTATTTAAGATATTTGAATTGCTAATACTTTTGTTGACTCTTCTGTAATAACTTTAAATGGCAAGAGTTTAAATTTTTTGAAATTTTTCTTTGTTCTTTCATGATTCTTCAATATATAATAACTAGAAAGTAGAAAATAATAGATTTTTAAAAATTAGCCCTTATAAAACTGAACTTTTCTATATACTGAATAAAGAACCAAGGCCTCATTATTAAACTGTGTTCAGCAGATAGTTCATTAGCCAAAGGAATGGTTTTGATTGAGGTGAGAGGGCTATTTCTTTGATTGTTTAGAAAAGACAAGAAATAGAGAGGAAATATTTCAGTAGAAAATGTTTTTGTTCTTTATTCTAGATAGACTATATATAAATACAGGGAAGGAACCAAATATTACTAAAGGAGTAACTGTGAAATATGTATCTTTTAAAATATAATTTTTTATTCAAAATAAGAAAACTGCTTAATTTATGTACATACAATTTACTGAAGTAACTTGATTTTCAATATGTTGTAAAGAATTTTAGAGTACATTGAAATATAGATTATCTCAAAGATTTGTCTTTGTAAGAAGAATAAAATATTTTATAACTACTGTGTATTTTTCCATCTGAGGATTACAAAATTCTTTACCAACCATAACTAATGAATTCAAGCAGTCTCCCCATCCCCACCCCACCTCCACTCCCAGGGTCTTACCAGAGTGAATACTGAGAAAATAAATGAGGCTGCCCTGGGTAACTTCAGACATGCAAATGAAAACTGAAATTTGTGGTCAGAACTGTGGTTGATTTAGAAGGCAGTTGGTAGTGGAATACATTAGTCACTTTCACCTTATCATTTCTTTCAGTGGTATCTGTTTTATTTTTGTGCAGACTCCAGAAAATCAAGGTGTCCTATTGGATACTGTGAGAAGCTAACTTTATTCACAATCCAATTCTGACTTATATGACATTAAAGCACATACACTTTCCACAGTATTTAAATTTTCCTAGTGTAGGCATGTCTTGTCCCTGTTTTATCTATCATGGAAGAATAGAGCACATGGATTAAGTTTTTGCTATTAAATCCCTTGTAAAAATATGGAAAGTAATACTGATGTTTAAAATAGAGGTAATACTGATGTAATGTTGAAAATTATATTAACTATATTTCTATTATAATTATATTCATTATATTTCTTTTTGTATGAAAAGGAATGCACTATTTACATATGGAGGCTCCTGTCAAGGTGATTCACAGAGATCTCAAGTCAAGAAATGGTAAAGTAGTCATATGTTTTTATCTCACCTATTATAAAATAACATGCACCTTTGTATAGAAATAAGCATCATGCTTTCCATATCTTTTGTAACCTGCTGTTTGACTCATAGCTAATACCATGAAAATCTTTCCATTATTAATAAATTCAAAATCCTCCCCATTATTTCAAGGGGCTGCATAGAATTCCACTATATAAATAGCACAGAATGTGGACATTTGGGTTTACATTTTTTTTCTATGATAAAAAAAAAAATGTTAAGCTTAATAGTTTTCAGCAAAAATTTTCAACACATCCCTAATTATTTATCTAGAATCATTCTCTAGAAGAGGTATTGCTAGATCCAAGCACACAGTGGTAGTGTATTTCTAACTTCTATTTTTAGATGACTCTCTGTACTAAGCAGTTTTGAGTTTCGTTCTTGTTACTCTTGAATTATTTGGTGTAAATTTTTTATGTCACTCATATTACCTGGAGGAGTGCCCAAAAATGATCAGCAGGGCTTGGAAAGTAAAAGCTTTCTTTTTCTTCTTTCTCTTCTTCTCTGCTTCTTAAAGTTTATTTATGATCCTATATTTTATAATTTGTAGAGTGAGCACTTTTAAATGACTTGCAGGATTAGATGTTACCTTCAAGTAGGAGTGGTAATTGAATGCTTCTTCCATTGCGTCACTTGAAAATTAATGGAGAAAGGCAGTGGTGTTATTTAACTAGCCAGCACTGAGAGCTTGAATCAGAGTTTGCTACTTAAAAAAAAAAAAAAAAAAAAACTTGATACTGATTCATTTGCATGCTTTAATTATTTATTTGTTTTCTAAGCGATTTGTCGTGTTTTCTACGTGATTCTTCTAAAAACAGTTTATTTTTAGAAAATCTTTAAATCATTGCAGTTAAAATGGGTGAATACTAATAGTGTGATCCTTGGAATGAGTAGTCATGGTCAGCAGAGAAAGAGAACTCAGGAGGTTGACCAGCTGTCCAGGACCGGGATGCCTGTGGGGGTGGAGGCGGGGAAGTTGTTGGCAGCTGCCACTCTTTGGCAGTTCAGGTTGGACCACCGCCCCAACCCTGAAGTTGACTCTGGCTCACTGTTCTTGCCCTTTTCTAGGTTTTGTCACTTATCCTTTAGCTTTCCTTAGACGTAAGTTTCTTAGAGCTAAAAACTTTTAACATACATGGGTTAACAGGAACTCGTTGGGCTTCCCAAGTGGCTCAGTGATTAAAAAAACAAAAATCTGCCTGCCATTACGGGAGACACAAGAGACATGGGTTTGATGTGAATGTCCCCGGGAAGAGGAAATGGCAACCCACTCTAGTATTCTTGCCTGGATAATCCCATCGACTGAGGAGCCTGGTGGGCTACAGTCCATGGGATTGCAAAGAGTCAGATACAACTGAGTCACTGAGCATGCATCCATAACAGGAAGTCATTGGGAAAAAAATCTAGAATCTAGTAGGAGGTATCAGAGTTTATAACTTCATATATTTTCAATTCTTGCTCAGAATTTCAATCTAAATAAGTGTTTGATGTCTCTCCTTTTAATATAGTTTATCAGTATATCTTAAATATCCCATGAGATAATGGTTTAATTATTCAAACTGTCTTTATGAAACTAACAATGGAAAATGCATTTTTTGAAATTATAGTGTGTAGTTACTTGATGGTAAAACACATACACATTGAAACAATATAGATCTAACTTTTAACAATTTTGGGAGGCAAGAGAGAACAGTAGGACTTTCATTTTCTAAGTTATATAGTTTTATGATGTTAGATTTTAAATAAATGCTGATCTTATGAAAAGATAGAAGTATTTTTAAAATAACTGAATATAATACTAACAAATATTTGAAAAATGTACAGCTTATTATATATAGTATTAGATTTAACCTCAGGCTATTTCTGTGTATTGGATCATGAAGAGATTATTTTCCCTACTTGTCAAGGTCGTTAGTAACACCTAATAAGTACTGATAATATACCGTGTTCAAGGCATTGTGTGGCTTACCAAGGAAATGCTAGAAACATTCCTTTAGGATTCTGTCCTTGACCTTCTCCCTTCTTACATTTGATTCACCCACTCCCATAAAAGCCCTAATTGACCTTTGCATTGTCAAATAGATCTCAACTTCAAAACTGTGTATCTGCTTACTGAACATACTCACATAGGTATTTTGTATGACCCTAAAATGCACTGTGTCCAAGTTGATCTTTTCATCTTCTCCCTATCCCCTAACAAATTATTCCTGCATTCCCCTTCTCAGTGAGTGACAATACCAGTTGCCTAATCCATAAACAAATTTTTAAAAAGGAGTTACAGTTTGATTGCCGAGTTCCTGTTATAACCATTATGCCACATTGCCTCTATTTTATTTCCTCTTTGAGTCTTCTTCCTCCCCCATAGCCAATTCTCCAAGCCCAGTTGATTCTGCTTCCAGCCTGTTTCTTGACTTGGTCCACTTCTCTCCTGTCCTTGTCATAGACTCAGTGCAGGCATCATCATCTCTCTTGGACTTCACCCTGCCTGCACAGCGATCTCCTTCCTCGCGTTCTGTCCCCCTGGGCACATTTGACCATTTCATTCCTCTGCTTAACATTGTTCACTGGTTTTCCATTTCTCACAAAGGCTCTTCTGGACCTGGCCCATACTTTCCAAAACTGCATACCTCTTCCTCTGCTCCTGACCTTTTTCACAAGCTCACTCTTCTGTTTGGAAAACATGCATTCCTCCCCCACTTCTCCTCTTTCTAGTTAGCTCTGATTTGTTCTTCAAGTCTCAGCATAGCATCATTTCTTCCAAGGAACTTCGACCTCCTTACAATTTGACTTCTTAGACTGCTGTTTGGTCCTATGGCAATCTCCATACCTCTCATCACAGAACTTATCCCACTTTATTATAGGTGTTTGCTTAATTCTGTTTACCACTAGACTGTAAGCTCCACCAGAGCAGAGACAATGCCAGTCTTGCTCACCTTCCTCTGCTAGAACATAGTAAATGGCTTTGCCCACAGCGTATGCTCAACAAATATTTGTTAAATGAATGAATGTATAATGTAAATAGATGAGCATTATCTCCGCCTTCAAGAAAATTACTCTTCAACCAGAGGGAAAAACCATATTTACCATGAAGCAATAATGCTAATGACTTGCTCAGTAGAATGTAGACAGTCTAGTGTCAGAATCCAAGTGAAAATTTGGTTCCCTTGACTGCAACTGATCTATGCCTTTTTTACTAGACAATGCTACACTTAATTTAAAACGGGGTCTTAAAGCCCTTTTAATCAGCACCTCATAGAATTAGTTTTGTATTTTTATTTTAATGTCAGCTCCTTTTTGTAAAATCTTCAGTGTGGTAAATACTTTGATTTCACTGTTCAGAATGCCACATAGAAGATAAAAATAGAAGTTTATGATTTTTTTCGGGATAACTCACACTGGATGATTTTCATAATTTATCTTTTTTTCCCTTTTAGTTGTTATAGCTGCTGATGGGGTGTTGAAGGTAGGACTATTAATTTTTTAATTTTAAGAAATTTGGTTAATTTCAGATGTAGGTTTTATGACTGATGCTTGTTTTATTAGTAAAAAGAAAGTTGATACTCCTTTCTCTTTTCTCAGATCTGCGATTTTGGCGCCTCGCGGTTCCACAACCACACAACACATATGTCCTTGGTTGGAACTTTCCCGTGGATGGCTCCTGAAGTTATCCAGAGTCTCCCTGTGTCTGAAACTTGTGACACATATTCCTATGGTGTGGTGAGTTCATTTCTCATTTCTTGTTGCCAAAGGGCATTAAAAAGCAAACAATGTACCAAAGCAGGGTATAACAGTTTAACATGGTTTTAGAGCAATGATACTGTTCCTGGTAGAGCATCCAGAGCAGTGGCAACAGAGAGAATATTTTCTATTAGAATGTTTACTCTGATCATTTTTGAGTTATTTCATCCTGTGTTGAGAAGAAACCGGTGCCATTTGCAAGGAGCAAATTAGATGGATCCTCAAATAGTATTAGATCTGATGCCCTTCTGCTTTCCTGGGTGGACATATGACTGTAGAATATCTCTGTAAGTCAGTGGGAATGTAGATCCTTTAGAATGGGACTTCACTGTAGTGTGCTGCTCAAAAACCACCCATAGATATGCTAAATGAGTTAATTAACAGGAGATTTTTGAGTGTCAGCCATTAAAGTGATGAGTGAGTTTCTGGAGAATGCAGAAGAAAATGCACTTATTTGGTACATGGCCTTGCCCATGTCTGCTGCAGGTCTCATAGAGTGGCTGTCTGAAACCTGAATCTAAGGTGTCACAGAAGAAGCCTGGCCAAGCAACTTAGTTATAAGAATAGAATACTGTGGGGGTTGGGGGTGGGAGGCTCAAGGAATAAAGACCACAGGAACCAATCAGTGAAGAAGCAGAAGGAGGAGTTGCTAGAGGAAGAGTCTTGAGACGGATCATTCTTAAGGAATAAGTTGTGTCTGAATTAGCAGAGAGGAAGAAGTGGGACAACAGGGGAGTGGAGGGGTAGGAGGGAAGAGTGGGCAGGGCAGCTCTTTGTGGAGGAAAGAATTCATTGGAGCCTTTTTTTGAGGATAAGTTTTTTATCCCTAAAAATGCTGTATATATATATCCTTTACAAAAAGCCCAAAATAGCATTTGGAGGGAATTCCCAGGGAGTTCAGTGGTTAAGATTCTGCACTCCCAATGCAAGGGGCACAGCTTCCATCCCTGGTCATGGAACTAAGATACCACATGCCTGTCGCAGCCAGCAAGGCTTAAAAAAAAGAAGGAAAAAAAAAAATAGTATTTGGAACCCCAGTCTTCATCTCTCATCTCTCGATCATACTGCCTCTCTATATTGTTACTTCTTTGAAGGACATTTTCATAGTAATGGGGGAGAAAGCTGTCTAACTTTAGACCAGATCAACATGCTTCTTCCTCCTGACTTTCTGTGTTTTCAACTAAGGTGATAGCTGATGGTACAGGAGGATACCAACATCGTCAAACCCATTCCTCTTTCTTTAGAGTCAATCAGGCTCTAGGTACTTCCTGCTGGCCTCAGTAAGTTCTGGGCTGGTTTCAGTTCACTAGCTTTTTCTGTCATACTACATCTTATGTATACCAAAAATATCAATTTTATTGGCTATTGAAAAAAATCGTGTCATAAATGAAAATACATGTTTTTGGTGAAAGGCTGGAATTGTAAAGTTTGGAAGACAGTAGTAGCATCAGGCTAAATATCTAATTTTCCTTAATTCTGTGTGTCTCTAAGAATGAAGGCTATAACTTCTTTAAGAAATTAATATCCTTTTCTTTTAAAATTATTATTATTTTATATTGGGGTATAGTTATAACCTATTTTAGACAGTGATCAAATAGTTCGTATCAAAAGAAGAGGAAAAGCCCAGAAGTTCCTGAAGAAATATATTCTAAAGCTGGTCCTGTATGTCAAAAGTTACTACATTCTGGGCTTCCCTGGTGGATCGTTCAGTGGTTAAAAATCTGCTAGTCAAAGCAGGGGACACAGGTTCAATCCCTGCTCTGGGGGGGATTCCACATACAACTAATTCTATGGGGACCTAAGCTCATATATCACAACTACTGAGCCCACACACAGCAACTACTGAAGCCTGAGCACCTAGAGTCCAGGCTCCACAACAAGGGAAGCCTGTGTTCAGCAAAAAAGACCCAGCTCGGCCAAAAATAAATAAATAAATATATTTTTTAAATTACTACATTCTAACCATCCTGCAAATCAACTGCTGGGGAGTATGAAAATGGAGAAATTTGTTGCAATTTAAGACTTTTTGTGAGATTATTTCCTCCTAATGAAGTTAGGTTCCTTCATTTTAAAGTAAAAACCTATTTATTGTGTCAGGCACTGTGCTAGACACCAACTTGCTGCTGCTCCTGCTGCTGCTGCTAAGTCGCTTCAGTCGTGTCCGACTCTGTGAGACCCCATGGACGGCAGCCCATGAGGCTCCCCCGCCCCTGGGATTCTCCAGGCAAGAACGCTGGAGTGAGTGGGTTGCCATTTCCTTCTCCAATGCATGAAAGTGAAAAGTGAAAGTGAAGTTGCCAACTTAGGGCAATTCAAATTTTACTTTGCCTGCTTCTTGGGCCCAGCATTTCATTTTATCCTGTGGAATCAGGAACCGTCAAACTTTTTCTATAAAGGACCAGATAGCAAGGGTCACTTACAGTGTCTCTGCTGCATATTCTTTTGTTTTATACAACCATTTAAAACTGTTAAAAGCACTCAGCTATCTGTAGGGACCATAGTTCTCACTCTTTCCCCTTGCCTATGGATGTAACCATGTATAAATATATTTAGGTGGTTAGAGTTTTTAAGTTACATTGCACATTTATGTGAACTAGAAGACTTTTAAGGCTCATTTTAGCACTCTACAAGTTCTCATGCAGTGCTTTTACTTTTAAAAGTCTCCCCCCACGTCTTAGAATTTTCCTCCCTCTGAAATCTTTGACTGGAAAGACACAACTGTGAGTTCTGTATAGAGTGAACTTTGGGGTTCAGTATTATATCATTTATGAAAGCACACTTCACACTGCCTTTTCCCAAAGCTTTACAATTGCCCAGGACTTTGTTTAAATGTACCCACCTGCTTTTCCTTAGCTGAAATGGAGGTTTGGTTCCAGTGACCAGGAACAAATTCTCTTCCACATAGAAATTACAAAAGATGTGAAGAGATGACTTTGTGGAGCTTAGGGTCTTCGCTGTATCTTTTTATAATCCATTTCACTCATTCCACATTAAATGCCCCCCCCACCACCACCACATTAAATGTAGTTTAAATCAAAACTTCTGAACCTGCAAATGTACAGCTTATTTTATTAAAAATCTTTCCTTTCAAGGAACTGCTCACCACTACTCAGTAGATGGGCCTTGAACCCTTCTCCTTATGAATTAGGTTTTCAGTCTACTTATTTACTGATTCTACTTTTGTTTTGAGAGATTAAAAAGTGAAAGTGTTAGTTGCTCATTCATATCCGACTCTTTGCAACCCCATGGACTGCAGCCCGTCAGGCTCCTCTGTCCATGGGATTCTCCAGGCCAGAATACTGGAGTCGGTTGCCATTTCCTTGTCCAGGGGATCTTCCTGATCCAGGGATCAAACCCGGGTCTCTTGCATTGCAGGCTGATTCCTTACTGTCTGAGCTACCAGGGAAGCCTTGCTGCTGCTGCTAAGTCGCTTCAGTCGTGTCCGACTCTGTGTGACCCCATAGACAGCAGCCTACCAGGCTCCCCCGTCCCATCAAATGCTTAACAACTCTTTCTATCAAGTCATCAATCTTACAGCAAACCTTAGAGCCAGTCACTGAACCTTTCCAGGGTTGCTCTATATTCACAGATCTGGTGTTGCTCTTCTGTACTTGTTTGCTTCAGTCACATGCTTTTGAATATCAGTTCTATATTCCTGTTAGAGTCTTCTTTTAACTGGGTGGGGTGGGGGAGGGTAAGTCTTTTCAGTAAATCTGTTAGTTTTTAAATAGCGGCTGCTCTTTTACTCTCTGAAAGAGAGAGGTTTACTCAGAATGCTGGTTATTCTTACCCCGTGGCTGCATCAGCCGAATTCCATTCAGAAAAGTACACATATGCTAATTTAGTTATAAACAACAAATCAGGATTTTATTTAATCATGACTCCTTCCGTTTTTACTCTCGACAACATTAGTGAAAGGAAAAGTACAGAGCATGCTTTACGGATCCTGTTTGTTTAAACAATCACAAATTTTTTTAAAGTCAAGAAAGCATCACATGCCCAAAGTAGTAGTCCGGGAGAGGATAGTTGTTAAGGTAGATAGAGACCATGTTAGTTTTAGAAGTTTATAGTCCATAAACTTTGAAAATGATATCTGTCTAAGGAAGCAATGCAGATATTGAGAGTTTTTCATGTCCTTTCAAAACAGGTGAGTAAGCAGGACTTCTTTGTCAATAGGTATATTTGCTTGCATAAGACATCCCATAGTTCATTAGAAGTCTGTTTCATTCATTGAGCCCCCCTACTCACATAGCAGTCACATGCAGATGAATAAGACCATAAAAAAGAGTTGTCGTTTTTGAAACCCACCCATAAAACCCCAGTGTATTTTTGCTTTTTATTTTTCTTTCTCAGACTTGCTGTAAGAATTTAGCCCTTTGTAGTCTTAAAGTCCCTGGCCCTCCGCAGCTTAATTAGCCTTTGTCTCTTCTTAACACATTGTGAGTCTAGCCAGCCTTGTACAGCCTTAAAATAAACATGCTGGTGAAATGCCAGAAATAGATCTCGTGATCCTTGCTTCTATGCTGGTAAACTTCACTAGGCAGGCCATTGTTTGTATTTTATAAGGAAGTAGATTTTTTTCTGTCCTCTTCTTATGACTTCTCTTGAAGGAGTGTTTAGGATATTATCCACACACACAAAAAAAAGAGTTCAGGAAAGCCAGAATCATTGAAGAATAAGCGTTCTGAGAACCCAAGGTCTAACCACTCTTTAAAAACAAAGCTCTCCTAATGGCAACGCAGAAAGGATTACCTGCTCCAAAGCTTCTCAGCCAAAACCAGTTTTGAAAATAGAGCAGCTTCAGAGTGAGCATCACTGCTTCGCTTGTCTGTGAGTCCTGTTCCAGAACCACCCAGCTCAGGTAATGGCTTTCCATTGTTTGTAAAAGAAAAGGCAGGAAAAGTACACAGCTTTGTCCAAGTTTCTTTTCTGTAAGCTGAAAATAGAAATTTTCCTTGCGAGCACAGTTTAAATGTAGGGATGTCTCAATATAACATGAGTTGGAAAATATTTTTAAGGTGAAAGATCACAATAACGTTTGGCCTGCATCCCCATAACTGATATTTTCAGGCATAGTTTAATATATTTTTAGACCTCCAAGTGACTTCCTCAACTAAGTTACTTTTTTTGTGCCAAATGTGATTTTGCTCAGTAGAAAAAGCAGTTGTGCTATCTCACATCACCTACTTTTTGATACATTTCTGAAGCTGGCAAATAAATAATAGGGAATCATGAGATGTGCTGACCCTGGAATTAAACTCAAGATCTCATCTGGGCTTCAGGATCCAGCAGTTCAGGATGCCACTCTTGCCAGTTTCACATCTATCAGGTGGCTATTCCCTGTGGTAGGTCTTTAGAGACACAGGAGGGAATAGAATGAAACTATCTTATTTTTTCCAGGGTTGGAACCCTTAGAGAAATATAACTCTGATCCTATTAGATTTTTGGACACTTTCCAGTGGAATATTTTGGGATAAAGAATAGCATAAATCTTTTTCTGGTGTCATTCCCCAGGCTCTTAGTTCTGCATCTTACCCTACAAAAAACCCAAGCAGCTTTTGTGTGTGTGTGTGTGTGTGTGTGTGTGTGGTGTGTATTGTGCAGACAGGTCAGAAGGCCAGACTCTGAAAGGAGGGGCACAAGGCTGCTCATCTAAACATTCTGGTGTCCTGGGCATTTGAGGCAGAGTCATTCTTTCCAAAGAATACCAAACCCCTTCATTTCCTTGCTCTTTATACCCCTTCCCCTCCCAACCCCAACACCAGGAAGTAGTGATTGCAGTAAATTGAGGGGCTTCATTTCCTGCTCAGCCCTCTTGCTGCCACCATTGCTCCTCCCCTCCTCCACCACCACCATCCCCGCCCACTGCCCAGTGTCAGGTGACCACATACCTGTTCTGGTTCCCACCTTCCCTGTACTTCCAGCATTTGCTCGAATCAGCCCCTTCTGGGGTGCACCTTACCTTTTCCTAATCACTTCTATGACTAGAATAGAATTATTCAGTAGCTCTTCTAAAAGTACCTTACACACTTGATTAAAAGCCCAAAGAAGCTTTAGGGAATTATTTTTCTCCTGCTTGAGCAGCATCTGCCAATTTCCCTGATTTTCCTGTAATTATCTTAGTATATTAGCCAGAACTCATTTAACATGTTACGGCTCAAGTAAGACTGAGCACTGGCTAAGGAAATAGTGGTTATCGGATTTGCTTGAATAGAGTGTATATTCTCAGTCTGCATTCTTATTTAGAAATGAGTTTTTGTTTTTAGAACAACAGAAATGTCAAGCAGAGGTGCTGCGTGTCTTTGCTTCTGCCTTGGCTCCAAACCTCCCTAAACTAGGGCCTGTTGCACTCTCTTTCTTCCATCTCTATAGTTACCTACTGTTGAGACCTTGACTTTCAGGGTGAGACAGCAAGTTCACATTCTAGCTCTGTCACCTGATAACTGAATGCCTTTGGGCAAGTTTATTTAACTTCCTTAAGCTTTAGTTTCCTCATCTATTCAATATCTATCTGATGGGACTGAGATTAATCATGATAGCATGCCTAAAGGCTTAACAGAGTACCTGGAACATAATCACTCAATAAATGATAGCGGCTGTTATTATTATGCTATTATTGATAAAATTGTAATTGTTTTTGCACTTCACAAAAGTATGGGTAGACTCAAATCTGGATACTCATTTGTATAAATAAAGTGACTGAATGTAAAACTCTCCATTGTGGTGGTTGGTTGCTTGCTAACTTGTGTCTGACTCTTTGACCCCATGGACTGTAGCTGGCCAGGCTTCTGTATCCATGGGTTTTTCCAGGAAAGAATACTGGAATGGGTTGCCATTTTCTGCTGCAGGGGATCTTCCCAACCCAGGGACTGAACCCACTTCTCCTGCATTGACAGGCAGATTCTTTACCATTGACCTCCCTTGGCAGCAAAAATCTCCATGACTCAGAGTTTAAAGAGAATACAAAATCATTAGCTGTTTTCGGCATTTCCCACATCAGTTTGCTTTGTTTCAGCATTCCAGTGCAGATTTATTAATCATGCTAATCTCAAGGATTGCAGAGAGATAACATATACATACATTTGCACACACGTGCACACACATACAGCCTATATGTGTACATAGGTGTTTATTACATTTTAGAATACAATATAATAAATTATATCATAGGTGGGTGAAAATAAGTCCCTTAGACTGACTCATTTTGAGAAAGATTTCTCCAAAACACAAAATCTAAATGTTAGTTTTGCAAGTATCTACCATTTTGGAGTAAGTGGCTTAGCCAGTTTGGGGCTCAGTTTTTTTTTTATTTTATGAGACTGTTATTGAAGCTTTGAAAATATGTTTGAATTCCCAGTTATTTTCATATAGAGATATTTATCAGAGATTGAAGGTGCAAAGAGTTTTGACTAACAAAGTGTAAAATCTAGTTTACGGTGATCCATAGGAATTCTGTTAATTTACAAAATACAGTTAAATCACTTAGGCGCATTGGTTTCATAGAATTTTAAGCCCCCTAGATATTATACTTCCTAAAGTGGATTTTTTTTAAATAAAAGAGAACAGCAGCAACAACAAAATATATGTATATGTATAAAATATATGGAAGAAGCCCTATGCATGAATATATATGTTTTGCCCAAGTTTCTGCAGATGGAGTTGGTTGTGTCTGGTAATTGGATACAGTTAAATGTTAAAGTTTCAGTAATATACCAAAAATATAAAGTACAAGAATAAAAATTCCATTTCCTTTTTGTTCCAGGTTCTCTGGGAGATGCTAACAAGGGAGGTCCCCTTTAAAGGTTTGGAAGGATTACAAGTAGCTTGGCTCGTAGTGGAAAAAAACGAGGTAAGACTACGATCCCCCATTCAGGTACATAGATCAGAAAACAGTATTGGGGTTTTGCAAAAGACTTTTTCATCTTCTTCAAATTGAAAGTAAGTTCACGCTTATGGAAAGATTAGCAGTAGGAGCTAACACAAAGGGTCAAAGTGATGTTATTCCTCATGAATGGACCCTTTACATCTAATTGTTGCAGCTTCACGTCGTGATGCTGTAGATCAAAAATTGTACAAGTACTGTACTAGTTTCTCAGTCTCAATTGTAAAACCTAGGGGTTTGTTCTTAGTGATGAAAGAGGCCGTTGCGTCCAAGGTAGGGGAACAGTTTAACTCCATCTCCTGCGTTTAGGACATCTTTTTTACTGTCCGGGAGTTGATATATCTGTAAGAGACCTTCAGCTACTTCAACTTACCTCTCCCAGCAGGAGTCACTATAGTACAAGAAACTGTCGCTTAGATGAGAATTTCAAAAATAAAAGAAGAAAAAATAGTTTCAAAAAAGGGAAAAATTACAGTTTTGCCACCTACGTTGAACACTACATTGAAGATGAGCTCCTCGCTGGAATTGGCGAGGCAGTGGCGTAACTGCTCCCTTCTTCATGCAGAGCCTTTCCATTTCAAAAGAACTTCAGTGGCGTAAACAGCGTTTGTGCTGTGTCCCCAGCCTCGCTTTTCTTCTTCCCACAAATTGAGGCTTTCAGTTAGTTGGACCTATGAGCCTACATCAGAGAACATGGTACATTCATATCAAAGAGAGCAACTACATTTTGAAAGGTTTAAAATTGTGACTGAAACGCACAGCCATGGAGATTCTCAGCATAAAGATGAAGCATCCAATATCAAGGTATTATGAGAACTTAGATCAAGTGATGGAAGCACGCAGTTGTCTTTGCAACACTGCAGAACAACTTTATTTCACAAAACTTCTTCATTTCCACGTCTTATCTGTGCCCTCCACAAAAGGGAAGGGTGCAGCCTTAGGATAAAATAATTTGCCAAAAGGCAAATATGTAGTAATATTCCCTTTTTAATGCCTTAAAAGAATTAGATTGATCTGCTCTCCATGGTGAGTGCAGGAACAAACTAGATCAATCAAAAAGCTGCTATTGACTGAGAGAAGCCAAGTTTTCATATTTAGATCACATAATCCACAGTTACCTTATTAATTTGTCCTCCTGAGCCATTGAGATTGGATGAAATGTTCATGATAGCTGAAGTTGATGGGAGAGAGCTGCCAATTTAAAGAAAAATGAAAAGGTGTAATATTTAAGAATGTGTCTTACTCATTGTTTCACAGAGGCTGTTCTGTTTTAATTAAATGTGGTAGTTCTTCCTGGTGTGCTATTCAATCAGACCTCACACACAGTATAACTGATTATTTTCATGGTATGAGAACCCACTTCTTTCTGTTCGGTTTCTTTTGCCAGTGAGATGATTAGACATTTAGTTCTGGGTTGACAAATAGAGTAAAGAAGGTTATTGACCTTCTGTTGACTTTGGAGCAGAATATTCAATGTCATTTTTTTTCTCTGTATCATTTCAAAATAAAGTAGGAGGAAATTTTATTTTAAAGCTGACTGAACTCTCCAAATATGTATAAGACAGAGTAATTAATATTCTAAAATAATATTTCATTTAAAGGAGGGCAGAATAGCTGTGAATCTAAAGCCCTTTGAAAATACTGGAGTATCCATCAAGGATTTTTAAAGCTGACGAAAAAAATGAATTTAGAAGCTGCCTTTGAGTAGTTGACTTGAGGCTTGAGAATCCCTCATAAATAGCTTTCAGGACCTCCTCAATGGGTGCATGAGGATTCCATCTCCCTATTTGTCTCTAGGGAATCCCCTAGAGTGTACTGTTTTATCCATGGGGTGATCTGATGATCAGCCAATAACAGATGGAGACTATTCAAATGCCTCCCCTATTGTATTTATTAAATATAATAGTCAGTTGAAAGAAACCCACATGGTAAAATATATTTTCTCAACTTCTAGTGAACCAAATGCAGATTGGGTGCTACAGGGGTATTTATCCATTCTCATTCTGCACATTTCATTTATCAGAAATATGGAAATTAAGTTCAAATGTAGTTTCCATTATCATCATTCAAGAAGATGTCTTCATTTCACCTCATAAATAGTGGCCCTTATTATCAAAACAAATTCTGTTGAGATAGCAATTAAAATAATTCCCAAGGATTTATTTTATAATAAAATTGAGACTTTGACTTAAATATAATTTCTAAAAATCCCTTCAATTTCTAATTATTTTATTTATTTTTGCTCTGGAATACCTTGGGTTATTGAGTTGAAAAGAGAAAGCTGTAATTGTTTTTCAAAGGCCTCATTTAAATAAAGAATGACACGTTTAAACTTTTAGGGAGATATTTTAAATGTGAGCTAGTCATCCTAGACTCATTGGAAGTTGCAAAAATATTACAAAGAATTCTGTGTACCCTTCACTCTGCTTCTCCCACTTGTGAGACATATATATATATATATATATATATATATATATATATAATATCAGAATATATAATATCAGTATATATAATATCAGAACCAGAAACTTGACACTGATACATTACTCTTAACTAGACTCTAGAGCTTATTTGTTTTCACCATTTAGGATTGCTTTTTGCATCTATAGGAAGATCAATACTTTCTAAAAATTATATCTGAAGGCCTTTGATTCCAAACCCCTAATAATGAAATACGGTCTTCAAACAATAACTTTTTCTATTATTAAATTCTATTGAAGCTATAATCCACAAAATGCTGTTAAACTTTACAAAGTAAACAATGAACCATTATAGAAGACATGAAGTTAAGAGAGTATTACTAATTTTTAAATCTTACAGGTATGTCTGTATGCCATTGGACTTTTCCATAAAACTCAATTAGTAGTCATTCAGAATGTCCTAGCAATATAACTCCGTCTTTTCAAGTACATAAATGTGTTTTATTCTAAGTAGCAAAACAGCTATTCTATATTAACATGGAAATCCTCAAAAACTTAATCCATTTTTCTTGACTACACTTTAGAAAAAGGTAATACACTTGACTTAAAAAATAATTATTGTATCTTATGTAGAAAATAGTGCAAAAAAGAAGAATATAATCTTTAAGAAAAATGTCATGCCTAATTTAGTGATTGGGAATTATTTTCATTTTCAGTTTGAAACTTTTATTTTTAAATATTTAAGTTTTGAGTAGTGTTGCAAACCTAGTGTTAATATCTGGTTGTTTCAGGATGTTTTAACAGAATACCCACAGTTATGTAATCACACTTAAATATTTTAGATTCTCTTTTAAAGTACTTTTTAGTTCACCAAAATAATCCCTTACATAGTGTCTGAGTCTCGATCTAACTGATATTTGAACATGTCAGATAATTTAAAATAATTATGTCTCCTTTTATAATGTCTCACATGTGGCATCTAAAAAGTTTGTCAGTGTGAGAAGATCAACACCTATATTCAGCCAGTTCACATTTCATTTCTTGGAAAATGTGCTGAAGTTACGTTGAAAATGTTACCTGTTAGGAAAATTTGTTTTTCATTACACATGATGTGTGTTCAGTCACATAATTGCAGTCACTGTCTGTTTATATTAGTTGCTACCCCAACGATCTTACTTTTTTTTTTGGTAAACTCTTGATTCTCTTTACTTTTATGAAAAGGTTTCCAGTTCTCATTACAGTAGAATAATAGTGCCTTTTACTACATCTTACTCTAGTCTACGAAGGCACAAAACCAGAGGTTTAAAAATGCTTAGTGTAGTCCCTAACTTGCAGAGTTCCTTTTTTTTTTAGCTTTGCTTTAAAGTTTTATTTATTTTGGTTTTCTGATTTTAATTCCAGATTGTCTGTTTTCTTGCCAAGACAACTATTTTTCTAGTTTTATATGTAGCCTCCTCCAAATCTGATGAAATTGTTTTAAGTTTTTTATCTGCAAAACTTCTTGGCAAACAACATTGCAGAAAAAATCTTCCTACTACAGAGGTTCTCAGCTCTGTCACACCCATGAGCGCATGCTCAGTCACTCAGTCGTGTTCAACTCTTTGTGAGCCCATGACTGTAGCCCACCAGGCTCCTTCATCCATAGGATTCTCCAAGCAAGAATACTAGAGTGAATTGCCATTTCCTCCTCCAGGAGTTCTTCCTGACCCAGGGATCGAACCCCAGTCTCATGTCTCCTGCATTGGCAGGCAGATTCTTTACCACTGAGTGATCTGAGAAGCCCCCTTCATACTCAGTACTCTGTTTATAACAATTATTTAATGCTCCCTCTTTATCCCTGAAAGGAAATTCAGTGGTACTACAGCCTACTACACACATTGTATTTTAAGTCAACGTAATACTCTAAATGTAATAAAAGGAAGAAATAAATATGTATTGCAGTGTATAAATGCTCAGGCATGATGACAGTGGAGGTGATAATGGAACACTTTTAGATGCTTGCACCTACAAATAAATAGAATCCAACAGCTACAAATGCAGAATAAAGATGGGTTATTGTGAGTATTAATGATGCCAGTACCATGAGCAGCACTATATCGTAGTCAAGATTTTCCCAATATTATGGTAAGGTTATGAATAATGCAAAAATCAATCTACCCTTGATTTATTTCATTTAGTAGTTGCATTCAAAGAAAGTTCAGAGTATTTTTTAAATATTCAAAAAATACTCTAAGAAATCAAAGTTAGAGTCTAAGCTCAGAAAAGTATAAAGCTCATCGTTTTCTTGTCTTACATGAATGCACATGGGGCATTTGAAGTTTGGTGGAATGCAGGAGAATTTTTAATCAGGCTTTATGATATATTGAAAGATGGTCAGCATTCTTGACCTGCTCTAGGTACAACCCTCCAGACTTTAAAATAAAAATGTCTCTGTAGATTTGTAAACTGCCTCTGGGAGAATTACATGTTCTATGAGAACCACTGCTCTAGAATGTTAGAAAAAGACTAGTCTTCACATTATCTTCTTTGTTCTATCAAGTCCTTATATTTTATGAGTTTGGCCAAAACTAAGCCATGATGAATCATCCATTCAGAGTGTCTCATTTGCCACTGAGAAAATACTTCTATAAAATTATCTCTGTGCTCACGTTTTCAGAAGTTGTATACCTATTGCCAAAGCTGAACTGGTTTCCTAGTTACCTGGCCTATTTGCAATTTTCATAGTCACCTATAAAAATACAGTGATAGGTTCATGCTTTAGGTTTATCTAAGTTAGCATATTGAAAAGCAGAGACATTACTTTGCCAACAAAGGTCCGTCTAGTCAAGGCTATGGTTTTTCCAGCGGTCATGTATGGATGCGAGAGTTGGACTGTGAAGAAAGCTGAGCGCTGAAGAATTGATGCTTTTGAACTGTGCTGTTGGAGAAGACTTGAGAGTCCCTTGGACTGCAAGGAGATCCAACCAGTCCATTCTGAAGGAGATCAGCCCTGGGTGTTCTTTGGAAGGAATAATGCTAAAGCTGAAACTCCAGTACTTTGGCCACCTCATGCGAAGAGCTGACTCATTGGAAAAGATTCTGATGCTGGGAGGGATTGGGGGCAGGAGGAAAAGGGGACGACAGAGGATGAGATGGCTGGATGGCATCACTGACTCGATGGACATGAGTTTGAGTGAACTCCAAGAGATGATGATGGACAGGGAGGCCTGGCGTGCTGCGATTCATGGAGTTGCAAAGAGTCAGACACAACTGAGCAACTGAACTGAACTGAAGTTCCAACTTGCCCCTCTCTTACTGTAGTTTCTTTTGACCAGATTCTATATTTTGTTGCATTTGTTGTTCTGAACCTGATTTCTTCATCCACTGTGATTCCTCTTTGGAGGAAAAGGTAAAGTGTCATTAGAGATTAGATACTATGAATCTAAACATAAATTCTCTCCAGTCACATATTAATCAAAGGATGTTTTAAATTTCATGTCTTGTTTATGCTACTAAATTAATTCTTTCATATCTTCCAATTAGTATTTCCTTCATTTAATGAGCAAATGCCTGTATTTTGTTTTGTTTTGGCTTATTTTTTCTTTCTCTCTTATAGAGATTAACCATTCCAAGCAGTTGCCCCAGGAGTTTTGCTGAACTGTTACATCAGTGTTGGGAAGCTGATGCCAAGGTATATATATATTTGTTGTTATTGTTGTTCTGAAATCTCACTTGTTTGTCTAGCTTTGAGCTTTTAAAACGTGGGATAATCAAATTCATTACAGAGCAAAATGGGGTTGCTGCTCCTTTGAGCCCCAGATTGACTGTGAAGGCTGTCTGCTGACATTTGCTTGGCATGAAACCTAAAATCTCATTACTGGCTCTTTCTTACAGCACTCCAGCATTCTTGAGTCAGTAAAAAAGAATTTTGTTCCTTGTTTTTAATCTTCAGTAATAAGTCTTGCACCTTCACATTATATAAATACTAGCACACCATGCTTATTATAAGCCAGGCACTGTTCTGAACACTTTATCAAGTGCTTTATTTCTCAGAATATCTCTGTGAACTGGGTATTGTTATTGTCCTCATTTTACACATGAAGAACCAAGGCACGGTTAAGTAGTGAGGTCAAGGCCACACAGCCTGTAAGTGCTGGAGCTGGAGGCTGCGCCCAAGCTGACTGACGCGAGTCCCTGCACTTAACCCCCCACACCACATTGCCTCGCTACTAGAAGTCCAATGCACCATCCATTGCGCTGCAGAGCCCGACCACCACACTGCCTTTCTAACCAAAGACCAGGCAAAAGTAGCGCTTCTAGAGAAGCTCGATACATGCTCCCTCTGGAGTTTCAGTGATTTTTTTAAAGCTATCACAATAGAGTTGGAGAAATTCCAAAATTGAGGCTTTCATGTGGTTATCACATTCAAGCACAAATGGCCCATTTCCCTTCCCCGCAAAGACTGGTTTAAAAGACTGTCACATACATACGGAAGTGTTTATAGATAAAATGATAGGCGAGTCTTGGATTTGCTTCAAAATACAGTGAAGGGAAATGAATGATGGTATAGATTAAATAGGATGGGCCGTGATGATTTTTGGAATGATAAGTATATGGAGGGTGTTCTCTCTACTTTGGTGTATGTTTGGAATTTGCTGTAATAAAAAATTTTAAAATTAAAAAAAGATCCTCACAGATGAAGTATTAGAATAAGAGAGAGAGACTCGAGAAAAGAACCAAAATTTTAAAGTTCAAATTTCTGCAGTCCTTCATGGAAATAAGTGTATCACAAACTGACCTTTTAAAGATAGATCTAGAAAGAAAAAAAAAAAAGACGAGAATGGAATTTCTTCCTTAATTTAAACCCAGTCCCTATATGACTTTCAAGAAGAATGAATAATGTACACAGCCATTCCCTTCATCTCCTCAGAGGAGGTTTCAGGACCCCCGTAGAATCCATGGATGCTCAAGTCCCTTATATATCAGGGGTGATTCAGTCACGACCCTTCCCTTCACCCCAACTGTGGTTACACTTCCTCACATTCAACAACCAACTTGAACTCTGGCTGATCGAATCCATGGATACGGAAAGCTGTGGTTTGTCTAGGTGAAATAACTCAGGAACACTTGGTGAGTATGGGAATCGTGTTAGTATCACACAATTCAGGGTGACCCATAAGTAAAGCCCGCTGTTCCATTCCACAAGTGAGAACAACTGAACTCCGAGCACATCAGTGAGGCGAGCAGCCCAGCAACGGACACAGAACCAAGACACCCCTTCTCCCCAGCACCCAGCTTTGTGCATTTCACCTTTGCCCTGATAAACCAGCAGGCTCAATCAGCTTTCACTCCTGTTCATCCAACGACCTTCACCCTTTTTAGAGTCCTGTATTTACTTAGTATTTTTTTTTAAAGAATTAAAAAAATTTTAAACTGTTTAGTACTTTTGTTTAGGATTACTATTGTTTTATGAATTTTTTTGACAAAGTTGATAGGTTTTGAATGGTCTGTCTTGCCCTCTGTGGGCCCTACTTTAGTGTGTGATTTTGCAGAATGTGGGGTTTTTTAAGCATGAAGAGAAATGCCTGCACTTTGCAACTAATCTGGTGGAAATTATAATTGGCTATTTGCAAGATTTCTGTAGAATATTTATTTTATATGATTAAAATACAATCTTTTCATATGCTACCACTTATATATCCATTGTGGCATATTTAGTCATTTTGGTAGTATTTTTCTCTCTGATGTGAAAGTGGAAGTCGCTCAGTTGTACCTGACTCTTTGCAACCCTGTGGACTATACTATACAGTCCATGGAATTCTCCAGGCCAGAATATTGGAGTGGGTAGCCTTTTCCTTCTCCAGGGGATCTTCCCAACCCAGGGATCAAACACAGGTCTCCTGCATCGCAGGTGGATTCTTTACCAGCTGAGCCACCAGGAAAGTCCAAGAATACTGGAATAGGTAGCTTATCTCTTCTCCAGGGGATCTTCCTGACCCAGGAATCGATCTGGGGTCTCCTGCATTGCAGGTGGATTCTTTAGCAACTGAGCTATCAGGAAAGCCCTTTCTCTCTGATACTCAAATAGAAATTTCACTTGAAATTATTAGTGCTAAATTAGATGAATGCAACTAGATCACTGTAACTGTAATTATATTTCAGTACACAAAGCAGGTTTTTAATTTCTTAATCTGTGACTCTGTACTATATTAATTAAAATTCTAAGAATATACATTTATGGTATATTAATTAAATGATAGTGTAAACACCTACACAATAAGGACATTAGGTCCAGAGTTGATGCCATGAAGCTGGCATATCTTTTTAACAGGTAGTAAGCTGACGCTTCGGAGAAGGCAATGGCACCCCACTCCAGTACTCTTGATTGGAAAATCCCGTGGACGGAGGAGCCTGGTGGGCTGCTGTCGATGGGGTCGCTAAGAGTCAGACACGACTGAGCGACTTCACTTTCACTTTTCACTTTCATGCATTGGAGAAGGAAATGGCAACCCACTCCAGTGTTCTTGCCTGGAGAATCCCAGGGATCGGGGAGCCTGGTGGGCTGCCGTCTATGGGGTTGCACAGAGTCAGACACGACTGAAGCGACTTAGCAGCAGCAGCAAGCTGACACTTCTTTAATATCAGAGGAGTCTTGTCTTCTAGCACTGTGAAGTATAAATAAAGTTTAGATCAGTTTTTTTTTGTTTCCTAAATTCATGGCATTTTATTCTAATACAACTAATATATGCCCTCTGTATTTGATTTGATTATGCCTCCAGCTCACATTTCTAAGTCATTGCTCTCTCCTCTAGACATACCTTACACACCTTCTTTATTCCTGAAACATGTTCTTTTCCTTCTTTTCTTTCCCCTCCTGATTACTTCATCATCAGGCCTTCCCCAGTTATTGTTTCCCCTGCCCATGCTAAGTACTCCTTTTCCTGAAACACAGTCTGGGCTACTGCCTCATTTGTGCTGTTGCATTTTAAAAAACATCTTGTCTTCCTAAATGGATTGCAGGCTCCACGAGGAAATAGAGTTACTTTTTCTTTGTTTCCCTATAGCATCTCCTGTAAATTTAGCAAGTAGATGTACAATTTGTTGTTGACTAAAGCAGCCAGACCAAGGTTTATTTCCTGAGAGGCCATGTTTTAGTTTTCTGGCTAGAAGGAAGGAAGGATTAGTCGTTCAATCGTGTCTGACTCTTTGCGACCCCATGAACCGGGGCTTGCCAGGCTCTTCCGTCCATGAAATTCTCCAGGCAAGAATACTGGAGTGGGTTGCAATTTCCTTTTCCAGGAGATCTTCCCAACCCAGAGATTGAACTCAGGTTTCCTGCACTTCAGGCAGACTCTACCATCTGAGCCACCAGGAGAGCTCTTCTCTGGCTAGAAGTATATAGCAATTCAAACAGAAGTTGGTGCCAGTCCTATGCACATAGATACAGCAGTAGTTGGTTAAAATATATTTTAATTATTTTAATTTTCAGTCCTTAGATTCTAGAGTATTAAGACAGATTAAAATGTTCAGCTCACCTGTAGAAATATGTTCTTTTGCAACGAGGAAGTAGACATGTGTACAAGAAAAAAAACTGCTCCTGTATTAGATAAATGTTGGGTCATTCCAATGGCTTTGATCAGATGTTCAAAAAAAACCTTTTTTTTTTTAAGAAAAGAAGGAAGTAAAGGTGGGTATTAGTTCAAGTTCTAAAATGACATTTCTAAAAAAGGACAAAGCAATAGTTAAAGCTCCAAGTTTGATAGGAAGTAATATCGTACTCTCATGTGATAAAATATTTTGAAGGATTTAAGAGAATAGACCCTGGTTCTGTAACTTGCTACCTGTGTGATACTGGGAAATTCATATTTTTCTGAGACTGTTCTTCCTTACCTATAATATGAAGATAACAAATAATGTATACAGATGCTTAATAAATGGTTCTGGTTGTGCCTTTTTAAGTAGGCAGAGCCTACATAATACATAAAAGGAAGCTAAGCCCCTTTGGAGGAAGATCCTAGACCACATGTTGTATTCTGTGATCAAAATACTCATGAAATATTAACATATGATTCTACATTGCTGCTATGTTCTGAATGTTCACTTTGATAATTTCCATCTGGGAGCATATTCTAAATATGAAATAAAGATTTTTCCAGGGTTACTTGCCATCCAATTACAAAAAATGTTTTACCTTGTCTCAAGAATGATTAAGTGTAGGGAAAAATATTATTCTTTGAAAATTTGTCAGCTCCTCCTGCTTCTTTTCCATGAAAAATGAATATCCTATATGTATTATATAATTAGCTCCTGTACAAACAAAACATTTTTCCTGTTGCTACCTGACACATGGATGGAGAAATTAAAATGGAAACACATTCAAAGAAGACAAATGTAATTTTTTCAAATTTCCAACTTAAGGCACTTTTTGCTTATTACAAGGCTTAATGTACCATCAGTGACATTTAGCTACCTACGCCCTTTTTTTAAACACACACACACACACACCCCCTTGAAAGAGGACAATAACGGCAGAACTCAGAATAAATATTCCAGTTTTATATTCCTAAGAAAAAATTACCTTGCTTAATGTAGGAAACACTCAAGTCCTGAGAGCAAGCCACCTCAACGTTCTTTCTTCTTGTTTTTGTGCTCCTAAATTAAAATGCATGTTTTAATTGCTGCAACTGTAATTTGTTCAGAAATGGTATAATTATGAGGCGTGATAAAGAGAGAATGTGCATCATCCTTTTATTATCTTTCCCCGCTTTTGCTTTAACCTTTTGTCTCCACCTTGGCTAGAGTCTAAAGAGATAGACTAAGGTAGTTTTTGCTAGCTAAAGAAATACACCTAACCACTGCTTTTTCAATTTCTGGTAAACAGTACCTGAGAGTTTCCCAGCACCAAAGCTAGTTATATTGTGGAATAACCATTGAGAACAGTAAAGTTATGATGGCTTTAAAATTGGGGAGTTTTTTCTCTGAGCAACTGGTTTAGGAAATTGTCTAAGCTCTGCTAGATTGATGAGTAATTTTCCTCCAACAGTTTATTATAAAATTTTTCAAACATACGGAAAAGTTGAAAGAATTTTGCAGTGAGCACTGGTATCCCCATCACCCGGTGTGCATGCGTGCATGCTAAGTCGTTTCATTCGTGTCCGACTCTGCGACGGTATGGACTGTAGCCCGCCAGGCTCCTCTGTCCATGGGATTCTCCAGGCAAGAATACTGGAGTGGGGTCCCATGCCCTCCTCCAGGGGATCTTCCTGACCCAGGGATCAAACCCATGTTTCTATGTCTGCTGCATTGGCAGACATGTTCTTTACCACCAGCGCCACCTAGGAAGACCCCTATCACCCAGACCCTCCCATTAACTTTTACTATGCTTGCTTTATCACATAGATGATTTTCTAAAAGACTTAACTGTTTCCTTTCAGGAGTCTTTAAACATACCCCAAAGAGAACTAATTAGTACTTTCCTTACCTGGAAAAATACTGTAATCATTCCAACCTTAGACAACACAATAGAAAAATGACATCTGAGCCTATTATGAATAATTGATTGAAAATAAGTATGGTTCCTATGCAGTCTGACAGTTGTGAAAGAACAAAATCAGGATATTACATCGTATCTTATTTTGTTATGGTGATTTGACCTTATTACTACGCTTGTGGATTTTCTCTTAAAGATCTACTTTCTTAAGTCCCAACAAGTGATTATTTTTTTCTTCTTCAGAAACGGCCTTCTTTCAAGCAAATCATTTCAATCCTGGAGTCCATGTCACTCGATTCGAAGCTTTCTGACCAGTGTAATTCATTCCTGCACAACAAAGCAGAATGGAGGTAGGTGCCTCCCACCCTGGTTTACATCATCTGGCTTCAAGGGATTGTGGGTGACTAGCTTCGGACAGGAAGATTACCTGGGAACTTCATGACAGTCCCAATCTCTTAGAAATTGGGGCTTTTTTGTGTGTTTTTTTTTTTTTGTTAAAAAATTTTGGAGATTGAATAAGCTCTCCCTCTCATATGTAAGCAAACAGTGTTCCTCTAAGCGTGTTGCTTTATCATATATCTAAGTATTTAGGAAGAATATTGAAGCAGTATCTTCTGAGACAAAAGGCAGTTAGCAGACATTCCTTCTGTATACACTCCCTGTTAGGAAACTTTGGCCTCTGTGCAGTGAGAAATAAAAATACTGTCTGCTTGGAAATAGGCAGAGTACTTTTTCTATTGATGGGAGAGGTAGGGAGACGGTAAAAACACTTTTAAAATAAAACTTTCAATGTTATAAATCCTATTACATTTTGTCAAATGTAAACAAACTTAGTAATGGGAGAACTGTATTGTGTGAGGGGAAGAACTAAGCCAGAGATGAGACATTTGAGCCAGGTCACCTGATGTACAAATATAAATAGCATGTTTGGGCTCTGACATTATTTCTCCCTGACTCAGCAGAGATTTCAGTAACTCACCCCTGCTCTTGATAGCTATGGGTAGTAACATGACGCCTCACGCCACCTGCCGGTAGCAAATGAATACTACAGGCACTTTAAAATGACGGAGTTATTTAGTCCTGTGACCGCACATTTCTTTTGGCTTTGTGTTTGGTGTTTTACAATAACCTTCTTTATTTTTTATTCTTGAAGAATCTCTAGGACCGGTGAGTTAAAATGAATTTTTACTTAGTAGTACAAAAGTAATACTGTTTGCTAGAGTCTAGGTATGACGGACTTTGTTCTGGGCTCAAAAAATTAACAAAACATGTTAGTAATATTTGTTTCCTACAGTAAGAGATCAGCACACATCTAATCAGATCACTTCCCTTAAATCAGTATAAGGAGCTCCCATAACTCTAGGACAAAGGCCAAAAAACAAGATTCACGACACCCCCTGTGCTCTTGCTTTATCTTGAGTATCATTCTACCCTTTAATTTTTGGCTTTGGTCCTTCAACACATGTCTATTTCTCCCTCATACGGAATCCTTTCAAATGCCATTTCTTCTGTATAAAATTTATCCCATTTCGGCAGCATACCAGCCCTGATGCCCAAACCCAAGTTGGCTCTGACTCATATTGCTTCAGATAGTAGATGAAAACAGCTCTCCTTCAAGCAAGTGTGTCCTGACCCCACACCCACTGAGGTTCCACTTTATGTGCCCTGAGAGCATCTCCTTCATACCCTCTATTGAAATTAATAAGTAGTTCTGCAGTCTGTTGTTTAATAATGGCGTGTCTTGCTGGCTAACACGTAAGGGTCAGCTCATCTCTTCTGTTCATCTCTGTAACTGCAGTATCTAGAACATGTCTTGAACACTGCGGTTGCTCAACAAATACCTGGAGAAGGAAATACCATAGTTCAGTTCAGTTCAGTCGCTCAGTCGTGTCCGACTCTTTGCGACCCATGAATCGCAGCACGCCAGGCCTCCCTGTCCATCCCCAACTCCCGGAGTTCACTCAAACATTGTAGTAATAATATTAAAAGACATTGCCATATTACACAAGAGGATAGAAACATGTAAGTTGATTTGTTTGCTTTGATAGATGTACTTCTTACATTCATTCATTCAGATATTCATTAAACCTTTGCTGGGAAAAGATGTTCTTTAGGTATGGACTCTGGTGATGAACAGAAGAGTTACAGTGCACTTGGAATTTAATATTAGATTACGAAATACAAATATACAAATAACTGTTTCATTACTATTTTGATAAATATTATGACAGGACAGTGCTGGATGTCTGAGACTATAAAACCATGAAATCTAATCTGGTCTGAGGGTTTAATAAAGGGATTCCCTGAGGAACTGCTGTTTGATCTGTTAGCCAAAGGATTAGTAGGATTTTAATACTACTATTAATATCCATGAGCTAGGGAGCCTTTAAAGTATGTCAACACAACCAGAAAATAGGGGAGAAGTTGGTAAGTTTTCTGTATTAAAATGCAAAACCTCCATAAGACCAAAAGCAATACCCACCATCAATAAATTTCCTAGACAAATGCCATACTGTTACAGCTTTTTTTCCTAGTTGATATATCAGTTGTTCTAAAAGTTTCTAGTCTCAGGACTCTATTACACTCTGAAAAAATCATTGAGGACTCCAAAGGGCTTTTTTTTGAATGAGTTACATCTGTCAGTATTTACCACATTCAAAATCAAAACTGAGAAAAAAGTTTAAATAGGTACTTATTGATTCATTTGAAAAGCAATAATTAATCCTGCTTCTGCATTCAGCTTCTGGTGCTGCCCTATGTCAGGAAGCATGTGGAAAAGTCAAAACACTTGTGAGAATGAGAGTGGAAGGGTAAATCATGCATTAATGTTATTCTGAAAACGAGTCTAACTTTTGAAAAGCTCTCATAAGTCCCCAGATTACACTTGGAAAACTACCACTTCTGTCTTTAAAATAACATTTCAATTAAAATATCACACTAAAGGACCTGAAATGGCATTTCGCAAAAAAAGAAGTCAAAGGGTCGATAAACATGTGAAAAGTATTCAACCTCATGTAGCAGCCAAATAAAAGGGAACACAATTTATTCATCAGATTGGCAAAAATTCATATCAGGGAAATACCTGGTGTTGTAAACTTCCTCACTCTTTGCTGGGGAAGAAATACCTTTCTGGAAGAGTTTGACTGCATAGATCAGACACCTCTCCTAAGAAAATAAGTGAGAATGTGTGGACATGGGTTTATCACAGCCTTTAGAACTGTAAAACTGGAAGTGAGCTTCGAGTGAAACAAGATTGATTTGGTTTTTTGTGTGTGTGGTTTTTATGACTTAAAAAATTATGATAGCTCCATACACAAAACAGTGTTGAGTTTTATATACAGATCTGATAAATGATTTTAAAATCAATGCTATAGTCCAGTATGTTCAGAATGATTTCATTTATTCTAAAATTAAAAAATATATTTCCATGTACATATATGTGCACATGGAAAAAAGTAGAAAAAGTTCAATATTATCTTTTTTTCTACAATAACCCTGGATTAGTTGAATAAGAAATGTTTTTTAATGCTTCAAGCTAAAAAGATGAGAGAAATAAAATTGGTAATACATTAATGTATTTTAATAAAAGGCAAACAGTTGCCCAGAGGGCTTCCTCATTGACTCTCTTTCAGGAACTCGTTAATCCTGAGAGCTGGAGAAAGGATATATATCTTTACCAGAAACACAAAACTACACTTTAAGAGGCAGCAGAGCTGTTTTCATTGAATTTGGCAATTGATTAAAACCGTGGGGAATAATAATACTAATGAGTAACAATAATGAACACGGCTATTGTTATTACATTCTTAACCCAATGCTTGTACTTCATTTGGATTATCTTTTTAAATCCACACAGCAACCCTAATTTACATCACAGGTGCAAGAACCAAGACATGGACAGGTGGGGCAACCCGCCTGAGGTCACGCATGTGAGACAGTGCTGGAAACCAGGGGGCCGGGCCCCAGGGGCCTCCATGGTCACACTGTATGGCACTGGGGGGCCGGGCCCCAGGGGCCTCCATGGTCACACTGTGTGGCACTGGGGGGCCGGGCCCCAGGGGCCTCCATGGTCACACTGTGGCGCTGTCCCCACCCTTGTGGCCATTGTCAGGCCACCAGCTCGTTAGCATGCAGTGTCCACTTGACTGATTCCCGTTTAAAGACGAGAAGCATCACGGGGCATGATGGGCTTAGGCGATGACTAAGGGAAAACAACGACCCCACTCAGTGTGCCAAGGGTTGAAAAGAAGAAAATGTTTCTTCAGGTCACCTGGACATTTCAACGGACTGCTCCTCTCCTTCCTCTGACTTCTATTTGGTGCCTGAAACCGTGCGTCTAGGGTCCCAAGTATGTGTAGGAAGTTACGAGTCTCGGTGAAGTTGGACTCCTGTCCTGCTCTGGTGTTTCTGGCAAATGCTTGTTTGCTAATGGAGCTTCCTCTACGCCTAAACCAGTTGAAACATCTAGTCTTAGAAAATTAAATAATTATTCTGAAAATTCTTTTTAAGACTAGGTTATTAAAAACCACATCAACTATGCCCTTTCCTTTAACCTAATAAATGATAGGAAAGAAATCTAGTGTCTAGTGAGCCTTTCCTGTTCATCACATGTTCATCTTGTTTCCCCTCCTATGATTAGCAACAGTGGCCACCAACATAAGGACAGAAAGTGTGGTCCTCTTCGTCATGTTTTCAGTTCTCATTGCCCCGTGTGATTGTCTGCACGCCTGTGGTCACCTGCACTGAATGAGCTCCGTGGCGCTTGGTAGACAGTTCAGGTCCCTGTCTCTTAGCAAAACACTCTGGTGGCTGCACTCTTCCTCAGTGATCAAAATACTCACTCTAGCACACCTTCATAAAAACAAAATGCAGGGATTTCCTTGGTGGTCCAATTGCTAAGACTCCGAGCTCCCAAGGCAGGGGGCCTGGGTTCCATCCCTGGTGAGGGAACTAGATCCCACATGCCCCAACTAAGATCTGGCACAGCCAAATATTTTCTTAAAAAACACAAAGATTTTAAAAAATTAATCTTTGAAATTTGCATTTAGCACAAATCATTTAATATATAACACTAAACGTAATTCAGTTCAGTTCAGTCGCTCAGTCATGTCCGACTCTTTGTGACCCCATGAATCACAGCACGTATCTATTTATCTTGTAATGTATATAATATAGCTGCTTTTATGAATTGATCTTTTATTTCAAAGTAAGTTTCTATTAAAAGAAGATAATTATAGTTCATTGCCTGTTTCTGACAGAGGGAAAACTGATACTGGTTGAAGTCAACCTTAGTTGGATTTGGTTTAAGAGAAAAACCATAATTTCCATCAACTTGAAACATACAAACTTTATTTTCAGAACAGAGAGATTACATAAGTGCATCAACCAATGCATTTGATGCAAAACAATACATCAAGAAAAACAGAGGGGACAGCTGGAGGAGCAGCTGTTTTATGTTGCCCTCCGGATTGGGGTTGCATCTCTTATGGCATAAGATCGTTGCTGTCAGGATCCTAGGGTTTCTGGGAAAGCCGTGTATGGGAGCTGACCCTGAAGACACAGACTGAGGAGGCCTGCTTATTCAGTGTTTTTCTGCAGCAGCTCTCAGCTTACCTAGCTTACTTAACTGTTGATCTGTTTTCCAGAAGGGCTCAAAATCAGAGTGGGCTCCCAGAGCTGTAACTTGAGATGAATCCTAGGCTTAACTTACAAGTGAAATCAAATGTGCTGGCCATTTTACCCTCTTCAGAAAGGACATCAGTGAGCTCAGCCCTCCTGGCAGCAGCCAGGCCCCTGCCATCTCCCAGAGCCCCATGTGCCCAGCTCTGCGCCGCCTTTCTCACCCTCTCATTTACTGAAGATGGCTCATTCTTTCTTTCCTTTTTGTTGCTTAAGTTTAACCTAAGATCTTCTACACGGAGTTTTTTTTTTTTTTTTCCTCAGTTCTCCATTTGAAAAATAAAAACATTTATGAATGGGCATAATATTATGTCTGAAATACAAAATAAAATTTGGATTTTATGGTACAGTCATAGTTCTGAAAGACTGTCGATTTGCTGCCTTTCTTTAGGGACTCTATTGTGACTTACATGGCTTTATAACTTTCAGATGGCACCACTAAAAGGGACAGAGGGTTGACAACAGATGCTTTTACACTTACTTTCCTGGCATCCCTTGCTCTGCAGACAGCCTGGAAAGTAAAATGTGTGACCCAAGTCCAGATCCACTTCAGCAGCTGTTCCCTGAGTTGGCTTTGGTCAATTGATAGCCACACCTTTTTGTTTTCATGTATTTACTTCTCATCTATTCTGATTTTCCCTGGACATAAAAAGGCAGACTTGGGCTGCATACATCTATTAACTTTGATCTGGGAGCTTCAGACTTCTGTAGTCAAGACCTCAAACCGAATCGCACAGTCTGACATATAGGTGTGTCTCAGGGCACCTAGAAGCAGCTTTTGGCCCAGCAGCTCCCCTCTTCCCAGTCCCTTTCTCATTCTGCGGGATCCTGTCCCCCTTCTTCTCTCTCTCCCTGTCTCTCCTTGCTCTCAGTCTCTAATTACTGTTGCTTTTCTCACAAGGTCTGCAGAAACCCACGGGGAAGACCTTCCATAAGTTTAGACCTAAGCACAACAGTAGCCCTGAAGGAGAAAAAAACTTACACTGAGCCATCTTACCAGCTTTAACTTCTGTCAAGGACAGGTTTCTATAACTGGACATATTGTTCCAGGTGGTGAGGCGAGTCAGCCCATAGAGTCTGGGAGGGAACTAACTTGCTTTTAAAATTATTAGAGTTAAAATGAACCTTAGAGTTCATCTGATCCAGGATTTCTCACACTTGCCTGATTGTAAAAACAAACTCATATCAAATAATGGAAATTCCCAGGCCCTACCCAGCCCTACTCAATCATGAGCTCTGAGGAAGGGTCTTAGGAATCTATGTTGTGTGGTATGTTTTGCTCAATTATTAGGATCAGGCAGGTTGTGGAGTCCCTATAAAAGGTAACCACCACCCCATACAGCTGATGAAACTGAGTCAGGTTAATCTGTAGATTGCTGGCGTTACTCAGCCAGTGAATAGGCTAAGGTGAATTTACTAGTGGGGTGACAGTAATCATCTAACCAGAGTGTCATTTTCCCATCTCTCTCTATGCAAAATTAATACCTGTTCCTTGGGGCTGTAATGAATATAAGATGAGCTGATATACAGTAGAGCCAGAGGACCATGAGCATTTATTAAATGGCCAAACCAGGACACCAGTTCCATGGCTCAGGCCCCAGACAGTGGTTCTTCACTGCTTTGAGAAAATAGTCCAAACTTATGTTTCCAAGCTAGTTTATATGTTGATTTTGAAGGATATGAAAGATGTCCTATTCTTTGCTAGTGTGTTGTTGTTTAATCACTAAGTCGTGTTCAACTCTTTGTGACCCCATGACCTTCAGCACTCCAGGCTTCCTTGTCCTTCACTATTTCCCAAAGTTTGCTCAAACTCATGTCCATTTAGTCACTCATGCCATCCAACCATCTCCTCCTCTGCCGTCCCCTTCTCTTGCCCTCAGTCTTTCCCAGCATCAGGGTCTTTTCCAATGAGTTGGCTTTTTGCATCAGCTGGCCCAAGTATTGGAACTCAGCTTCAGCATCAGTCCTTCCCATGAATATTCAGGGTTGATTTCCTTTAGGATGGACTGGTTGGATCTCCTCGCTGTTTACTGTTTGGTTTCAAAGCACAGGTTTTAGCCTTTTCCTTTGATTAAGCATTGTGATGGACCCCTCAGCACATAACACCTCTTGAGCAAAGTTGAGATTTAAACCAGTCATGTCCTCCTGCAGGTGTGAAATTGAAGCAACTCTTGAGAGACTGAAGAAACTAGAACGTGACCTCAGCTTTAAAGAGCAGGAGCTCAAAGAACGAGAAAGACGGCTAAAGATGTGGGAGCAAAAGCTGACAGAGCAGTCCAACACCCCGGTGAGTGCTCCCTGCAGGGCTCGCTGACCTCTCCCCCCTCCACCCCCGCTCGGGAGATGGCTGAGCATGGCAGCATGGTGCCACCTCCCCTGCCGCCGCCTCACTTGCTGCCTCGCGCCTGTAATGGAAGGACCTGCATTTATACTTGAGTAGTGCTTCTTGTCTCTTTTCCATTAACAAAATTCCAGACATTTAGAAGAAAAGCTTATCCTGTTTCTGGCTCTTCCCCTGAGAACTGTTACTCTGTCAGTGTGTTTGCATGTTAGAATTACAAAAATAAAATGCAGTGTATTTTTGCACCATCAGGTCCCCAGAGCCTGTGCCTCGAGGCATTAACTCTTTAGAGCGAGTCTATCAGTAATTCATAAACATCACACCAAGGTAGTTAGCTGTCCGAGAAAGTCATTGATGTGTCAGAACTTAACCAGTTTTCCTTCTAAAAGCTAACTTAATGATCTATAAATGACGAGTATTAATATTCCTTACTCAGTGTAGGGTCATGATCATGGGCAGCAAAAAAGTGGGAAAACAGTTCTCTCAGGACAAGCTTCAAGTATGTACTCTGCCAAGAAATATCTTGGTTTTTTCCAAATCTTGTATTTGGATTAAGATAAAAATTCTTCTTAAGAACTTCATTGTTTATACACTTAACTTGAGCTTATTTGTTGACATGATATATTAAAGTCTAGTCAAATTTCACCAATCTTTCCTGTTTTATTTTTTTCACTACTAAAAAATAAAAATTCTGTATTGCAAAAATATGGCATTCAAATAAAAACACTACAAATTCGTAAAATTAAATATTTAAGACAGAAATATAGAGACCTCACAGAAATAACTTAAAAAAAAACCTAGGAGACCAACATAAGCATGAGGAAAGACTGTAGGTACATAATTCACAAAAGAAGAGGTACAACTAACTAATAAACGTAAGAAAAGTCACTTTAGAGAACAAGGAGAACATGCTTCCCTATTTTAAATAATTTATTATTTAAAGAATTAAGTATAAATTTATCATTGGCTTTTCTAAGGTTTTAAATGGGCGATATATGTCCACCTTAAGATCACAAGAAATAATGATTAAAAGTATACTTGTTATATATTTTAAATTCATGTTTGATAGTTACTTTGGCGATTATACCCCCTAAATACTTAAATGTCCTTCGATTTGTGATCTTCAAAAAACTTTTGTATTTTCAAAAGTCTTAATCTCCATTAAGCAGCCAGTGCCCAACTGCAAAGTATTTAACAGTGTCTAACCCGGGAGTTGGTGATGGACAGGGAGGCCTGGTGTGCTGCGATTCATGGGGTCGCAAAGAGTCGGACACGACTGAGCGACTGAACTGAACTGAAAGAATAAAATAGTTTGCCTCTTTTTCCGATTTATGTGGAGAAAGAACCTGATATCCAAAAAAGGAAACTACAGTGAAATTAAATGTTTATTATCAGATTTAGCTTTTTAAAAAATGACTTTGGTTATCCAAGGAATCCCAAAGTAAGGAACTGAGTAACAAGTAAACTTACTTGTCATGCGTAACTGTCTTGTGGCATTAAAACAGTACCACATTTTGTGAATTCGGTGAATTTTATCTTGGCTTTCAAGAAAGAAATTAAGGAAAGCTTCCTGTTAGGGTTGAACTGGCAGACTCAGAAAGCATTGCGCTAAGGATCTGCAAGGGAACATTACTTTCCCAGAACTGATGAGAAGCAAAAATTATGGCCACCTTCTGAAGAGAGTTGTGGGGGCTTTTAAGTACATTGAAATCTTAAGCTATAAAGCGCTGCATGGCTTGAGTCTTTCTAAATGTAGCATTGTAAGAAAAAAAAAAAACTTTAAAGGACCCCTTAAAGTATGCGTTAGAACCTCTCTTTGGTTTACGGGCATTAGTTTGGCTAAGAAATTATGGGCTGCCTTGCACACATTATTGCTGTTAGTAACGCAGCTGTGTAATAAATCCTGAAGCACTGAGTGCACAGTAGGCCGCATGCTTGTGTTTTACCTGCAGACAACTTTCCCTGAAGGAGCAGCTCTGAGGGCTGCCATCTAACAATGGGCAGCGTGCAGCACAATCTCAATGAGATTTTCTCCCTTTTTTTTTAACCTATGAGGCTAAGTTTTCTTTCTGTACAACACTTGCTTTTAATGTCTCTTTTGCTTAGAGCTGGTATTTCTGAAGGAAAGAAGGTTTGTGCTCAGGTATTTTATAAGTAGGTTTTTTCTTTTATCCTCACATCAGTTTGTAGTTGACTTTAAATGAGGTTTCTGAGAGATGGATAAAATAAACCTTTTTAAAAGGAAGTGGCTGGAGACTCAGTAGCTAAGACTGTGTAGCCTCATTTTGTAACTTGATATTTAAGTAACATCATAAAAAATGTATTATTGTTTTTATTTCAAGGAAGAACCGTCTTTTCTTTCCTGAAATTAAAACATTAGTTAAAGATATTTGGGAAAATGGATTCTCCATACACAGATATAAACAATGTTTATTTTTAACAGTTCTTGTAGCTTGGTATAGAAATTGTACTTCTTTTAAAAATAAAACTTATTTGAGAGGCATTTTTTGAGATCTTAACATAATGTGAGGAAGGACTTATGAAATAATAAAGTAGATAAGCAACAAAGAGATCCTGAGAGCGTGTAACAATTGAAAAAAAAATTGAGAGGCTGGGAAGTTTGACTGCAAGGAAAGGAATAGCCTGTTTCTGGTCTTAAAGGATTTAAAACAATTTATTCTCTGTAGCCGCTGATTTTTAGCTGAATTATGTGAAGTTCTTATTGAACTTATAACTATTGAGGTCTTTTCCTAATGATGTTAAGATAATTTTTTAATAGAATTCAATTCCAACTTTATTTAAAAATTAGGAAATTGGCCCTAAAAAGTACCTTTACTTACAGCATGTTAAGATCATCCCAGAGTTAGATTATTTTTACTTTATCATGAATTTACCCTTATTTACACAGCATCAAAAATATGTCTTAATTTGCTTCCTTCTCAAAAGAAGAGGCAGTCACTCTTTCCGAGCCTAACAGTTCTACCCCTGAAATGTGTATGAATGACATTTATGGAAGTATGTTGGCTGTTTAAAATAATTATGTACGACTGAAAATGTCTGTATCCATTATGAGAAGAATTCCTAGAAAAAAATTCTGCTAAAAGAAGGAAACTTGTAGAGACAGAGACCAAGGTGACAATCTCAATTAATGCTAGTTTCCTGTCCTCCCGATTTTCAGATATTTACACACTTGTTTATATTTAGATGTCAGAGATGATCTAAAATTTGTTTATAAGTGAATTATTTCATAAATTGGATAACTAGTATTATATATCTGCCTGTATTAAATAATAGAGACAAGTGAATTCTAGACTGCTTTCTAGTACATAGTCAGACACTTAATCAAGCTAAAAAGATAGCTAATGACCCAAATCTCCCTAGAACTGTATTGACTACTGAACTGTTTTTATGCTTCCTCTAAGCTTTTCTTCTTTGGTACAGAGTTTCTTGTTTGTTTTGTTTTTTATTACTCAAGATTAATCTCTACTTAATTTCTTCATTAATATAATAGTTAACTTTTTCCATATGAATTTGGGAAAAATTAAGAGAAATTCTAAAAACTACTTCGTTTTTGCAAAATGAGGGTTTAAAACGTACACGTTCCTTCCTATTTGAAAATTTGGCTTGCTGTAGTGCTTTGCAAACTTTGATGTGATCTACTCTGTCATTTATAAATCATGATAAACACGCTGCAGCCAAACCTGCCATTAATAAATCCTCAAATAATCCCCTACATTTATTTCACTAATCATTTACTTTCCGTGCAGCACCCATTAATTTTGTGGTATCTGTTCCCTTGATATAAATTGGTCCTAATTTCTCTTTTTACTTCTGTCCTTTCTTCCCTCGTGATAGCTTCTCTTGCCTCTTGCTGCAAGAATGTCTGAGGAGTCTTACTTTGAATCTAAGACAGAGGAGTCAAACAGTGCAGAGATGTCATGTCAGATCACAGCAGCAAGTAACGGGGAGGGCCATGGCATGAACCAAAGTCTGCAGGCCATGATGCTGATGGGCTTTGGGGATATCTTCTCAATGAACAAAGCAGGAGCTGTGCTGCATTCTGGGATGCAGATAAACATGCAAGCCAAGCAGAATTCTTCCAAAACCACATCTAAGAGAAGGGGGAAGAAGGTCAACATGGCCCTGGGGTTCAGTGATTTTGACTTGTCAGAAGGTGACGATGATGATGATGATGACGGTGATGAGGAGGATAATGACATGGATAATAATAGTGAATGAAAGCAGAAAGCAAAGTAATGAAATGGAAAATGTCCGGGAAAACAAAAGAAACTTGTTATCTCAGTCTGTACAAAACCCAGTAAGGAGGTAGAAAACCAAACACTGCGTTTTTAGGCCAATCACATTTAGATAACTGTCATTTCTTTACAATTTTACTTTTGACTTGTCTTTGCTTACAAGAAAAGGGGGTGGGGAATTAAGCCTAAAAGGTCTGTTCAATGAATCAGCATATGTGGTGCCTGATTATAGAAACTTGTGATTTTATATGCAATATAGCATTTTTTTAACTAATGACATTCTGGCTTTTTTTAATGAATACTTTATAATTTCATTTGATTTATTCAGTTGCTTCAAAAAACTTACATTTTGGACAATCACTCTTAACTCCTAATTCTCCTCTGACACTTGATTTTCTTGTAGCATACTACATTTTTTTCCCTTATGGAAATACACAGTACTGTCAGAAATAATTGATAGTGACTGCAAAATCCAACAGTAAAAAAATTGAGATGAAAGGAAGTTGTAACAAATACTTCTACAGAAATACCTAAGTGCTAAGAATACTGAGAGTGAGACCCAAGAGATGTTCTCAATAGTATGTTTGCAGGAGAAATACTCTAATTTGAAACCAACATCAGATGTGGTACTTTCATACCGGTACTTGCCCTAGAAGCTTCTTAACAGCACACTGTCATCTAAGGCTTAGCTTACACTTTATACAAAGTATATACTTTATACAAAGAGAAAGAGAGGATAAGGGATACTTCCAGACAGTGTGAGTGTTAATATGGTGCCATAGGGGTGTATACATGTGTCTGTTTTCCAGAGGGGTATGAGAATCCTGGATTCTAAATGCTTGTAGAGATATTTTAAAGAGGGAACTAAATATTATAAAAAGCTCTCCTTACTTAGGCAAAAGTGCAGAATGAAGGATCCTTTTATAGCAGATATAACCTTCCAGATCTGTCTTTTAAACAAAACAAAACCCTGACTCAGCTATGCTGGTTTTAAAGAGAAGTAAATGTTGATGCTCCTCTGAAAACCTAGCTAGC